>NC_142010.1:228705812-229905812 GCF_049901735.1 Notechis scutatus | reverse complement strand
ATACGACTTCAGCAACAGAGTGGTCAATGTCTGGAATACTCTACCTGACGCTGGGTTTTTTCCCCAAACCCCAAAAACTTTAACCTTAGACTGTCTGCTATTGACCTCACTCCTTTCCTAAGAGGTCTGTAGGGGGCGTGCATAAGTGCACCAACATGCCTACCGTCCCTGTCCTATTGTTTCTTTTATATATTTTTTATTTTTCTTATATGTATCCATGTATTCATAACTATATTTTTCCTTATGCCTATTATCTTGTAAGCAATTGACAAATAAAAATAAATAAATAAATAAAATAAATTCAAGCTGCTATGTATTACCTGTAAATCCTTACATGACATAGGTTCTGTGGCGACCCGGAGTATAACACAAAGGTAACAAAATCCAAAATGTAAATAAATGTCCTTTAATGCCTCCAACTTGGCGCTACTGTTCAATAATTCACAGTTGGAGATAAAACTTACTCAAAAATAGTCTTCAAAAGAAAGCAATACAGTCCGAACTTAATGAGCAGATAGAGGTGAAATAAAAAACCAAACAAACTACAATGAAGAAATTTTCACAATAGTCCAGGATAAGTAATTACCAAATTCAAGAAGATAACAAGGCACAGTCTGTTGGAAGGACGCCAACCAAGATAACTTCAGCCTAAAATAAAACATGCTTTGCTTTTGGCAATGGTGTGTTGTAACCGTCTCTCTTATATACTATTCTCCCAAGCTGCAGCTAATGAGGGGGATCATGGCTGCTTCCTCACTCGTAAGCCAAGTTGTTTCCTTCTCCGTTCCTCCCTGCCTGTCCTAGGATGCAGAGGGGATGGGCCTGGTTCTTCCTCTGACTGCCCAGCCAGCCTCTGCCCTTTCCCAGCCTCCTCCACAACCTCCGGAATCATATCTCCACTCCCTGTCGGCTGTTCCTCCTCTCCTTCAGAGTCCGATTCTATCAAGGGCATGACAGGTTCTGACTATTTGAGGGAATACCTACCTTGGGTCATCCTGTACATAGTATCAGAAAACAGAATTATGTTGTTTGGAACAGAATCTTCTAAAGATTTTTATCACCTCTACCTTAAGAATTTTCCCCTAGGCCCTGAGTATGAGTTAGGATGTTTGGATGGGACTCTTTGAATTAGGAATGATATGGTAGGATACTATATTGCCTTTCAGATTATGGTTTTATATGTTCATGTGTCTATATGTTGTATATGTGTGTGTATGCATTTATGAAGCTACCTAGAATAATTTTATATTTAAACAGCCTAGAAATCCAATAAATAAATAAACAATCATCTCAGTATATTTATACAAAGTTTGAAAAATCTATTGAATTGTACTTAAGGTTGTAAAAGTAATTATATCTTCCATTTAGGCTACTTAAAACTTATATATTGTAGTCTTGTATAGAATAAATGTCACTTACAATCTATTATTTGTTAATTGCATTGCTGATTATGTGAATGTATTATTATTGCTTATGAAATGTGCCAATACAACTTTCTTTAACAAGCTGATTAAAAATATAATAAGCAAACAAAAATACATAAATAGATGTAGGAGAGGGGGAAAAAATCTAATCCGAAATCTCTGATGTGTGGGAAATGTCATGACTTGATGTTCTTACCACTTCTGCTTAACATCTTCACCAAGCCCCAGGAGACCGCATCCATCATTTTGCAATGGGAATCATCAATAAATCCAGCTGTATAAGTCAAGCTCCAGCTGATCAACTGATGCTGTCAAAATCTTGTCCCAGTATCTGTAAACTAGGAAAATTGGAAGGGGAAGGTAGAGACTCAGACTCAATCTTGATTGATTGCGGGTACATGAGCCACCCAATTTCAGACACTTTCCACCTTTAATCCTAAATAATGTGACACTTCTTAAATAGGAACTAGTGAATGATCCGGGGTTTTCCTAAACTGAAAGAGAAGTTAGCAACTGTGGCTAGGAAGGTCTTCTTGTCTACTTGGTTCATCTTGTCTACTTGTTGCACATGTTCTTCAAGCAAGCAGGCCCTCCAGACAGTTCACCCAGGCTCTGGTCACTTCACAAATGGATTAAAGCAATGCACTCTACACTGAGCTGCCTTTGAGTACCACTTAGAAACTTCATCTGGTCTAGGATTCCCATAGAATATCAACAATATCATCTGACGGGACACAGAAAGCACTTGCCTCTCTGGAACAATATTTTCCTAGAGATTGTTATGATACCTACCAGTGGTGGGATTCAAATTTTTTTACTACTGGTTTTGTGGGCGTGCCTTGGTGGGTGTGGCAGGGGAAGGATACTATAAAATTTCCAGTCAGAGGTGATATTTGCTGGTTCTCTGAACTACTCAAAATTTCCGCTACCGGTTCTCCAGAACTGGTCAGAACCTGCTGAATACCACCTCTGATTCCTACCCTACCTTGATTTAAAAGGTTATTAAAATATGATTGTTCCACAGACCTTGGGTTACACCAGGAGTGTCAAACTTAAGTTGATGGCATCACATGACATATTGGGACTTTTTCCCCCTTTGCTAAACTGGGCATGGGCATGGCCAGCGTGTGGCACATCTGGCCCATGGACCAGGAGTTTGACAGCCCTGGGTTTGATAATTGAGGTTGTAGGATTCGAAATGAATGAGATGGTTGACCTATTTTTTTACTCTTTTCAGATTTGTTTATGTCTTGTAGTCATGGAATTGGATAGTCTTATAAATTTTGGAAACAAACAAACACTATTTTATTATTGAAATTTTGGCTCTATTACCAGTCAGAGAGATTTCTGCCAATGCATTTTTTTTTCAATCTAAATTACTTCATCATGCTGGATAGGACTTTGCATGAGATCATAATGCCAGCTAATTGCTGTGACACCTTGAGAAAGATCAGAAGGAGAATCCTTTTTTTACTTTTAAAGTTGCAGGCTAATCATCCTGGAAGATTGATGGGGAGGAAGGAGATTTAGAACATTAATGGTGTTAATCTGCACTACTTAAATAATTCAGTCCCAATTAACAATATTCATACTTTTTTCACTCAAAATTAACTATCACATGAATATACTTACTAAAGATTCATTCAAAAGTCTGGAAAAGTTGCATCCAAAATGATTGATAAAAATAAATCTTGAATTTGGAATAGCTATTCAATAAATTGCATATAAATAATTTGAAACAATAAAATAGCCCATCAACTAGCACATAAGGTACATCAAAAACCAACATATAGGGATCATAATTAAAAAGTCTAACCATCATACCTGCCAAACAAGAAGCATCATTAAAACTCTCATTGGCCATGCTAGACATATTTATGAGCCTGAAAGATAATCTGATAAATTGGGATAATTTGTCATCACTTTATAGGCTAATGGTTTTTCCATAGTGATATCAGACAACCGTCCAGCAACAAAAACCTCTTTGCTATCTCATATAATCTATTCTAATATAATTTAACCTTATTTATAAATCACCCCCAGTAGAAAATATAGTTCTCCCTCATACTGGTAAGATTACAGACTGAATTGGATAATTACTGGGAAACAAAAAAAAAAAACCCCTCTACAAACCAACAAGAAAAATCCAAGAAATGATTCGATCACCTAAGGATGAGGGAAGACCATTTTCATCATTAGAACTTCATTACATACTTTGCAACTGTGGACAGATATATATTGGAACTACAAAATATAGTATTAACACATAACTAAAAGGATATGAGAAACATTGCCAGCTAGGACAACTTAAAAAAATCAACAGTAGTTTATCATGTGCTGCTATATAGCAGACATATGATTTCATTTAAAGGTACACAAGTACTAGCAGTCAAATCATGCATGACCATAAAAAATCTACTCAGATTTATTAACATCCCAATAACTTTAACAAAAAGATAAGAGACTAAAAGTTTAAAAAGTCCCGTTTCATTTTTATGTTACACCAAATAGTTCTTGAGTAGCCAATGACATGTAGACTCAATAGCAGTTTCATATGAAAGAATAATAAGCAGAAGTATGTCTTAAAGACAGATATATCAAAAACTGGCTCCTTTGGAACCTCTTCCAAATTCAAACTCTCCTTCCTTCTTTTGTGTCAGTGTTGACTTCTGATGACTGCTTAGACTAGTGCCTGAAGTTTTCTTGGAAAGACTTTGGAAATGGCTTGCCATTGCATCATTCCTAAAGTTGAGAGAGAGGGACTGGCTCAAGTTCACTAGCTGGCTCTGTAGCTAAGGCAGAAGCAGAACTCATGGTTTCCCATATTCTAAACCAATGCCTTAATCACTACTACAAACTGACTCTCAGGACCAACTAGAAAGTGGCTTTCCAGAACAGTCCAATAGAGATCAGTTCTGAAATTGTGCTCCAGAACAGATCACTTTGTCACTGAAGATGCTAGCCACAGTTGCTGGTGAAACATCAACATGCCAGATTATTACCACTGGGTTGACATTGGCCATGAAAACCTGCACTGATATATCACAGAAATAGATTTACCACTCCCATAGGTTTTTCTCTCTCATTGCAATAACCATTTTAGTGAAGAGCTAATGGTAGGCGATATATATTTTTCCCCCTCGTTCCCTTTCTTAGGTAAATGGCTACTCCTTTCTTCATTTTTCCCATCCCTAAAGAGCCTCAGTAAAGATATGCATGTTGATGGGAAAGTGATGCAAAGGATAAGATTTCTGAACAATGATCAGGGAAAATTAGTACTATGAATATCTTAGCAACAACCCACTAACTGCAATGGTAGGGTTTTTCTTACATTATCTTACTTTTGTAAATAATGAGATTACATCATTAAAAAGGCAAAATAAAGCTCAGTTTTGGATTACTAAGCCCTGACCTTGGCATTTCTGATTTAAAACATCAGATTTATACATTTTTGTACTTGCTGTGTCTGATGCCCTCCACCCATTATGAACATAGGGGGCGTGCATAAGCGCACCAACGTGCCTACCGTCCCTGTCCTATTGTTTCTCTTATTCTTTTATTTTTCTTATATGTACCCATTTCATGTATTCATAACTATGTATACACTTATACTTATTATCTTGTAAACAATTGGCAAATCAAATCAAATAAATAAATAAATAAATAAATAAATGTTTGCAGAAGTAAAACATGCTGAAAGTACAAAGATTGTCCAAAAAGTAGGATTCCTAGTTTTGTAAACAGAAACTGTAAACAGCAGGTGCTGTAGAGCAGCAGCAAAATACAGCAAAGCAGAACTACCTGGACAGTAAGCCTGCTTAATGCTCTTCAAAGGTCAGGAAAGAATCTTAACTGTTGAAGAAGAAAACCCAAGTCCCTTTGACTTTTTATATACTGTGTAGGAAATGGTTCCATTTCATCTTGTATCTCAGCTAAGGGAACATTTGGGGCTGATATTGGAAGCAGACTTAACTACTGAATAATAATATCTAAGTGGCCCCTTTCAGTTCACAATGACTCAAGATTACTGCAGAATTACCCAATGCAAGCAATTTGAGGATGGATTGCTTGCATTGCCTTATCATCATGCAGCCACATAACTCAATCTAAATTAAAATCATATATACTGTGTAAATTCAAGCCCCGCTGAGAAGCTTAAGATAAAGTCCATAAACAGCGCATTCATTTTTCATTTTTTGAGATATTTTTCAGTATTTCCTGTGGTTCTTTTAGTGATGACAATGAAGGGGGAGAAAGTGACCATTTTACCAGCTGATTCTTATATCAGTGTTTTTCCAGTCTGGTTGAAAAACCTTAGCTTATCAACTATTTAAACATTCATAGTTTAAATTACCTTGTAATTTGGTTGTTGCGAATCTGACATGTGATGTGGTAGAAGCTTCCTTGGATCTGATAAAGACATTATTCAGAAAGGTCTTTTATTTATATCGGAGAGTTAAGTCTTTATTACAGACATTAACAGATGCAGCAGAATGGAAAATTAGGGAGAGTGTCAAAAAACAGAGGCGGATTTCTTGTGCCTCTATTTTTCTTGAACACTGACAATTGGTTCTGTCAGGCAGTTGTACCTTGAAGCAAAAGTTCACTACAGACACTTAAAGATGAAGAGAACACTGACAGATAACCATATGCCTTCATCACTGTCAAAACAGGAGTGATTATAGGCCAATTTTCTTTGGACTTGAAAACTGCTATCCCATCACACAAGAACAAAAAATAGGCAAAGGCTTTCCTATTGCCAATTAACCCACAGCAACAAAAGATATACAAAGAATCCTGACAGTATTTTAATCAATGTGTCAGGCTCCAAGGTAAAAAGTGCTTGTGGAAGTTTACACCACTGAGGAGAATCCCACTTGTAGCAGGTTTGTAGACAAACTAGCTGAATATATCTAAAGACTTTGTAGGTCTTACTAATAAATATGAAAAAGTCATTAAAGATACTCAAATACCAAGACAGTTGCAAGTTTGCATACTACCACTTAAGAATTTATAGATAAAAGAAGTTCTTCAGATCAAGCTCACATGAAATGTTAGTACCATTTTAAAATGCCTTGGTAAGACCACACTTGGAATATTGCATCCAGTTTTGGTCACCATGATATAAAAAGGATGCTAAGACTCTAGAAAGTCAGCAACAATGATTAGGAAACAGGAAGCTAAAACATACGAAGAACAATTGCAGGAATTGGGTATATCTAGCTTAACGAAAAGAAGGATGGTGGCGGACATGATAGCAGTGTTCGAATATCAAAGGGGCTACCACATGGGGTCAAACTATTCCCCAAAGCACCTGAAGGCAGAAAAAGAAGCAATGGATGGAAACTAAAGAAGGAGAGAAATAAAGGTAAGAGTTTCCCTGCCAAGTTGTGTCTGACTGTAGGGCACATGCTCATTTCCATTTCTAGGTTGAGGGATCCAGCACTGTCCAAATAAATTTTCCATGGTTGTATAGCCAACATGTATAGCCAATACATTAAAGTTGTGTGGCCGATGTGGTTATACATTAAAGGCACACAGAATGCTATTAGCTTCCCGAAGTGGTACCTATTTATCTACTCACATTTGCATGCTGTCAAATTGATAGGTGGGCAGGAGCTGGGACAGCAACAGAAGTTCACCCTGTTGTGCTTGGGTCTTGAGCCAAGGCTGTCACCTTTGTAGCTTCTTTAACCGCTGAGCCATCGTGCATCCTCTTAAGGAGACAACCAATCCAGTAATACCCTGTTTCTCCAACAATACGGCCTTCCCCAATAGGAAGTCCCAGCATGTTTTATAGGCATGAAATGAAATTAAGCCCCTCCCCCCCCAAATTAAGGCCTATATTAAAACATGCGAAATGGGGGGGAATGGTGGGGGGGCTTGCCGTTAGGAAGCACTTTTGTTGCACACCCGGATATGGTGCTGCCTGCGTTGACCCCGATATGAAGTGCCCCACCAATGCCGACCCGGCCTTATTATATGAGAAACACGGTAAGAGTGGATTGTATGATTAGAAATTTCCTGACAGTTAGAACAATTAATCAGTGAAACTGCTTGCCTTCAGAAATTGTCAGTGCTCCATCACTGGAGGTTTTTAAGAAGAGATTGTATGAAATGGTAAAGAATCTTGTGCTTGTGCAGAGGGTTTGAATAGAAGATCTCCAAGTTTCCTTCCAACTCTGTTACTCTGTTATTCTACTGTTATACAGAAATATGTATATAAATAAAGCAAAGTTAACACAATTTTTTGCAGATTCTTATAATGAAGCATTATCTATTTTTGAAAAAAAAACCACCATCATCACAAATATCTCAGACTACCATTTTCGCTTTGTGACATGACCTTCACTTTTTCTTAATCTTCTTCAATTATGCAATATCTTATTCCATGATATATAATTAAATGGGGAAAAATGCTATTTTTGCTATCCCCACATCCCACTGCTATAGATTAGGATATTACTACTGTTGCACAATACTTGCCCTGCTGACAAAGTTCATATTTATTTTTGAACTAGTATCCCTAATACCTCTTGGAAATCATACAATGGCAACAGAATGTACAAACAAATAGAAAGGGCAAATGAGAGTACTATGAGAATACTCTCCTAATAGAAAAGGACATAAGATGTCATAACTTAAGCAACAAACTCCAGGTTTCCTTCTCAAGAATTTTTTTTTATTTTTTTTTAATTTATTTTGATTTTTCAATCGCTTACAAGATAATAGGTATAAGTATATACATAGTTATGAATACATGAAATGGGTACATATAAGAAAAATAAAAGAAACAATAGGACAGGGATGGTAGGCACGTCGGTGCACTTATGCATGTCCCCTACAGACCTCTTAGGAAAGGGGTGAGGTCAATAGTAGACAGTATTAAGGTTAAAGTTTTTGGGGTTTGGGGAAGAAACCACAGAGTCAGGTAGGGTATTCTGGACATTGACCACTCTGTTGCTGAGTCGTATTTCCTGCAATCAAGTTTGGTGCAATTAACCTTGAGTTTGTATCTATTGCTCTTGTGTTGTTATGGTTGAAGCTGAAGTATTCATTGACAGGTAAGTCATTGCAATGTATGATTTTATACACCGTACTTAGATCAGACCAAAGATGGTGTAATTCAAGGTTTTCTAGGTCTAGAATTTAAAGTCTGGGGGCACAAGGTATTCTACAACAAGTAGAGGAGTGGAGAACTCTTCTTGTGAAATATTTCTGGACTTTCTCAACTGTGCTAATATCAGATACATAATGTGGGTTCCAGATTGATGAGCTGTATTCGAATATTGGTCTAGCAAATGTTTTGTATGCTCTAGTGTGATATTACCAGAGAAAAAGCTACGTAGGATTAGGTTAACAACTCTTAATGCCTTTTTGGCTATGTAGTTACAGTGGTCTCTAGCATTTAGATCATTAGAGATGAGCATTCCAAGGTCCTTTACAGAACTTGGATCATCAACAAGGTCTTGACTATTCAGCTAGTATTTTATTTTCATAGTAAAAATAGTATTTTATTTTTATTTACATCATCAGCGAAGAGAACGCAGTTGCTCTTAATATGATCACAGAGGTCATTTATGTAGAGTATGAAGAGAGTTGGTCCTAGAACACTGCCTTGGGGGACACCACTATTGACAGGTACAGAATTTGATAGAACACTCCCAATTTTGACCATTTGTTGTCTGTTTGACAGGAATGCTTCTATCCAATTATGCAGTTGTCAGGAGAATGTTAATGTTTGTGTTGCATTAGCCATCAATTAATTTGGCAATTAGCTGAAAACATCTTTCTTAAACTTCTTAAAATTGCAGTTTATGATTAATCTAATTAAAATAATTAAATTCTAACTGTCCAGATAATTAGGACATAATTCAATAGTGCTGATTAGTGGAAGCAAAAAAGCAAAGAAAGCCTTGTTTAATGAAGAAAATTCTGCATTTTGCAACAGCAGACTTGCCTAATTATTGTGGTAGTATTTTCAAAATACTGACTCATTACTCTTCCAAGGCTATAAAGTGTTCTCTGGAGGATTTAAATACATCCAGGAGCAGAGTTGGGTGAAATAAAGGGCTGTAGACTAAGAGACAAAGGGGAAAAACTTGTGATATCAATAGACACAGAATACTGAATTTCACACCCACTTTGTCTAAACTGAGTTTTAATTTACAAAAGGTTCCTGCCATTCAGGGGCATCTGTGGACTGGTGAAGGAGGCATATAAAAATGTTAAGATGGCAGATTCAATAGAATGATCATGGCCACAATCGTGGCTCTATAATCTTCCCCTTGCAGTCATCCTTGCTGCCACCTGCTCCGTTGATACCTTCAGGGTTTTACTCCTTGATTCAGTTTGATGAACATAAAACAGATGCAGGTCATCACAACATAATGACATCTCACTCTAACTCATAAGTGTCAAATTAGCTGTGTCGTGTTGCCATCATGTGGAGTTTCACAATGTTTTTTTTTCCCTTTACAGAGCTGGGGTGGGCGTGGCCTATGCATGACACATCCAGCCTGCGAGCTGCCAGTTTGACATCCCTGCTAATTCTTTGAAAAACCATAACCTGGAATTTGAACCAAAATCACCGGATCTTGTTCTTGCTACAATTTTTGTCTTTCTGACACAACAGGGGGGCAACCTTTTGATCACCAAGCTCAGAGTACTGAAAACATATCAAGGCTGCTCTCACAAAATGGATACCCTTTTATACAGTGAGTCACAAAGCTGTCATTGACCAAAAAGCAACTGCATGATTAGTCTGGGATGGATCCCTCTTCCCCACAGGATTTTCTTCTGTTCTACTGTTCTACTGTTTATAGTTCCAAACAAAAGTACTGGTTGCCACTAACCACCAATAGCTTAGGTGTATGCCATATAGGGCTTAAAGGTGATGACCAGTGTCTTGAATTGCGCCCAGAAAGAAATGGAAAAGCAGAGGAGTTCATGCTTGAGGAGCAGATGTCAGCTGTGGCAATGTGGGCCTTTGAGGAGATTTCTCTAGTGCACCAGTTGTGTCCTTTCTTCAACCTAGAGGCCTTACTCACAGTCACTTATGCCTTGGGCACCTCCTGTATGAATTACTGCAATGTGATCTTTATGGAAATACTTTTGAAAGCAGCCCAGCCTTCTGTTTTTGGTATTGGATATGCAGGAGAAAAATCTCAAATACTTGTTTCCTCTCTCTGTATTAATCCTTCAGCACTTCTTTCCCAATAAAGACAGAGCTGTAATCAGATTCTGCTCTTTTCCCCATTATTTATTAATTTCCTTTTTTATAGAATCTTATTTATCTTTGTATAGCTACTGATAGCTAAATAATTTTTAAATTAAATGTTGTGAATTCTGGTCAAACCACTTCAATTTCTAGAATTGAGTCATACATCAAATATTTACAAAAAAATGAAACCTAAAATTGCTTTTGGATGAATATTTCTGGGGCACATTCATGCGTTAAATTTCTTCATTACAGTACAAAAAATACAATTGATTTGGAAGTTGAATCTTCCTTTTTTTTGTAACCATCCTGATGAGATAATATGCATTTGTCTCTCTTGTCTTAAAAGTTTAGCTAGTAATAGATTGAAAAGCATAAGCAGAAAAGAGATGGACCTTCCAATAAGCATCATTGAACATTTCCAGATCATACCATTATCCAAATCCTGCTAATGTGGTTTAAGATGCAATCAGTATGGATCCACACCATTCAGAAATGTTTAAGAAGGATTACTCCAGATCTCACATGGGCACAAGAACCCTCTGCCATTCATTAAAGCATTTCAACCTATTTCACACCTCCACATCAATCTTTAAAATATGCATCTGCTTTAAAAACTTAGAAAACATTCTTTTTGTAAAACTCCAGTTTAACTCAGGGAAAAATACAGCTGCCTTAAAAACTTAGACAGAGGTGATATTTCTTTCCCTTTGGGAACTGAATTCAGAGAGCTACACAACTCACAATCAGGCTAGTGGACTTCATTAGTTCATGAATAGTTATGCCAAGTTTCTAAAGAGAAGTTCAATTCAACTATGCTTTGACTAAAGCGAGTCTCTATCTGAGATGGATGGGTACATGAAGTTGATAAATAAATCATTCCATGTATGGTTTGTATCAAAGTGAAACCTTTTTGAAAGCTAAGTTAGCAAATTAAATCAAATGGCTGCAAAAAAAATACTAGATTTAATAGCTTTTCTACAGCTTCTCACTGACTGCAGACAAAATATAATGATGTAAATGTATTTCTGTAGAAATAAATACTTATACAAAAGATTAGTTGGGGTTGAGTGGTGTAATATGTACTCGGGCATGAACAAAAATAGCCAAGTCTGAGATTTGTGACCTCATAAAACTCTTTGCCTATCAAAATACTTTTGGGATAACAAAACCAAGATTGCTCTGAGCTTTGTTCACTTTCTCAGCCTTTAATTTCATTAATGTACAGCAACAAGCCTTAACATTATGTTTGTGAAATATTATACTTTTTTGTGTTGGACCTGCCAATGCAACCAAGAATTCAGTCCAGCAATCCGAATATGAACTCAAGTCAGACCATTCCAGTACATATTCTTAGGCCAAACCTTGCTTTTAAATACTGTTGAATTGAAACACGTTTAAGTCTTTTAACAATGAGTAAATAGATACTAAGCTAAAAAGTATGCTTGATATTCATTACTTTTAAGAATGGAGGAAGGGGTAGCAAGGATATTTATGGTATCTCTGTGTGGTGGTCTATCTTGATGACATGTCTCATTGTGTCAGTCTAATTCTGCTACCTCTGCAATCATTGCAAGCCACAACTTTAATACAACTGGGTCCTGCCCAGAATTGACTGAACATACCCAGCTTCATGTGACTGACCTGAATTTTCCAATTAATACCATGTTTCTCATATAATAAGGCCGGGTATCTTTTTTTTTTTTTTTGAGCCCCGAAAAAACAGCTAGGACGTCTTTTCATGGGTGAATTAATTTCTCCCCCCCCCCCATGCACCCTCACCTAGGGTGCCTTACCAGCTGCTATTCCTCACCACCAGCCACTCCTAATGTCCAATCATGGTGGAGCGCAGAGGGCTCCCTTATCCCCACCAAACGCCTTTGCTGCAGACCCGGGTCAGCGGGCGGGCGGGGATGTCCGCCAGCAGTGTTTTAGCTGCTTCTCAGCCTCCATAGCTTCCAAGGTTCCCGCCAGTGCTGGTGCCTCTCTTGCCAGCGCCGTCTCCAACAACAGCATCTGAGTCGCTCCCGCTTTTCCCCATCCCCGTAATAACAGGAACTCTGAAAGTTTCCAAAGTCCTGGTGTGCAGCCCATTCCTGCATTTCAAGCGCGCCCAGGCTGAGCTGCAGCAGTCCCTCTCTTGTCAGCACTGTCTCCAACAACAGCGGCAGCAGCGGCGGAACTGTGGAAGCATTTCAGCCACTTCTCGGGTGGGGGAGCCGCCTCCGTAACTTCCACAGTTCCCGCTGCTGCTGCCACTGTTGTTGGAGACAGTGCTGGCAAGAGAGGGACAGCTGCAGCTCGGCCTGGGCGCTTGGAATGCAGGAACAGGCTGCACACTGGGACTTTTGGAAACTTGCAGAGCCCAAGGCTGGAGCACCAAGGGTAGCAGCAGCAGAGATGCTTGCTCAGCTCTTCTCACACCCACCCAGCTGCTCGGGATTAAACCAAAATGCAGCGCGCAGTGCTCCCAGGTACCTCAAAATGTTTTTTTCCTGTTGTTATGGGGATGGGGGAAAAGCAGGAGCGACTCAGATGAGGCGAGAGAGGCGCCAGCACCGGTGGGAACCATGGAAGCTACGGAGGCCTGAGAAGTGGCTGAAATGCTGCCGGACATCTATACCAACACTGCCCGCCTGCTGACCTGGGTTAGGGAGGGGTAAGGAAGCCCTCTGTGCTCCACCATGGTGTTAGGAGCAGCTGATGGTGAGGCGTAGCTGCCCACGGGGCAGTCCTAATGGCAAGTTCAGGCTAGTGGACTTCATTAGTTCATGAATAGTTATGCCAAGTTTCTAAAGAGAAGTTCAATTCAACTATGCTTTGACTAAAGCGAGTCTCTATCTGAGATGGATGGGTACATGAAGTTGATAAATAAATCATTCCATGTATGGTTTGTATCAAAGTGAAACCTTTTGAAAGCTAAGTTAGCAAATTAAATCAAATGGCTGCAAAAAAATACTAGATTTAATAGCTTTTCTACAGCTTCTCACTGACTGCAGACAAAATATAATGATGTAAATGTATTTCTGTAGAAATAAATACTTATACAAAAGATTAGTTGGGGTTGAGTGGTGTAATATGTACTCGGGCATGAACAAAAATAGCCAAGTCTGAGATTTGTGACCTCATAAAACTCTTTGCCTATCAAAATACTTTTGGGATAACAAAACCAAGATTGCTCTGAGCTTTGTTCACTTTCTCAGCCTTTAATTTCATTAATGTACAGCAACAAGCCTTAACATTATGTTTGTGAAATATTATACTTTTTTGTGTTGGACCTGCCAATGCAACCAAGAATTCAGTCCAGCAATCCGAATATGAACTCAAGTCAGACCATTCCAGTACATATTCTTAGGCCAAACCTTGCTTTTAAATACTGTTGAATTGAAACACGTTTAAGTCTTTTAACAATGAGTAAATAGATACTAAGCTAAAAAGTATGCTTGATATTCATTACTTTTAAGATTGGAGGAAGGGGTAGCAAGGATATTTATGGTATATCTGTGTGGGGGTCTGTCTTGATGATATGTCTCATTGTGTCAGTTTAATTCTGCTACCTCTGCAATCATTGCAAGCCACAACTTTAATACAACTGGGTCCTGCCCAGAATTGACTGAACATACCCAGCTTCATGTGACTGACCTGAATTTTCCAATTAATACCATGTTTCTCATATAATAAGGCTGGGTATCTTTTTTTTTTTTTTTTGAGCCCCGAAAAAACAGCTAGGACGTCTTTTCATGGGTGAATTAATTTCTCCCCCCCCCCATGCACCCTCACCTAGGGTGCCTTACCAGCTGCTATTCCTCACCACCAGCCACTCCTAATGTCCAATCATGGTGGAGCGCAGAGGGCTCCCTTATCCCCACCAAACGCCTTTGCTGCAGACCCGGGTCAGCGGGCGGGCAGGGATGTCCGCCAGCAGTGTTTTAGCTGCTTCTCAGCCTCCATAGCTTCCAAGGTTCCCGCCAGTGCTGGTGCCTCTCTTGCCAGCGCCGTCTCCAACAACAGCATCTGAGTCGCTCCCGCTTTTCCCCCATCCCCGTAATAACAGGAACTCTGAAAGTTTCCAAAAGTCCTGGTGTGCAGCCCATTCCTGCATTTCAAGCGCGCCCAGGCCGAGCTGCAGCAGTCCCTCTCTTGTCAGCACTGTCTCCAACAACAGCGGCAGCAGCGGCGGAACTGTGGAAGCATTTCAGCCACTTCTCGGGTGGGGGAGCCGCCTCCGTAACTTCCACAGTTCCCGCTGCTGCTGCCACTGTTGTTGGAGACAGTGCTGGCAAGAGAGGGACAGCTGCAGCTCGGCCTGAGCGCTTGGAATGCAGGAACAGGCTGCACACTGGGACTTTTGGAAACTTGCAGAGCCCAAGGCTGGAGCACCAAGGGTAGCAGCAGCAGAGATGCTTGCTCAGCTCTTCTCACACCCACCCAGCTGCTCGGGATTAAACCAAAATGCAGCGCGCAGTGCTCCCAGGTACCTCAAAATGTTTTTTTCCTGTTGTTATGGGGATGGGGGAAAAGCAGGAGCGACTCAGATGAGGCGAGAGAGGCGCCAGCACCGGTGGGAACCATGGAAGCTACGGAGGCCTGAGAAGTGGCTGAAATGCTGCCGGACATCTATACCAACACTGCCCGCCTGCTGACCTGGGTTAGGGAGGGGTAAGGGAGCCCTCTGTGCTCCACCATGGTGTTAGGAGCAGCTGATGGTGAGGCGTAGCTGCCCACAGGGCAGTCCTAATGGCAAGTTCCCCCACGCCTTCCCCCCCAATTTCGCATGTTTTAAAATAGGACTAAATTTGGGGGGAGGGGCTTAATTTCATTTTATGCCTAGAAAACATGCTGGGTCTTCCTATGTGGGGGACGTATTATTGGAGAAACACAGTACCTGGAACAGAGGCTGCATAGACAAGCTAGCTTCTCTTACTCTTTTGAGCTGTGAGATAAAAAAAACATTCTACTCTAACCCCAATTAGATAAGTATTTTCCTGTTTTGTCTTAGCAGGCACCCAATACCTGCTAGACACTCATTAATATACAATCTTCCTATGAACTGTAATTGGATAAAATAAGTGTAATGAATTTAATATTTGAGAATACTCAAAGAAAAACAGAATAAGTAATAATGTGATATGAAATTGAATAAGAAAGAATATGTAACTATGGTTATGTTTGTATTGAAATGTAAAAACCTGGAATCACACTGTTCACCCAAAAAGATTTTTTTTAAAAATATAAAAATAAAAAAAATATTATAAAAAATGCAATCTTGCCTTGCTGATGTCTAAACTAAACAGCTCTGGGGGAGGGGAGATAAAGGCTGAAGGGTACAAAATTTGCCCAATGAAAGCAACCACTTTGTGAGTCAAATTCCCAAGATTGTCCTTGGTACGTGGACTCATAACAGGCTTAGGAAGGGCATTTAGTATTATAAGGAATTAATGCTCAGTGTTAATAAACACGATTCAGCTTATTTCAGTCCTTGTACCTCCTTTAATGTTTTCCTGCTTCAGTATCAGTTTTACAAATTCTAAATTAGCCAGCAACACAACATTTCCTGAAAATATCTGTCTACCAGTAGAATAGAATAACAAAGTTGGAAGGACCGTGGAGGTCTTCTGCTCAGGCAGAAAACCCTATACCATTTCAGACAAATGGTTGTCCAAATTCTTCATAAAAATTTCCAGTGTTGGAGCATTTACAACTTCTGGAAGCAAATTGTTCCACTGATTAATTGTTATAACTGTCGGGAAATTTCTTCTTAATTCTAGGTTGCTCCTCTCCTTGATTAGTTTCGATCCATTGCTTCTTATCCTGCCCTTAGGTGCTTTGGAGAATAGCTTGACTCCCTCTTCTTTGTGGCAACTTCCCCAAATCAAGTGATGAGAAAGTTTTCAAGAGGAGCCAAGCTTTCCTTTGACATATCACTATACCCAATTATCATAAACAACTGCTATGCCATGTTATGAGAGTAAATCAATGGACATTCTTTTGTATCATGCCAAATTTGGCATCCTAGAAGAACAATGGAAAAGTGCTTACTTTTTAAACAAGTTTTTGAAAGTTTATTTTTAATAATGTCCACCTTGGCCCAGCATTATTTGTTTAGTGGTTTTTTTTACTACTGGTTTTCCATTGGATAATTTCTGCTGATTAATTTGGAAGCCTCTGAGCTACAGTCCCCATCCCCACTATGTCTGTCCTAAGAAAGGAAGAATAATTCAAAGATCAATAATTGTAAAACTTGCAGATTTTTAGATATTTTGTAGAGTTAATATAGTTTTAAAAAGTCTACAATCCCTGCTAATTTCATCCATTCAAATGAAAATAAAGCAGCTGCAAGCATGTATATGCTCATTCATTATAATTTATATTTAAAAAAAAAAGTTAAAACAAGCAGTTTAAATCAAATCAGAATTTGGACCAAATGATTCCTTCTTTAAATCTCACAATTCTAACTCAGTCAAATTAAAAGTGATTCACATATGCCATATCTTCATGGTTAATGTGACATTCATATGAGAATGCTCCATATACTTCCTTCGATGAGCAAGGATGAGATGTTCATTAGACAATCAATCATTAGACAAACTACTCTGAGTTGGCCAATCTCTTATTATCCTTGTCATTTTTCTGTAGGTGTCCATCCATTACTCTGTCTAAAGTTGTGCAGGTTAGGAGTGAACAATATTATCTCCCTTCCTCCACAGATAACAGTGTTTTTAATGATTTGATCTATTCCAAAAACCATGTACCTTTGGTAAATATACTACAAATTCATTGGAAACTAACTATTTGACTGAATCTGCATCAGAGCACAAGGATTTTAAATACATATTTTTGAATCTAACCAGAAGCTTCAAACCTGAATTGGGTTAAATGCATAGGCATTGAAAACTCAAAAGACTGGAGAGGAAAAAAGCCACCCAC
Organism: Notechis scutatus; assembly: GCF_049901735.1. Taxonomy (NCBI): domain Eukaryota; kingdom Metazoa; phylum Chordata; class Lepidosauria; order Squamata; family Elapidae; genus Notechis; species Notechis scutatus. The sequence continues at coordinate 229,888,241 of NC_142010.1, read as the reverse complement.
ATCTAGGGCAAAAACATCCCAAACCCATGGAACTGAAAAAAAAAAAATGCTCAACTCAACAATTTAATCAGTAAAGAATGGCAAAAATTGTTATTTCATGCAAAGAAGGAATCAAATATAAAATACTCCGGTGGAAATATATGTAATAGTGATTTATTTATTTGCTGGCTGGGGAATTCTGGGAGTTGAAGTCCTCCAGGCTTAAAGTTGCCAAGGTTGGAGACCCCCTGATTTAGACCATTTAGCTTATAAATCTTAGAATAAGACAAAAGACCTTCTGATAGTGAGCAAACTACAAAAAAATAAACCATTCACACTCTAAACATCTTAATTGCTTTTCTGAGTAAACAAATTCCAGTTATTTAGCAGCTCATTTCCTGATAAACAGTTATGGAATCACTCCTCAGGTGCTTCCAACATACTTGATTAGATACTTAGATAAACTGAAACTAGAGAGTTAGGATTAATATTTTTGTTTGTTTTTAAATAAAAAATACATGTTTAAAAGTTTACTGATACCTGCTTCTAATAAGCATAAAGCCTTGAAAACAAGTACAGTTTCACCTCAGTCTTAGAAATTCTGTTGCTTCATGAAACAGTTTTGACAGAGTGCTATATTCAAAGTTGTACATACTACCTACCTATATATCTCTTATACAGGATTGCAGCTTTTGTCTTTCCTCATAGAATTTGATTTGAAATAAACCCCCCAAATCTGGCATTTCTTTCTGCCTATACAAAGCTATATTTTTTTAAAGGGCTCATTTATCAGAATCTTTAATGTATTAGTGATATAATTCTTTGGCAGAAAACAAAACAATATAAGCAGTATTGCTAACTAAATAGAAAAAGCATCACCTAGATTTGACCTTTAATATAGTTTGAATATAAATAGACCAAAGTAATGAACAGAGAATATAAGCATTGATCTCTAACTGAAAAGTTAGCATATCAACATACCTAAGAAAAAAGTTTTCTTAAAACCATAGAAACATCACATTGGTGATAAAATGCACTATTGGGAAACTGCCAGTTACATTGGAAGGGATGTATGTGTGTCAAGTATGTCCTTAGCTTATCTAGTTGGTCCCAAGGGAAGGCAAGTAGTCTGGGCAGATTCTTATAAGTTAGGTAGAGAATGATAAAGTTGCTGACTTCAGCTATTTACGAGTGTCTCTAGTTGCTTATACCTGACATGTACTGGTTTTTAACAATATATAAATTATGTATCCATAAAACCAGTTTAAGGACAACTGATTGTTTAGTTTTGAGAAGAGTTTCAAACTCACGGCATCATGGCTGCATCACATGACGTATCATAACTTTTTTCCCCTTCACTAAACCGGGCATGGGCGAGGCCAGTGTGTGGCCACAAGTTTGACAGCCTTGGTTTAGAGCATATACTTCTAACTAATTATAAGTACAGGATTGCAACCAGATAAGGCATACTAAACCATAAGCTCCTAGTGCCAAGTCTCCTCATTACTGCTACTATGTTGGTGCTGGTACATACATTATATGTAGTTCTTGCATAATGGCTGCCTTATTTAGTGGCCATTTGAAGGTATTATGTCACTGAAGAACTAACTTTATGATCAGTCTTTGCAGTTACAACCATCATAACATCCTTACCATCACACAATCACCAACTGGTATTCACAAATATGCTCTTGCAGTCTTTTTCCTATTTTTCCTGCACAGTGGCTGTTGCAGTCATTACACTGTATGTTCTAGATCAGGGGTGTCAAACTTGGGTCCACGGGCCAGATGCCACATGCTGGCCCCACCCCTGCCCAGTTTAGCAAAGGGGAAAAAAGTTCCAATACTTCACATGATGACACCGTTACAACACAAATTTGACACCTCTGTTCTAGATAACGCCTGCTTTTTTTCCTCTGGGGCTGCTGGATCTTTTGGTTTACTTAGGATATTTTGTCAGACTTTAGTAGGTTTGTGTGCCACATTGGTGACATGTCATTGTAACAGTGGTTTCCAAGATTTTATTTTTAATGTATGGCAGTGTTATCCTTTTCACAGTTTGTATTGGTTGTGCTATAGTGTGTTAAGTTTGGTGAAGTTCTGTGTGAATCCATTTTGTTGGAAAATGTTACATATAGATCATCTGTTTTCTTTTTCTGATGTTCAGGATTACTGCAATGTGTTCGTGCTCATGTAAATAGTGTTCTTACACAGATTCTGTTGTCGGAGGTTGAATTGATACTTTGGTATTGGAGCATCTGATTGGTGTGGGCAGTTTTAAGATAGACTTGTGTTAGTAATTTGCTGTCAATACCTCTGCTAATGAAGATATCCAGGAAGGATAGCATGTCATTATTTTCTTCTTCCCTGGTTTATTGCTTGAAGAGGTTGTGGATGGCTTTGTGTGTTCTCTAGTTGGTCCTTTTTTATAACAAAGGTGTCATCTATATACCAGGTTCATACCTTGGGTTGTATGTATGGAAGAACTATGGATTTCAGTGTTGCATTACAGTTTCTGCTATTAATCCTGAAAATTGTGGAAAATGTGACTTGAATCAGAGTGAGAGAGTGTTATAGGTGAGAATGGCTGGGAAACATCCCGCAGAATTCATTAAGATAGTTTTACTACTTCATTACCTAGACTATATTGTGTGAGTTATCTACTCATTCCTGAATCAATTCCTTGAATTATCTGTGGTGGTATACTTGATTCATCAAGAAAAAGTTGTTTTAAAATTTACAGTTCTAATTACAAGGTTACTGCAAACTTTCTTATCTGTTCTGCCTGTTCACAGAACATTTAATTATATAATTGAACATTTGAGGCATCTTCAGCTGAGTGATCATTAAATTAGACACATTTATTTTCTATCATACTTGTAAGTACATATTATTTCTCCTTTTTGTTTTGTTTTGCTTATACTTTGTGTTTTCCACAGTCTGAATGAATAATATTGTAAGCAATCACATAATCATATGCTGTATACACTTCAAATTAATCTTGTGTTCATAATTTACTTTGCAAATATAAATATCTGCATAAACAACATTCAAGTAGATTTATATAGAGTGAAGGAATGTAGCCTAAATGGTACTGATTGCTTTGAACCTGTAGTTTGGACCTTTTAAAAACTGAGAAGTATAAATAAACAACTGATCTTTTTTTTTTTACTATACATACGGGTACAAGTGTAGTCAAGAGAAAGAAAAGTAATATTTAAAACTTTATAAGATTAATTAGTTGTTCTCTAGACTGCTTTTCAAGTTTAACCTGAAGAGTTCTGCATTACGACTGAGCATATTAATCCAATAATATTATTATAATATAGTGAAATTGCTATACAATTATCCATGTCATTAAATCAATGATGTTAATAGAGACCACCTAGTCAAATGGCTATTGCATCTGTATCATTATAAGTGGCTGTGAAGACCTCTCAAGGAAGTATTTAGGGTCAGTGGCCAGCTGCTGAATGAATGGTGAGTTTTAATTGCATCTCAGAGCCCCAGTGTTGTCTGTCTAGGTGGCCTCTATTGCCATCACATAACAACTCACAAGAGCTCCTTAGATCAACTAGAGTGCCACATGCTCCTTTGGAAAGCAAGCTACCTGGGACACAGTGCATCAAGTGATCTGGATAAGAAGAGCAATAATTAGAGATCCCAATTTGCTTCCTTGCCTGTCTTAGTTGCTCAAAGCTTAGCTTCCTTCTACCTAGTGTTGGGGTTGGTGCAGTGGTGTAGTGGTTAGAATTCTGTATTGAAGGCTAACTTTGCCCACAAGTTCGATCCTGACTGGCTCTAGATTGACTCAGCCTTCTGTCCTTCTGAGGTCAATACAATGAGGACCCAGATTGTTGGGGGCTATATGGTGATATTGTAAACCACTTGTAAAGCACTATGGAGTTGTATATAAGTCTAAGTGCTACTGCTATTACTATTGTTTGTCATGCCCAGGCATAATAAAATCATTCTATCATTCATATGCCATGTCATTATATGCCCACTCATAACCAGTTATGGGTAGTAGACAGAGAAGGACATAATAATTGTTGCTCTGAATTGGGTGTTTTTCATCTTTTGTTGACCTTGAAGTAGATTTTTCTATGCAGGTTGATTAGGAAAACATTTGAAATTGAGAAGAAGCAACCATGCTGCATTGTTATATTAATATATCAAGATAAAAGACATACAATAAATCAAAAGCTGCCTGTCATCTCCAATTTTTGATTCATTCATTATTCTCTTTTTCACTTGACAGTTCATTGTCTTTTCATCTGTGATGCATAAAATAAAAAGAAAGCACCTGAGATGTAGCCTTTGGCCACAGTACTTGAAAGCATGAAACAAATGTAAAAACAAAAATTAATGGAATAGAAGAAGACATATTTCCCATGTTCTCTTCCAGTCCATTACCATAAGAAAGTTTTGGGGTTTTTCATCACTAAGTGACTTTCCTCAAAACAAATATCAGGGAAAACAAGAAATGTGATTGCAAAACAAAAAGTAAAAAGTATTTGATTTCAGATTAATGTGGTACATATATACATACATACATGCATGCATGCATACATACATACATTCATACTTGTAAAATTAAACAAACAAAATGTTAAAAATTTATGATATTTATGTAGTTACTTACCAAGGACATATAAATTATATTAAAGTAACAAAAATATCTTTCTGATTCCCAAGGCCTGTCACAACTTCTGAACACTCCTAATGTTTGGAAATTGAAAGTTTGTGTGTATGAGTATACATACATACAGGGGGAGAGGGGGAGAGAGACAGAGACAAGACAGAGGCAGAGGCAGGCAGGCAGGCAGGCAGAGACACAGACAGACAGAGACAGAGACAGAGACAGAGACAGACAGACAGAGAGACAGAGAGAGAGAGAATAAATTGGTGTGGACATCTGTGCTAAACTAATACAAATGAAAACTTGATATTACAACGTGTGCTTAATTTGAAAACAGAAAGAAGCAAACAGTCATAGCTAAATAACTAATCAATGTAACTACTTTAAAGTGGAAATATGGGTTGATTGTTAACAGAATGGCATCAGGAAGAGTTCAAAATGGTCCCAACGGGAGAGATAGTAAATATTTTTCTCACAAAATTCATTAAATGAAAGGCATTTGAAAGCTGTGAAAAGAAGCATTTCTGGGGTCCTGGGGTCTCAACTCTGGGCAGTAGAAGGAATGTAAAGCAATGGGGACCTTTTACGTCTGCTGAGAGACCAGCTGCTTAGAGCTTTGCCATACTGCTGCCTACCCAGCATTCATTCCATCAGGATACAAGAACTGATTTGCATCCCAGCTGGTCACTAAAATAACAGTAACTTTGAGAACTGATATCAGAATGCTTTATTTTTCTCTCTCTTCCTATTCCTTCTTTCTCACTTGTCATCATGACAGTATGAGTTTCAGATTGTCTAAAAATCTTTTAGATTGTTAGCAGGACAGTATAAATGTCCTCACCTGATATTTCAAACCTACTTTGAGAGAAGTTTTCTAATTAGAACAGTTTATGTCAGCATCGTTGGACATTTCCTATTATGAGGTCACTATTCTAAACTAAACTCTTCTTTTGTCTTTTCCCCCCTCTCTCTTAAAGGACTAAAAGTGATTAAAGACTTTTCTAAGCAAGATAAATGGTTGTAATGGAGGAATATTATATTTTTAAATATTGAAGAATAATGATTCCGGTAAGGTCATGCATAACTTTTGTGTGCCTAAATTGGTTGTAAGATTATATTTTATTACCTCAATATTTAAAACTATTCTCAATATAAAATTGAGTAGTATAATAATTCATTGGGTACCTGGTTGACAAGCTTCAACATGAAAATTTCACATTTGTTATTTTTAAGTGAAAAGGCCTAGTTAACTTAATATTTATTAGCTGTCTAGATAACATTTTTAATATATGCTGATACCGCAGTCTCTTTTTGTTGAAGGCTATATAATTTATATTTATTGTTCACTGAAAAACAATGGATTTTATCCACAGTTTTACAAAAGCAAAAATATTATGGATTCTTCTCCCCCAAAAAAAAAAAATTATTTCTGGTGATATAGGTTTTTTATTTCTGGCACTGCAGGTGCAGTTGTACTTTTAATTTCATTGCATTTATGTGTGAACATACAGTGAATAAAATTGATTAATTCCATCTTGAAAATTTCACAGGATATCTAGTCATACATGTAGATTACCACAAAGATTTGTGTCTGGGATTGCTTTAAAAACAGCTTGGAAGTTAAATGATCTTACTGTGATTCAAGTGACCAGCGGTACATAATACCATTCTTTAAATAGGTATGAGTAATATTTCGTGGCCAGGATTTGCAGTTAACATATGCATAGGTTTTCCTAATAGGGTAATTAGGAAATGAATATAATCATTCCTTTGAATGGAATAATATCGTTTATATAACAGAATGGGCATTATTTGGGGGAGAGGATATCGCATTTTATTTTTTTGAGTTAAAATCAATCTTAAGGTATCCAGTCCAATTTTAAGGTGTTCTATCTCTGAACAGTGAGAAAACAGAATTGGTTTTGCCAACCTATAGCTAAAAAGAAATCTGGGGCTACATGTGGCTCTGGGACCAAGGATTGCTTTCTCTGATCCAGAGATCCAGAGATCGATTTAATCCCAAAAGGATTAAATTGACAGATCCCTTTACATCTAACATTACCATTTTGTAAACTTTTCTTGGAAAGTTTTATGTTCCAAAATAGCCCTTTTGATTGAAATAGTACAGATACATATTTAATTGCTATTTTCAAACTTTATTATTCTACCCCCTGATTGTTACCTAGAATCATTTACATTGTCAATATTATTGTGAATGCTGTTTTTTTTTACATATTCTTATTCATAAATTGCAATTTTATAGACTGGAGAAGAATGTTAAAATGAATTCTAACCTACTTACAACAATTAGCCATAAAGGATGGAGCATAAAACTGAAAAAATCAAAAGTCTATTAAAATTAAAACACTGCATGATAGTAAAATCATTAACCCACAAATCACTTATGTTGCCAAATGTTACACCAATACACAGAAGTATTCAAGCAATTTGAGATTAATTATAGTCTATTTCAGGAATAAAGAATATTGTTCTCTCCAATATACTGTTGAACTCCAATTCTCATGGGTTTCAACACGGTTACAAGTTGTAGGGATTATCAGATATATAGTCCAACCATGTTTGGAGACCCACAGATTACTGATCTAGAACTCATAAGCAAAGGAAAACTTTCATAAAGGGATTCTGTAAAATATTACTTACATATATTACAATTGTTCTGTTTTAGTGAGTTTTTTTCTCCCTATCTATCAACTTTTTTTTCTGACCATTTTTATTCTTTCAATAAAAATGTAACATAAATTCAAAAAGAATCCTTGGCAGTTAATGAGCTGCCTCATTCCCTTGAAAAGTAATTGCTACCAGAACTCTCTTCTCTGTCTAATTGAAATGATCAAAGGGGAAATTAGTGTTCATGCAACATTCTAATCCTGCTTAAAACTCCAACCACATGCTCATGGAAAATTAGACGGAAAATGTCTCAATTGTTTTATAAACCTTAAAAGTGGAGGAGTTCAGATTTCTCAGTAAAAGAGCTACTGATTGAGACAAAAAGGAAGTTTAGAGAAAATATGAGGCAATTGATCAAAGTTAATTTTACAGAATATACAAATATATTATGGATTTATTTTAAAGGATGGGATACATATAAAACTTAAAGAATAAACATTCTGTATAGCAGTGAATGAAATAAACAGAAGCCTTGACATTGGACCAAACAATACTGAACATTATTCTTGCTTTCCTAAGAATTTAAGAACAGTCTTTCAAGGGAACATCATAAATATTAGGAAAGTTGTATTGATCTTCTCAAGAAACAGTATAGCACTTTAGTCCAAGTTAGTTTACAGATTATGACAGATTAACAGAGCTGGAAGAGACCTGGTAGGTCATCTAGTCTAATCCCCACCCACCCAAGCAGGAGACCCTACACCATTTCTGACAAATGGCAATCCAATCTCTTCTTGAAAGTCTCAAGTAATGAAGCTCCCACAACTTCCGAAGGCCAATCTGAGATCTTTTGAGTTCATACCTGTAGTAAACAGGTACACCAGAGAATGGCCCACTCCATGTTCACTGAAAGCCAGTCCACTCCAGATTCACTCATCCTCAGTATGGCATCTACATCTTTACAAAGAAAACTGCAGCTCATGTACACAGACAGATTCCTGTCTCATGGTTCACCCATTCCTATAGAAATAATAATAATTTAACATGCAGACAGAACTTAAGTGCCAAGGTTGGGTTAACTCCTATGTGTGACCTTTTAAGCCAAGGGATATAATTGTATTCCACTGGTTGAATCCAGAGTTCTTAATAACTAAGAAATGACCTTACTTACCTCCATATCCTATGATCTAGTAGTTCTTCAGCAGTGTGGGACCCCTTAGGCTGGACTTATGTGCCTATGTCTCTATAAGTAGGCAAAAATATCATACTAAGTGTCATATGAAATAATTATGGATACACAAGATGTATAATAACAGTGTATTCATATCTATATCCTGTAACTATAACTGATGGTTCATTTAGTCAAAGATGGATACATTCAACATGCATTTGGATTAAGTCTGTTCATTACACAAAGGTTTTTTTATTTAGGTCATATTTACAATGTCACTCTTTGCTGGGACTATTCTTAAAGCAATAAAGCAATTACATAAAGACTGCCAAAGGGAAAAGGGATGCGAACCTAGGAGTAGAAATGCAAATTGGACAGTGGAAATAGGTGGCACCGTCCAGAAATCCGGGGGGTGGGGGGTGGGAAACAGATCAGGGAACACAAGGAAGAAAATATTAGCTGGGAGGGAAATTGGAAAGTATGTTGTCAGATTTTGTTTATAGCTACTTTCCCACATATTTTGCTACCTTTTATCTCTATTCATATAAGTGATAGATTACATGACAGATTATTTCATCAATATAACTCTTCCCACACATCAAGACCATCGGCTTACTGATTTGTCTGGAAAAGCAGTGAGATTAGTAGTAGGTCCTTTTCTGCCCTATATCAAATGTGGGGTGAGTTTATACTCAACATTCATTAAGATCTTTCCTTAAAAGCCTTTCATAAATTTTGAAGTTCCAGCTGGATTTATCTTGAATTAAACTGTATCATACTTTAGATTGTTTACTATAATTCTGCTGTTGAGTGCTTTGGATTCTGGTAATGTTCTTTCTGACATTTGCTTTTATTGGTTTGAGCATTTTAAAAATAATTGTATCTATTATGTATGTCACCTTGAAAGGGCTTCAATCTTAAATGCAGTTTAAAAATAAATAAGATAAATAAAATATTATTTTTTACATACAACTGAATTTAGAGGGTCAGTTTTTATATTCAGAAATAAACTTTTTGTGTCTTGCTAATCAAGAACACCTTTAAGCAAAGCTGATTTTAAAACAACTATTACATAGTTTGTTGTTAGAGATGACCAGTATAATACTATAATATAAAGGAAAACAAGAAAAAAAAAACATTCCCACAATCTTAGTGTTTCCTACATTTAATGGCTAGCAAAATCTTGTGTTTTTGCTGACTTGTAACAGATAACAATATTTTCAATATTTTCACTGTTTTGGGCTATTTTGTGCAAACTAGATTCTCGCTGTAAACTAGGTATAGCAGAAGCAACTGGTTGTTGTCTTTAAATATTAGAAACATGGAATTAGAAACTGGGCATCCCAACTTTTTTTTCTGGAATGATGTCATATTTGGAACCACCTCAACTCATCTTTATCTTTACTTTAAATTTACACATTTATTTACATAATGGTAAATGTTTCATCTTATGTTGACACACAAGGTGACCCACATTTGATGCAAAAGAAAACATCTCCTCTCTTTTCCACTTTTTCGAAAAGAAGATACAGTGCAGTTTATGTGACAGTAGACCAAACAAGCTTTGTGGTAACTTCTACCATATCTTCTGTGCTTTTTGAACTAGGTAGTAGGAAACAAGTTATGTTCCGATATCCCATAGCAAATTAAATATGGCTCCATCTCCTATATGTCTACTATAAAGGAAGGAGATGGCCAGCTAAATCAAATGTGGCGGTTGGAAGGAATGATAATTGGATATCCTGAAAACACAAACAATTCTCCAAATATCTGACAATTCCAAATGCCTGTTAAAAAAAACCTAACAAACTATTATTTCTACCCAGATTGAACAAAACATTCATATGCCAATATGAGCGTTGCAGACAAGTTTCTCTATTCTGGAGAAGTGATAGTCCACTTGTGATACTCCTATTTTTTTTAAAAAAAAAATGACATCATAAGAGTTTCTATATTAAGTAAGTTAAACAGGTAACACTGCTTTTTTCCCTTCTCCCAGGATATGGCTACATTGTCTTCAAAAGGATATATTCCCAATGTTCATGCAATATACATCTTGCCTATCAATGACTTCTTCAGCTTCAATCACAGTAATACAGGGGCAAACAACTGATACAAACTCAAGATAAACCACTCCAACTCGATTGCAGAAAATACAACTTCAGCAACAGAGTGGTCAATGCCTGGAGCACCCTATCCAACTCTGTTGTTACAGCCTCAACCCCTCACAGGTTCAACTTCAAACTGTCTACCGTGGACTTCACCTCATTCCTAAGATGTCCTTAAAGGGGGCGTGCATAAGTGCACCAGCATGCCTCCTGTCCTGTCTTACTGTCCCCATTTATCTGTATTTACTTCCTTTGTTCCTGTTTATAGTCATACTTGTTATCTTGTACATGTTTGACAAACAAACAAATGAATAAATAAATATTATATATGCCTCATATGAAGGAGACAGTAAGGAAATAACATACAATTGGCTGACCAGGCCTGTCTGGACTGATTAAGATCCCAAGAACCATCAAAGTCCAGGTGCTGCCTGTTCACATTACTAGGCTATCTGAACTTTTTAGACTAGAAAATCTTGTGGATTTTTCATAGACTAAGCAGGATAATTTAGCTAACATATTATCCAAGGTCACCAAGGTTCCTATTGCAGAAAAGTGAGATAGAAACAATCCTGGATCTCAACAGCTTCTTATCCATCAAAATAGCACTGTTCTAATGTTGAAGAGACTGCTACCAAGAAGTGGGGTATCAACCTCTTCTCCAAAGTCCCTGAAGGCAGAACAAGAAGCAAAGGATGCAAACTAGAACTAAGATAAATTCCCCGACACTGAAAACAATTAATCAGTGGAATGACATTCCTCCAGACGTTATGGGTGTTTCATCACTGGAAGTTTTTAAGAAGAAATTGGACATCCATTTATCTGAAATGGTATATGGTAGAGATGGTGAACCTTTTTGTTGTGGTGGGCCGACAGCGCATGCATGGGCTGGCACCCAGAATGCAATGTGCCCTGCCCCCCCTGCACATGCGTGTGCAACACCCGCCTGCCCCCTTACCTGCACTACACATGTGTGCTCCTCCCAGCTGATTTTCGGCCTGTTTGAGGCCCTTTTCACCCCCCCAAAGGCTTGAGGGAAACCTTTGTAGCCTCAGGAGGCCGAAAAATGGGCCTTCCGGAAATACCAGAAGTGTCCATTTTCACCCTCCAAAGGGCCTCTAGAGCCTGGGGGTGGTCATTTTCGCCCTCCGGGGGGCTCGAGAGAAGCCCCTGCAGCCTTTGGAAACTGAAAAACAGGCCTGTTTCATCACTTCTGAGGGAATGGAGATTTTACAGTATCCTTCCCCTGCCACACCCACCAAGCCACACCCACCAAGCCACACTCACAGAACTGGTAGTAAAAAAAATTTGACTCCCACCACTGGAAGGATGTGGGGACATGTCAATGGTCTGGCAGACCCCAAAGGATATGGAAACCATATAAAATAATAAAAATATATTACTACTCTAGGGAATACAGGTAACTCTCAATTTACAACCATTCATTTAGTGACTGTTCAAAGCTACAACAGTGCTGAAAAAAGTAACTTACCACCAGATCTCAGACTGAACAACTGTCAGAAGTCCCAAGGTCATATGATCAAAATTCATGTGCTTGGCAACCAGCCTATTGTTATGCTGACATCCTGGGGTCAGCCTTCCCAGCTGGCTTCTGACAAGTAAAATCAGTGGGGGAGAGCAAAGCCAGATTCAATTAATGACTGCATTATTGACTTAACTACTACAGTGATTCACTTAATAACTGCAGCAAAAAAGGTTGTAAAATGGGACATGTCTCACTTAACCATCACCTCGCTTAACAACAGAGATTTTGGTCTCAATTGTATTCATAAGTTGAGGAACTACCTGTATGGCACCATGTTAAATATTATGTTACATTATCAAAAAATGGGAAGCAGCAGGAACACCAGCAATCCTGATTCTGATCCTTGTTCTTATGTTCATTTGCTCCTGGGAAAATGAAAAGAGGAGATGAAAAATATTATATCAGTGGTAAAGACTAATATCTTCAACTGCAATTTTTTTTAAAAAAAAATCTGTATATACGAGCTTACCACAGCAAACAAGATTTCTTCAGTGGAAAATCTGCCGCTAAAATCCTCCACTTATTTGAGACAAACATCAATGACCTATAATGCTGTGTGAACAATCTTGTTTTTTCTGATCAGATCTTTGATTAAGATTTATCTGTTCACTAATTCTAATTTTATCCTTCAAAGTAGATATGTTTTCCTATATCCTCTCCTTGATTCTGCTGTTACTTGACCATTGAGTAATGTGTTCAGATCCAAAGACAAACACTTTGTCTTTGTCATTTTCGTCACCTGTAAAGTCATGGAATCAATTATTAACCAATCCATTATCCTCCACTTAGAGACAAACAACCTACTCTCCAATAAACAATTTGGTTTCAGGAAAAAACTATCCTGTAATCTGCAACTCTTACACTGCAAAAACATATGGACTACACAACTCGATCAGGGCAAAGCAATAAACGCAATCTACATAGACTTCTGTAAAGCCTTTGATTCAGTGGTATATGACAAACTACTCCTAAAACTAAAATCTTATGGTATCTCTGGACAACTGCATAACTGGATAGAAGCATTCCTGTCAAACAGACAACAAATGGTCAAAATTGGGAGCGTCCTATCAAATTCTGTACCTGTCAATAGTGGTGTCCCCCAAGGCAGTGTTCTAGGACCAACTCTCTTCATACTCTACATAAACGACCTCTGTGATCATATTAAGAGCAACTGCGTTCTCTTCGCTGATGATGTAAAGCTGTTCAATACCACAGACAATACTGCTACCCTTCAAAAAGATCTTGACTATGTATCAGAATGGTCAAACAAATGGCAACTTCAAATCTCAACAAATAAATGCTCTGTCCTACATATTGGCAAAAAAAATCAGAAAATAAAATACAAGCGGAATCGTCAAGATCTTGTTGATGATCCAAGTTCTGTAAAGGACCTTGGAATACTCATCTCTAATGATCTAATTGCTAGAGCCCACTGTAACTACATAGCCAAAAAGGCATTAAGAGTTGTTAACCTAATCCTATGTAGCTTTTTCTCTGGTAATATCACACTACTAACTAGAGCATACAAAACATTTGCTAGACCAATACTCGAATACAGCTCATCAGTCTGGAACCCACATTATGTATCTGATATTAGCACAGTTGAGAAAGTCCAGAAATATTTCACAGGAAGAGTTCTTCACTCCTCTACTCGTTGTAGAATACCTTATGCCACCAGACTTGAAATTCTAGACCTAGAAAACCTTGAATTACGCCGTCTTCGGTCTGATCTAAGTATGGTATATAAAATCATACATTGCAATGTCCTACCTGTCAATGAATACTTCAGCTTCAACCATAACAACACAAGAGCACACAATAGATACAAACTCAAGTTAACCGCACCAAACTTGATTGCAAGAAATACGACTTCATCAACAGAGTGGTTAATGTCTGGAATACTCTACCTGACTCTGTGGTTTCTTCCCCAAACCCCAAAAACTTTAACCTTAGACTGTCTACTATTGACCTCACCCCTTTCCTAAGAGGTCTGTAGGAGGCGTGCATAAGCGCACGAACGTGCCTACCATCCCTGTCCTATTGTTTCTTTTATTTTTCTTATATGTACCCATTTCATGTATTTATAACTATGTATATACTTATACCTATTATCTTGTAAGCAATTGACAAATCTAATAAATAAAATAAATAAATAAACTTTCAAATAGCCAAGATCAATGTGTATATGTAATGAGGCAAACAATCCATTTGGAACATAAAAACAATAAGGGTATTGCCAGTTATGTCATTAAGCTATTATCATGTTTGGATTACACCTTCTGGTCAGTGAAGTGGTTGATTAAATAAAGCCTTTCTACTTGATTGCTGCAAGACAACAACACTATAATTGCTGTTACTTTCCCTTCCATTTTGAGCCACAAAACAAACAGAGGAGACTCTTGCCTTTGGCAGTACATTGTATAGGCTGTCAGAAAATGTTTGGAAATCACATTAGAATATGCAAATAAATTCCATTTTTCTGAGGCACATGTTGGCAATGTAGTATCCTCCAGAGGTATTGAATATAATAACTGTTAGGTTCCAGCCAGTGTAGCCACTGATAAATATTCTAGTCTTAGGTTCAATTTGTTTTTTCTTTCTAAATCAGTTTGCAATCTCATTTAAAAAGAAAACAAATCACAGGAAAATTCGGGCATATACAATTTTAAAAATAATTCTACTTAATATAACCAGGTGGAGAGGGTAGAGAAATGGGGAGGATTGTTCATACCATGTAGCATATTTTACACCATATATCTTTATCTAACAATAAGGCTGAGGAAGAATTCACATTTTAAAATAAAACATTGACTGATACCAAAATACACTTTGAATTAATTTAGCACTTCTATAATTTTTTGAGATGCATTTCTTCAATTCCCAAACAGTGTCAATACTATGGAAAAATGTTCCTAGAAATGTCTGTTACATAGCATCCTTTCCTTTGATCAGATGTAGTTAGAAAAATTGCATGAATTATTGCTGAGTTGCTCATGGTTCATTTCCAGGTTGGTATGGAAAAAGGACCAATACGTTCTATTCAAATCTTCATATCTTTTTTTTTATAGTTTCTTAACTGCTCCTTCATTCCAATACATATAGTTCTCCTCTAACATATCTTCTCTTGATGTGCTCAGTCCATTAGACAGCTTCAGCAGTTTCACATCTCTGCAACTTAGTAAAATTTTCTTCACTGGTTTCCAATTAGTCCTTTCCATTTTTTTTCCACCTGAGGTCCTTTCTGTAATCCTCTCTTTCTAATCTTACTTGCACCTTCCAGACCTCTGCTGGAATTTCCTCCACCACCTGGAGCTAAATTCACAGCACAACTACAACCCCATCAACATCCATCCACTATTCCTTTGCTTATGAGATCTGGCCACTTTATATATTTTCTTACCAATAAGGACATCTTATTCTGTCACCTGCTCCACTAGCAGGCTCGTACCTGCAACCTAATTAGCCATCCACAGCAGGCTTCGTAATCCAGCATACTTGATTTGTCCGTAAACAGGTGGCATGATCGTTCGGCTGTTTGGCAAAAGGGCAAGAAAACATTCCCCCAAAGCCCTATAAAAGAAGGCTGCTCGGCTTCCGCTTTGTTCTGAGTCCTAATAAAGTTGGAGACATCTTATTCTGTCTTGCCCAATATCCCCCCCACCCACCAGAAAAACATCTATGTTTCATGGCTTGCTTCACCAGATTTTCCAGGTTTTTACAGATTGAAACTTAAATCAGGGACAGGAGAGCAATATTACTTTCTTCTCTGGCTATGCTCAGTTTCCAGCTTTTCCTCTTTTCCTAGAATTTTTCCTGCAGTGTTCAAAGAGAAAGCCTTTTCCTTCCTGGCAGAAAAGAGGGGAGGAAAAGGTTGCATAACCAGATTTGTTTACATGGGGCAGGGTATGCAACTGTCCCACATGTAATATAGATTTCATCTAAGATTAATTTGAGGAGGCACCATCAGGAACAGGGAGTGCACCCTTGTCTTCTTCGAAGCACATTTTCATGTTTGGATCTGAGTGATTGCATATCATGAGTTTTTTGCTGGTCATCCTTCTCCACCTACTCACATATAGACCAGAGGTCTCCAAACTTGGCAACTTTAAGACTTGGGGACTTCAACTTCAACATAGCTGGCTGAGGAATTCTGGGAGTTGAAGTCCACAAGTCTTAAAGTTGCCAAGTTAGGGACCCCTAATATAGACATTTACACCTACAAAGATCAGAATTGTGCAAACCATGCTATTCCTTGTGACACTCTAAGAAAGCAAATGTTCTACTTCAAAGAAGCAGAATAGGAAAAGTATTTTGAACTTGATGCTAGAGAAAAGCCTTTGAACCTGATGCTGGAGAAGACTTCATGAGAATACCATGGACAGCCAAGAAAAAAAGTGATGGATCATCAAACAAGCCAACCCAAAATTCTCACTCAAGGCATAAATGATCAGGCTAAAATTATCTTATTTTTGGACACTATATCAAGTCCCACTTTCTAGAAAAGGCTCTATATCTTGGAAAGATGGAGGAAAATAACAAAAAGGAAAACCAGGAACAAGATGTATGGATTCAGTTATGGTGGTACTGAGTGCAGCATTGAGAGACTTGAAAAAATATATTATGGATAGATTGTCATGGAGAAAATCTATGTGGTTGCTAGGACTCAAAAATGACTTGATAGCAAATAACCAATTAATCAATCTTTCACATTCTTCCTAGCGTGTCATGTTACATGATCTTATTCAATATTCTGCATTATTCCCTAAAAATTCCATTCTGCCATGTTCATGATATGGAAAAATAGAATATTTATGAAAGTATAAAGCACAAAGTATATGTATGTTATTCAGCTTTGTTCGGGTATTTTCCCACGTCATTATAGTTGTGCTTTTAAAGTTGTAGCAGCGTTTGGCAGAATCTCATCTGCCATCATCAGACTTCTGTATTGTGTTCGTCTGTATTGTGTTCGCCAGACGAACACAATACAGAAGCCTGATGATGGCAGATGAGATTCTGCCGAAACGTTGCTACAACTTTAAAAGCACAACTATAATGACGTGGGAAAATACCCAAACAAAGCTGAATAACATACATGTAAGTACCCGCGAAAACTTAAGAACACAAAGTATATGTTTCTATGTCTCATAACTGGAAGAGGATCCAGTTCTAGACTTAAGGGGATGTTTTTTTTATAATTACAGTTTATGGTATATTTATATTAGCAGTATGACTAAGATAAAAGTCTTGACCTAATTTTCTTTAAAAGCTTATGTGTCTTTTTTCATTCTACCTCACTCTGCTTAGCAACCATCATACACATTCTATCATAAGCACCACTTGAAAGCAGGCATACAGGTAATAGCTTTATGTCTATATAAAGTGACTTTCAGTAAAAGGTTGGCAGGGTAATCCAAGATTCAGCTGAAAGAATTTTTAGAGCTAAAGTATGCAAAATGTTGTATTCCTAAATCTTTCTCATAGCCCTAGCTCAGTTCTGCACATTTACTTGAACTCTGCAAACAAAGCAATTAAAGTGATTGTTTCTATGAATAAGTAACAATTACTTTTCTATAGTATTTTATTGATGAGCCTGAATAAGTAAATTGATAAAAAATATTGAGCTAATGGAAGATGATACTGTGATATTTCTTGCCATGTTATCTCAGAACTATTGTGTCATGTCTTTCAAAAATTCTGGAACACCGAGGAATTTCCTAAAGTTTGGAAAAGAGCTGGCATGGCTCACATCTTCAAAAAAGGAGGAAATAACCAACCCAGGAAACTGCAGTCCAATCAGCCTTACATCAATACCTGGGAAGATACTTGAAAAGATAATCAAAAACAGACCTGCAAACATCTAGAAACAAGTAAAGTAATAAGTCAGCACAGGTTTGTTAAAAACAGATCATGCCAAACCAATCTGATTTCATTCTTCAAAATAGTGACTAAATTAGTAGACCAGCAAAATACTGACATAATATACTTAAACATCAGCAAAGCATTTGACAAAGTAGACAACCTACTTCTTGAAAAATGTGGAATAGACAGCATCACCACCAGATGGATTTGTAACTGGCTTGCCAACTGTACTCAATCTTTAATGGTACTGCATCAACATTGAGAGAAGTAAGCAGTGAGGGGGGCACAGTTTCTTAGGCCTAGTGCTTTTCAATATCTTCATAAATGACTTAGATGAGGGACTAGAAAAGGAACTATCAAATTTGCAATGACACTAAGCTGGCAGTAATAGCCAATACCCCAGAAAACAAGCTCTAGATCCAAAAAGATATTGACAGACTTGAACAATGGGCACTATCCAACAAAATAAAATTTACACTTAGGCAGGATAAAACAAAGGTAGAAGTACAGATTAGGCAAAACCTGGCTCAAAAACAGTAATTATGAGAGGTACTTTGGAGTCCTAGTCGATGATCATTTAAATATGAGCCAGCAGTGTATGGTGGCAGCCAAAAAAGATAATACAATCCTTAGTTGTATAAGCAGTGGCATAGAATCAAAATCACATGGAGTATTAGTACCACTTTCTAAAGCCTTGGAATATTGTATCATCTATTTCCAGTCTACAACACAGTTCTTTGAGCAGTTCCAAGAAGGTTCCACACCCATTTGCACTACTCAGATAACTCCAAGTGACTTCAATGACTCTCTGTCTAAAACAATGCAAATGATCAGCTGTCTGCAAGGAATATAAATCCTTCTATTCCCCACTATCCAGCCAGAGCTGAAGGAAGTTTGTTGGATGTTCAAAGAAAAACAAGAAAGTCCAGTTGCCTCTTGAAAAAAAAAAAGGAAACCTATAGCAGCAATTGTAAAATTCTGCTGAGCAAAATTTAGATATTTTTTTTAAAAGTAAACTCCTAATCCTTTAGTTCTTCTACTTTGAAGACAAGAAAGGTATTCAGGACTCTACAATGTAAGAAAAAATTCTAATAAATTCTAATAAGAATGTCTGCAGCATTTCCACATTGAATTGATTTCATGGGAGGAAAATCAGAGCCAGACACAAACATTATTTAACAGATTGTAAATAGAATCTTATACATCTGAAAGGGTTACTTCTGCATATGGAGAAATAGATTCTGTTTGTGTAGCTCTTTGCCATCATATGATAATACGTTTAAGATTGCATCTATAATTTTTTTTTATTTAGATTCTATGTGAGTAGGAGCTGGGCAAACTTTTGCAAGGTTGTCTGAGATTCCTTTGATTTTCTGCAGATGTTTTGGGGTAGCATAAACTCTGCCATCTGTGAGTTGAACTCATGCCCCATTGATTCTTTCAGCAGCCAGATAGGAGGAGTGTGTGCAACTATATTTGAGAGTTAGTAAAAGTTTCTGTCACTAACCACTAATAGCAGAGCATGATTTGGAAAGCAATATTCACAGATAATTTAATTAATGTGGTATAATGTTAGAAAATAAGTGGTTAGGAACAGATTCTTGGAAACTGAATATGTAAAATTCCTGCTCTCATTTATGAGTGAATTCACGTCTGAGTTGCTTAAATCACATTTTTCCAGTTGCTGTTTTTCCAGAAAAAGCTTTTTTATTTCTTCTCTCATCATTCCTAGCATCAATGAGTTTTCTTAGAGCCTTCTTAATGAAAGGAATTATATTTCTTACTTCAAAGAAAGCTGTGATATCCTGACAATACCAAATTCTTAGTCTGACCAATTGGATAACTTCTACCTTTTTGGACAAGATTCTGAAATAGTTTGGCAGCTTCAAAATAGCCTGGATAAAACTGATTATCTAGATCCCTTTCAATTAAGATTCAGACCTTATCATAGGACTGAAATTGCAGTTGTGAGTCTGGCCCTAGATTTCATATCTCAGTAGTGTTTGATATCCTTGTCTACAACATTCTTTTGGACTGAAGGTTGGGGATGGTGGGAAACTATTTTGCAGGTGTTTTGCAGAAGTTCCTATCAAAGTGGTTGATTCCACTTGGCAGATTCTGCCAATCCCGGATGGGGTGCCACAGTAATCAGTTTTTCCTCAATGTTTTTTCACAGCCACACAGAATCACCAGGTAAGGTCATTCATCAATTTGGGGTGAGTTGTACATATATCATCCCCAGTCAGACAGAAATGCAATGGATGTTTTTATCTGGTGTCTAGAGGCAGTAAGAGACCAGATAGAATGAAATTGATAGAACTGAAACTGAATCCCAGCAAAATAAAGCTGCAATTTGCCCAGAAATCACCAGGTCTGTTGACAGCACCTTTGCTCCTTGAAATAACAACCCTACATTTGAGGTTTCTCTTGGATACATAACTTTTACTGCATTTCCATATTCCATTTGCAACCTTTGCCAACTTCTGGTTGTGCCAGTTACAACCTTCTTTGGAAAGGAGGCCCTGGCAACCATAACTCAAGTCCTCATTATGTCAAGATTGAACCTCAACCTCCCTTTGAAAACTACCCAGAACCTTCAGCTGCTGCAAAATTGACCATCTCATTTGCTAAGTGTTATTGTTATATTCTGGGTATTGTATTGAGTGTCAGCATGTCTCCAAATTCAATTCAAAGTGTTGGTTTTGAACTACAAATTCTATATGGCATGATTCTGTGCTACCAATGGGACCAACTTCTCCAAACAGAGTCTGTTCTCTCTTTGCAATCACTGAGGGAAGTAATACTTTAGGTATCCTTCCTCAAGGAAATCAGAGGGGTGAGGGCTTGAAATCTGTCCCAACCAAGAACATTCTACCCTATCCTCCAGTCCAGAAGACCTCAATAGTTTTATAATTTAGGAAAGGGGGTGCATTGTTGGAGGCGGCTTTGGGAGTGTGAAGGCTTGGGACCTTCTAAGATTATTGTCAATTATACATATTTTTAAAATTGATATATATTTGATATTTTATGTCAGCTGTTTGGAGTCTCTGGAATCAGGTAGGCTATAGAGATGCAAATAATACATACATTTTCTTCTTTCCTGGTTTCTTTCCTTTTTCCTTACATTTCATGTTTTCATTCCTGACTTTCTCATTATATAGCTACTTTAAAAGGTAGACTTATTCATGGAGTAAATAACTTCTCCCCTACCCACATAAATCTTGTGTGTGATACTACATCTTTCACTAGCAAGGAAACCAGCAGGACATCAATCAAGGGAATGAAGCTCTAGCCCTCAGGTTTTTATGTACTAGATGTTATGTTTGAAATGCTCTTCTCTTGATTTTTTTTTTTTCATTCTCAACATTTCACTTTGGTCTCATCGATCCACAGCTTTTCTTCTCATAATGAAAAGTTGTAGCACCTAATTCTGAAATGAGTTAAGTTGATATTTACCCACAGGAATCAGGCACCATGTTCTACACTATCGTAAAAACTGTACTTGTAAAAGTGTCTGAGATGTTCTCTCCCATTTCCCAACAAAAACATTATTGATTTGGCAATTTGCAGGCAATAAATGCTGGAAAATAAGATACTGTGGTGACTGTGTCCTTTCCCTACCCATCACCCAACCCAAATCTATAATAGAAAGCTACTCAACACAAGGAATTGTTCGAGTAAACTTCATTTTAAGTGTTTTTAAAATATGCTTAGTGCTTGCCAGATTTCTTTCAGGAAGAAATAATAATGGGAATCCTGATCCAAATCAAATCACAGAGGTTAATCCTTCCTTTTCTTAAACATTCTGTTATTCCCTATTCGATCCATTTTTAATTTTTAACTAAAGATGCTATTTTGTGACAAACCTAGAAACAGTGTTGAGAGAAGACATACAAAGGAAGCAAAAATCCCTTTAATTTATTAATTTAAATTTTATTTTTTATTGGATTTTTATCCCGCCTTTATTATTTTATAAGTAACTCAAGGTTACTATCATACATAATCGTCCCTCCTCCTATTTGATTTGTTAAGCCACCAACTCCAAAAACATTCTGAGCAGCTTTCAATATATCCACTACATTAAGTTAAAAAATCAAATAAAAGAACTGTAGAAACGACAGCTGTAAGTAGCTGGTATATATCCAACACGACACTAAATTTTGCAGCCAATGCTATTGCTAGGGTCAAGTAATTCTATGCAAAATTTTAACCTCCCTTTACTAAACTAATCAAGTGTTCCAAAATGGATAAATGGCTTTTTTAACTCAGGATGAACAACTGCCTCTATGGTGCAACCTGAACAATCTGGAGCTGAACGTGCTTAAAAATGTAGAGATGAGCGTGGATTTTAGGAGGAGCTCTTCTATTCTACCACCTCATACTATATTTGGTAGCACAGTATCATCAGTAGAGTCCTTCACAATTTTGGATTGCATGACTTGAAATGGACACTTAATATTAGAAACATTATTAAAAAGACACAACAAAGAATGTTCTTCCTGCATCAACTCAGGAAGTTCAGACTTCCCAGGAGCTGTTGACACAGTTTTACAGAGGAATTATAGAGTCGGTAATTTGTAGTTCTATAACTGTCTGGTTTGCTATAGCAACCAAACAGGACAGGTACAGACCCTCCAACTGATGGTTAAAACTGCAGAAAGAACAACTGCAACCAGTCTGCCTTCCATAGAAGACCTGCATATTGTGCAGGTCAGAAGAAGAGCTGAGAAGATACCTAAAGACCCTCACATCCTGGACATAAATGGTTTAAATTCCTTCCCTTGGGACAGGGTTATAGGGTACTGCATGCCAAAACTAATAGACACAGAGACAGTTTTTACTGCTAAACATCTAATTTTCATAGTGCTAATGTCATGTGTATTTGCACATGTAGTATGACTGTAGTATGATTACTTATCCTTCTTATTATCTTCTTTACTCCCACCCCTAATTGTTAGGAGGAGGAAGAGGAGAATTCTGTTGCTTTGCAAATACACTGAGAGCTACTGCACAGAGACAAATTCGTTGTGTATCTAATCACACTTGGCCAATAAAGAAGATGCAAGAAGACAAGCAAGAAGATGACCAAACAACAACAACAACAAGCAAGATGGTAAGTGGTCTGGAAGGAAAAACTTAAAAGATTGGAGGTATGTTTAGACTGGAGAAAAGAAGAGTACAAATATATATGATATTTGCCTTGAAGTATCCGAAGGCTATCATGTGTAAGACTGTACAAAAACTATTCAAAGCTATTCCAGAAAACAGGACAAGAAACAATGAATTTCAATTACAAGGCAGTGGATTTTGATTAGTCAACAGAAAAATGTTCTAACGGCAGAAAATTCTAACGTCAGAAAGTGTTCAGTTATAGAACAGACTGTCTTGGGAAGGGATGGGATTCCCCTGGTTGAGATGTTCAGCTAGGTGGGCATTCTGTCAGGAATTCTGTGGTAAAGGATAGAGTGTGGAGAAGAGGTTGAACGAGATGAACACCAAAGTTCTTTTTAATCTTTCATGAATATAGAATAGGAAAAAGTTTGGTTGTTATTATTGTTGTTCAAATAACAAATTACTTCCAATTGCTGAACAGTTTCAAATGAAACACATTCTTCCTCTTGTACCTAAAGGCTGACACAATATAAAATAAAATGGACGTGTGCTGCCCTCTGTTGTATTATATTTTTAACATTAACATCGAACTATTCTTAATGTAATTTGAAAGACATTCCAAAAGCTAATTTCACTGCAGGCTGGCACAGTTATGTTGGGATTCCAGCCATTAGAATTTTTTTCTGTCAGAACTTTTGTGAAAATTATGGTAACCAGATTTCACATACTGAAACATAAACCTTCCTTAATGATCTGGAATGTCCTGTAAAGTGTTTATAAGAACTGATTAATGAGGTTCTCTCCTTGGCTCTTAATGAGGTTCCATCCATTGCTTCTTGTTCTCCTTCAGGCGCTTTGGAAAATAGGTTGTCTTATTTATTTATGTATTGGTTTTCTACGTCAACATATTTCTTTGATATTACTTCTTGTCAGTGATAATTTTCAGGTTGAAAAGTGAAATAAAAGTGGTGAAATAAAAAGAAGCACACTAAAACTGTTTCAGTTCTGCTAAACATAAAATCAGGTCCAATGGTAAAAAATACCTTAAGTCAAATGTTAGGTATGCTATGCAGCCAATTATATCGAAAGAGCTTGAAGCCCTAAACATTTCAGCCTGTCATCTGATTTCAGGTTGTATAGTAGTGTCTGGAAAGTATGAAATTCTGTTCATAGTTTTTTGACACTGCAATCCACTGCATGAGAGCAGACATGATATGAAAGTGTACCATAATTAGTTATCTAATGAACTAAAAGATGGCTGGACCAGGCTGATATATTTCACATTTTTTTCAACCACTGGAACTGAAGTGTCTGAGAGCAGACAAACCCAATCTTATCTACATGTTTCCAGAGAACATTGAACAAGCCTGCAATAAAATGAAAATTCCTCACATTAATTAAGTAATATTTAGTACTCTACAGCTGACACAATTCTTTTTAGAAACACATTCAGTTGCAAAAATAATGAATCTACATTTCTGTCTTGTTCATGAAAATTATAGGCAGCAACTGGATAGAACAGTGAATGCACTGACAGTATCTGTAATGAAACAGTGCTTGTGTCCTTGTACAAGAACCTGCTTGTTAAATATTTAGACAGGTCCAGGTCTATATATATATTGGCTGGTGATGTGTGGGTTCTCTGTTCCCCAAAACTACCCATCTTTGATATTGTCATTATAAAGTCTTCCTTCATAAGTCATAAACTGTTTTTCATTGGTAAAGGGAAACTTTTGTTCATTACTGTTCCCTCTAAATGCAGAATATAAAGCAGCACATTTTATCTGTTATCAAAAGAACATATCTAACAATGAGAAGACTGCCTAAAAATGAGCCACAGAGCTCCCATTATGATCCCCAGATTTTGTCAAGGACATTGCATAAAGGTTTCACTGAAATATGCTTTTCAATATTCACTATTTTCACTTTCATCCAAGATGGCTAAAAATTGATGCTTCTGTTAAGAATATAACATGCAGATCATTGGTAGAAGCTTGCTTTAAATGCTTAAGCAACTCTCTTTTGACCTTAAGTGAGCTATAAGGCCAATGGTTTATGAAAGAATTTGGGAAAACAGGTAAGAGCTTGCTGAAAAAGAACTTTTGAGTAAGGTCGCCAAGCATTCATCCAGAAGCATCATTGTTCTGCATCACAGGCACATAACACATACAATAATATCCCCGAGCTTGAAGGTTATTTCTAAAATAAAAGCACCATAGTAAATGTGACTGCTAGAATTCATGGTATAAATATCTTCCAAACCTTTAAACAATTCAGTGGATGCTAAATTATACATAAGATAGACTGGATTTCATTTTTTTTCTGCTCTTTTCAAATAGTAGCCGTGGTGAGGTCAGGGGTTTATAAAATGAAGATAGAACAGAAAGATACTTTAATCTGTTCTATGCCTTGATAATGATGAAAGTGTTTCATATCCTTTTATTTCTCTTCCAATATACATAATAACTGGATTGGGCATGAATTAATTGTATCTCAGTTTTGATCCTGTTTAGGAGCATTCTGGGTGCTACTTGTAATGATCCTTAAAATGCAATGCCTTTGTATTATCATACCAATTTATTTGAATCTTTTTAAAAAATTAAAATGAATATAAACAACACCTAATTTAAGCCATGCTTCATACTGTCATAAATATTCACTTTACTATACCTATTACTTCACTGTTTTTAAACCATGAGATAATTCATTGCAGTCAGTACTTCTGAAGGTGTTCCTTACATGCTCGATTTAACTTTATTGGATTGGCCTCTCTTTTAGGAAAGAGGAGCACAGCAACAGATTCCAAATACAGTGAGAAAATTTGAGTATTCAGGACATTTGGATGAGTATGGGAATACTTATCCTTGGATAGAATTCAAAGAATTAATAGACATATAACCACTTTTTTAATTTTTTGTGAAAGCCCGTAAACTTTAAAGGATCTCCTCTCTCTTTCGTGTATATCACAGTAATATTTATGAAACATTATATTAATGTAATTTAGGATGCAGGTAAGAACCATTAAGCATTTTTCACTGCTGGAACATTTTTGAATTTTTAAATAAGTATTGTTTGAAAGCAGACACAGATTCAGTTACTGTACTTGTTTGCTAATACAGGTAGTCCTTGACTTACAACAGTTCATTTAGTGATTCTTCACTAAAATACTTACAATGGCAGTGAAAAAAATGACTTATGACTGTTTTTCACACTTATGATCATGCAGCATCCCCATGGTCACAGGATCAAAATTCAGATGCTTGGCAACTGGTTCATATTTATGACGGATGGAGTGCTCCAGGTCATGAGCTCACCTTTTGCAACCTTCTGACAAGCAAAGTCAACTGGAAATCCAGATTCATTTAACAACCGTGTTGCTCATGGTTGCTTAACAAAAGCAATGGTTCACTTAACAACTATGGCAAGAAAAGTCAGAGAATGGGGCAAACTCGCATAACAAATGTTTCACTTAGCAACAGAAAGTGTGAGCCCAATTGTTTGCCATAACTCAAGGACTACCTGTACACATGGCCTTTTGCAGCTGTTAGAATCTTTCTTTGGAATTCTGAATGATCACATATAAACAATGCAAAGCACAAAGCAAATGAAGCCAGTTCTCACATCTCTTAACTGTATACAGCAGTGAGTGCATTTTAATTTTCTTGTTTTCTTTCTTAACGATGTTTTAATTGTGTTATTATAGAAATGGCTAGTTTCCATTATTATGAAAAAGTAAAAAGTTGAGGGTAGATGTTAATGCCTTATTTACTGCACCAAAGGAATCGGAAGTCAATGCCTTTCCCCCCCCCTTGCTTTCCCCCACTATCCACATCCCTTTTTCCTTCCCTAATTTCCCTAATATTTACTTTTGTATTCTCTTTGTATGTCATATTATAAATTAATAAAAACTAGCAACAGAAAGTGTGAGCTTTCTGTTGCTAGTGAAAATTAAAAACAATGTCTTAATTGCACTGAATTGTTTTAAAATTTTCTCAACTGGTGCCAATGTCATTTCAATAATTCTCAGACTCTTTCTAACCACAGACAAGCAAAATAAAATTTCATATCACTTTAGATACATGTTGGGAGATTGTAAGTGGAAGTAGTGTTCGACTTACGACCACACGTGAGCCCAAAATTTCTGCTGTTAAAGTGAGACATTCATTAAGATAGTTTTGCCCCATTTTATGACCTTCCTTGTCACAGTTGTTAAGTGAATCAGTGTGGTTGATAATAACATGGTTGTTAAGTGAATCTGGCTTCCCCATTGATTTTGCTTGTCAGAAGGTTGCGAAAGTTGATTCCATCACCTTGGGACACAGTCAGAGGTGGTATTCAGCAGGTTCTGGCCAGTTCTAGAGAACTGGTAGCATAAATTTTGAGCAGTTCAGAGAACTGGCAAATACCACCTCTGGCTGGCCCGGCCCCCATCTATCCTCTGCCTCCCAAGTCCCAGCTGATTGGCTGGGTCTTTTGTTGCCCTACACAGGAAAACGGAGCTGGAAAGCAGGTTACTGGGGTGTGGAGGGAATGGGGATTTTGAAGTAAACTTCCCCCTCGAGTGGTGTGGAAATGGAAATTTTACAGTATCCTTCCCCATCAAGCCACACTGCCCACCAAGCCATGCCTGCCAAGCCACGCCACGCCCACAGAACCAGTAGTAAAAAAAATTGAATCCCACCACTGAACAAAGTAAACAGTTATAAATAATTCCAAGCATCTGAATTTTGATCACATGATCATAGGGTTACAACAAAGGTTGTAAGTGTGAAAAATGGTTATAAGTCACTTTTTTTCAGTGCCATTGTAACTTTGAACAATAACTAAATAACTGTTGTAAGTCGAGTTCTATCTTTATAGGTATTGCATTTTTGTGTACTTTTTAGAATAGATTTGGAACAGGTGCCTCAGAATGCACCAAAGTGCAAACTCTGCATCTGACTATGAGTCATTGAAGCTGTATAGTTTCTATAAATGTGTGATGAAGTTTCCCCACAGCAACTCTGCAATTCTAGGAAAGGACACAGTTATTTTAATGAATCACAGATTAGTGCTTCATTCATGTCCCTGTATATTCATGAGCATTTTTTCTAAATCAAATCTGAAGCACTGAATAACCTTAGTGGGTATATACTGATGCCTTTTATTGTGTAGTATTTGGGAGTTTTGATGAATTTCAAGTTTCCCACACACTTCATGTTGTCATTCAATTGAAACACAATAGATTTATTCCTGGCATTACACTGTATAGAATTGAGCCAATTTGGCATGAACAAAGTTTTCAAAAATTTCATTACAAATAAAATGGCAATTAAAGTACTGTAATAACAAAAACAACAAATCTAACAAGAACAAATAACTTACTGTATATATGTGGGATTCTACAAGTTCGCACCTATTCACTAGAACCGGTTGTTAACATTCTAAACAGTTCAGAGAACCAGTTGTTAGAAGAAATTACTGGCCTAATCCAGTAAGGAAGGCAGGAAGGAAACATTCTGGTGTTCCTTACAGAAGCTGCCTCTCCGTTAACCCTTATTACAGTCTTGGCAGGACTAGACTTCCTGTCTCAGGAACTTCTCTGGAGTTTTTTCCCCTCGTTTGCTGGTACTTTGCTAGTGTGGAATGACCATTCAAAGTTACAATGGCACTGAAAACAGTGACTTATGACCATTTTTCACACTTACGACTGTTGCAGCATCCCCACAGTCATGAGAGGCCAGGCAAGGAGATGCGTGCCTCGATGTAAGTGATATTGAGTTGGCCACGACCAGCCAATAACATGACCACCAAGCCACGTCCACCCAGTCACATGACCAACAAGCCATGCCCACAGAACCGGTTGTTAAAAAATTTGAATCCCACCCCTGCTGTATATGCACCAGCAGAAAAAATATAATAATTGAAGCAACAAGAAAATGGATTATACATTAAAACTATTAGGTGTTACTAGTTACATGTAATTAAAACACAATCATCTTCCATTCTGGCAAGAAGCACACAAGAAGGAACATTAGATCCCAATACATTTCCCAAGATAGCTACTTTTGGGGGAAGGGATCTCTCAGGTTTGCAAGCAGATTTAAGAATATCCCAGTTCAAAGAATGGGCTTGATAAAGCCATTACCTGTTCAAAGCTGGAGTGAATTTCATCTTAGCAGATGGAAACTTTTTGACAAAAAAGTCCTCTTTGGTTGTATTATTTTTAATACGTTCCATTGTTTAGCCTAAGGAGAAATGGAAGACAAAATGCATGCCACTTTTTCTGAATTCAGAAAAATTTGTGTGGTTTTAAATAGACTTTTGATCATGCACTAGTAAATATTTGCTCTCTTTTTTTCATTTTACAAAAAAAAAAAAAATACAGATGGGGTGAATTTTATTTCTTTGTTTTACTTAAGTTTCATCCTAAATATAGAAATGTTTCTTGTTTTTTAAACCTAAGGGGACACCTTGTAGAGTTTCCTCGTATTTATTTACTAAATAAATTTTAGAGTTTGGATTTCAACTAGAAACATCACAGCACCCTAGCTAATATAACTACAATGAAACAATCCACATTATTGAGGATAAGCCCTTTGTGATTTCAGTTACATACCAAAGTTGTGAAATTAGCAGAAAATAGCAGTAACACTTTGTATTTATAAAAATAACTTCTGTTACAAGTATATTTGCTCTTTTCGTTATCATTTTACATTTAATACTTGAGAGACAATTTGGCAATGTTAAAGGCACCGAGTTAGAATCCAGAAGACTATGAGTTCTCGTTCTGTCTTAGTCAAGAAGCCAGTCCTCTCTCAGCCCTAAGAAGGCAGTGGCAAACCACATATGCAGATGTCCCAAAGGTGTTTTTTCAAGTGGCACTGGACTTTCTGGTTTTTCTTTGAAGAGCTGAAGAAGCTTCTTGGATGAGAAGAGAAATGTCTTCAAAGAAAAACCAGAAAGCCCAGGTGCCTCTTGAAAAAACACCTTTGGAACAACCATGACCTGGATGACTGAGAATCTCCGTAGACCCATCTGCAAATCTTTGCCAAGGAAAGTGGATGGACTTGTCTATGCCTCTGTATACAGTTAATTTAACTTTGAAGAACCAAAACAAAACACAACCTTCTACAGGTTATTTATTATCCATCATTTATTCGGTCATTTTAGAGGTTGTACTGTTCATCTGAGGAGCTTTCAAATCTGACTGACAATATATTAATTTCCCTGTTTATCATTAAGAACTCTTTATCTGAATGACTCATTTATTGTTCTGAATATACTATTTTCTGTACATTTCCATAATTTTAAAGGTACTCTTAGTAGTCACAATTACAAAAAAACCTAGCCAAAAGAGACATCATGATTCATGATGTCATCCATTGAAATGGACCTGAAAAAAACATCAGAATCCAGCGAAGCAGCAGAAGGCTGAAGGGATCATTATCTGCTAGAAATCTAGGCATCCATCCACTCCTTTGACCATGCCCTGCCTATATGCAACATATTGTCTTTCACTTTGAAAGACATTTAAATCAAATTGTCTTTCTTCAGACTGAATGAGAACTGCTAGAAAAAATGCAGGGCTATTTCTCTGCATTCTGTACTAATATTGTACATCAGTTAAAATAATTTCATGGTGATCATGGTTGGCAATTGAGTTTGGTATTGCATTAATCACAAGCTGCATATTTGATGGCAAGCTGCATCTTCACATAAATCAAGGGCTAGATTATTTTCAGCCAGCTAGGACAGCATTTCTGAATGTATGTCCTCCAAATATTGACCATAAAACCTTTGGACTGAAGAAGATGGAAGTTATACTATATAAAATTTTCTTTCTAGCTTGTCTAGGGAAAAAAAAAGTCAGGGAAGGTTGCAGTATATTAAGAAATCAACCAGTCAAAAATGTTTCATGGAGTCCTCAGAAAGATGATTTTAAAGGCTTCCAAGATTTTTTTCCTTTCCTTTTCATTTTTTGTCTTGCCAGTTTGGCTTAAACTTTTGAAAATGTAATCAGCTTACTGAAGTAATTTCAGCCAAGCACTTATTTTAACATGTACCAGTTTTACTGCATCCTGACCTGTGAAGGAAAAAGAAAAAGAAAGAAAGACAAACAGTCAGATAGACAGGCTTTCCCTACCCCTCCCAAATTAAAATAAATTTATCTGCACATCTTGAAATAATACTCTTAGATACTTGTAAACAATATTTGATAATACTATTAAAATATGGCTTTATGATCAAGACATCAAATCAAGAAGATAAACATGCATAAACATATAACACTTGTTACATAAACATTCACCTTTTAAAACACTGAAACAAATTACAGGGTATGTAGGAAAAATAGATGTTGCAAAAGATAAGCAATGAAAATGTTAACTAAAAATACCCTAGGTTTTTCCTTTTTAAAAAATTCTAAGTTCCTATTAGTAAAAAAAATAATTCAAAATATGGCAAATCACTTATTAGAAATCATTGCAAGTGATTTTCTCAACTGTGGAGAACTGATTTTCTTGCTTCGCACAGACTATTGCCTACAGAGTTGCTAACCCTGTTCTATACAAGGGATTGTCAATGTGTCCTCTTGTAAGAAGAAACAACATTTTTATGGAACCCATTACTTTCTATTGTTTATTGGAATAGATAGTTCCAAGGTAGCAAAAGGTTAGCTCTGCAAAGATTGGTGGCAACTTTAGAACCTCTGGCACTGCTACTTTAACTCCACTCTGACTGCCCAGTAGTTTATTTATTTATTTATTTATTTATTTGATTTGCCAATTGTTTACAAGATAATAAGTATAAGTGTATACATAGTTGTGAATACATGAAATGGGTACATATAAGAAAAATAAAAGAAGAATAAGAGAAACAATAGGACAGGGACGGTAGGCACGTTGGTGCGCTTATGCACGCCCCCTACAGACCTCTTAGGAAAGGGGTGAGGTCAATAGTAGACAGTCTAAGGTTAAAGTTTTTGGGGTTTGGGGAAGAAACTACAGAGTCGGGTAGAGTATTCCAGACATTGACCACTCTATTGCTGAAGTCATATTTCCTGCAATCAAGTTTGGTGCGGTTAACTTTGAGTTTGTATCTATTGTTTGCTCTTGTGTTGTTATGGTTGAAGCTGAAGTATTCATTGACAGGTAGGACATTGCAATGTATGATTTTATATACCATGCTTAAATCAGACCGAAGACGGCGTAATTCAAGGTTTTCTAGTTCTAGAATTTCAAGTCTGGTGGCATAAGGTATTCTACAAGGAGTAGAGGAGTGGAGAACTCTTCTTGTGAAATATTTCTGGACTTTCTCAATTGTGCTAATATCAGATACGTAATGTGGGTTCCAGACTGATGAACTGTATTCGAGTATTGGTCTAGCAAATGTTTTGTATGCTCTGGTTAGTAGTGTGATATTACCAGAGAAAAAGCTACGTATGATTAGGTTAACAACTCTTAATGCCTTTTTGGCTATGTAGTTGCAGTGGGCTCTAGCAATTAGATCATTAGAGGTGAGTACTCCAAGGTCCTTTACAGAGCTTGGGTCATCAACAAGATCTTGACTATTCAGCTTGTATTTTATTTTCTGATTTTTTTTGCCAATATGTAAGACAGAGCATTTATTTGTTGAGATTTGAAGTTGCCATTTGTTTGACCATTCTGATACATAGTCAAGATCTTTTTGTAGGGTAGCAGTATTGTCTGTGGTATTGAACAGCTTTACATCATCAGCAAAAAGAATGCAATTGCTCTTAATATGATCACAGAGGTCATTTATGTAGAGTATGAAGAGAGTTGGTCCTAGAACACTGCCTTGGGGGACACCACTGTTGACAGGTACAGAATTTGATAGGACGCTCCCAATTTTGACCATTTGTTGTTTGTTTGCCAGGAATGCTTCTATCCAGTTATGCAGTTGTCCAGAGATACCATAGGATTTTATTTTTAGGAGTAGTTTGTCGCGTACCACTGAATCAAAGGCTTTACAGAAGTCTATGTAGATTGCGTCTATTGCTTTGCCCTGGTCGAGTTGTGTCGTCCATATGTTTTTGCAGTATAAGAGTTGCAGATTACAGGATAGTTTTTTTCTGAAACCAAATTGTTTATTAGAGAGTAGGTTGTTTGTCTCTAAGTGGAGGATGATGGATTGGTTAATAATTGATTCCATGACTTTACAGGTGACGCAGCATAAGGAGATTGGTCTGTAATTTTCAACTAGGCTTGGGTCTCCCTTTTTGAAGATGGGGATGACTGTGGCTTGTGACCATAGGTTAGGCAAGTAGCTGGTCCTGAAAGATTTTTCAAAGATTATGCTTAGAGGTTTGGCTATGGCAGTGGATAGCTTTCTTAAGAAGTAGGCACATATTCCATCCGGTCCAATAGATAGAGATGGTTTTAGATTGCGTAGTGATTTTTCGACATTGTCTTCTGTGAAATCGATATGTATTAGATCATTGTGGTTATCTGTGGTACGGCTAGGAAATACTGGGCATGATCCATTGCTGTTTACAAATACTGAGCCGAAGAATGTGTTAAAGATGTTGGCTTTAATGGTGTCATCGTTGCAGTCTTTACCATCAGGTCCTATCAGGGGTGGGATGGACCTTGAGTCTTTTAGTTTGTTGTTTACAAAATTGTAAAAAGCACGGGTGGAATTGGTGCTTAGAAGGTTTTCCTCTTGTTTAATGTGATAATTGGTGCATTCGGTCTTTATCTGGTGGCATAAATTTTTGTATCGGCTTTTGAAATTTGGCAACGTGACCAGATTTGTTTTTCCGCCAGAGTGATCTCTTTTTGGATTGAAGTTTCCTTATTGTTATGGGTAATCTGCTTTTTTGTTTTGTTTTGGGAGTTGTTGGTACATATAGTTTGATGACTCTTTTGGCTTCAAGTAAAAATATGTTGTAATGGTCTTCAACAGTATTGCATCCAGTGAATAGAGATTGCCAATCAAGGGATGAGAGATCGTTGTCTATAAGATCATAGTTGCCTTTTTTGAAGTTACAATTGGGGATTACATCATTGTGGTGATTTTTGTGTGGGTGTATGTTGAGACAAAAGTCAATCATATTGTGGTCACTGCTGGAAAAGGGTTCTTTAGTTTGTATTCCGTAAATTAAATTCAAACTATTGCAGAAGATGAGATCGAGGCAGTTGTTTAGTCTAGTGTTGTTGGTTACAAGTTGTTCCAGTCCCAGATTTGTAATAGCATTGTAGAAGGTTGCGTGTATGGTTTCAGTTGTACATTCATTTAGGGTCCAGTCAATATGAGGTAGATTGAAATCACCAAGAAAGATAAAAGGGTATGGGCAGGATGCAGCCCATGTTAGTAATGTATTTAGCTTGTTTACATGTTCGATGTCATAATCAGGTGCTCTGTAACATAGAATCGAATTGTGATATTTAAGGATAGTTCACAGATGATGGTCTCAGGAAGAGCAAGCTCCTGGGTAACTTGGATATTTTTTAGATGTAAGGACTTTTTATAGAAGATAGCAACACCACCTCCTCTACGAATTTCACGATCTGATCGGTAAACATGATAGTCTCTTACTGTGGTAATGGAGTCAGGGAGAGATGCATTTAGCCATGTTTCACAGACAAATATAATGTCGAATTTAGCCATATTTAGTAGAAGGAAAAATTCAGGTATTTTATTCGCGAGGCTTCTTGCATTGAGTAGTTTGCATTTAAGGCCAGCAGTAGTTGGAATTGAGGTAGTTAGGGCGTGCGTGCCTAGTCTTGGGTGATGGTGGATCGGTTGAGGTAGGGTTGTGGTTGAGGGTTAAAGCTGAGTTGCGGGTTGTGTGGCTTACTTTTGATACAGTCAGCATGGTAGTCAATGTACAGGTCCTTCTCTCCATTGTCTAGACGCGTTTTTGAGTTCAGTGCGGAGTACAGGGAGCGGGCACGTTGCTGTATGGTTAGGTCAGGGCAACAACGGAGGTTCTTATGGTTGGTGTTGGTTTTGGCGAGTGAATTTATAGTGTAAATGAATTTACGTTTTCTTGATTCATTTTTGCAAATGACTCTGCACAAGCGTGGGGCCACAGAGCCGTCTCTGTTTTTGAGCTCTCGGCCAATGCGGGAAATGTCAAGTATTTCATCAGCGGAGATGGTTGATGCTTGATAATCACTGATGATGTTTCGGACAGTTGTGATGTCATCATTATCATTGATGTCCTCTAGACCAAATAAGATGGCGTTTTGATGTTTCCGTTCACAATCAACAGCTTCTCTGATGAGGATAGGGATATCAATATTTGTCTGGGTTGTGTTTTTTTGTGGATTGGGTTTTGGATTGGGTTGTGGTTGTTGGGTAGAGATGTGATTTGTAACTATTGGATGTTCAGGTTTTTGTGTTGTGCCTTTTTTTTTCAAGGTTGGATATTCTTTCTTTTAAGGCGTCCAGGGATGCTACTATGGTGTCAAGGGATATTTCAATGGTTTCAATGGTATCAACTCTTTCCAACAGATCCAGTTTGGGTTTGCATGATTTGCAGAGATATGAAAACTCATTGGATGATTCCAGGTATTGAATCAATTGCTTGGTTAATCCCAAGCAGTCATGATGAGCGTATTTGTTACATAGGGAACATTTGATGGAGTTTTCATTATCCTTTAGATTTTTGTAGCATTTAAGGCATGTGCAGAAGTCTTGTGGTTCATTGGTGGGGATTATCTTCTCTTTAGGTTGTGGTTTGGCATTGGATTTTTTTTTTGACATGGTAGGTTTGTTAAGATAGTACGTTGATTGAATTAATTAAAGGAACAATTTTGGGTAATCTATATAACCAATATCACACCAATCAATCAATTGCAGTAATCTCTCTAGTCAGATAATTTTCCTGAGCAACAATCAACCTAATCAATTAATTACTCTTTGGTTATTTCCTTTTGTCTACACTAATTTTCTTTGGCATAATGTTTTCCAGAGGATGGATTTCATCATAATTTTATTCATGCTCACTAGGGAAATCTTACACATTTAGAAATTACAGGACTAGGATATTTATAGGAACATATAGGAGTTTTGTATCTTTTGTCAGCAGTAGACAAAAAAATTTTTTTCCTGTTTTTAATTTGCAATATTTACCGTATTTGCCGGCGTATAAGACGACTTTTTTGCCCTGAAAAACATGCCTCCAATTGGGGGGGTTGTCTTATATGCCGGGTCGTCTTATACGCCAGCAAATAGTAATTGGGAAGCACTGCGGCTGCCCGCGGCTGAGGCACTTTTGCGCACCGTGGAAACGAATCCCGTGAAGCCGAAAGGAGCAGCCAGCCTTCTCCCAGCTCCCAAGGAAACGAGGCTCGCACTGCCCGAGCTCCGCTGAGGTATCTGGCTGGGGCTGTCAGGAGTTGTTACCGCTGGCGCGGCTCTGCGCGGCTCCAGTCCCGCGTTGCCTCGGGAAGGGAAAGGCAAAACCATTGCAAAGCACCGCCGCGGCTCTTCCTTTTTGCCTTTCCCTTCCCAAGGCAACGCGGGACTGGAGCCGTGCGGAGCCGCGCCAGCGGTAACAACTCCTGACAGCCCCAGCCGGATACCTCAGCGGAGCCCGGGCGGTGCGAGCCTCGTTTCCTTGGGAGCTGGGAGAAGGCTGGCTGCTCCTTTCGGCTTCATGGGATTCGTTTCCACGGTGCACAAAAGTGCCTCAAAAAAAAAAAGTGCAAAAGTGGAAGGCGTGCGGAAGAGGGGGCGAGTATATAACAAACTATATTTTGAGTGGAAATGTTGGGGGGTCGTCTTATACGCCGGGTCGTCTTATACGCCAGCATATAAGGTAATTTTTCAGTTGCTAACTTTATCCCTTCGTGGATAATAATTTGTCAGGATTTGGATTTAGCTATAAAAAGAAAAACTAGGTATATTAATCATTCTTAGGTAAAAAATAAAATAAAACACTTTATTAAGAAATATCTTGTTTTATTACAAGAATGCTTATAAAAGTCAATAAAATCCCACAATGAAAACTATAAACACCTACAAAAATAATGGGGTGGGAATTTATTGACCAAAACAACACAACATCATTGTAATGGTGCAAAATCATGTAACAGTGATAGATGTTACAGAACAATTGCAACTGTAATTTACTCTGCAATACAACAGCCCTCTAGACAATTAACACAATTTACAAAGTCATGTAAAGGGCAAATAAAATCATTACATGCACTACTTGCATTTTTATATATTGTATATTTATATTTAAACTCAATGTGCATGTATGAAATTATTACTCATCATGGTCTTCACTTATAATGGAAGGCTAGATAATTTCAAAGGAAAAACAAACATGTAAAACTCATTTGTGGCAGAGGAACTCTGCCATGCTCTGGAATGTTTTGGTTTATGAGCAATTGCTACATAAGGACATTTGGGAATAACAAAAATTCAATTGACTCTACCAACTGCCACATTAGTATGAACATAATGTTAATGCCACAACTTTTTTTTTCTTCATGGAATATCCCTGACTCTCACATATGAATATGTGCACACTGTGAACAGATGGAATGAGAAATATAAATAGGAAAATGTTTATAGTAAAAAATGCCCTTGCTATGTAAAGCATTGATCTATTCAAAAACTATAAATTGTAAGCAAGTCCTCAGAGAAATTTTCAAGGAAGAGGAAGAAAAACATAAATTATGAAATAACTTTCATATTTTTTAAAAGATTAAATTGGTAATCAGGTTAAACTGAAGAAAGACAACATTAGAAGATATGAAACCTCAAAATTAAAATAAGTAATAAAATTTGTGTGAAATGGCTAAAACTTTATGGCAGCAACTTCTTAGTTTTCAATGTGTTTGATGTTGCCCCCTAAGCCTAAAGCATTAAAGAATCTCATTGTTTAATTTAAAATGCTGGGGAAATCAGTGTAATTCTAGTTACTAATCATTTGATATTTTGTGATTAAGCAAAAGGAAAGGGAAACTTTCTTTAAAAAATGAAGGAACAGAAAGCCATGTTATTCCAATTCTCTTAAACTGAGCTTTGTAGTTAATTTAAAAGCCTGTGATGCATCAGTGGACAGAGTTTAGTTCTTTTCTAGAAATTAATGTACAGGAATGCCAATTTCTAAACTGTAATTGCATAAAACTTTTCTTAGACAGGAAAGGAAAATGTTCAGATTGTCCATATAAGGAAGATTTAATGCCAAATAAACAGGGCTTTGTTGAAAGTGATGAGGCTTTGTCACTCTGGATACCACTGCCCTCTTCAGGAAATTATAAGCTTTGAGAATTTTCTTTTTTGTCTCAGGATTCATCTATTATTATATCACCATGTGTAGGCATTTTTCACAGCTTTAAGACAAGTGATGAATCTTCTCTAAATATGTGGGTGATATTAGCAGCTGTGATATGAAATTTGATCAGATTCAACTAACAGAAAGACATTTTATCCATTGAATTAAACTGATGTGGTCTAAAAAACAAATAAACATGCATGAAATACATTGAATCAAGGCCAAATGAAGCTTTTCAGCATGCTTTGGTCTCTGAATTTGAGATTCTATAGATTCCAACTCTTATTGAAAACATTTTTTTAAAAATAGACTGCTAATGTCAGGATTTTCTATATTTAAATATCTCTAAATTAATATAGAGATTTATGAGTTTAGGTTCGATGGATGGCTCACCATATTAACACATTCACAGACAAATTGATAGCAGAATCCCCCTAGTAACTTTATCAATAATATCTTCAAATTTATCAGAAGCATCTCTTCTGCACAGTAGGCTGCACCTCAGTGGCATTCTTCAATGGTGGAAGATTAGAAAAAAATAACATTTCCCCCATCTTTTTTATCCATTTGAAAGGTCAAAGTTAATTCTAGAGGCATTAATTTAATACTAGGGACATGATTATGAACTTTTTTTATATTGTAGCCTTGGTTTATGTAATTTACTTACTGGTTTACTTAATTTACTTGCTTACTTGGAAATGAAGCTGGTTTAAGAAATTTATTTCTGGATATCACCCCTTCCTATACTTTGATGCACTGATGCTTAGCTGGACCATATTTATCACAGGCCTGTCCTGGGAATTCTGGAGGAGAATGGAGTGAAGTCTCTTAGTAGTCTATCAGAGAACGTGTTCATAAAACAGCCAGCTTCTCAGCTTGCCAATAATGAATTTGTAAAAGAAAATAGTCACAACTGCCAGGGATCTGAAGAGGGATTCCTGCAAGGAAGCACAATAGCCAGAGGTGGTGTGTGTGTCCTTAGGCAGGAAATAAAACAAACAATAAATGAAATTATGATATATGATTTGATGATTAGAAATAATAGTAGATAATAAAAAAATAAAGTTATGTTGGCTTCCGGTTTTGCGCGGCTTCGGTAGCGCCTCTGCGATCCCTGCCGCGTTCGCTGCCAAGGTGCCCCCGATCTAAATAGGTCTGGGGGCTATGGCTGCCTTGTAGAGGCAGCCGAAGAGAGAGAGGATCCGGACAGAGGTTTGGGGGTAACGCAGACCCCCTTTCCAGCCGGAATAACCCCTTTTTCCGGAGGTGGTGGAGCAGCGGTCAGTAATGGCCGCCTCAAAGAATCCAGCAGCCGGGTAAGATTTGTGCTGGAGGAAGAGGGAAGAGCTGTGGAAGTTGCTTCTGACTGGGATAAAGTTAAGAGAGAGAGTTCCTGTAACCTCGAAGGCTGCTAAGGATACTTTGTTTCTAGAAAGAGATACAAGCGGCGAACATTTTAAAAGAGTAAGTTTTTTTTTTCTTGCCTTTCACTCTCCTCCCTAACGTGACAGCAGTGGAACTATAAGAGAAATCCGGGAATCTGTTCTGGAGGTAAATGAATATTGAAGGAGCAAGGATTTCTGAATATTCAAAGGGGGAAAAAAAAAAGAGAAGAAGAATTTCTTTTTGGCTGTGAGTGGGAAGGGAGAGGAAAAAAAAAATTGGAGCAACCTGAAAATAAGGAGAAGACTGCCTAAAACTTTAAAGAGTTAATTTTAAAGAGCTATTAAACAGCAATAAGACTTCCTAAAGATATTTTTTAAAGAGAACTTTGTGATCAAACTTTATCCCAAAAAGAGAAAGTGGAAAAAGAGAAAGTATTAAAAAGAATCAGCTGATTGGACTGTTTGATGACTTTGGATTTTATGAGAATTATCTCAGACTAAAAGCACTTGGGTGGTTGTTTTGAAAAAAAAAATTCTCTGTACAATGGCATCAGTTGTGGATGATCTAGAACTTATACATCAAAAATATGAAAGAGAAAAGCAAGAAGGGAAAGATGTCTTTGACACTCTTTTTCAGTTTATAGAAATGGCGGTCTGTGCTTATGTAAAATCGTATGAGCAGGATAAAGAAGAAGCCATTTTTGAAGAACATGTGACTTTGGTTGGGGAAGAAAAGAAGGAGGAGAAAAGGAGAAGAAGACTTTAAGACGTGGGAAAACAATCCAAAAAAGAGAAGAATAAGGTGAAAAGAGGATATCGTGTTAGGAAACAACAGAAAGAGGGAAAACAGGATAAAAGGGAGGTGGAGAGACAAGGGGGTAAAGAGAATAAGGAGAAGAAGAAGCAAGGGAGAAAGGAAGGGATGAGAAGCTTTAATAGTGGGGAGCAAAATGCAAAAAAAACAAAAGTTTTTTAGAGATAATGGATAGATTTTATTGGAAAAGGGATTCTAGAAAGGTACATAAGATTGCATTTTTATATTTGTATTTAGAAATAATTATAGAAGATTGGAATTAATATGTAATTTAAAATGTGATAAATATTTAGTATAATTTAGTGAAATTTTTGTTAAGAGAGGGGAGTACTTTAATGAAATAATGATTTAAGATCGGTGATGTGGGGGGGGAAATAATTTTGGAAAGTATAAGAAGTGTTCCCATAATGGTATGATAATTAATTGAAATGTGTAAAATGTCTAAAGATATAAATGATTGTTAACACAAATGATTAGGCTATGTTATAATAGTGAAACTATTCGTGAAATGAGAGGTTTGAAGAAGGAGAGGGGAACATGTAATGTAATAATGATCTATAATATGTGATGTGGGGGATGGAATTAATATGGCAAATAGGTGCTCCCATAGAAATATGTGATTTAATTGATAAGAAATGTGCTAGATATTTAAGATATGAATAAATATTAATATTAATGAATAGATTTGTATTGGTTTTGATGATATTGTATAATGTTAGAATGTACCAGACAGAATCCCAACGTAAGTTATGTATTTTAAAGTATTATAAATATAGGGGAAAGAGACATAGGCGTCATACTCCAATCAGTGTACAGGAGAAGGTTTTTCTTTTTTTTTCTTTTAAGAAGAAAGATAAACGGATAGTTGGAAATAGAACAGACAAAGAATAAATATTATGATTTGAATTGAGAGGAGATAAATAAAATAAAATTGAGAAAATTTAAAAGAAAGGAGAAGCTATATAGAAAAATGAAAATGTAAAAAGATATGGAATGGTATGTAAAATGAATATGAATTTGAATGTGTGTCTGTACCAAGAGTTTTGACCCGGGATTAAGCAACTTTCAGAAAAGAGATTTTTTATGTTTTTATGTCTTGAATTTTTGTATGTTTGTATGTCTTTAAAAATTAATAAAAATTTGTTCAAAATAAATAAATAAATAAATAAATAAATAAAGTTATGTTGTAACTTAGTGTAAGAGTTTAATGTAAATTTATGCCTATACCTAAGTATAGGTATATATTTATCTATTGTAAAAGAAAGTTGGAAGTCATTACTTTGCATTTCTTTTCTTTTCCGCACTTTTGACCTTGTTTATTTTTTCATTCTTTACTTTTTTTCTCATCTATATTTTGTCTTAATTATTAGTTCTTATTAGTTTTTATTCCTTTATTTTTTAAATTAATGATCTTTTTTAAAGAATAATAATATTGACATGTAGCAGAAAAACACAAGTGGAGATTGCCTTTCTAGTGGGCTAGGTATAGGGAAAACATGTCTGGCATAACCGTCCTTAAGAAATGATCAGTGGCTTCTGCTCACATTGAAGCAAGCTGGTCAAATAGATCAGCAATGGGTTAGATTTGACCACATTTCTTAAGGGATGTATGTCTGTTTGTCTGTCTCTCTGTCTGTGTATGTATGCATGTACACACACACACACACACGCACACACACCATGATAGAAGTGTGCATGTCAGAGTTATAT
The DNA here is from genome assembly GCF_049901735.1 of Notechis scutatus. Taxonomy (NCBI): domain Eukaryota; kingdom Metazoa; phylum Chordata; class Lepidosauria; order Squamata; family Elapidae; genus Notechis; species Notechis scutatus. Next base: position 229,846,049 of record NC_142010.1, on the reverse strand, counting down.
AACTCTACCATTTTCTTCATTGCTATAATCACAGAATTCCTGGTTGGAAGGGAAACCATGACCGAGTCCAAGTCATTTTACATAGTATTGACTGGAGCCATTTTGCCATGGATAGCCATTGCTTGGATCTATAGGAAATAATTGTTTATTTGCTGTGAAAGAACAAAGACAAAAAGCTAAATGTGTAAAAAACAAGAGAAAATTAAATAAGGCATGTTATGCCTTCTTTTATGCACAATTAGCCCTGCCATTTTTGGCCAAAACTTCAGCTTTGTTTCATGAAAAAGAGTAGTACCAGAGTCTGCCAGGACTCCTACCAACATGAACAATGCATCGGAAGATTGCAGAGAAATCAATCTTGGGTTCCCTCCATTGAAAAATTAGAGTTACGTAGTTCTCCACTGAGTTAAACAGAGTTGTTTTCAGGGAACTGCTGATACATGCAGTTACACAATCTAATTGCCAAATTCACCATTCAACTTACAAGAATATCAGTAATTGGCTATTCCCGAGTTTTGGCAGGAAAAGCTACTTCTAAATATTCTCATTTTCAAATGATTTCACTGAAATTCCTTCTGCACAAGTTCTCACAATCATGCATGTTTTGCACCAAGCTATTTGTTTTCCATAATATGTTTTTGTATGATTCACAATTTATCTAATCAATTATCCTGAGGACTTCCAGAAGAGCACGATCACTCTTTCAAATCAGACTAGTTAATTCAGTGGTGGAATTCAAAAAAAATTACTACCAGTTCTGTGGGCGTGGCTTATTTGGTGGGCGTGGCTTGGTGGTCATGTTACTGGGTGGGTGTGGCTTAGTTGTCATGTGACTGGGTGGACGTGCTTGGTGGTCATGTCACTGGGTGGGCATGGCTTGGTGGTCATGTGACTAGGTGGGCGTGGCCAACTCAATGTCACTCACATCAAGGGGCGCCTCACCTGGCCCCTCCCCTCCCAGCCATTCCTTGTCACCCAGCCTCAACTTATCTATAGTTCTGTAAAAATGTTGTTCACCTTTTTTTACTTTATTATGTGCATACTATAGATGTACTTTCAAGGACCACTGAAAGGAGAAAATGGCTCACATGCTTTACTCAAGAGTGTGATATAGGCAACAGGCTTTTAAGGGGCTGCCACAAAGAAAGGGGGGGGGGGTGGAATGTATTTTCCAAAGCACCAGGAGGCAAACAAGAAGCAATGGATGGAAAGTGAACAAAGAGAGAAGCAACCTAAAACTAAGGAGAAACTTTCTGACAGTGAGAACAATTAACCAGTGGACCTGCTTGTCCCCAGAAGTTCTGGCTGATCAATCACTGGAAATTTTTAAAAGACTGGACAGCCATTTCTCTGAAATGGTATAGGGTTCCCCCAAAAGTCCCTTCTAAGTGTTATTCTGACGCCTTTCCCAGGACCTCTACTCAGAGTTTGGCATCCTCAGTTTTCCTGCCTGAGCAGGGGCTTGGACTAGAAGACCTCCAAACTCCCTTTCAACTCTGTTAAACACACATGTATTTATGCTCTGGACTATAGACATTGAATGCATGTAAACCCTGAAAAATATGTGGTAGCCCTGGGCAAAAGAAAGGCAGTAAAATCACTCTAGTTGTAGGGACAGTGTAAAATATTAACACATGATAAATAATGGAACAATTAAAAATAATAACACAGAGTTTTCTCTGTCTCTCTCTCCCTTCCTATTTCTTTTCCTTTCTTTCTCTTTCTTTGTCTTTCTGTCTTTCTTTCCCTTCTTTTTTTTTTCTCTCTCTCTCACACACACCACACACACTCTCTCCCTATTTCTTTTTCTTTCTTTCTTTCTCTTTCTTCCTCTTCCTTTCTCTCCCTTCCTCTTTCTTTCTTTCTTTCTTTCTTTCTTTCTTTCTTTCTTTCTTTCTTTCTTTCTTTCTTTCTTTCTTTCTTTCTTTTTTCCCCTTTCTTCTCTCTCTCTCTCTCTCTCTCTCTCTCTCACACACACACACCCCTGTCAGCCTTCATTCCCTCTCACTCCAGGCACCTTACTCACAAGGGGAAGTGAATCCAGCATTATAGAAGTTCTGCAGATAAACGGACTTGCATTTGAAGCTCCTGCAAACTTCCCCATGGCTGGATTCCCCCCCCCCCCCAGCGTTCTTTCCTTCTTGCTCCAGGCACTTTACTCACAAGGGGAAGCAATACTTCTAGCGTCTATGAAGAATCCAGCCTTGGAACAGTTTCACAGGTTAACGGACCGCTGCTCCGCCCACAGTCATGTGTTTTCAAGTGGCTGCTTGAAAATGCATGGCTAGGGCGAGGAAGCAGTCCTCCTTTAAACTGGGGCAGCGAGCATTGGGTGGGCAGGGCAAGTGAGTGAGCGGAAACTGGGCGACCGGGTTGGGGGCGTAGCCAGCTAGATGTTGCTACCGGTTCGGTGACCCACGCCAAATTCTTGCTACCAGTTCGCCCGAGTAGGTTTGAACCGGCTGAATAGCACCTCTGAGTTAATTTCTTTATTGTGTTCTGTCTGAAGCAAAGGCTTTATTTTTAAATAAAAATAGAGATTATTTGATTGCCTGGTGACTACATGGCTCATGCAGTTTTCTTGAAAATAATTTGGATTTCTTTTTAGATGGCAACCATCACATCGCAGTGTTTGAATTTGGACAGGGATGGCTGAAGTTTAATTTACTCGTAGGTTTGTTTCAAAAATCCATCCCACATATCTGTCCAGATCGAGCCACTGTGCAGTCTTATAAAAAGAAAATTAAAACTAAAGATGGAGTGGTTATATTTTTGGATTTAAACTTTTAAACTGTTTTTGTCTCCAAACAAAGCTGTCCTTTTTTTTTTTTAGTGCGAGCATCCAAGTCCTTTGTGGGATTTAGCTCAGTTTTAAAATTGATTTACGGTTCATTTCATTGCTTATCAACATTGCTTAGGTCTTTACTCCACTCTGGAGCCCAATCCAAGTATTCAGGATTGCAAGCTCCAATTTCTTTTACTGAACCACCCTACCAATTAGTTTTTCTAGAGATATGTATTTGCCATATACACTCAGAGACAAAGCCTGAAACCAAAGCCATATTTCACTGTAATGTAGCATAACTGTATTGTAGCTTTGTCATCTTTCTTCATTTGCAAGGGCTGCTTCTTAAGTATGCTTTTTTTATTGTTGTAGGGGTAATGGAGTAGATTAAGGCTGAACAGACAACAACAAGAGGGAAGGGAAATGCATTCTACAAGCAGCATCCATTCTAATGGATCTAATTTTCTGGATGGACAACATTGATGCAATACACTCATGAAAAGTACAATGAACGGTTGCAGGAACTGGGCTTGGCTAGTCTAGTAAAGAGGAGGACCCGGGGAGACATGATAGAGGTCTTCCAATATTTGAGGGGCTGCCACAGGGAGGAAGGACTCAAGCTGTTTTCTAAAGCATCCGGAGGCCAAACAAGGAATAATGGATGGAAACTGAACAAGGAGAGATTTAACCTGGAAATAAGGAGAAACTTCTGACAGTGAAAACAATCAACCAATGGAGCACCTTGGAAGTTGTGGGAGCGCCATCACTTGAGACTTTCAAGAAGAGATTGGACTGCTATTTGTCAGAAAAGGTGTAGGGTCTCCTGCTTGGGTGGGGAGTTGGACTAGATAACCTACAAGGTCCCTTCCAACTCTGATTATTTGCTATCTGTAAAATTATTTCTTCCTGACACTGGCAATAGTTGAGAATAAATTTAGGATTGCTAACTAAACACTGAATAGACATTTGAGGAGTAAGTTCCTGTGTTGGTCCAGCAGTTATTTGATGTCATTGATCTAATATGAAATCTCCCATCCACTTGTTGGGCTCTTACTTTCCCATATAATGGTTTGCTAAAAATACTTGATTGAATATAGAACTAATGTTTTAACATGAAATGCCCTCTTCCATAATGCCCTATGGATACATTAGAAAAGTCTTTTTCTTGACAGTTTTTTCAAATATATAAAAGGAATCTGTAGTCCTTATGACCTCTAAAATAAGACAAGAGACAAGAGCGGTTTGAAACATTATGCTAGGAAAATGTCTAGGGAAAAACTCCTCTCCTCCAATACACAACCTGCCAAAAACTTACACCAGAAATCCTAGGAGACAAATTTGTGCAGTATCCAGTGAGAAAACAGTTTCCTTTTGGCAGAATGACATAGTGTCACAGTAAACAGTTTTATCTGACAAGAAAACAAACTAAAAACTTGAGAGTCAAATTCTCTGTATGAGTCAGAAAGCTACAGTCCAATAGATCAAGAATGTTTCTTGCAACATTTAATTTTTTAAAAAAATAACAATTTGTTCTCCCCACTCCAACCTGTGCCACATCTACAGTAGGGGTCACAGCTATCTGTAAAAGTTCAACATCTTTTTGTCTACACCAAGGTAAGGTTTTAAAATACACAACTCTCCTCTGACTTCACAGTTAAATTTATTTCAGTGGCATACTAAATGCTAAGGATTTGTGAGACAACCCCAGGGCTACCACCACCCACTCCTAAACATATTCTTCTCTCTTTAAACTTTTCCTTCCCTTAAATTGAATCTAATGAAAAAAGACGAAAAGAGAGAGAAGACAACGAAGAACACTTTTAAATAATATCCCTGCCTACCTCTTCTTCATCACTTTATCATTCTGATGAGTAATGTTAAAAATGAACTAAAAAACTAATATCCTGCAAATTTATGTGATACTTGGAGTTTGGTTTTTAACCTGTACCAATTTTCCAAGCCAGCTTCTGGATAATTCCCATGCCATTCCCAATTCCTTATAAAGAAATAATATCAACCGGTTTTCTTGGTGGTAACAGAATTGAACATTTTACAAACAATAGCTAAACCTAGTCTTGATAGTTTTCTTCTGTGTTCTTATAATAAATAAACAGCACCAATCACTGCTGCTGGGAATTTGAGTATTTACAGTCCCAATATATTTTGAGGGAGAATGGAGAATAACTTTTGAGACTGCTGCTCTACCGAAGCCATATACAGCCTTAATGAATTACAGCACAAGAGCTGTATCTCAAAGATGGGGCTTCTTGCAGGAGTTTGTCATCAGAATAACGATGTATCACGATGCTGCAAACTCTTCACAAGTCACATTCAAAGGTAACAGGGCTTGCCATACAATAGCATAATGTTGCTTTCATCATTCGGTTCCCCACATCCCCACCCCACCAGCGTTGATAATACACGCTCACTGGCTCCCTTATGGATCCTACTGTTTCTGGGCTGATAAAAATCCATAACTCAGATGAGGTGAAGTTACCTTCTATATAAAGACTGCAAAGTTTGATTTCATAGTCCTTGTTGCAATGAAATCTGGACATTTATTTTATTGTGTATCTTTCACACAGTTTATACTAATGTCACAAAATCAAATTGATATCATTTGGGTAATGACATCATCAAGAATTATAGACTCTCCTATTAAATAGATGGTTGGGAATAACATCTAATCTTAACTGATCTGTTAACAAAGGTTTCACTGGAGTCCCATATTTAATTCAAGGAGACTGCAACAATAGCTGGGAAAACTATATAGCAATTTTACTATATTTTATAGACTGTCAAGTAATATCAATATGACCAATTATATGGACAAATAGTTTAATGTGTTTCTTATTTTAAATACAATAGTATGCTTGATTTCTTTCTTGAAAGGAATCCAACTTCCACATCTATCTTTTCTCTATATATATTATATGATTTGATATCATTATTCAGCTTCTCCTAAGTGAAATAATCACCAACTTAAGAGTAAAACCAAACTTTGAACAAAGATGATATGGAGATGAAAGAATATCTTACTACCAAATATTCTGCACCATTGAGAAACAGATAGCAAAAGTCTTCAGTGAATTAAGAAAGTCCAGTATCTTTTACCAGTTGGCCTGGAATCTTCCCACTGACATTTCTAGCAGAACTGATGAACACTGAAACAATTGCTTCAACAAATATTTATGGAGATTCTCAGTCATCCAGGTCATGGTTGCCCATAGTTGCTTTTTCAAGAAGCAACTGGACTTTCTTGTTTGTCTTTGAAGACATTTTGCTTCTCATCCAAGAAACTTCTTCAGCTCTGACTGGATTGTGGGGAATGGAAGGATTTATACTCCTTGCAGACATCTGATCATTTGCATTCTTTTAGTGAGTGGTTAACAAAACTGGTTTGAAAGAGGGGTCATCTATGTCAAAACTGAACAGCCTTCTCTTAACAGAGGGAATGGGAGACAACATCATCTATCTCCAATCTACAACACAGTCCTTTCAACAGTTCCAAGAAGGCTCTACACCCATTTACACCACTCAAATGACCCTGATGACACAGATAAACCTCCAGGTGACCTTAATGACTCTCTAAAAGAATGCAAATGACCAGTTGTCTGCAAGGAGTATAAATCAGTGGTGGAATTCAATAATTTTTTACTACCGGTTCTGTGGGTGTGGCTTGGTGGGTGTGGCAGGGGAAGGATCCAGTCAGAGATGGTATTTGCCGGTTCTCCAAACTACTCAAAATTTCCGCTACCGGTTCTCCAGAACTGGTCAGAACCTGCTGAATACCACCTTTGGTATAAATCCTTCCCCACCATCTGGTCAGAGCTGAAGAAGCCTCTTGATTAGAAGCGAAACATCTTCAAAGAAAAACCAGAAAGTCCAGTTGCCTCTTTAAAAAGCACCTTTGGGACAATTGCTTCAGCATGATTTTTAACCTTACCTTGCTAATTATCAAACGGGTTAGGGAGGTGTTCCACTTGGGCAAACAGTCAAGATGGCAGCTATAAATATACAACTGAAGCTCTGCCTACCTTTTGTTTGTTTTATTAATATAAAATTTTGTGGCAATTAAAAAAAAAAGAAATTTAGAAAAATCATGCAGAAAACATGTTTTAGAAAATAACAACAATCACCAACAAGCTATGTAATTGTATCACCAAAAATAAAATAAAATAAACAGAAAAAAAACATTTAAAAATACTAATGTAAATGAAACTCTGCCCTTCTTTACACATATAACAAGGGGAAGACTTTGACTACATTTTGCTTTTTGCCTCTCTTTTTAGAGGTCCCTGGTGCAGCAGATGGCAAGAAAAAAGAGCAGTGAGGGCATTCTTATTCAGCCTTTCCCTTACCCACCATATTTATTCTGCTAATAGCCTTTCAGGTGTATCCGGGGGTGGGGGGGAGGTAAGCTAATGGAAGGGTTCCCCATATTCTCCCTCCTGCCATTTTTGTGCTCCTGAGAATAACCTGTGTTTGTGCAATTTCATGTGGCACTGCTCTTATTCACACAGGAACATTTCATTATTTCCCTTTTTCTGCGGTCCAATCTTCAAGACTAAAGGGAGAGTAAAATAAGAAAAGCAATCAAGAGCTTGGAGAAGCCTGTCAAATTTCAGCTTTCTTTCAGCTATCATTCTTTTTCCTGGAAATTCCCAGCAATGTTCCCTGACAGGTCCAAAAAGATCTCCTACTAAGTCTGTCAGCAAGACGAAGAGAAAGAAAGAAAATAACAGACTACGTAATTTAACAACTCTAAATGAAACTGCCTACAATCCATGTAAAATGTTATGCTGAAAGAAAATGTTTCAGAGCTTGATTGCACATGTACATGCATGCAAGGACATACACACACACACACACACACACACACACGCACACACACACACACACACAAACACACAAATGTCAAGTATATTTTAAAAAAATATAATATGGAAATGGCTATTGCAGAAAATTGTAGCAAACATTTATGGAAAAATAATATCACAAAAATATTTGTCCTCAGTAATCTTTTGAATGAATAGTTTTTGAAATTAATCTACATAACCAAATGTGTACTATTAGTCAAGTAGTAATTTGATTTCTTCCAATAATATTCATAATATAGAATTGGTTTATTTTGAATTACATTGAATTGTTCCCTGACTTGAACAAGAGTTCACACACAGTCACAGACACACACGCACACACACACACACACACACACACACACAATGAGTAGTTTTTATCATATCATCACAATTGCCAACTTGACTTTTATGAGAGAATCTTCCTGGTTCTGTGCAATCCAAATCCTTGTCTATTGTATCCTAAATATAAATTAGTCCCCTAAAGTTAACATTTCTATATCTCTTGGAAAACAGTGATTTTCTTGAATATGCCTAGAACTGAAAAGCCTAAAAGTAAAACCAACATTCTAAAATAGAATCATTAAGGTACTCTATACATAATTTAATGTCACGTTATTACATATCATATATTATTATATTATATAAATATATGTGATATTGTTTAATCATAAATTGAATCAAAGCTTTAAGGAATTAGAAAGCTTCACAGCACAAGCATCTCCAGATACTTATACAGGAAAATACTGTTAAGTGAATATTTGGAATAGTAAGAAAGATCAAAGGCTGATCTTTCATCATGGAGCTCTTTTCTCTAATGAAACACTTACTTTTAGGTTCCATTGCAGTTAAGCATCAAACAGCAGTAGAAACCTTGGAATATATTCACAAGGCTGCTCCAGAATATTTTCCAAAGGGAATTACAGTAAACAAATTCATGGATGACTGGTATATACCGGTGACTACTTGTTATCCTAATCATCTGCAGATTCCACTTAATCTTAACCTCAGGGCAATACTAGAAAAGATGCCATTGATAAGTTAATAAATCTATGAATTATCATTTAAAAACAAACAAGAAATAAGTGGAAGTTAACATTGTTTTTCATGATGTGTGGTATTACACCAGTTCAGGTAGGAGAGGACAGATACCTGCAAACTGGATTAAAAGAAAAGCTTTAGTTGACAGTATTAGCTGGATAGGAATAAAATTGTATATGGACAGCTTTGTTTAGATGAGAAAGATATCTAAATTTCTTTGGGCCCTTTATGTTTGGATTGTAAGATTTTCCCAATCCAAATAGCAAGTGTAGGGAGTACAACCCAGATCAACAATATCTACTTCAATTGAATCAGGTCTCCAAATCTGTTATTAATTGGTTAATAGTCATTCATACAATTGCTAACCAGATTGTGCCATGCCATCTAATTTAGTTCTTGGTACTGATACTGGTAAACAACAATAGAAGAATGTTCATAGTTTTGTGTCTTGTATCTCTCATTAACAATCAGAAAGCTATGCTAAATGGAACTTTACGCTGCTAGAAATGAACTAACACTAAGATGTCTATGGAGATTCTCAGTCATCCAGGTCATGGTTGTCGCAAAGGTGCTTTTTCAAGAGGCAACTGGACTTTCTTGTTTTTCTTTGAAGATGTTTTGCTTCTCATCCAAGAAGCTTTTTCAGCTCTGACTGGTTGATGGGGAATGGAAGGATTTATATTCCTTGCAGACAGCTGGTCATTTTCATTCTTTTAGAAAATCGTTGAGGCTGTTTGGAGGTTTGTCTGTGTCCTCAGGGTCAGCTGAGTAGTGCAAATGGGTGTGGAACCTTCTTAGAACTGCAAGAACTGTGCTGTGGAGCTGTGCTTTCTGCAGGATGTTTTCTGCCCTGTGTTCAGTGGTGGGGTTCAAATAAAACCGGTTCACCCAGAGTCAGGTTGGCTGTCATGGGAGGTGTGGCCCATCCTGCCCTCCAGTTCCACTGCACATGCAGGATGAGTCTTCCATAATGGCCAAACTGACCCTGGTTGAACCAGTTGTTAAAGTACACCCCCCACATTATCAAAATGGATCCTGAGTGCTATGCTGCAATGGAGAAATGGGAAATGGAGCAGCTGACATGAGGGAAGAAGGAGAAGCAGGAAGAAGAAAAGGGGAAAGAGGCCTTCTCCTTCCCTTGCACCAGCTGGTACATTGCCCATTTCTCCATTGCAGTGCAGGATCCTCTTTGATAGTGGGCGGGGTGGGTAATTTAACAACCAGTTCGCCTGAACCACTGCAAACTTGCTGAATCCCACACTGCCTATGTCCCTTTACTACTGAACACAGACACAGGTTGTTGGGGATGAGTATGTGTTGTCTGCATCTCAAACTGAAGTGCAGACAGTCCTTTCATAAACAGATTAACTAAGTTATCACCCATCTTCATGTTTCCCACAATATATCTACTGCTTTTTCTGCAATGTAACACTAGAACTATTTCTTTTACTTCTCCAGCTTCCTTTCTTTCTAATTAGTATCAAAGCAGGGATCCTAACTGAAAGAATATCAGAATGTTACATTTAGCCTGTGTTGTGGTTAGCCGGCATCAGGTGCAGGTGGCTGAGTAGAACGATGACTCTGATGAGGGGCCAGGACCATCAGGAAGTGGACTGCTGCCTTCAGAGATTGTGAGGGCTGGCAGCAGTGACAAGGAGGTTCCAGAGGAGCCTGTGCCAACTGCATGTGCATGAAGGATTACTCAGAGAAAAGAACAATTACAGCAGCACAGGCAACTCGCGAGTAAGGCTGCAAGGTGATGGCCCCTCCCTCAATAAAAGCCAGATAAAAGCCAGGTTTGAAAAAGCGTTCTTTGCAAACAGCGAAGAAGCTCTTAGCTCAACTGTGGACATCTTAGTTTGTGAATCTTGTAAATTAGTTCTTATCTTTGGGTTTTTGGCAGCCTTGACAAACAACTTGGCAAGGCTCTTTCTTGTCCTGAGATAATTGTTGGAAAGCAGCCTTTTATCTGTAAAGGAACAGCATTTGTGATTAAACTTTGAAAGGTGGGGGCTGCTGCCTTTGTCTGTATTTGCTCTCTGGGAACCTGGTTGGGTCAGAACAGCCTGGCAGAGAGAAAATTCATGTGCTGTGTTTTCTAGATGAAGAATGTAGAAGGCCTTCACAAGATAAACACCATCAATCTGCTATATTCATTCTTTCTCATACTGCTGAAAACATTATGGATGTGCACTGAAATATTATTACAGTTATTTGAAAATGAAAAACACTGATATAAATTTGGTTTTATATTCTGCTGAATCAATTCAAACAACCTCTCACTCCTACTCTTCCCGACATCTTCTTTTGATGTAAGCCTTAATGAAAACCTTGCTGAAGACAATTCTGTTTTCCTGTTAACATAATGTCATTTCTTCTTAAGAAGGAAGTTCCACTGTTACTGAGAAATGGAGAGGTTAAATATCTTTCTCAAAACTTGCCTGTAACAAGTTTCCTCATAGGCATACCTTTCCTTTAGGCAGTCTTTAATTACTATCCCTTCATCACTTCCTACAAAATTTTGGTGTCCACTGTTCATTGTGCCTCTGGCTTTCTCCAGCAAAGATAGGCTATTTAGATCGTCTTAAAAGAACAGTGAGATTAGTTAAGGCAATATCTAAGCAACTGGGGAATCCCTTGGTTGCAGAAAAGGATATAAATTTGTGTGTGTGTGTGTGCTCACTGCCTCTTTTTGTGTGTCCATATCTAGCCTTTGTTACATTAATAATTGTAAGATTCTTTATCTATTATTAAATCTCATTGAATACCATAAATGCGCCATAATGGACTCAATCACTATTTTGCACATTGCTTTGGTTATTCATATCTTAGTCTCTCTTTGCGTAGTTCAAGAATCTAAAAAGAAGAAAAGTATTACAATGTGTCTAAATCTGAAAATTTATTTCTTCTAGTGGCATGAAAAAACATTACTTGAGTAATATCCTGAGTGCAAGGCAGATAGGATATCAGCTTGCATGCTCTGTTTGTAGTCCACTTGTAGGCTCTGCTATCCCAACAACTCATTTCAAGCTTTAGATATTTTCAAAATAGATTTCTTTATTACAATGTATGAAGACAGACTCTAATTTTTAGGAGTCATGTGTTGTCATGACTGGATTACAAACACAAGCAAGAGAAAACTGGAAAGGTTCATTATAGATCTTCAGAAAAGAAATGAAAACTAAAGCATTGCAGGCAGTTACATAGAAGGATTGTGTTTCAGTTAGGAAGAAAGAGTGAAACTGGGAAGAATGTAGACAGTCCAGGAAAAAATATATTTACCCAAGATGCATAATTCTAATTTGTCATAAGTTGAAAACTGCTACAAATCTCCAACTCTGATTTGTCATTTTTCAGCTGCAAATAATGATGTGACTGTCTCTTAAAAAGGTGTGGTGGTGTTAAAATGTTTTATGCTTACATTTTTCACAAAATTGTGCTTTGGTGGAGAAGGAAGAGGTCGGTGAGAAAGGGTAATGTATTGTATTTGATTATCAATTTATCTGTCCTCGGCTCCATAACTGTGATAATCAGATCACTGTCATTAGTTCCAGCTGTAGTTTTCGGGATTCTATCAGGCTCATGAAATGCAGTCTCTCAGGGATTGAGTATGACATACACAAGTGAACACAAAAAATTACTGGGAGTTTGGGAATGCTGCAGGAATAACCTCTGTGAACTTCTTGCTATAGTCAGCAAAAAAAGCACCCAAAATATTATATAAGATACATATGGTGGGAGGACCTTTGGCCAAGATGGAGATATGTTGAAACATCAGTGTTTTCCTTTGCTTCAAGAAACTGATGAAAACTATACTTATACTGTTCATTAAAAATAGTTGGTAAGTAGAAATGCTAATTAAATCTTCTACCAAATTGTGGATCGGGGGAGGTAAGATGTCTCACAGCATACAAAACAAATCTCTCCCGCCCACACCTCCTCATTTGTTGCACCATCTCAGCTAGAGATGGAAAAATCCGTACCATATGCTGTTAATGATCCAATTATTTGTGTTTCTGAGTGCTCAGTTACAAGAGAAGAGGTAATTCCTTCACTGATAGACTGATTAAATGCATTCACAGGGCATTCATGTTTTGTGGAGCAGAGGACATACCCGAAGAAGAGTGTTTTTTTTCTTTTTCCCAGTTATTTGGTAAGAAACATATTTTCTTCTAGTCAGTGCTTGGATTTTTAAATTATTTTTGTATTCTTGTTTTATACATTTGTATATTTTGGAGTTTTAAATTTCTTATTCATCGCTCAGATTTGCAGTAGCAAGAATGGAGATGCCATCTAAATTATTTAAATAAATACGATTCTTTTTTTAAAAAAAAAATGTTTTATATATAAGGATAAGTTTCTTTCCTTCTTTCTATTTTAGGAACTTGACTTGGGATTGCCTTTCCAATATGAAAGTACAATATTTTAATTTTTGTTTAAAGTCATCATTGTTCTTTGCATCATAAAACAGTAAGGTTTGAGTTATATAAAAAAGAAATATTTTCTTAATAAATTGAATGCAATTAAGTCTGAAGTATAGCTCTTTCTCTGGATCTTTATAACTGCTATAATTAGATGATTGCCAGCTATTTGAAGCAGTGAAAGAAACAGAAGCAGCAGGAATGAGTTTTTATTGTTGTAGTGTAGTATAACAGTATCTTGAAAGCAATTTTTCTCTGCTCCATCTTGTACCACACAAAAGCAAAGTGGTAATTATTTTCCATTTCTTTCTCACACTTTCCATTTTATCAAGGCTGAATGGACATTTCTCCATAGAGCTGCTGCGAGCATCCAGAGTGGGAGGTGCTTCAGTCTTCACTCTAACAGGCTGAGCTATAATTGAGGAACGCTCCTCCTCCTCCATGTGACTCCTCCATGGGTTCCCCAGTTTTAGCTCAGCCTTGCTAGAGACAGGCAGCTTGAACGTTTACTCCTTGGCCGATCCAGGTTTTTTCTACTCTTACAGATTCAGGTTTGATCTCTCCTTTCTCCTTGTTCCCTGCGCTTTTGGTTTCATCCCAAATTTAGTGAAAGGGCAATTTTTCGCCCCTTAGGGGGGAAATAGGGGGATTTGGAGCCTTCTGCCCCCCCCCTCCCGTTTCCTCTGCCGTTTTTCAAGCCGTGCTGCATCTAAGCAGCGGCTTGGGCTTGCGCTATCTTTAGCGCTACGTTGCGCCTTCCCCCCACGAATGCCTTAGAAGAAGGAGAGCTTCTTCTTACAGCCCTCGTGTTTTCCTGCATTCCGGCTTGCCGTTTTGTTGTTTTTGAGGGCTTGTGCGTCTCTGAGATATTTGCGCCGGGGCCAGCGGCCATTTTGGGCACGCTTCGTGGCCGGCTGCCATTTTGAATTTTTGCCATATTGCTACGATCCTGCTGCGACGTTAGTAAAGGCCCATAGCGGGACCGGCAGGCCGTGTGGAGCCTAGATTTAAAGGGTAGTGTGGTTCCGTGCCCTGTTGCCCTTCCTTTCAAATTTTAGTTGGCCGTTTTGTTCTGCAGCTCGCTCAGAGGCGCAGGCACCTACTTCCCATTTTTGTTGGGAGGCTGCCTCAGGAGGCCTTTTTTCCTGTTTTTTTTTTTTTTTTTTGTACATATTTTTTTCCTTTCCTGGCCTCAGCGTTCATTTGGCCTATTGGATGATTAAGGTTTATTTCTAAATTTCTTCTTTTTATTATTGGTAAAGCATTAATCAGCAATAAGTTAAAAACAGATTATTATTAATCTTTTTTGTTTGGACTTGATTGGCACCCTTTGGGCTCCGCCCACACAAAATAATAATAATAATAATAATAATAATAATAATAATAATAATAATAATAATAATAATAATAATAATAATAATAGGATTGATAAGAAATAGATAATAAATAGATAGGTACAGAATAAAAAAAAAATTATCCAAAAGGGGGACATGGCCCAACTTTAGGAAAACCAGCCTACGTTGTAGGTCGAACTCCCAGGCGTGCCAACTGCCTTTTTTTGTTGTCTAATATTCTTTTGGTATCATGGCAGAGGGCAATCCCAGCGGTCCTTCATTGAAGGCTAAGTCAAAGACGCACTATTTGCACAAAAGGGACAAGGACTCCTCCAAGGCCTCTCAACTGGATGCCTTAAGGCGCCATAAGGCCTTGGAGAAGGAGTTTGACAAACGATCTAAAGACTCGCATTCTGTAACCCTTGCCCCCCCCTCTTCCTCCGCTCAACCCTCTCCCCTGCCAGGACAACCTTCTCCTTCCAGGTGCAGCCCAACCACCCGAAGTCACCAGGCCTCTCACACGCCTGAAGCGACCTTCACACCAACCGCCGCGGGCCTACGTCCAGAAGACCTGTCCACAACCATCATTCCGGACAGTATTAGAGAGTGGATGCAACTGGCCATCCGTCAAGGAATAGCAGAAGGTATCCAACAGCTGTCCAGACCAGGTTCCCAAATGATGGCGCCCGAGGTCGAATCTATGTCCGGAAGATCCCTCTCCAGACCGGCATCACAACACGGTCAGGTACCTTCCCAAATGGAAGCTCCTTTCCTGGAAGGGGAGGAGGCTCAGGAAGAGGCGCAAATGGGCTTTGAACCCTTCAGGGAAGAGGAAGGTTCAGATAGGGGGTCTCTACAATACTCCAAACCCTTTTTCGAGGTAGACCCCATGGAAGGGGAGATATCAGAAGACGAGGGCATTTCCCCCGATCAACCCGTATTTGTAGGCCTGTTTAAGCCCCATTTGTTTAAGTCCTTACTATTTAAGGCAAAGAATGTTTCGGGCCTGACTTACCAGTCTCCCTCTGAACCATCTCCAGCAACCCCGGGGGGCCCAGAAGACTCGATATTCAGACAGCCGGTCATCGAAACTGAGGTTATTCCTACCCCCCCAATCTTTTCCGACTTGGTCGCGAGGCAATTGGCCTCTGCGGGTCCCCCTCCCGCCCCTTCCAGCCAGGACAAGAGATTGTTTAATCTCGACCCGGAATTTTCTACCATGCTAAACACTCCTGAGGTAGATGACCCCATAGTGAGACTAGCATCATCTTCTAATCCCACTGACGCTCTGGCAGCACTGAAGCCAGAGGATAAGCGAGCAGAGATGGCGCTGCGGCGAGCGCATCAGTCGGATGCTTGGGCCATCCGGTCGGCCACAGCCGCGTCATTTTTCACTTGATCTTCCATCAGGTGGCTCAGGCAGTTGAAACAGCATGTCCCCCCATCAAACACCAGGGCCCATCAGGACATTGCCAAACTCACGGCCGCAGCAGAATTTGCGGCCGATGCCACCTTTCATTCGGTGAAATTTTCATCCAGGGCCATCTCCTCGCACGTTACTGCCCGAAGGTTGCTTTGGCTTAGACACTGGCAGGCCGGCATTAAGAATAAAACTAAGTTGGCCTCAGCTCCCATATCGGGGGGGAAATTGTTTGGTCCGGCGCTTGAACCATTGCTGATGGAGAGCCAGAATAAGAAGAAGTTCCTCCCATCACTTTTTCGCAGGCAAGAGTCCAGAGGGTCCCAGCCCTTTCGGAGGGGCTCATTTCGCACCTCCTTCCAACCATCCTTCACCCCTAGGTACCAGAGTTCCCCGACGTTCCGGTCGGCCTATCAGGACTGGAGCGACTCGGGAGACAGAAACAGAAGGGGAGGCAGCTACAGGAGTCCCTTCCGGGGTGCAGGGAATAAGGCGTCCTGCCATCCCAGGTAGACTTTCAGCCTCATTGGTATTTTGCCGACCAGTGAGAAGCATCCACTTCAGATGCCTGGGTTAGGAACACTGTAAGGTTTGGCCTCTCTCTTCAGTTTCAGTCTGCTCCTCCGGAGCACTTCATGGTTTCTCCCCTTTCCAGAGACCCGACTAAGCGGGCTCTCATGGCAGCCGCTATCAAACATCTTTCTGATATCAAGGCCATCCAGCCCGTGCCGCCTTCACAGCGGGGAGGGGGGTTCTATTCCCTCCTCTTCTTGGTTCCTAAGCACTCCGAGGGTTGGAGACCCATTTTAGATCTGAAGAGGCTCAATCGCTATATCGTCCGTCATAAGTTCAAAATGCATACACTTCAGTCAATCTTACAGGGCACCAGGAAGGGGGACTGGCTTACATCCATTGACCTCTCCGAGGCATATCTCCATATTCCCATTCGCCCCTCGTGTTCCAAATATTTGAGATTTTGCTACAACAATCAGCATTTCCAATACGTAGCCCTTCCCTTTGGTCTCGTCTCGGCCCCGAGGACCTTCACCAAGTTGTTGGCAGCTCTGGCAGCTCACCTCAGGAACTTCCCTATCTGCATTCACTGTTACCTTGACGACATTCTTATTCTGTCCCCTACCCGACATCAAGCCGAGAGGGACACTAAGACCACCCTCTCGGTGCTTCAGGCTCACGGCTTCCTTGTAAACTGGGAGAAGAGTCAGCTTAACCCTTCCACCCGTATAGCTCACTTAGGAGCTGTGATTGATTCGGTCGAAGGGAGGGTCTTCCTTTCCCACAAGAGGTTCAGCAGTATTCAAAAAGCTATCAGGACTATTAGATGGTCTAGAAAGGCCTCATTGCTGGACTTATCCAAGTTGCTTGGAAAGTTAGTTTCATGCATATCGATTATCCCCTGGGCACGCTTACATTCCAGATCCTTGCAGTGGTTCCTCCTGCCGTATCAGCGTTCCGGAAGGAGCAACTCAGGCCTCGTGGTGAAAGTTCCTCCAAGGGTTCTCGCCTCCCTCCTCTGGTGGACAAGACCCTCTACCAACAGAGGTCATCTTTTCAAGGAGCCCCAAAGGGTCACTCTCACAACAGACGCCAGCCTTTCCGGATGGGGGGCCCACATGCAGTCGCTCTCAGCTCAGGGAACTTGGTCAGCAACCGAGCGGTGCTGCAGCATCAACTGGCTGGAGCTTCACGCAGTATACCTAGCCCTGCGCGCCTTCCTCCCTCAGGTGCGAGGGCGCCACGTACTGGTCTTGACAGACAACACTACAACCAAGGCTCACATCAACCGTCAAGGGGGCACTCATTCCATCCGCCTCATGAGGGAGGCCGAGCGACTCTGTCGGTGGGCAGAGGTGCATCTCTTATCCATCAGGGCGGAGCACATCTCGGGGGTCTCGAATGTCCAAGCAGACTGGCTGAGCAGGGCCACGCTGGACCAATCGGAATGGCACCTACACCCCCCCTTGTTCAGGGAGGCAGCAGCGATATTCGGTCAGCCTCTGGTGGACCTGTTCGCATCTCCACACAACGCCCAGACACCAAGATTCTTCTCATGTTACTCCGCCAACGGGGCAGAGAACCACGATGCCCTGTGCTGTCCCTGGCCCACCGGCCTTCTGTACGCCTTTCCCCCCCTCCCGTTGATTCCCAAGGTGATTCAGAAATTGATACTCGAAAGGACGGAAGTCCTCCTGGTGGCCCCATATTGGCCCAGGAGATCGTGGTTTGCGGATCTTCGCAATCTGTCAGTGGCCCCACCATGGAGGATCCCCCTAGACAGGATCTCACTGTCCCAGGGTCTTCTTCAACATTCAGACCCACAGTGGCTTCAGTTAGCCGTCTGGAGGTTGAGTGGGAAAGATTAAAAGATGAGGGCCTGTCGGCCCAGGTCATTGATACCATCCTGGCAGCAAGGCGGCCTTCAACTACCCGCATTTATAACGCAACCTGGAACATTTTTTGTAGGTGGTGCCATAAATCCTCCATCGACCCGCTCTCCCCTTTCATTGCACAAATCCTGGCCTTCCTACAAGACGGGCTAGATAGGGGTCTCTCCCCCAACACTCTGAGAAGACAGGTCGCAGCTCTGTCAACGGTGGTCAATGGTAGCCTTCCTGGCTCACTTTCCCACCACCCTCGCATAAGGGCATTCCTTAGAGGGGCTTCCAATCTGCACCCTCCAGTGATTCACAGATACCCTACTTGGGATCTTAATAAGGTTCTTATGGCATTGACTAAACCTCCCTTCGAGCCTCTCAGGGAGGCACCACTTCAGTTTCTCACATTCAAAGTGGTGTTTCTTGTGGCGATAACATCGGCGAGAAGGATATCTGAAATAGCAGCTCTATCCGTGAGAAAGGACTTATGTGTTTTCCACACTGATTGAGTGGTTCTGCGACCAGACCCTGCCTTTATGCCTAAAATCAACTCGGCATTTCACAGAG
Source organism: Notechis scutatus (assembly GCF_049901735.1). Classification (NCBI taxonomy): domain Eukaryota; kingdom Metazoa; phylum Chordata; class Lepidosauria; order Squamata; family Elapidae; genus Notechis; species Notechis scutatus. The sequence continues at coordinate 229,827,229 of NC_142010.1, read as the reverse complement.
CTCAGGAATTGGTCCTGCCTAATTTTTGCCCCAAGCCTTCTTGAGAAAGGGAAAGGCAGTGGCACACTCTCGATGTTCTAAGGGCTCTTCGTATCTACATCTACCGTACACAGTCTATCAGGAAGTCAGAGTCGTTGTTCCTGTCTTTTCAGCCAAAGACGCTGGGCTGTAAGGTATCCCTGTCTACTGTTGGCCGTTGGATTAGAGCTACCATATCCAAGGCCTATCTGGCTCAGGCCCTTCCTGTTCCTAGTGGGATAACCGCTCACTCTACAAGGAGCGCAGCCACCTCGGCAGCCTGGGCTACTCAGGCGTCAATTCAGGATATCTGTCGAGCGGCCACCTGGGCGTCTCCGTCTCCTTTTATACGCCACTATAAAATCGATGTTTACGCTTCAGCTGAGGCATCCTTTGGCAGGCGAGTCCTTCAACAGGTGGCAAGGGAACCGGAGGCGATTCCGGACCAGACGGAGTCCCTCCTGTAGGACAGGCCATGCTTTGGTATGTCCCACTCTGGATGCTCGCAGCAGCTCTATGGAGAATGGGCGTTGGTACTTACCTGATACGCCCGTTCTCGTCGAGCTGTGTAGAGCATCCAGCCCCACCCTAATTGATCCGTCTGGTGGGGAATCCTGTTTCGGCCAATGATGTATATAGCTTATAGTTGAGAATTGTATAATAGTTGACATGAGAGGATTGTTATTGTCTTCTCGTCTTCGTAAAACTGGGGAACGCATGGAGGAGTCATGTGGAGGAGGAGGAGCGTTCCTTAATTATAGCTCAGCCTGTTAGAGTGAAGACTGGAGCACCTCCCACTCTGGATGCTCTACGCAGCTCGACGAGAATGGGCATATCAGGTAAGTACCAACGCCCATTCTCCTCCCTTAATGTATTTTGTTTTTCTCCCTTTCCAAACCACATCTACATTCTTTTCCAACAATACAGATTAATACTGATAGCAACAGTTGTTAAAAATACCTACAAGTCTATGAAGGAAGGAATAAATATTGTAAAAATGAATATAAATTGCACAACCAGTATATACAGTATACATATATACATACATGTATACATACATACATATACTGTGTTTCTCACATAATAAGGCCGGGCCTTATTTTTTTGAGCCCTCGAAAAACGGCTAGGCCGTCTTTTCGGGGGTGACTTAATTCCCCTTGCATCCTCGCCACCAGCCGCCTCCTAACGGAGCGATCATGGCCAACAGAGAGCTCCCTACTCCCACCTTTGCTGCAGACACCTTTGGCACTCGCCGCTGTTGCTTTCCCTTCTGCCCATTACGCCGCCACGTTTGGAGCTGCGCTTCCGTGATTGGAGCGCGGTCGCCATTTGGAGCTCCAAGCGCGGAAGTGGCAGCTCAAACATGACGGCGGGATCTTTTTATTTTGGTCCGCACGAAGTTCAGAGCAAGCAGAGAGGGAGACCGCGATGCCTTGCTAAAGAGCGCCTTCCCTCCTTGCAGCGCATGCGTCCCAAGCAACACTCCGCCCGAAGAGTCGATCCTACTGCCTTCACTCTGCGTCAATTACACGACTCCGCCCTCCCCTCCGTCTCACCCTCCTGCGCTTTGGGCATCGAAGTTCAGAGCGAACTGACCAAAATAAAAAGATCGCCCACCGTCATGTTTGGAGGTTCCGCATTTGGAGCTTCCGCCGCCGCTTGGAGCTCCAAACAGCGGCAGTGCTCCAAACACGAAGCCGGTTGCTAAAGAGCCAGAAAGCAGCAAGGGCACCAGGTGGAAAGGACAGGGTCGCGATCACACGGAGATGCCCAAAGCGCAGGAGGGTGAGACGGAGGGGAGGGCGGAGTCGTGTAATTGACGCAGAGTGAAGGCAGTAGGACGACTCTTCGGGCGGAGTGTTGCTTGGGACGCATGCGCGCTGCAAGGAGGGAAAGGCGAAAGCTCTTTAGCAAGGCATCGCGGTCTCCCTCTCTTGCTTGCTCTGAACTTTGCGCGGACCAAAATAAAAAGATCGCCTCGCCGTCATGTTTGGAGCTGCCACTTCCGCGCTTGGAGCTCCAAATGGCGACCGCGCTCCAATCACGGAAGCGGCAGCTCCAAACGTGGCGGCGTAATGGGCAGAAGGGAAAGCAACAGCGGCGGGTGCCAAAGGTGTCTGCAGCAAAGGTGGGAGTAGGGAGCTCTTTGTGCTTGGCCATGATCGCCCGTTAGGAGCGTCTGGTGGCGAGGAATTCCGGCCCGCCGGGCGCTCCTAACGGCAAGTCTCCGCCCTTCCCCTTATTTTGCATATTTTAAAATAGGCCTAAATTTGGGGAGGGGCTTAATTTGATTTTATGCCCAAAACACATGCTGGGCCTTCCTATTGGTGGAGGCCGTATTGTTGGAGAAACACGGTATATACATACATACATACATACATACATACATACATAGGTGGAATATGACAGGGTTAACTACCGGTTCAGGATTTACGAGCTTCCCTGCCCGCTGTGAGCTGCACACCTGTTAATCATCATTAGCACACTGCGTGCCGAGAAGCAGCCTTTGAAACAGCCCTCTTTTCTTGTTTTTTTTAACTGCAGCTGTGCCTCGTTCAGCAGCTGAAGTTGAAAAATCAGGAAATAAAGATCAGGTAAGAGCCCAGGTGGGCGGGTGGGCAAAAGTATAGTGTTAAACTATACTCCAAAGTATCATGTAATTATAAGTATTACAAATACATGTTATAAGATTGGATCTATTGAGGTTAAATACAACAAAGTGTGTGTGTGTGTTCTTAGAAAAACATTTGTGTACCAGATAGCAAAGGTTGGCTTGCTGAAATGTGTGCACTCATAGTCTTTGTATAGTTTCTTCATTGATGCAAAAGAAATATTGGATAATATAATTCACACAAGCGAAGGTTATTACTTAAAACTAAGTTTCATTCCTTTGTTTACTGTCTTTTATTGTTTTAATTTAATTTCTTTTCTTGTCTCCTATTTGAACATATACATTTGTTTATATTGTAGTTTTATTATTGTAACGGATTCAGCCTGGTTTCAGAAGTCACCAGATTTGTCCAAGTCTGAAGAGAGATGACCTAATTGAACAACTATATGTAATGCCACAACACAGCTTGTGACTTTATGCTACCATAAAATTATATGTTTGTTCAGGTAAGAATGGCACATTTATTATTATTCACATTTAGCAAGATTTTTTTTGCAGGAAAGTAGGAAGCTATCCAGGGATCACAGGATTTCCTCAGAAATAACAAATAATGTAAGAATAATGTAGCATCATTCCCAAGGAACTGACTCATCTTTCTTCCCTTGCAGCTCTAGCTACTATACTTCTTCATGTTAAAGAGTGATTTCAAGATCTCTAGGACTGCAGAATGTGAGGTCTTTCCCCTGACTCTTACCTAGTTGTTGGTGTGACATATATGAGTGTTGATACTTAAACATTATCATTAATAATTCATTTGTTGGGATCTTTTTTTTCTTCCTAACCATCTAAGCAGTTCAAAAGCATGCAAATGTGAGTAGGTAAATAGGCATCACTTTGGTGGGAAGGTAACAGCGTTTCATATGCCTCAGGATATAATCATACTGGCCACATGACCATGGAAAGGTCTTCAGAAAAGTCTTGAGGCTCCCTCAGCTAAGAAATATAGATGAGCTACCTCCTTCAGAGTCAGATATGATTGGACAGGGGAAACATTTACCTTTGCTCTTTTTATTAATATTTCATAAAAATATATACAAGAAATCCTCTTCTGATGTTAATCCAAAGAAAAAGAAAACCTATAGTCAGCTTAAGTGCATTATTCCTTCTTGTGGGGCAAGAACAGAAAACTTCTAACAAAATTAACTTCTTCTCAGCAGAACACCCATTGTTCCTTCAGCACTTTATCAATAGATATGTGACATCTCAACTTACCAGAAGAGGAAAGAAGCACAGAATAACATCCAGTCAATGTTGATGGTCCTTCAAGGAGCCTCCTCCAAGCTATTTATGGCTTTAAAGCTCAAAGTAAACCTCACTTAAATCCCAGAAACATTCTTAGAAAATGTATGTGGCCTTGTTTGGTTTCAAGTATTTCTGATTTTGGAATTGGCTAATCACCCCATGGCAAGCATTGGAGAGGGTCAGTAACATGCTGTCAAAACTTCAGATGTGAGCACTGACCCCAAAAAGGTTATACCATGCATTAGGTGACAACTGTTTTCCAGTCATTTAGTCCAATGAATTTTGTTCTGAAGAGTTCAAGTTTCCAAACTGTTATTAAAATAGTCCCACATAGAAGCCATCACAAAATATCTGTCAATTGGGACACATATATGTTTTCTGGTACTATAAAAGCAGCCCACATACTCAAACAAAAACAGTCAAATTGGCATTTAATCTCCATCATACACATTTAGTAAAGTTTAGGCTTCCAGAAATAGAGCAAACAATGCACAGCAGTTTATTTTTATGAATGTCAGGGATGCTGAGGCACTTGAATTTTTCATCTACTTCAAATTATATATCAGTTGAATGTTTCATCCTAATAGACCTGTTAACTCTTTTCTTGTATCTTCATTCTACGTTTATAAAATAATATATTGGTTTTGGGATTTTCCAAGGAAGACCATAACTGTAAATCTTGTAAATTAACAGGGGAAATATCAACAAGGCACTATTTGAATATTAATCTACATTGTTACTGGAATATTGAATCATGATGTCACAGTGATTAGAATGCAGTACTGCAGCTACTCCTGCTGACTGCCAGCTACCACCAGTTTGAATCTCACCAACTCAAGCTTGACTCAGCCTTCCATCCTTCCGAGGTTGGTAAAATGAAGACCCAGATTGTTGGGGGCAATATGCTGGCTCTGTAAACCGCTTAGAGATAGCTGTAAAGCACTGTGAAGCAGTATATAAGTGTATGTTCTATTGCTATTGCTCTTCCAAATAAACCAGCCTTTTGCAATTGATTTGTGGTGATTTTGTCAATGTCAATGATGTTCAAATCATGGTCCAGATATTTTGGGATTCCACCTTAGGCACCCATTGTTATTGGTACTATCTTTGTTTTCCTTTGCCACAGTCATTCTACTTCTATTTGCAGATTTTATTTTCTCCAGTGCACTTTCCAGACTTTTTCCAGTCTTTCTTATCAACATCTGTTAAATTTGTTCAGTCCCACAGGAGGAATGCCTTTTCTTTTATAATCTCATTGAAGATCTATTGTAGAAGCAATTAAACAAAGACATACTTTGAGTCACCATGTAATAACTAAAAATCTCGTGTGTCATCTATGAGTATATCACCAATATTTTTTTTGTTCTGAAAAAAATCAAAAAGTAGTTACTTTTTATCAAAAAAGAATAACATGGAAAAAGGCAGAAAATGTGTTCAATGCCTTTCTATATTCATCACTGATTTTTGCCTTTTGAATTAACTTGGAAATTGACTCTTTTTACCTGTATCTTATATTCCACTGATCAGTATAAAATATAATACATAAAAATACATGTATTAGTTCATAAAGACCTTCTTTCAGTTTAATGCCAATTTATAACAATTGGTTCTCTACAAAAGGAAAAAGAAATAAAACTAGCACATGTATATTTTGTTGTTTCGCTCTGATGCTCTCTTTTGTATCCTATTCTCTTAAAAAATCTCTAAGAACTTTGCACTGGCTTGCTGTTTTAATCTAATCTTCAATAGTCACCAGAGAAAGTGTATCACATGGAATACAGTATTTATTGCAGAACTGCAGAATCTCATGTTAGAAAAAGCTTTCAAGTGTGGAATTGCTAGAAAAATGCTAGATTCCCCTCCACCAAGTGCATTCAAGGAGAGGTTGAAGAACTACCTGTTTTAATATACAGATTCATGAACAGGAGATTGGACTGAGTGGTCTTTTTTTTTTGAGACAGATTTTATTAATTTTAAAGACAAACAAAGCATCATTAAACATTGAACACATAAAACCTCTTTCCATTATAAATTTTTACAAGGCAGATAAAACATTATTTTATACAACATAATTCTAATCTATCCCATTTCCATATGGACACATAAATATCTTTTAGCAAATTTCTCATTATTTCTCTTTACTCTTATTCAATTACATTTCTTTTCTATATATATTCATTTTATAGTCATTATATTCATATTTCCTTCTGACTTGTTTACAATTATTCTCATCTGACATTCCTCCAAGGTTTTATTAATTCTCAAACAAACATAAACACACAAAACACAAAAACATAAAACTTCTTTTTAGAAAGTGGCTTGGCCCCGGATTACCTCTCTTTATACGGACTTCAATTAAATTCATGCTCATCTTATATACCATTACCTATCTTATTTACCATTCTATATCTTCTATATAACTTCTCCCCGCTTCTCACTCTTCTTAATTCTATTTTATTTATTTCATCTTAGTCTAAATCATTATACTTGTATCTTTTGTCCATTCTTTTCCAATTATCCATTTATCTCATTCCCTATAATAAAAAAAAGATTTCTCCTGAAATCACTAATCGAAGTATGATGTCTTTCTATCGTTCCCCTAAATTGACATTTAAAATTACACCTAGTTCCCAATCTGATTCTGCTTAGTACATTCTACCAAATTTTAAGAAAAAGAGAAAATAGTAAATCTATAAAATAATTAAGTACATAATTAAATATTAAATCTTGTAACATTCCAATTATCTATTTCAAAGACAAATGCTGCAATAATAAATTTATAATAACATCAACAGAATAGTCAATTAAACTCTATAATTGAACTAAATATTTTAAACATTCCTTTAATATTTTATTAAATCTTAAAATCTATCATTATTAAGCATTTTAATATTTTAATCTTTTTTTAGATCTTATAAAATTCTAATTTTCTATTTCTAATACAAATACTACAATACTATCTTATGTACCTTGCAGAATCTTTTTTTAAAAAAAAAATTATACATTACACTTTATCCCTAATTATACATTACCCTTTTTCCCATCTTGTTTCATACCTTTGTGGCTTTTTCCCCCTTTTCCCTTCCTTTTTATCCCACCTGGCCTTTTTACCACCACCCCCCTCCTAACCTCCGCCTTTTAGCTTCCCCTCTTTGTTGTATTCCTCTTTTCTTTTGCTTTCTAACATTGTATTGATTTTGCATCTTAAGCTTTCTTGGGTTTTTTAGGTCTTAAGTCCTTCATTTTCCTTCTTCTCTTTCTCCTTTCTTTCTTAATTAAACTTTTGGATTCATTAAAGATGGCTTCTTCTTCTTCTTCTTCTTCTTCTTCTTCTTCTTCTTCTTCTTCTTCTTCTTCTTCTTCTTCTTCTTCTTCTTCTTCTTCTTCTTCTTCTTCTTCCTCCCCAGTTCTTGTGTTTACTGATAAATAGCAAGCGCCATTTCTAAAAAGTGCTTCTTCAAAGCGTCCTTGCCTTCTTTCTTTGTTTTTCCATATTCCTTTTTTACCTTCTATCACAGAAAAGCAGGTTTTTCAATGTCCATTTGTTAACTCAAAGCTTAAACAGGAAGGAGACTAAACTTTCTTCCCTTTCAGCACTTCCATTCGCCGCTTAAAAATCTCCTCTGGAAACAAAGTATCATTCAAAAATCAAAGTTTTCAGGATGTTAGATGTATCTTAAGATCCCGGTTCACTTGCAAAAGAACTTTCACTTAAAAACAGGTTTTTCTCCATTTCTTCCTCCAGCACTCTCTTGTCCAGCTGCTTTAAAAATCTCCTCTGAAACCAAAAATCAAGTTTTTGTGGTGGCAGAAGAATTGCTGACCGCTGCTTGTCCAGCTGCCGCTTCTCGAGAAAAGGGGTTTTGCCAGCTGGGGAGGGGGTCTGCGATACCCCCAAACCCCTATCCGGATCCCCCCTTTCTTCGGCTGCCTCTACTGCCTCTCCCGTCGGGATCGGAGGCACCAAGACGGCTAGCGCAACAGGGATCGCGCAGGATTGTGAATCCCTGCCGCCGCCGAAGCCTGGCAAACCGGAAGTCGGACTGAGTGGTCTTAATGGGCATTTCAGAGTCTGTAAGTCCAAAAAGTGAAAGAAAAATGTGTCTTCTCAATTTGCACTACATATCTGCACATTTGAGCTTGTAGCTTCCAACACCATTTGAATCTAAATTAAATTATGCTGCTAATCATATTATTTATTTCCTGCAAGATGATGTATTCCAGAAGAAAGAGAAGACTGTAATTGATAGGTATGGTTAGTCAAGGTGGTTTATAAAGACAAAATACAGACTCAATGAAGTTTTAGTTGCTTTACTCTTTTAATGTAGTACTGTGGTTTTTGGGGTTTTTTTATCCCAGGTTTTTTTGGGATAGCTACTGAATACATACATACACAAATATATAAGTAAATACATATATACAGTTCTTGAATCCATTTATCAATTTGTCCATATTGTGTACTTTAATACTGTCCTTACAAAAGGAAATAACATATTGACATGGCCCATGGGGCTAGTCCAATGTTGCATAGAGGCCATGTCATCTCACTCTACTTCAATTTTAGAACCTATGAGATCCTAGAACACCCAAGCATAGTACCTATAATCTTCAGTACATTTTTTAATATTTACATTTTATTCTTATTCATTGTCACTCATGAAGTCAAACAAATGAAGGTAATATATTTGGAATCCTTCCATCTCATTATTGGCAAATGTGGCTACACATAGTTGTTGCATCTAGTGGAGAGTGAGGGGGACCACAAACACTGATGACCTTTATGAAGAATTGTCTCAGTCAGTTGAGGGGGACAATTCTTAATAAAGAACATATATAATAAAGAATGTTTATATATGTATTCTTAATAATATATTTATATTTGTGTGTGTGTGTGCTGTAAAAAAAACAAGGCCAACAGAATCATTAAATGGTATCCATACAGAAAATGTTAAGTGATATGCACTACGAAAAATAAAATGAAAGTTTATCAGTCACTAGAAATGGAATAGCTGCACAGTTTGGGACCATTTAAGTAGCTTGGGTCTGACATTCCAATATATTTGTTTTGCCTGTGTTTATGGGAAAGAAGAAAGAAACCCAAAACTACATTATAATAATATAAACGTAATAGCACACAAAATTGATGATTATAAATTAATGGCTTGAAACAAGGATAACAAAATTGCAAAGACTGTTGCCTTATTCGTAGGTAGGCAGAGCTAGACAGCTTGCAATCACTTTTGTAATATTGCTATCATTATTTCAACCCATTAAATTACAAACTGAAGTACAGAATAACTTTCCAAAAACACAAGCAAGCCTGCTATTTTCAGTAATCGGAATCATCATCATCAAATTCTTTGTATCAAAATACAGGCAAATTATATGTGATGTTCACAGTGTTACCACCAACTGAATAAAAATTCAGCTTTTTATGAGGAAAAATGTTTTAATGAGCATAAAACTGTATTTTGGTAAATATATCATTACTATAATCATATATATTGGTAGTGCAGCTGTCACCTAATTTATCACCAAGGACACAATGTTAATCAAATGCTCCAATAAAAAGGTTTGGCATATGCAGCAAAATATTTGTGTTTTCCCAGATTTGTTTAACTTGGTAGGAAGCAGAAGAATAAATGCACATAGCGCAGAAATTAAATACAAATTGAAAGACCTATTATCTTGTCAGTTCTATTTTCATGATGCATCAATACCTACGGACCTGCAAAAGTTCTGTTTTATTTTTCTGATCTCTCCAGAGAATGTTAAATGCATCTCCCCTTTTTAATAATATGAAGGAGCATTATCAAGGGTTTTTTTTCTATCAGAATCTTCTTGATGCTATACCTCAACAGGACTTTAAACCTAGATCTAATGTCAAACTGTAATTTAAAGTTACATAAGTGACTTAAACTCACATGTTCATTCCATTTCTCGTCACTCCATTTCAATTATTTGATCTAAGACTCTTCTGGTAAATACTGCCAGAGTTACCACTGTTCACATTGGGTGGCCATAAAAATATCTTCCATTTATTAATAATATTTCTAAATATATTTTAAAAAAACAAGAATGTGTATTCTAGCTATAGTATTGTGTACCCGACTTTCTAATATTTACAAGGAAGCTCCAATATCCATGTTCAGTGGATTGCACAAATTCTCAAACTATTTAACTATTAAAACTATACCACAACTATTCTTCAAGTATTTCCCAATTATATTGATTATTGTGAAGACAGCTGGGTAAAAGATATTGAATAGATCAAGAAGAATTTCTTATTACTATTAACCAGTTCGCCTAAAGATGTTTGAATTCAGAATTAGAAACCATGGCTCAAATGAAAGTTTGTACTTATAAAATGCCTTTGTTTTAATTCAATTCCTCAACTTTCATTGTCATTATAGGTATTAATTTTTTTCCTATTAACATCACTCAACATAACATAAACAAAAGTAAACTTTGGAAGCTAAGTATCTTACATAGGTAACATTGTAAAGGGATATTTATATATACATCCCCCCAAAATGAAAAGTGCCTCATAAATAAAGGTCAAATAGGTTTTGTTCAGTGTTCTGTTCCTAGAGTAATGAACTGCATGCCTGAATGTAATTCACCAGCAAAACAAAAGTTCACCCTGTCATTCAAATTCCTTAGCAACTAGCATTAAGAGGCATATCACCTGTTACAGAAAGTAATACATAGTTGTGTGAAAAATAGATTTTTTTTAATCTTGACACAAATTCGGTACACCTTAATTATCATGAGCCAGAGTGGTCCAGTTGTTAGAATGCAATACTGCAAGCTACTTCTGCTGACTGCCGGCTACCAGCAGTTCTACAGTTTGAGTCTCACCAGGTTCAAGGTTGACTCAGCCTTCCATCCTTCCGAGGTGGGTAAAATGAGAACCCTGATTGTTGGAGGCAACAGGCTTTCTGTAAACCTCTTAGAGAGGGCTGTAAAACACTGTGAAGTGGTATTGTCTAAGTGCCATTGCTATTTAGATTGTTAGATTGATGGTTACCCTTCGGGCCTTTAAGAAGGACCTGAAGAAAAGGTTGGATCACCATGTTTTCAAAGGCTATTCTGAATGGGGAATTTTGCTTGCATTCACCTGTTAACTGTGATTATTGAATAAATATTCTGTGTTACATGGAACAATATTTCAAATGTAATAGGTGTTCTGGGCCAAAAGAAAGAAGGGAAAGAAAGGATAACTGTGGTTTTTCTTGTGTTGTTGGGGTTTTTTTTGCCCCAAGTTACAAAAACAGATGCAATAGTAAATTCATGTTGAATGCTATTTACTTCCCAAATTGCAAAAAATTAGTTAAGTTGATTTTTTTGAGAACATCAAAATAAATGAGCTTCGTAATCAAATAACGACACTGATTTAGTTGACCTTTATACAAGACAGTCAAAGGTTATCATCTTACATTACACCAGTTATAATGTTTACAGTAGTCTGATTTAAGTAAAGCCCTTCAATCATAGTATTCAAAACCAGCACCATGACATTTTTCAGTTAAGGTTTTTAGCTAGAAACTTAATTCTGCTGAACTTCTGTGCAATGTCTTTCTCACTTTCCAGTTATCAATGACATTATCTAATTTATTTGCTTTGCATATCTATGCTCCACTTGGATAAAAAACGAATTGTTGAGCTTATGCTCCCCAATCACTTATTACACACAATTCTTAATACCTTGATTATCTTTTAAACTTACTAAATTGTATCTATTAGATCCAAACACTGGCACCGCAGTGAGAATTCTCAAGTCAATGCATACCTCACAGTTCTTACATAAAACTTGATTAAGAAACTTGAGTACACTACTTTGAGTACACTGATGGTGTTATCTAGTTTGGTAGTGAAACATCTATATTCTACAAGAAAATCATCAAGCTCAGGGAGCACTATAGACCCTGTGTTCATTTCATTTCTGTTTCATTTCTTCCTTTTCTTCCTTTGTCAATGTTATTTATTTGATTTTTATCCAACCCTTATTACTTTATAAGTAATTGTAGTCATTGAACATATCTAAGACTCCTTCCTCCAATGACAACTGTGTTAGATGAATTGGGCTGAGAGTGAGTGATTGGCCCAAAGTCACCAGTTGGCTTTCACATTCCATAATTCAATTCTACCAGACATTCAGTTTTTACATTACACATTTTCCCAGTCCAAACTCCATTTTGATGTCATCACTAAAGATTCATAATTCATTTAAAAGCCATTCCTATTTTTTATTGCACATAAAACCTTTATAATTTTATTAATTCAAAAAAATGTCTAAATTTTTCTACTCCAGCTATACGATAATGAATCCAATACATTTTTGTAATCAGTCCAGGTAACATATAGGTGTGTTATGTCTTTCTGAGGGTTTGGGGTTTCTTTTTGAAATATTGTTTCATCAAAGTTGATATTTTGTACCTCTAGAACATTTGAATTTCCCTAATTTGAGATTAGAGGGTTTGTTAGGCATTACTGGCAAGGATTCCTATAAACAACTTGAATGCTTCAGGCATCCAATATTTGGGTATTGTTTCTTTTGCTTTTCCTGATTCCTTATGGAAGCCAACCATTGATCATTGCTGCAACATTTGATTGAAATTAAATGTAAAACAATGCAAAATAGACATTGTCAAGGTTTCAACTAACAAACCCAAGCAAATCATAACTCTGAGGCGAGACCCTTCATCAAAGAACTTCTTTATTGGGTAAATCATATCATCACACTTGGTACAAAACCAACTCTGAATCTTTCCTGCAGTTTCAGCATAATTAAAACCAGTAATCACCCCTTCCCCCCAGTGTCACTGTTCTCATTGGCCAATTAAACTAATTGGCGGGGTCTTCAGGCACTCTTCTTTTTCCTCCATCACCTAGGAGATGATCTTGGTTCTCACAGAAAGTTCATTGTTGTGTCTAACGCTGCATTCCAGTCTCCTCCCCCTTCTCATACAATGTGGCAACAATGGACCAGGAATGGCTTCTAGCAGGTTCAGTTCAATGTTGACAGACATTGGAGCCCAAAATCCAGTGTTTAAGTTTTCCTGGTTTACTCTATTTTTTTTTTTTTTAACTTTTTAGCTTGTCCTTTTACAATTACTGCCATTGCTACACTTTTTCCATTTGCTTAAGTTTTGCTTGTTTTTCTAAATCAGATATCTCGGGGGAATTTCATTGTGTTTATTTGGTTATCTTAATATTTCTTCATTATTTGGAGGGGATTCATCCGGTTTTTCATTTTTACATTAGCTTTAAAAATATTGCTGATCTGTTCTATCCCATTTTGCTGGAAATGCTTGATCCTACATCCATATTGTTCACTTTTCTTATAAATTGCCACCAGTCTTAAGTTAAATTGTTACATGATTTCTGTAATCATTTTCTATTAAGATTGTATCTTTTCCAAGCTTGTTTTTCTTATTTTTCACTTTGTGTTATTTTAAAGTATGTGGGTTGCTAACTTCTTTTTAAAGTTGATTTATATTTTCCAATGTACAGTATTTTTTCACATTAGCACTGAGTTTTAATTTGCAGCTTGCTTTCAATTGATAACCCAGTTCTGTTATTACTTTTATAAGGCTATACATAAATTGATTAGTCTCTTTGATCATTTATGTCATAATAGATTAGGCAACCATATTTGCATCAGACACAATTTCATTTAAATGATTTTTTTCCAGTGGATTTCAAAGGTAGGATTTCAAAGGTAGTATAGCCTTGCTATATCTTTCTTACACTTACAAACTTTTTCTTTAAGCTGTTATTTATATTCAGACAAGTGCAGTTCTGTTTCATTATTTTGAATTGCTGGTTTAAAATGTTCACTGGCTGAATCCAAATGAATGTCTATGTTGACTTTTGTAGCCCATTTTTATTTTACCATTTCAAAACATTTGTTTGTCCTCGCATATATGCTGTAACATTTCCTTCATAGCAGATGTATTCTTAGATTTTATAACAGCAATGAAAAGCCTTTGATTCACTGTTTACACAGCATCCTGTAAAGCAACATATAGGACATGTCAACTGACTGAGGACCAGGCATGGGAATGGACCAAATGGTTTGATTGTATTGCTGCTGCCATGGGAAGTGGCAGTGAAGTTTTATGGTTTATATGTTGTGGGTTTTAATGCTGTAAGCCACCCATGATCACCTGTGAGTGAATTGAGCTGCCATACAAATTTGTGAAATAAATACAGTTTTTGTATTTTTTAGATATACTCCCAAAGCTCCAGGTTATACTCATAGTTTTATTAATTTATTGACTCTAGTAGTACTTGAGGGAGAGCAGGGTGCACATATACACATCTTTGTATTTACCAGCCTTCGTTGGGGTTTTTTTGTAGGGAAAACTGCATGCCGTTTTTTTATCGCAGTTATATCTCACCACTATCAGTTTCATCTATTCTTAAATGAGTACATTCAGCAGATATACATCTGATGTTAGTGTTACCAGTATTACCAGTATTCTCTCTCTTTGCTTTTATGCAGTTAGATATTTAATTGTAATGAAGCACTTTTACAATATTTGTCTATGTTTATTTCCTTTTTCTTCTGGCCTTGTCAAAGGAAAGCGGGGAGAGGGAGGAATATCGCTTTGTGCTTTGTATTTATTTGCTAGAATTAGGGGTTTAATATAAACAAACCAATAAGTGTCTATTTACAGAAGGGTGAGGGTATTGTTGTTTTTTAATTCTTCAAATACCACCCGCGAAACTATCCTCGACGACACTGGAAGGCAGATTACTTACGAACAGACATTCGTCTCCGCAAGTAACGTCCTTTTGTTTGCCCTAAAACTACGATTCCCATATTGCCTTTCGGCGATGGGTTGTTGTTTTTTTGTCTCCTCCCATAACGCCTGAGTCACGTGGCTCTAGATTAAGTGAAGGTCGTGAAGGAGAAGCAACCTTTTTGTCGCCGGGGTCTGATTCCGGCCGACATGTTGAGTAGCAGCGTCCGCCGGTTCGGCACCTCCGCCCTTCGGCGGATGCATTACGAGGAGGGCCCGGGAAAGGTAAGATGGAGGCGGGGGAAGGCTACGAATTCAGGGCCTCCGTTACTTCTTCTGCCCCTCGAGCTGCGGCAGGGTCATGGGCCGGTTTCCTGGGCAGGTCGGGCTAGGCCTGCTTCCCTCCCCGCCCCCACCTTCCCCGGCCGGAGGGAGATACCGGAGAGAGGCTCCTTCGCTTCTCTAGGCCTTTCACCTTTCGAAGTCAGTGAGGGGAAAATAATTTGGGAAGAGAGGAAGCTCTTATTTTTCAGCCTCTTCTTCCTCTTTGGTTTACATTTACATTTGTTTTCCATTTGCATTGGAAAGCCGGGGCCGAACGCTTGAAGCCTTAATCACGGAAAAGAGACTTTTCGAAGGAGAGAATAAGGAGAGGAATAAATAACGATTATTATTATTTTTGCGGAGTTGATATTTGTAATATCTCCGTTCGCATTTTGGATCCGCGTAGCTTGAAACACGTGGGCTGAACTCTATATATGGGATGGGGGAGAGTTTCATTTTCTTTTTTAGCTCGCCCTGTGGGATGATGCCATTTTTCTCTGGCTGTAGCTTGCCCAAAGGCCCTGCTCAGTGGACATGGCGGTGTTTTTAATGCTCTTTTTAATATTCAGTTTCCTGTATATTTCCAGCTTCTTCCCAGGGCAGTAATTCTATAGTGCAATATTAATACGATATATAGGGTTTTCAGTTCAATGTGTGGAGTCTGAGGGATGTGTGTTTGTGTTTATTTTCATAGTCATCAATTGTACACTGAAGATGCTATTTAATTTTGTAAGAGGTGCAATGACAATAAAGTAAAGTACCTGTAGGTGCAGAAGCAGTGCCTTTAGTGTAATATATGACTATTTTCTGAATTCTACCGGTACAGATGATGATAGCATAACAGCATGAATAAGGATGATACTGTAAACGCTTTCTGATGTACCTGTTCTGAAGTCGTGCTCGGATACTATTTAATTTCAGGTCATATTTGTATCCAAGATGGCATCTAAAGGACATACGTAGTGTCTTTTTAATGTGAAATAAAAATGGGACAAGTGTAAATCAGGTTAAGATTAAAGGATCTTGATATTAAGCCAAGGGTCCCCAAACTTGGCAACTTTAAGACTTGTGGATTCTGGCAGAATTCTGGGAGTTGAAGTCCACAAATCTTATAGTTGTCAAGTTTGGAGACCTCTGTATTAAGCTATTAAACCCTCTTTTTAGAAAATTAGGAATACACTGGTGTACTTCTGTAACTATAAATGATGAATGAACATTTAGTACTTGGGTGCTAATTGCTATCCATGGATTTTTAGGCCAAGTCACTTTTTGTGCATTAACTTTGTTTAATAACTTAAGTACCTTGCTAAAACAAAACTTCAACATTCTTATCTTTTCAGAATCTCCCATTCTCTGTCGACAACAAATGGAAATTGTTACTCGGAACCTTTATCTTTACCATAACTGGTATTGGTGGTCCCTGTTTTATTGTAAGGCATCAGCTGCTTAAGCAGTGAAAATGTTATAACAGGTAATTCCTATTTGTTTTCATTCTCTAGAAGTCTTTTACAAGCTATTTGGGTTGCTTCTTGGAAACTATAAAAACCATTTTCTGGTTTAATTTCAATAAAATTAAGTTTGTGGTAAGCTATGAACTGTATAGTGCTAAATTTTGCTAAATTTCTTAATAGGTAAACTTGGAAACAGTGTATATAAAATAATGCCTTCTAATGAAGATCAGCTCTTCATTATACATCTATATAATGTAATGGAAATGATTTGCCATTGCTTTTATTCTGGGATCAGTGCCTACTAACACTGTACATGTAAACCTGGATTCAAATTAATGTATTTGAATCCATAGCAGGAACCATAGTTTTCTTCAAATATTACAGTATCTTTTTTCCCAATAGCTGTTTAAATCATGATTAAGTAACATTTAGAAAACAAGTCCTTCCCTGAAATAGGAGGGCATACTTATATAATAGCATTGAATACAACCGTCCACTCCTAATCCCATCATATGTAGTAATTTTTCAAAGTCTTAAATATATCACAACTAAGCTATTAAAATGCATTATAGATAGGGTTTCTATGAAAATTATTGGGAATTCTAGATGTCCTAGGCCATAGCCAGATTATCAATCAGAACAAAACAGAAGGACCTTATAACTATTTGACATAGCTGTAGTAGTTACCAATATTTTTCCCCCAGAACAGGTCTTAACAGCAGTTAAACTTTTAGAAATGCTAAATAATTTTGGCTTGAAGTCTCAGGATACTACTATATTTAAAATGTCATGGTGGGCCCTTATAAAGCGGGTTCTGCTTGTAATGGCTGTCTGTTGGGAACGTGGGAGAAAGCCTTCTCAGTTACTTTGAAACTAATAAAATGCTTGGGGACCATACTCAGTGTAGATTTTTAGGCTTTTGGTGTTCATCTCTAGTTTTGCTTACTGAATGATTTTAAAATTACATGCACATACAGAGCTAAACTGAACTAAAATTTCTAATTAATCTTGACTGCTGTTAAAAAAAAGTTCACAGGATTAAATCTGATTAATAGTAGGATGTAAGAAGGTGCAATAAAATCAAGGAATCTGCTATCCTAGACCAACTTCACCAATGGAAAAAGGTTGGCTAAAAAGGTGGTATCTGGCATTTTTAAGGGGAAGTTATCTTGTAATCATTAAATCTCTGATACATGTGAAAGAAGAAATGAAAAGAGTTAAGATTTTTGAACTTCAGAAGAGTTCTGAACCTGAAGCAGAACATATCCAGAAAAGCCGCTAGAAGAAAGAAAAATGTCAGAGAATCTAAAACTCAGAATGTGTTGAAATAGAAAGGCTCATAAAACTTGCTTTTTAGAAATGATGGCTACAAAGGTCTTGCAAGTAGTAAATTGTTCAGTGATGGGAAGAAGGCAGAACCTGTTAACTCCTGTTTTGCATTTGTCTTCTCTGAGAAGAGAATCTCTTAAAAGTGAAATAGAGTCCTAATTGGTCACTGTTATCCAGGAACTATAGGTAGGATAGATAGGAAGGTCAGGGAGAATTTGGCTACATAAATTCAAGTCTCTAGGATATTGATGGAACTGGCAAACATGATTGCAGAGTCATCCTCAGGAGTC
This sequence comes from Notechis scutatus, assembly GCF_049901735.1. Classification (NCBI taxonomy): domain Eukaryota; kingdom Metazoa; phylum Chordata; class Lepidosauria; order Squamata; family Elapidae; genus Notechis; species Notechis scutatus. The sequence goes on along the minus strand of NC_142010.1, from coordinate 229,809,153 downwards.
TTTAAGAATTTTGAAGAAGTGGTGATGTTCCAAAAGACCTGAGAAAAACAAATATCTCATTCTTAAAAAGGAACCCCTAACAAAAGACACCTCAGTTTGGGTATGTTTCTCTAACCGATTATTAAACAGCATTTTTGAGTACTTATTCTGATTCTGTCGGACCCTTCTTCAAATGTTGGGTCTAGTTCTGGCACCACATATCAGAAAAGGCAAGAATGTATCGCTACAAGCATAATGAGGGTTCAGTTATGGAGACTTAAGATAGTTTTCATATACCTGAAGCATTGTCACAGAGAGCAGAAGGTGAACTTCATCTGTAGCTCCAAAAGATAATACCAGAAGTAGTGATTTAAAATTTAAAGGAAAATGGTTCAGGCTGGATGTCAGCAAGAACTGATTGTGCAAACTTGAGTGAAAGAGACTGCAACATGAACAGTATTGTTGTAAGTTAAATGGTCATTTCCCAGAGAAGTTCTTGTGAATTCAAGGGATTGGATGTTATCTGAGGGGGGAATTAAAAACCATTAGGAATGCAATAGTAAATAATATATCTGTTATATACATATGGATATCTAATAATAAAAAGTACAGTTATATTTGAGATTTTATGTATTTTAATTATGTTTTAATTTAATATTTTAATATAGATTGGCCATCTAAGAGTTGTGTTAGAGCAGAAAGGCAGATGAATAACTTAGATGATTAATAGTTTAACATTTGAACTTTTTAAGTACTATTGCTTTGATTCCATCTTTATATCTACTACTTTGGCAAATATTCATGATTGCAGTATGAAAAATGCAAATAATGTAATGGGCAGCATGTGGTTTCTGTGAGCTGTTATCCATTAAGCATTAAAGATTCTCAGAAAGACATCTTTAGCTATATAGAAAAGCCTTCATAGATTGTTCCCCATCTATGTTTTAAAATACCTTGTTCAGTATGAGTTTCATCTACAAAAATATTTTTATTTTTGAAAGAAATGAATTGTAGGATATATTATATATTTTAAGGATTTTTATGTTTCCTTTTTTCTTTCAGATTAAGAAGAAAGAACTGAATGAAATTTAAAACTACACTCTACGTATATAAATAAAAATTATATCTGAAACTAAAGTAGATTCTGTTTCTGTTTGGTCTAAATATAGATTGACGAATTATATAGAAAAAATCCATTCCTAGTTACATAAAATGCAATATATTTTAAATATAGGTATATACAAACATGTTTAGATTTATGTTATGTGTGGCAAACAAGTGAAGTAGGTAAAAAATGTATATGCATATATTTTGACAGTAAAGTGTAAAGGGTTTATGTATAAAAGCAAGATGAATCATGCAAGATGCAGAAGTATAATTGTGTTCCTAAAGCACAAGATCAATGAGGGGGAAAAACCACTAAAATATAAAGGTTTATTTCTGTTTAATTCTTATTGGACATTAACAGAAAGACTATAGAATTCAATGAAATAATTGTAATACAGAAATTAAAATTGCACTCATTTAAAATTTTTATTTCAACCACAATAAATGCACTCATTGTAAGTTTCCAAATGTATAACAATCGAATCTAATATTAAACGAGAGCAAAAAAAATTCTTAACTGCCTAAACCAAAAAGAGATCTGGGGACAAATTAAGTAGTCAGGTAAGAAGAGACCAAAAGTAAGATATAGAGCAAGTAAAGTACAAATAGAAAAATGTTGAGAATTTGAAGGAAATGCTCACAAACTAGTGAACTAAGGGAGCAAAATTAGGAAAGATAATCAAAAGAAGAAAATTATGCAGTATAGTTTAATTAACCATCTAGCCACTAAAAGATGGAAGATCAAAAAAATATTCTCACACTGAGATAGTTGAAGGTCAGAAAGTCATAAAGCAACATTCTAGAATCCTAAGTGTTAGATAACAGGGATGAACAAAATCCATTTTTCATATTGGGCTTATTCACAACTTGTGTAACTAGCTTTTACCTTTCCATCTCGGTCATGGGAATCCTGAATGGTACAGTGTTCAGGTTCTTCATATGTAGAATTGCCATTTCCATCTGAAACCATTTGGAGATTTTCCACAGATGCACATGTTGGCTAGTGTGTAATGTACCATGTATGTATGTGTATGTATGTATATTAATAAGTTATATTCCAAAAACAATAGGACCAGGATTTTTTAAAAAGTAACGATTGTAAATATTTGCAAAAATTGCAAAAAAACAACAACCCCAAAACCTTCTGCAGATAGCAGATTTTCACACAAAAAGTAGTCTATATGCTGTTTCAGAAAAACAACCAAAATAAGGACAGTTTTAGAAAATGTAATTTCACTGGGAAGAAAAGAGATACCATCAACTTGGGTTAGACTATAAAGACAAGATTGCCTTTTCTCTGGTCTTTCAGAATAGCTGGAAACTTCCTAAACATGTATTGATTTACTGGGTTTGTCAATCAATCTTTTCTATTATGTTTTCCAGTTCTTTCCTCTGAGATGGAAAGAGGAACATACAGGTGAAACTTGAAAAATTAGAATATCGTGCAAAAGTTCATTTATTTCAGTAATGCAACTTAAAAGGTGAACCTAATATATGAGATAGACTCATTACATGCAAAGCAAGATAGTTCAAGCAGTGATGTGTCTTAATTGAGATGATTATGGCTTACAACTCATGAAAACCCCAAATCCACAATCTCAGAAAATTAGAAATATTGTGAAAAGGTTCAATATTCAATATTCTAGTCTCAAGGTGTCCCACTCTAATCAGCTAATTAAGCCATATCACCTGCAAAGGGTTCCTGAGTCTTTAAATGGTCTCTCAGTCTGGTTCAGTAGGAATCACAATCATGGGAAAGACCTGACAGTTGTGCAGAAAACCATCATTGACACCCTCCATAAGGAGGGAAAGCCTCAAAAATTAAGTTGGATGTTCCCAAAGTGCACATTATCAAAGCACATTAATAGAAAGTTATGTGGAAGGGGAAAGTGCGGAAGAAAAAGGGTGCACAAGCAGCAGGGATGACCGCAGCCTGGGGAGGATTGTCAGGAAAAGGCCATTCAAAAGTGTTGGGGACTTTCACAAGGAGTGGACTGAGGCTGGAGTCAGCGCATCAAGAGCCACCAAACACAGACGGATCCTGGACATGGGCTTCAAATGTTGTATTCCTCTTGTCAAGTCGCTCCTGGACAACAAACATCAAAAGTGTCTTACCTGGGCTAAGGAAAAACAGACCCGGCCTGATGGTTGAAGTCCAGTGTGAAGTATCCACAGTCTGTTGATTTGGGGAGCCATGTCATCTGTTGGTGTTGGTCCACTGTGCTTCATTAAGTCCAGGGTCAACGCAGCCGTCTATCAGGAGATTTTGGAGCGCTTCATGCTTCCTTCCGCAGATGAGCTTTATGGGGATGCTGACTTCATTTTCTTAAAATAACCTTTAAGTTCCTCTTCAGAGGGATTCAGTTTCCACTCTTATCACCGCTGTAAATGAAGCAATTAGTATGGTCACACAATCAAGATGTTTATACTCAATTTGGCATTTTTATCTATCCCAACAGCAGATGTTTTAGATGTTTGATAGTCATGGCCTGACTTGTTCAGTATCATTCATAGAGAAATCAGTGCAATAACATACATTAATGGCAATAGCAAGCTTCCATTGAAGATTCCTCTCTTGAATTAACTTCTCCCACTCTATCACCATTGCCCAACAAGTGTCTTCCATTGTGCCTTTCATCTTTGAATAAGTTCTACTGACTTGTTCTTTCTAGGAACTTGATTATCCAGTCGTGGGGTGTCAAATAGCTTCTGAGTTATATTGGTCTGGGGAAAAAGATTTGTCCTATGCACCTGGCCTAATTTGGGAATGAGGGTATTTTGCCAACATTACAATCTAATCTATTCCACTTCTGCACAGCAGTCTGCTAGAAATGTGCTTATTTTGATAACTTGGGCTGATTCTAAAAAACTTCCTTCAGTTATCCTGATGGAAATATGACAGCCACATAACAAGTTAGGAAAGAATGACCTTTTCGCACTTCTGCTTATGGTTTCCAAAGTATTGATAAATATATGTGAGAAGAAACCTGAACAGTCATATTCGTCATGCTGAAATAATAGCTAATGTACATTGCAAGGTAGCTGCTTTACTACTGGCAAATGTGCTATTTTGGTCATCATTATTTGTGCAGCCCTTCAAATGACATGAAAATCAAACATCTGTCATGCCAGATGAGGGAACTTAACTTATTGACAATGCTTAACACACCGCTCATCCTTGAAAAGGTCACTTGTACCAGAACAGGCGACACATGGTTAACCAGCATATAGTAAATGACAGTTTATAACTCCAACAGAATATATACTGAAGTGGTTCTTGTAGATACAGTCCTTGGTTGCCTGTAGAAACCATATTTTGTTGAATTTTTAAAAAATTAATGCAATATTAAGATGGCTTTAGGAGACAGCTTAAACTTCAGGAAAACTTTAATCTGTATAAAGCTGTGGAAAGAGAGTGTATAATTTGAAAGGGGTTGTGGGCACATGACATTTGTACCCGTAGAATTTTCTATTTTAAGCATGGGAGTGGGAAGGTTTCTGGGACTAAAAGAATTTCAGCAGCAAAATAATTTAATTGGGTGTCACACACTAATAACCGTATGAAAGGGTGTGGCAGAGGGCAAAGTAGAATCACTTTCACTGAACTTTCCTGAAAGGGTGGGACCAAGGAAGCAAGGTCAGACCATTCAGACAGCACAAGAATACCGTCTTGCTCGCTACAAAATGGAGTCAGAACATAGATGTTATTCATCACTTGGGTAAATCAAGATACTTGACCAAGAGGTCTCTAGCCAAGTTCTTGGAGAAGAATTCCTAACCAACTATAAATACAGGTAGTCCAATTGAGCCCAATATTTCTGTTAAGTGAGATTTATTAAGTGAGTTTTGCCTCATTTTATGACATTTCTTGCCATTTCTTAAACTCTACCTCACTCACTTCTCCTCCCCCCAGGAATAGTTCTGTTGTTAACTGATTTTCTTGGACTACAATGGCCAAGAAAACCCAGTTTTCATTGATTTTATCTCTTTTGTGTCTGAACCTTTGGAGAGAATACAAGGAGTCCTTGACTTACAACTACAATTGAGCCCAACATTTCTATTGCTAAGCAAGTCAGTTATTAACTGAGTTTTGCCCCATTTTATGACCTTTTTATGACTACAGTTAAGTGAATCATTGCAGTTAAGTTAGTAACCTGGTTGTTAAGTGAATCTGGCTTCCCCATTGACTTTGCTTGTCAGAAGGTTGCAAAAGGTGATTACATGACCCCGGGATGCTGCAGTGGTCATAAGTATGAACCAGTTGCCAAGCATCTGAATTTTCATCACATGATCATGGGACTACTACAAAAGGTGATAACTGTGAAAAGCAGTCATATATCACTTTTTAGTGCTCTTGTAACTTTGAATAGTCACTAAATGAACTGTCATAAGCCAAAGACTACCTGTATAAATGGCAGCTACCTGATTTGGGTTTGTGCACAGAACAGCAGCCACTGTTCTTGCATATGTGCAAAAATGAAGCCTATTTATTTTGCACCACAATCATCACGCAATTCTGCAGGTTCCCAAATTCTCATTTCTCTGACAAGTTAAAGAGGGCTGAGAATACTCAATTTTTCTGAGCTGAGTGTCCTTCAAAACACTCCAGAGAGATATCCAGGCAGAATTATCATCTCCTAGCAAAACCTCAAATGAGCAGTCATTATGACCAATTAACCATCATTCAACCTAGTAAAAGGAATCACTCGTTAGCAGCCATAATTTTAGCTTTTGCTAAATTTGAGCTTAAATTTCTAGACCATTAATGGCAGGTTTTCTATTTTATGTCATCCCAAATGCATAATTCTAACTGTTGGCCTACTTTGAAGGAGTTATTTAAAAGTAAAGTTTTTTTTTCTAAAGTAATCGTGGTACCTGTCATAAGACTGTCATTTTAGGACAATTTTCTCCTAGGTATTTTATAACCTGCCATTCTGTATGGGTTTTTTTCATCTTGAGATTTCTCTGAAATATGCTGCATACTAAACTGTTTTACAATTACAAAGCAGAATCATTATACCTGATTCTACAGATGGTTAATTTCATCCCCACAATTTCCCCAAGTTTTTTTTTTACAAGACATGAATTTGATTTACTGATAGCAGGACCCAGTGTGCGCAGTTTGAAACTTCGTTTATATGTTTGGAAATTTATCTAACAAATTCCAGGAAGCTCTGTTATTGGGCATAGAACTGGAACTAAACAAAAATGATCTCATCCCCTCCCCCAAAAATCATCTGCTATAATTGTCTGGCTGTACCTATGAGCAGTTGGGAATTGGGTGGTATATAAAGATGTTTTTAAAACTAAGCAGGAATTTTACCTCCTTGGTCGCACTGAAAGGTGGTTCCAATCAATTCAATAGGGATATTTTGACCACAGAATTAATCAAACATCTAATAAAGAGATAGCAGTTAATTCAGCCAAAAATCCAGACATGGACCACCAATCATTTATTGAATTTGAAGAATGCAGGCAATCATATATTTTGCCTATTTAAGGAAATATGCAAGGAGATAGAGTTGCGGCCATACTCTTCCCTGCCATGAACAGATGAAATATTATGAAATTGTTTCTGAGTTACGTTATTTTTCTATATTTCCATATAGCTCAGCCAATGCAGATTTATGCAAAACAGAACATTTATTTTGTTGATTTTTTTTTAATTTTATTGGTTTTTAAAAACAAACATAAACAAACAAAACATAAAAACATCAAGCTATCTTCCATAGGTGTACATACAGTGTGCCGGTTGGTTTACAAATTGTTTTGTGCTTCTATTTCATAGTCTTCAATTACAATTACATTGCATATGATCTCATATTATCAATCAAAAATTAAATACCTCAGTATCATTATTAATCAATCATTTGACTATACTTTTATTCATTCATGTTTTACAGGATAATCATAATTTACTTAGTTTATTTTATAACAGTTCATATTATCATCCCAAATCTATCCTAGAGTCATTTTGTAGATATAATAAGAAAAAAGTACACCTTTATATATTTATTATTTTCTAAAAGTCTACATATTTCATTACTGTATTTTATTGTCTAACCATTGATAGAAAAGATCCCAAATTTTATAAAATTGTTTATCCTCTTGTTCTCTAATTTCAAATGTCAATCTACTCATTTCAGCACATTCCAATATTTTCTTAATGATTTCCTCCTGTGATGGTATTTTCTCATTTTTCCAGTTTTTAGCAAATACAATCCTAGCCGCTGTTAATACATTTACAGCCAGGTATTTCAAGTCTTTACTATATATTTTAGGTAAAATTCCCAATAAAAATATTTCTGGTTTCAAGTCTATATGTTTTTTTGTCATTTTTTCCAACCACATGTGGATTTTAGTCCAGTATTTTTTAGCATCCGCACAAGTCCACCACATATGGTAATAAGAGCCAGGTGTCTGATGACATTTCCAACATTTTTCAGATTTATTCTTGAACATTCTTGCTATTCTTGTCGGGGGGAAATGCCACCTGTAAAACATCTTCTACAAATATTCTTTATATGCTGTTGACATTGTCATTTTATAATTTTGAGACCACAATTTTTGCCATTTCTCTAAATCGATCCCATATCCAAAATTCTTCCCCCAAGCAATCATAGTTTCTTTAACTTGTTCTTCTTCTAGTTTAATTTCTAATAAATATCCATACAATTTTTTAATCACCTTTTCATCAGTACCTGTCAAAATCTTATCTAAGTCAGTCAGTTTATCATAGAAACCTTCTGTTTTAGAATCTTTATCATACCTTGAATGTATTTGCACATATGAAAACCAATTCATCTTTATACCTTGTTCCTCTAGTTTTTGCATAGATTTAAGTTCACCCTTTTCATTCAATATTTCACCATATCTAACTGTTTGTTCCTTTTTGTATATTATAGGATAAGAAAATGCTTCAATAGTCGATAACCAGACTGGAATTTTCAAATAACATTGTCTTTTAATCTTCTCCCAGTTTAACCACAGAGACTCCCATATATAATGTCTTCTAAAATACCCCTGTGTTTTAGTTCCTTTATACCATAAAAAAGCACGCCATCCCAACAACAAATCATGTCCTTCTAATGTCAACAATCTAGTATTTCTTAGTGTTATCCATTCCTTAACCCACATCAGATTTGTAGCTTGGTAGTACAACTCCCAATTAGGCAAACCAAATCCTCCTCTAATTCTAGCATCTCCTCTAATTCTAGCATCTTGCAAAAGTTTTAACTTTATTCTCACTTTCTTACCTTGCCATATATATTTCAACACAATTTTATTTAAATCTTCAAAGTAGTCTTTTCCAAGCCTAATTGGAATTGTTTGAAACAAATATAAAATTCTGGGTAATATATTCATCTTGATTGTTGAAATTCTCCCTATTAGTGACAGTTGTAAATTTTCGCATTTTGCCAAATCTAGCACTATCTGCTGTTTAAGTTTGATATAATTATTTTCTTTTAATGTACTACATCTTGCTGTCAAATATGTCCCCAAGTACTTAATCTTATTCATGACCTGAATTTTCAATAGGTCTGCCAGTTCTTCCTTTTGTCTTAATAGCATATTCTTTGTCAAGATGTTTGTCTTATCTTTATTTATTTTCAAACCAGCCACCTTTCCATATGTCTCTATCTTTTCTATCAATTTTGATGCTGTTTCTAAAGGGTCTTCTAAGATGAAAACCAGATCATCCACAAATGCTTGCAGCTTAAATTCTTCCTTTTTGATTTTCATTCCTTTTATATTATTTTCATCTCTAATATTTCTGTTTAGCACTTCCAAAGTTAACACAAACAACAAAGGTGATAGTGGGCACCCTTGTCTTGTTCCTTTTCTTATATTGATAGAGTCTGTCAGTTCTCCCTCTATCATTACCTTTGCCGTTTGCTTATAATATATAGCTTCTATTGCTTGAATAAATTTCCTAGCAAAACCCATCTGTTCCAACAGTAATAACATGAATCGTGTTACAAAGTTTCTTTGCTCTCATTTTCCCCCTCCTTTTTCAAGCAGGATATAATAAGAATTAATTAAAAAAGAAATAGATATTTTTAAAAAATGAAATAACTAAAGGGAGCCTCTAGCCTAAAATATCACAAAATCAACAAGGAGAAGAAAAAATAGATATAAATGAAAAAACCAGTCCAGTTTCAAAATACAAGATCATATATAGAAAATCCAGCAATGAGGAAAAAAAAACACTTTACTTTGACATTCCTGTTTAAAATCACCGCTTAATCACTTCTGTCAAAACTTTTACAGATTCTTTCTTTTCCTTAGGGTGTCCTTTCAGATCTTAGAATAAAAAAAAAGTTCTCACCAAACCAGCACACTCTCTCTTTCTGTTCTCTTCCATTTCGGAGCTGTCCCAACTTCAGCAGCTTTAATGGCTGCCTTTTTGCCGCTGGCAAGAAGAGCTTCTCCCAGATCTACCAGGGACTTTGCAGTATCCCTGGGATCGACAGGATGTGCTCTTCATTTTCACCGTCTTTTTGGGATGGTTTAGATCCGATGGGACCATCCAGGAGCAAAGATATCGGCAGCGATCTCAGACCTCCATGATCGCATGCCGTATCGTCGCGACGCCAGCTCCGCCCTCCTTGTTGATTTTTTTTTTTTATACAAAAATACTTTGGGTGATATTCAGGGGGTCCCATCCTGCAATCTTCAGCAGAAATCAGGACTTCTCTGAGCCATCAACCTGCCATCTGTGTCTGGTGGGATTTTTTTCACAGTTATAGTTCTGCAGGTCTAATATGCAGGTTTCCCATTTTTCCTTGTTGAGAGGATTTGGTGATTATCTTTATTTTACTGTTTTTTCTTCATCTCTTCAGGTTTTCACACAATGGGCATGTTTGTACAATGTTCTCTGCAAGCCTCCCCAATTGTTCCGATGAGTGAAGCATAAAAAGACATAACAATCAAGATGGTGCGCAGCTGGCGATGGCTTCATTGTTCCAGAAATGTCTCATTGTGATGTTACAGAAGGAAACACTGAAAGGAAAAGTGTTACCATGATGCAGCAGGAATGCACATGCCAGTTATTAAATGAAAGGCATAAGATGCTTTACAATATTTACAATATTTACAATATTACAATATACAATACAGTATTTTCTCAATGCCAGAAAAAAAAACAGTTGCTGAAACAACTGGCAGCTGCAACATCGAGATTTAATAGAGGCCTAACTGCAGCCAGCGCTGTAGAATAAATTCCAGCACACACATCTCTTCTCTTAGCACCAGAGAAAAAGAGGGGGAGAGGAGAATTGGAATGGTATAGCTGAATTCTCTAAGTGAATTCTCTCCCCCCCACCCATTTATGTACTGTCCACCCATTCTTTCTCAAATACATTATGCCTCTCCCATCTCTGTCCTCTTAGAGAGTTCTCTCTTTCGTATTTTTACTTATCGGTGAATGAATCAAAAATTTACTCATTCAACAGTCCATTAAATCAGTGTATTCCATATAGTAGATTGCCCTGTAAATAAATCCTTCTTTGTGTGTAGATTTTAGTCCCGAAAACCTCCTGAAATGCAAGAGAAAGTCACCATGGCTTACCACCACTTACTACTTATTTGCTTCTGATCTCACTGCAACACAGTGGTTCTTTGTTTTCCGTCATGAACCAAATAGGCTGTGCTAGTTTCTACATTTTGCAGTGGATCATCTCTTCTTTTCTCTTTCTTCCTCATATCTTGTCTGGTTGACTTTTTCTTGCCTTCTTTCTTGCCCAAATGATGGCTGACATTTTGTCAGATTTCAACAGTAGCACTATAAAATACAAGGTTTTATTGTGTTCTCTTATAACATGATGTAACAATGTGCTTGCATTGCACTCATATATATAGGAAAGTGGTGGCTTCACCACTGTGGCTTCTAAACATTTCTTACATAATTTCTATTATTGTCCCTTTTCCTACCCCCCAGTAAATCCTGTTAGTAAATTGCCACCTTCTACTATTTTCAAAGCAAATGTCTATCTGCACCCTATTCAGCAAGGTGGATAAGAGTATGCATGTGCACAATACACAAATACCTACAATATAGATTGAATAAAATAAAAGTCAGGGTATGAAAGCACAATGAAGAACCAATATCTGCAGAATCATGAAATACCTCTATAGAAATAGCGTACTCCAAATATTATTTGTTCTGCAGATTCTTCAACTATTGTCTGGATTGGGATGGTTTCGAACGTAGATTAAGTCAATCAGTCAATAGATGCTGTTTTCTCTCAATGAAATTCAAAAGAATGATGGAATGAGGTTTTTTCCATTGTCCTTTTAAAGTCCACTTCACTCCTCTCCCCAGGAATAGTTCTTTTGCTAACTGATTTTCTTGGACTACAATGGCCAAGAAAACCCAGTTTTCATTGCTTTTATGTTTGTGTTTGAACCTTTGGAGAGAATACAGTCCTTGACGTACGACTACAATTGAGCCCAAAATTTCCATTGCTAAGCAAGTCAATTATTAACTGAGTTTTGCCCCATTTTATGATCTTCCTCACTTCAGTTGTTAAGTGAATCACTGCAGTTGTTAAGTTAGTAACACGGTAGTTAAATGTATCTAGCTTCCCTGTTGACTTTGCTTGTCAAAAGGTCACAATAGCTGATCACATGACACCAGGATGCTGCAATGATTATAAATTTGAGTCAATTGCCAAGCATTTAAATTTTGTCATGTAACCATGGGAATGCTGCAATAGTTATGTGAAAAATGGTCATAAGTCATTCTTTTCACTGCTATTGTAACTTTGAACAGTCGCTAAACAAACTGTGGTTAATCAAGGACTATGTATTTTCCCCATCTATTATATTCTGTACATGATAATTGGACACTTCTATAGTTGAACTCAGTTTGATTTTAACAGAATCTATACTGAACGTATGAAGATAAGCACTGTATTTCTAAATCCGACTCCTGGCCTCCCTCATCCAGCAATCTGCCCCACAGCAGCCAACCATCTATACAAGAAAACCCAGAGCAGCAAATAGCCTTCTTAGGCAGTCACACAACCAGAGGTGGTATTCAGCAGGTTCTGACCAGTTCTGGAGAACTGGTAGTGGAATTTTTGAGTAGTTCGGAGAACCGGTAGCAGAAATGTTGAGTAGTTCGGAGAACTGGCAAATACCATCTCTGACTGGCCCCTCCCTCATCTATTCTCTCCCTCCCGAGTCCCAGCTGATCATCTGGGTCTTCTTTTGTTGCCCTGCACAGGAGAACAGAGCTAGAAAGCAGGTTAGCGGGATGGGGAGGGAATGGGATTTGCAGGAACCTTCCTCCTGTAGTGGGGTGGGAATGGAGATTTTACACTATCCTTCCCCTGCCATGCCCACCAAGCTATGCCCACCAAGCCACGCCCATTGAACCGGTAGTAAAAAAAAAAATTGACGCCCACCACTGCAAACAACCATTAAGCCATTAATTTGCCCAACTTTGATGAAATGGTTCAAACATTATAATGGATTGTGTAGCTGAGCATTTACTGGCCGGATGCCTTTCCTGATGCCTACATGGAGCTCACAGCATTATAATGAATTGTATAATTTTCAAAATCTGTTGATTTATTAATTGCTGTTTGTTGTTACTGTTATACCCATTACTTTTTAAAATATTTTTAGAAGAAGAAAAAACACACACACACTATATTATGTGTAGATAGTTGTGCACAAACACACATTCATGCACAGTTTGTCTCTGCAACCTGTCTTGCAGGATTTGGATCCTGTGAATATTTTTAGCCATACTGCAAGATTGCTTAGTGCCTGCTGAATTTTGGCTCAAGGTCTTGCCCAATCTTATGTTCTTTTCCTGCAATGGAGTATAGGAGAAAAATATTGCAGGAATAAAAACTATATACATAGGTCGACATAACTGGCTTTCTTTTTCATGGAAAAATAATAAGTCCCTTTTGGGCCCATTGCCTGCCAAGAAGACATAAAGAGGAATAAAGTCATGAGAGTTGTGTACTTGATGTTTGCATCTGCTTCATGTTAGTGCCCAGATGCCACATCTATTCCAAGCAATTCCTATCAGCAGATTTTTTTAAAAAGAATTTTTTTCTATAGTAAAAGATATTGCAGGAGTTAGGATTTCATTTCTAGTTCTCACTGATTACTATGTGGGCAGACTCTGATAGATGGCTTTGATATTATAGTTTTAAGAAGTAGTCTTTTCAACACATGAGAAAGGCATAACCCTGAAGAGCAAATGTCTGTGTGAAAGGACATATTTGCTTGCAAATAAAAGTCCTTGGCATCTTCAGGTATTCATCTAAAAATTCAAGCCTGTAATCTTACAGAGTCACTCCCAATGGTGATAACTGTAGACTAGATAACCAATTATTTTATTCACCATATTGTGTGCATCATTGTATATCTTTAAAAATGTTTTGCGATAGCAACTGCTTCTATAAATACAGAAATTATTTTTTAAATATAAACAATATTGCTTTCAATTTCACTCTTTCACATGTACAATATTGCTTTCACTCTTTCACATGTACACTATTGTTTCTCTTTCTCATCTATCATCTCTATTCTATCTATCCATCATCTATTTATCTATCATCTATCTATCTAGCTATCTAGCTATCTAGCTATCTAGCTATCTATCTATCTATCTAGCTATCTAGCTATCTAGCTATCTAGCTATCTAGCTATCTAGCTATCTAGCTATCTACCTACCTACCAAAATGTATCTTTAATGATATCATTTCTCAATTAGTACCTTATTTTAGAGATTATAAAATACGCTAAATTGGAGGAACTGTTACTGCCTTGTTTCTATTTGTTTTATCTGGCTTCACATTTCCTTATCTATCTATGAAAAAATAAACTAGACCACATGTGTCATATATGATGTGATTCAATAGGCTATCTTTTATGTATATTCTACAGAGAGATGTATAGCTTGCAAGCACTTATTAAAAAGCACTTATTTTTCTTAGTTCTTTATTTTAATTCAGAAAATTCTGTGTAAAAAGCAATTTAAAGCAACACTGCACATGCTGTTATTAAAGAATCTATACAATTCAAAGGAGTTACAAGTCCCAGAAGAAAATTACGGGCATGTGACAAAATTAGGTCATAAATAAAAGCTTAACTAGTTCCTAATTTCCAGTAAAAATGACCAAATTGGTCCATGATTCTACCCTCCTTCACTTTTAAAATCATATGTGTTTATTGCTCTGCAGCAAAAGCTATGAGCATATGAAATGATATAAATCCAAGAAAACACCACAAGAATCTTCTAGGAACTGATTTGCAACTAGAACTTTTGCAAATTGTTTTCTAGTTTTCTTCTATCATAATCTAATCCTATGACCCCCAAGGATCATAAGTCTGGCTGAATTCTCTTTTCCAAGATTGAAGATGGGTAAAATTGGTACAAACTGATATAGGTTTGCAAAGAGAAACAACAACTTGGGCTCTAGATGGGAAAAATACAGATAACAGATCATCAGAGTTGGAAGGGACCTTGTAGGTCATCTAGTCCAACTCCCCACCCAAGCGGGAGACCCTACACCTTTTCTGACAAATAGCAGTCCAATCTCTTCTTGAAAGTCTCACATGATGATGCTCCCACAACTTCCGAGGGCAAGCTGTTCCATTGGTTGATTGTTCTCACTGTCAGAAAGTTTCTACTTATTTCCAGGTTAAATCTCTCCTTGTTCAGTTTCCATCCATTATTCCTTGTCTGGCCTACAGGTGCTTTAGAAAATATCTTGACCCCTTCCTCTCTGTGGCAGCCCATCAAATATTGGAAGACTGCTATCATGTCTCCCCTGGTCCTTCTCTTCACTAGACTAGCTATGCCCAGTTCCTGTAACCATTCTTCATATATTTTGTAATTTGTGAGTTGCAAGGAAGAGGATGTAAAGATAAGTGGGAGAAATACTGTTACTAGATCAGAAGATAATCTTCTTGGGATCTTCTTGGGACACATAGTGGAGCTTGCAAGGAAAGAATTGGGGCCCAATAGCTCCTGTAGTTCGAAGCTATTGTCTCATCTTCATTAGTCAGGTTGTAGCTCCCACAGTTACTCTTTTAATGAAAGGACTAAAGGATAACTATTCAAGTTCAGAATGCTAAATAACATCGCAAAGTAGTTTATTCTTAACCATAAGTATATCCTGGGTCTTTTTTTAAAGACAGGTAAACCATTTTCCCTTTTCGGGTTATAGTATGATATTTCACCCAGTCCTCTGGATTTATCATAGATAATAGGTAGAGCTTCATGCACATATCATCAGGGGTGGGATTCTACCGGTTCGGACCGGTTCTATAGAACTGGTTGTTACGATTCTGCCCAGTTCAGAGAACTGGCAAATCATCCCCCTGGATGGCCCTGCCCCTCTCTGTTATAATCAGCTGTGCCAGGATCCCCTTCGCTGTCTTACTACTTCACTCAGGAGACTTCCCTGAGGCCCAGGAGGCCAAAAAACAGAGCATGGGGGAGAGGGGTCTGCTGCAAAAAAAAGAAGAAGCCATGCCCACATGGCCACTCCCACCTAGCCACGCCCACCTAGCCATGCCCACAGAACTGGTAGTAAAAATATTTGCATCCCACCACTGCATATCATCAAAATGTTTCTTTAGTATCATGCAATGGCCATGGATATTTTGACTCATTCAATATTCCCTGATTATATTTTTATCCAGCATGAACTGGAAGCATCAATCAATTCTTTAGCATTACCAGGTTAAGTGAATGTCCATTTTTCAGAGAAGATTGAGTTGAGTTGAGTTGCTGTACCTGCTCTTGCTCATCTGTTATGTTTTTGCCACTTCACTGATCTATTATATACTGTACTCTGTTTGAGCATAGCTAGATAACTTTTTATATTGTTCTTAGTATCCATCATTAACGGTAGATTACTCAGCACTTTAGTTTTTCTGCCATCATGTTTTCAAATCTAGATTATTCTTCTATTATTTTCATCGGTAGTCTTTTGGAGGGAGGGCTATAATAAATCTAATAAATCATCACGATCATCATCATTTGGACCAAAAAGCTGCTAAGTCTTCTTCCTGCCCTTTGCTGTGCCTCCAAAAGATTTAAATATATAAATTGCTGCTTTTAACAGCTTCTTAAATGACTTGTAGTCAGAAGTGAATAATGAACATGTCAATTTGACAGATAAAAGTTATTAAGGGGATTATAGCAAAATGTCTCTGGAGGATAATAAATCCATTATTACAAATACTATTTGCATAGTAAGTCCATTATTATAGAAAATATATTTCCATGAAAATAAATACAAAATGCATTATGAGAGTTTTTAAAAAATCACAATCTATCAAGAAATGACCAATTTAGTACAATATTTTATTACAGATCTTATTTTTCAAAAGTCCCTTTAGAGATAACATTTACCCTTTTCCACTTCTTGATGCTATTTTAATTGCTCCTTGAGTTCATTTAATTAAAAAAAATCCAGGATGTTTTCTCCTAATTTGGAACACTATTTTAGAAAAAGGATGAAGTTTGGATTGCTTAAAAGGGTTTGGAATATGAGCCTCAGTGTTGTAACATGCCATTGTTATTTTTATTTTCAGGTATGAAAGCTCTCAGTAAACTACAATGATATGAATATATATGTGGGGAAATTTGATTCTGTTGTTTCTCCACTACTAAATTGGAAACCAGATTTCATAGTAAGGGATCTTCTGCAGCGATGCATGCTCTCTACAGTTTAGGGCTCTGCAATGAGTTCTAAACTGAAAGGGGGCTAGATGATGCCAATGGATGGAAGCATCTGGCCAGCTGAAATGGGTGACTCAGAAAAAGCAGTTTGTCATGCCAACTGTCCCTCATGATTAATTCCTTATATGAACATATGAATGGACATTTACCCGGAACACAACTGAATGATAGTGAAACAAAAATAAACAAACTTTCACATTTGAAAAATGTATAAGTATTTGCCTAAACAATCATGGACTTTTATTGGTGAATGGGGGAACAAGAAATAAATTTGAAATTCAAAAAGGAACAAGGCAGGGATGCCCACTATAGCCACTTTTGTTTATTTTGACTTTGGAGGTTTTAGCGAGAACAATTAGGAAAGAAACAGAAATTAAAGGGTTAAAATAAAAAGGGAAGAGTTTAAATTGCAAGTCTTCATGGATGATTTACTTTTTATTTTGGAAGAGCCACAAAATTCGGAACCAAAATTATTAGAAAATTCAGAAAAATTTGGAGAAGTTGTGGGGCTAAAAATTAATAGGGAGAAAACAAAAATAATTATAAAAATATGACAAATAAGCAAAAGGAAATACTAGCAGCGAGAATGGGCATCCAAATAGTAGACAAAGTAAAATATTTGGGGATTATAATTTTGGCGAGACACATAACACATAATGTGGAGAAATATGATAAGGATAATATATATTTAATAATGCATATAATTACAGCTGCGAGATTGGCCTATGCAACAATGGAACAACAATGGAAAGGCAAAGAAACTCCAAATGAATCAGAAATAATTAGGAAAATCTGGATGTGCGCAGAAATGGACAAATTGACAAAGGAATTAAAAAATAAGGACAAATTGGATTACTATAAAGTATGGGATAAGTTTTATAGTTGGTTAGAAAAGAGGAAGGATCAAGATAATAAGAAATTATTAAATGTGTGTGTGTGTGTGTATACCATGTTCAATATTTTCAATGTTTTTTTTGGTTTTTATCTATGTCTGTTGTTCAATAAAAAAAAATCTTTAAAAAAAATCATGGACTGAGTTATTGCTAAAAAGAACTGACATAAAAAAAAAGTCAGAGTCAGAAAATCTTTGTGAATTGGGAGATACTTCAAAACACCCTGATTTCTGAATCTTATTAGGGGTATGTTATTGAACTGATAGAAGTTAGAAGTGAAAGGGGTTGTGTAAAACAGGCACACTAACTATAGCAGAAATGTAACATTCATACTACCATTACTACTGGACTTATTTTAACACACCCAAAATTAACCAATACACTTCTCAGATTCAGTAGTTTAAATTTGGGGTATAAGATGGGGGGGGAAAGGTTTTCAGAAACTGAACAAAGGGTCTGCCCATGCACACTGAAATTAAATGTTCTTTTTATCATTTTCATTCAGCTTAATTACTATAAAAAGGCTTTCAGTTTGCGATAGGGAATTATGTTTTTTTCATCTAGTTTTTTAAAAAAAAAATAGCAAGAGGATTCTTAGTAGTATCAACAGGGGATACCATGTAAAAGCAATTAGCAGATCACCTGTGTCCACAGAACAAGTGGGCCATAAGAAGCTATGGCCATCTATGCTTCAGTGTGGATAAGGTCATTATCTTTGATCACTAGACTTAGAATTTAAACCTTACAATTGATTAACTGGTATCTGGTATCAAGGCTTGCTATTACCTATACCAAAGGTAGTCCTTGATGTCCACAGTTGGGATGACAATTTTGGTTGCTAAACAAGGGATTAAGTGAGTCATGCCTAATTTTATTGCCCTTTTTACTATAATTGTAAAGTGAATCACATGGTCATTAAGCAAATCCAGTTTTTGTTATTTGCTTTGCTTCTCAAAAGCCAACAGGGAAATCTCAATTGGTTATCATGTGACCCTTGCATGCTGTAACCATTGTAAATACATGCTAGTTGCCAAGCACCCAAATTTTGATCACATGATTGTGGGGATGCTGCAATGGTCATAAAAATGTGAAGGACCAGTCATAAGTAACTTTTTTTAGTGCCATTGCAACTTTGAATGGTTGTAATACAAAAACTACCTTTATGCATATTTCACTATTTTAGTTTCTTGGAGCACTCTTGATTCTCATTGTCAAGTTTCCATTTAATAAGAAGTAAAATTTACTTCTGCACTTTCATGAATTTGGTTGCATGAGTTTTCTTGAATGGGTCTTTGCTACCCCATAGCTCTAAAAAAAATGCAGCCAAAAGTGAACCTCACCCAAAACTTTCTCTACTTGTCAGCTGAGTGGCTTTCCAACAAGGTATCCTGTTCCTTAATAATCATTCCCAAAAAGTGGAAATTAAGAAGAGAAGTGCTGTAAATCCTTTTAGCCTGACATATAAGCCACTCAAAATTGATTTTGAGCAGAGCACATTTCCTATCTATGTAAATGTAAATTAAACATAGCAATACATTAGCCCTGGATGTTGGCATGATCAGAAAACAGGAGTTGGTAGGAATCATGTAATGTACTTTAATGTATTGTAACAGAATCTTAACAGCCTGTGTCTTCTTCAATTTATGTCTAATCTGATCAGAGCTGAGTTGTTTCAAGTTTCTTTTTATCACTTTCTACTTTCCCAGAACTCATATATTTTATTTTTAATGGCTCAGTCTTCCACTTCTCTGAGTGAAGCACACATTCTATCACACTACACAAATACTAATCTTGGCCAAATCAATAAGAAAACAATATCCATATATACACATACATACATACATACATACATACATACATACATACATACATACATACATACATACCGTGTTTCTCATATAATAAGGCCGGGTCTTATTTTTTTTTGAGCCCCCCAAAAACAACTAGGATGTCCTTTTGGGGGTGAATTAATTTCTCCCCGCCGCCGGGCATCAGCACCGTCTCCAACAACAGTGTCTGAGTCGGTCCTGCTTTTTCCCCGTCCCTGTAACAACAGGAAAAAAGAAAACATTTTGAGGTACCTGGGAGCGCCGTGCACTGGGTTTTGGTTTAATCCCAAGTAGCTGGGTGGGCGTGAGAAGAGCCGAGTGAGCGTCTCTGCTGCTGCTACCCTTGGTGCTCCAGCCTCGGGCTCTGCAAGTTTGCAAAAGTCCTGGTGCGCAGCCCGTTCCTGCATTCCAAGCATCCAGGCTGAGCTGTAGCTGTCCCTCTCTCGCCAGCACCGTCTACAACAACAGCAGCAGCAGTGGCAGGAACCATGGAAGCGTTTCAGCTGCTTCTCAGGTGGGGGAGCCGCCTCCGTAACTTCCACGGTTCCCGCCGCTGCTGCCGCTGTTATTGGAGACGGCGCTGGCAAGAGAGGGACAGCTGCAGCTCAGCCTGGGTGCTTGGAATGCAGGAACGGGCTGCGCACCAGGACTTTTGCAAACTTGCAGAGCCCGAGGCTGGAGCACCAAGGGTAGCAGCAGCAGACGCCACCGGCTCTTCTCACGCCCACCCAGCTACTCGGGATTAAACCAAAACACAGCGCACAGCGCTCCCAGGTACCTCAAAATGTTTTTTTTCCCCTGTTCTTACAGGGATGGGGAAAAAGCAGGAGTGACTCAGACACTGTTGTTGGAGACAGCGCTGGCAAGAGAGGCGCTAGCACTGGTGGGAACCATGGAAGCTATGGAGGCCTGAGAAGTGGCTGAAACACTGCTGGACATCCATGCCGACACCGCCTGCCTGCTGACCAGGGTCTGTAGCAAAGGCGCTTGGTGGGGGTAAGGATGCCCTCAGTGCTCCACCATGATTGGCTGTTAGGAGCGGCTGATGGTGAGGTGTAGCTGCCTGCAGGGCACTCCTAATGGCAAGTTCTCCCCGCCTTTCCCCCCAATTTCGCATGTTTTAAACTAGGCTAAAATTTGTGGGGAGGGGCTTAATTTCATTTTATGCCTAGAAAACATGCTGGGTCTTCCTATTGGGGGGGACGTATTGTTGGAGAAACACGGTACATACATACTAGGAATAGTACTTTTGATGGACCAGTAATTAAAATATGATTCCTTGCCTGAGAGTGTCATAACAACATTCTAGTCCTTGTGGCTTGATGGATAAGACAATCAACTTTCTGAAGCCAGAAGGAAAAGTGGCTAGTCTGAGGGTGAAGTTTCAGAAAAGAATGCCACATCTATAAAAGCATTTATTCAAATCTCTATGTGCAAAATTTACAGACTATAATTTGTACATGCACAAATTATTTTCAGATGATAATTTTCAAGATCCAAGATCATCTAAAAAAAAAAAACTATGCAAAGACTGTTGTCCAGAGGCTCTAAAAAGCACCCAAGATCAGAAACCAACCTAAGAAGAGTAATTCAGCCATCGTCCCTCCTGAATGCTTGGACAGTTTGCAACAGACAAAGACAAAGTAAGATCTCTTTGTTGATAAACTCTTCATTATAGCTCATTTGTCAGAAAATGACTTAGGTGGTATGGGGAATATCATTTGTTTGTGCATTTCAGAAAAGATCTCATCACATCAGTCATTTTAATTAGTAGATTAAAACTCCCATCTGCTGCACTGTTATTTAAATAAGCCAGCAGATAAATGAGAAGCTACCACACTCTTAGGTGGATACAGAAAGTGTGTTTATAATTTTTAAAACATACCTTAACTTACAAGAGCAATTTAATAGGAAAGTAAAGCAAATGGTAACCAGACATCTGATAGAAATATATATTGTATGAAAGAATACCACAGTGACAATCATCATTGGAAAAACAATAGCAGTATGCCCAAAATAGGTGGAAATGTTTTGTTTTGAATCCAGGACAAAATTATCACTATATGGAGTCTATCAGACTATTCAGGCCAACCTCAACTTGCCAGAGCCAAATGCTTTGGGTATTCTAGTTTTGGCATGGATTGAATAGGGCAAAGCTGCTGGGTACTGCCTTTTTGCTCCTTCCTAGCCACCATTTCATCTTCTCAACACATTCCCTAGCTCACTCAGTCTGTTCAGCCACCAGAATTATCCCATGGTGGCATATCTCCCAGAGATCTGTTTGTCCCAATTATTGATGGATGGATGGATATGATTTACATGGCTTCCCATCTCACTTAATATCCACTCAGAGGTGCCTGCAAGCTATGTTGCTTTCATACATGTATTCCAAGTCACAGTGAGCATACAAAAGTACAACAGCCATGGATTATTTTAATCATTTGTTTCCCTTCCAGAGAGGATGCATCCGATCCAACACTGCAGTTTTTAGGGAAGACAGCAACATGCTCTCTATACACCTTTTTGTTTGCCTTAGAAAGGCACTGGCCCATGATCTTACCTTTGGGAAACAGAGGACATCTGTAAGCAGGAAGAGTAAGACAAGGAAGATTCCTCATAAACATTGCCCTGCATTGTCTCTTCACCTCTTCTTATATCTGCCATGTTATAAAGGCTTTTCCTCCTGAAGTTTAAAATGATGCTATCTTGGGATTTGGTGAACCAAAATGTATTGTCAAGATTACCTGTACAAAATACAGCACAGAGCTATGCACACACATCAGTGCTGTTTGTTGTAATATAATCCAAAGGCACAGATGGATACACTTCTTGTACTAGTCTAAGACTGTAATAAACTCTCCTCAGAAGGAAAAGAGACCAACAGCTGCTAACATCCAAATGTGCCTCTTTTATGTTACATGCTAATCATTTTCAACTATACTTTAAAGTTCCTTAGGAACAAGGCAAGTAGTCTGTTGTTGTATAAATTCTTCTGCTTAGATTTAGTTGAATTTTACAGGTGCTTATTTTTATTTTATTATGCTAAACTGAGCAACAAAAGAACTATACAAATACATACAATAGGATTAAAGGATCAACACCACCCCTAAACTGTTGAGTTTGTGTTTGTTAACAAAAATAGAAATAATTGAATGACAATTTCTAAATAGCGGGATGCATTTTTAAAAATAAAATATTTTGTTTAGTGTCATTATAATTAAAGTCTTTATAAAGTGTTCAAGGATGATATGGGTAATAAAAATAAATAAAAATAAAAAATAAATGACAATAAAAATAGTTCACAGTGTAGTTTAAGTTAAATTGCTTTTACCCTTTTACTGGATGGACAAAATATGATGGACAAAAGAGGTGGCAGCTTTAACTTAAACTCAGAAAACACTAATTGCAGCCTCTTTCTGAAAGAACATACCACTTGAGAAAATTTCAGGCATTTCTGCTCCTGACTTTCTCTTCTAGTTCCAGGCTTTTCCCCAGCATCAGCATGGCAGAGTTGCCAATAAAACAGCAATCATGACACAGGTGTGGGAGGAAAAAGCATAAGTGAAGTATTTTTGGAGCTCTGAAAGTACCACTAAATGAATAAATGCAACAGCCAAAAGAAAGAAGCTTTTTTTTCTTTATTAGCAAATAATAAAGCTTCATCATTAATCAACAAAAGTCCATGAAGAATGATCAGAAATTATCTATATCTGTATCTTAATGTTCCACAAGTAAATTAATTTCATATTTCTTTCCTCTTCTTAACATACTACCATGTCATTTTTATCTAAAAATACAAAAACAAAATCTTTCCACAGCCTATATGCCTAAACAAATCTTTAAAACCTCATCATTCAAGCTTAATAAAAAAATTCCATTAGGAGCTTTCAGAAACAACATATTAAAAATTGTAATCTTTAAACCCTTCAAATGATGTCCCAGAAATTAATTTCTTAACATCTCTTCATCTTCTCTCAATTGTAATACCTATCACTTTCTTTTAACTGTTTAAAAATTCTTCTTCCCCGATCTTATTAATAAACAAATCTTTAAAGCCTCATTATTCAGTCCTAGTCGAGAGAAACCCATTAAAAACTTTTTTTTAAAGTCCTATATATTTTAACCTTGCTTGAATAAACCGACATTGTACATTTTATTTCTACTTTTAAAGCTCTTGATATTTATTCCTTCTAAATAAAGTCCCCAAAACTGATTTCCTTTCTTTTTATCTTTCTCAGGAATTTCATCATAAGTGTAAGATTATATTTTTTGTAAATCCAAAGTAAGAAAATTGTCCCAAGTTATTTTTCTAAATTAAAATCTACACATCCAAGTAATTTTTTTGGTTATGATTCATGTTTCCCCTTTAAACTATTAAAATCTCAGTGGATATCATTTGTAGGTCCTGTGTAACATCTTTGTCAGTATCTTGTATCTTGTCAATTTGAAATCCACATCAGCCGATTTTCAGTTAGGTCCTATCTACTATTTTACTATTTACTATTTTAAGCCTTGTTCTGTAGTATCAGGCAGCTTGAAAAGAAGGACATGGCTGCTCTTTGCCAAATATCCTTGAATTCTTCCTAAGTTTTTTTAAAAAAACTTTTGTACATTCTGTATCAGTGAGTTTTCTTTAATATTTTTTATTCTTTCTGGTTCCCTTTAGTAACCAGTCTTCAAGGTCTCCTCTTGCTTTACTTTTATCTTATCCATAACATTTTCCCAGGAAAAGTTTTCTTATACTTAAATTCAAAATCTTTATATATTTTAAATAATATTTTAAGTAAGTTACAGGAAGTATTATCATCATTTCAAAATCTTATTTCCAGTCAATCTGGCTCTTTAGTCCATTTTAAAACTTTTCAGAATCATGCTTTTGATGTTTATTTCTAAATAAAAAAGGGTTTTTTTCTTTTAAGTTTTAAAATTATGTCAAACTTCTTATGTTGTGGGTTGAAGGAAAATCTGTTTGTGGAGCAAAGAACCTTCAAAATCTCTGATAGACAATCACCACACCATACTTATAGCCATGGAGTTGCTATGGTGCCCCACTACAATAGAAACCCACCGGAGCACATTTAGGGGAGAGGCATTTCCCCTAACTCAGGGGTCCCCAACCACCGGTCCGCGGACCGGTACCGTCCAGCGGAACAACTCCGCCATCTTTTTTGATGAAAAAGTGCTTCCGGTGAGCTTTTCCGGTAGAAAGCTCACCGGAAGCACGCTTTCATCAAAAAAGATGGCGGCACTGCGCTTCGGTGAGCTTTTCCGGTAGAAAGCCATTTCTACCCGGAAAAGCTCATCGAGCGCTAGCGCCGCCATCTTTTTGATGAAAACGCGTGCCCGTGAGGTCACCGAAGCACGTTTTCATCAAAAAGATGGCAGCGCCCAGCTGATGCTGGTACCGGGCCGTGGCGCCCAGCTGATGCCGGTACCGGGCCGCCGCGTCAAAAAGGTTGGGGATCACTGCCCTAACTTTTATCAGTCTGTTTAACATACAAGTTGACCTTCAGATAAATTTTATTAGAGACCAACCCAGCCAATCTGACATTAAACAGCACCAGCTGGAATCTAGCACCACCTAAGGTTCTATGATCAGTAACCAAAGATGTGGGCTGAGAGCTGAAGAAACAGTTATGGGGACTGCAATTGTAGGTTTGAGTTATTATGGTTACAGTGAAGGGCCATTAACAAATATTCAAATAAAATATTCAAATATTTTTACAGAGTAAATGGTTACCACAATCTGTCCAATTTCTGCTGTTCTCCCTGATCTCTTTGTTGTGGCATCGAAAGAAAGAAGGTCCTTCCAAGCACATCTTGGCCTTCCTGACACTGATAGTGGTAAATAGATAGTAAATAAAATTAGATAATTTTATATGCATCTTGACAGCCCTGATGAACTTGCAGTACTACACTTTATTGTTGTTATAAAAGTCAGGGTGTTAAAAAAGATAAATCAGGCAATTTCCTCATTGCAAAGAGGTTGATTTAAGGGAGAGGGCATTCATCTATCTTATCTAAAAGAAGAAGAGATGGTTGTGCAGTCATGTCTGCATTTTAATCACAGCCACAGCCATAAGAGTCATTAAAATACTCAATGTTCTGATGCAGTTAAAAAAACAAACCAACAAAACAAACCAGCAATGAGTCAAAATAGCTGCCAGTTTTATAGTACCAATAAGGAATGCACTCCTCTAAGTTATGTGCTTAGGATAAGTTGTTGGGAATAGCTAGTTGATGTAGCAATCAATTTATTTCAGGAAATGTGGTAGATGTTTTAGACTGTGTTAGTAGAAAGCATGGAAGAAGGGCAGCTGAACCTGCTGTGGGACAACACAAGGAGGTGATTACAGTGCAGGGTTTTTGTTTCCTATTTCACTGTTTTGAATGTTTTATTTATTGGCTTTATTGTTATTGACAGCCATTCAGATTGCTTAAGATGGGCAACCATATAAATCTTTTAATTAATTAATCGATTAATGTCCATCAATTTAATAGGAAGGTGATGCAACCTTAAGTAAAAGTATTGGCCTCCAAAAGTCTACCTTCAAATTCAGGAATCAAATACATACACCAAGACCTTGATACCACTTTGCCCAACTTTCTGCTTTCCAGACATACATGGACTGAAACATCTAGAATTCTCAACCAAGGTGGGCATTTGTCAATGCCAACACATCAGGATTACCACAGCCTTTGTCCTCCCACACCAGCAGAACATGATTGTCTGAGAAAAATCAAACAGCGGAGACCAAAGAGGTGAATGATTGATATAGATAAAACTATGCTATTTATTACTAAATTTCACAAGTTTTCACTTTTAAGAAGTTTATTAAAGAAAGGTTCAACCTAGAATAAAGGAGAAATGTCCTGTCAGTAACAACAATCAGTGGAATGTCTTGCTTCCAGAAATAATGTGTGCTCTATCACTGAAAGAATAGATTAGGAGAATTTAAGAGGACAACCATTTGTCTGGAATAGAAGGGTCTCATGCTGATCACTTTTTT
Source organism: Notechis scutatus (assembly GCF_049901735.1). Taxonomy (NCBI): domain Eukaryota; kingdom Metazoa; phylum Chordata; class Lepidosauria; order Squamata; family Elapidae; genus Notechis; species Notechis scutatus. The sequence continues at coordinate 229,782,614 of NC_142010.1, read as the reverse complement.
AGATTAGATTAACAGAGTTGGAAGTGACCTCGTAGGTCATCTAGTCCAACCCCCTGCCCAAGCAGGAGACTCTACGCCATTTTTGTCAGATGGATACTATAGAAATGATCTCTAAAAGTATAGCCTCAAACAGGGAGTTGGAGAAGGAGACTTCCAAGGTATTTTCCAACTTTGCTATTCTATATTCTGACTCTGCGCTTCCTCATTTTTACTTATATTAGACATTTACGGTCTTTTTTTCATTATTTGATATTTAGGGTATTTATTCCATGTGACAAAATATATTCCAGTCTAATTCATATTATCACTTATCCTCGGTGTTACTATTTTGGGAAAAGTTATTGTTAGAACTGCACTATTTTACTATAATATGATAATTTTCTGCAACATATGATTTTCCACCTTGTGATTTCATTGTATTTGAAAAATGTTAATGGAGCCTTTGTTACCAAATAAGCTAATGGATCATCCCTGGTTTTTCTATACAGTATATTGATTCTGGGATTCTATTTTGTATCTCTTCATGAAACCAAAAATAAAATGAAAAATAGAATACAATTTAAAAATAAGCAGTTTAATCGTTGATTTGCCATTATTAAAACATTCTGCCTGGTATTTTGTTTTGTTACTTGTACCAAGGCAGTTTTTATCTGTCTGTCTATCATAATCTAATTTCTGTAGCTTAGCAGGGGTCCCCAAACTTGGCAACTTTAAGACTTGTGGACTTCAACTCCCATAATTGAAGTCCACAAGTCTTAAAGTTGCCAAGTTTGGAGAGCTCTAGCTTATTGAATGATATTCAAGGACTGTATGATAAAAAAACATACAGTCCCTTTTACAATTCTGTAGTCCCTTAATTAGGGTTATAGTCGGGATGACTGGATGGAACTGAGTATTTACTGGCCAGATGCCCTTCCTGATGCCATGTGGAGTTTGCAGCAGATATTTTTTTCTTTTCACTTTAGGAGAGAAACATCTGCTGCTATCTAGGATTGAACTTAAACCTTCCAAGTGGGAAGCGAACGTCTTCACCACTAGGCCACCATTCAGGTAAATTGCTTCTGATGCCTTTATAGAAAAACAAAGTTGTTTCCCACAGTGGTACAATGTTGTGACCTTGGCAACTGGGAATCTTTGTTTGCTTGAGAAAATGTCTATCTTTATATGTTTTTTTTTAACCATGGATTCTAAATAGCCTAAGCTGGAACATGACTAAAACACAAATTCTGTGGTAAACACTGTTGCATATTTCATACTGCCATTTCATTGTATCCCCAGGTTTTCCTATCTATTTGCTTTAATGCCAAGTTAGAGGTTCTAAAATCCCTTTAGTTTACTGAGAACATATGACACAACCATTAATATTCTTAATAGATTCTTATTTAGCAGTTCATTCACTATAGAGTGACAGTTGTGGATTGAATAAAATGATCTGTTCAGCAGTTCAATCATACCCAAGAAGAATTTTTATGTAAAGTCTTATATGAAGTCATTGATCAATTCCTTTCTATAGACGTATGGGTAATAAATGCCCATTTGCTACAATTTATCTTTAATAAGAACCATATATTTGAAGCAAGGGATGATTTTATGTGTGGGCAAGTTCATTTTCAGGTTTTTGAATGAAACAATAAAAAGCTATCCATCTGGTTTAATTATGTCAGTGCAAGGGCTTATCATTCACTTCCACTTCATAAATGCTACTTAGATTTTAATTCCAGGTGTTCTGCATGAGGTATACTTGAAAATAAAAATTGCATTAGCAATTATTTCAGAGTGACCCATATTAAGAAAGGTCTGGCAAAACAACTAAGAGAAATGCTTCTTTTTACCTAACTTTAAACATCAAGTGAATTGTTATAAAGAAAAGGAATGCTTTTGCACAAGTCTACCTTGTGTTCCAATTGTGTCCTTTCCTTGTACTGGAAGACTTTCAGATGTCACCCATATCCTAGTCATCTCACAACTGGACTACATGTAAGTCCCCATTTAGCAATTGCCTTGTTCAGTGATGACATGAAGTTATGACAGTGCTGAAAAAGTAACTTGATTATTGGTCCTCACCATTACAATCATTATAGTGAGCATTTGTGAGCTTCCCAGTTGGCTTCCAAAAAACAGACTCAGGAGAGAAGTGGGCAATAAAATCACAAGTCACAATCATGTGATGTCTCATTTAACAATCGTATCATTTAGCACTGGGACTGCCTATCCAAGGACTACTTATATTGCGATGTGTTCCAGATGGGGCAGTTCTTGAACACCATGCAGAAGATGCTGCTGATTCTAAATGCAGTGGGGCAGATAATACAGACAGTCCTCGACTTACAACAGTCCATTTAGTGACTGTTCAAAGTTACAATAGTACTGAAAAAAGTGACTTATGACCGTTTTTCACAGTTACAATCTTTGTAGCATCCCCATGATCATGTGATCAAAATTCAGATGCTTGGCAATTGGTTCATACTTATGACCATTGCTGTGTCCCAAGGTCATGTGACCCCTTTTACGAACTTCTGACAAGCAAAGTCGACTTATCAACTTCAGTGATTCACTTAACAACTGAGGAAAGAAAGGTTGTAAAATGGGATAAAACTTACTTAACAAATGTCTTACTTTACTAAAGAAATTTTGGGCTCAATTGGGGTCGTAAATCAAGGACTACCTGTAATCGGCATTTCTCACTAATCCACACCTCATCACTGCTTCTCAAACTGCAAAGTTGCTAACAGTCGTCCAGGTTGTTGTGGTCTGTCAGCTGCCAGTGGTTCATCTGAATCAGATGAGGAGGAGGTTGGGGAGGAACTTGGGCTAGTTCTAGAGGCTGGGGAAGGCTCTGTGTCAGATGCAGAGATAGAGCCAGGGCAGTCTGACATTTCCCAGAGAGGCAGTTCCCCAAAACCGAACACTTCAACAACAGAATAATCAGAGAAGCCATAGAGATAGAAAAATGCCCACAGAGCATGAATAAACGAGATGATACCTCCTGCCTACCAGCCATTTGGAAACCCACCCTCACTAACAAACGAGTACCTAACATGAAGAATGATACCAGACCCACACCCACGAGGGCCACACAAGATGCTACCACCACACCTCCACATAGAAAGCAGACTCACACCCACAAAGATGATGAGAAACGACCACGGACCAGAACCTGTACCACAGCTGCATCACTACCCGCTTCAAACCCCTCCCACCCATACATGAAGCGAATGGACTCCCACCATGAAGATGTGGCACGACCACGAATGCGAAGACAAACAACAGGATCACAGCTCACCAGCTCAAATCCCCTGGCAACTAAGACTAACCTGAGCACAACCAAGACCCCACCTGAACAGAACACACCCCAGCCAATCAGAACACAGCCAACCCCCCAACCAATCAGAACACAGCCAAACCCCCAACCAATGAAAACACACCCCCACCCGATCAGAACACAGCCAAGCTCCCACCCAATCAAGTCACACCTCCACTAGCAGTTAAAAGGAAGAAGCAGCTGCAAGCTCACATTACTCAAAGAAGCACAAAGCCGAAGGCAGAAGCCTGAAGATGATGAATGAGATTTCGACAAAACGTTGCCAAGATACGTTGCCAAGATACTTCAGCTTTGTTCGGGTATTAATACAAAAGCCTGATGATGGCAGATGAGATTCTGCTGAAACGTTGCTACAACTTTAAAAGGACCACTACTATGACGTGGGAAAATACCCGAACAAAGCTGAAGGCCATATATGTAAGTACCCGCGAAAACTTAAGAAAACATATACATATACACATACACATACACATATGCATACATACATACATACATACATACATACATACATACATACATATACATATACACACACATTGCTCAAAAAAATAAAGGAACACTTAAATAACACAATGTAACTCCAAGTCAATCACACTTCTGTGAAATCAAACTGTCCACTTAGGTAGTAACACTGATTGACAATCAATTTCACATGCTGTTGTGCAAATGGAATAGACAACAGGTGGAAAGCATAGGCAGTTAGCAAGAAATCCCCAATAAAGGAGTGGTTCTGCAGGTGGTGACCACAGACCACTTCTCAGTTCCTATGCTTTCTGGCTGATGGTTTGGTCAATTTTGAATGCTGGCAGTGCTTTCACTCTAGTGGTAGCATGAGACGGAGTCTACAACCCACACAAGTGGCTCAGGTAGTGCAGCTCATCCAGAATGGCACATCAATGCGAGCTGTGGCAAGAAGGTTTGCTGTGTAGTGTCCAGAGTATGGAGGTGCTACCAGGAGACAGGTCAGTACATCAGGAGATGTGGAGGAGGCCTTAGGAGGGCAACAATCCAGCATCAGGACCGCTACCTGTGCAAGGAGGGACAGGAGGAACACTGCCAGAGCCCTGCAAAATGACCTCCAGCGGGCCACAAATGTGCATGTGGCTGCTCAAACGGTCAGAAACAGACTCCATGAGGGTGGTATGAGGGCCCGATGTCCACAGGTGGGGGTTGTACTTACAGCCCAACACCGTGCAAGACATTTGGCATTTGCCAGAGAACACCAAGATTGGCAAATTCGCCACTGGGCCCTATGCTCTTCACAGATGAAAGCAGGTTCACACTGAGCACATGTGACAGACGTGACAGAGTCTGGAGACGCTGTGGAGAACGTTCTGCTGCCTGCAACATCCTCCAGCATGATCGGTTTGGCAGTGGGTCAATAATGGTGTGGGCTGGCATTTCTTTAGGGGGCCGCACAGCCCTCCATGTGCTCGCCAGAGGTAGCCTGACTGCCATTAGGTACCGAAATGAGATCCTCAGACCCCTTGTGAGACCATATGCTGGTGTGGTTGGCCCTGGGTTCCTCCTAATGCAAGACAATGCTAGACCTCATGTGGCTGGAGTGTGTCAGCAGTTCCTGCAAGATGAAGGCATTGATGCTGTGGACTGGCCCGCTCATTCCCCAGACCTGAATCCAATTGAGCACATCTGGGACATCATGTCTCGCTCCATCCACCAATGCCACATTGCACCACAGACTGTCCAGGAGTTGGGGGATGCTTTAGTCCAGGTGTGAGAGGAGATCCCTCAGGAGACCATCTGCCACCACATCAGGACCATGCCCAGGCATTGTAGGGAGGTCATATAGGCACATAGAGGTCACAGATACTACTGAGCCTCGTTGTGACTTGTTTTAAGGACATTACGTCAAAGTTGGATTAGCCTGTAGTGTTTTTTTCCACTTTAATTTTGAATGTAACTCCAAATCCAGATCTCCATGGGTTGCTAAATTTGATTTCCATTGATAATTTTTGTGTGATTTTGTTGTCAGCACATTCAACTATGTAATGAACAAAGTATTTAATAAGAATATTTCATTCATTCAGATCTAGGATATCTTATTTTCATGTTCCCTTTATTTTTTGGAGCAGTATAGATATAGATGTAGATGTAGATATAGATATAGATATAGATATAGATATAGATATAGATATAGATATAGATATAGATATAGATATATGTATGGTATTCAGCTTTGTTCGGGTATTTTCCCACGTCATTATAGTTGTGCTTTTAAAGTTGTAGCAACGTTTCGGCAGAATCTCATCTGCCATCATCAGGCTTCTGTATTGTGTTCGTCTGTGAGTCAGACTTTTACAGTTGTTTCAGTTTTAAATTTGGGGCTAGCCTACTGCTGTGCCAGAATGGGTAGCCCCAAATTTAAAACTGAAACAACTGTAAAAGTCTGACTCACAGACAAACACAATACAGAAGCCTGATGATGGCAGATGAGATTCTGCCAAAACGTTGCTACAATTTTAAAAGCACAACTATAATGACGTGGGAAGATACCCGAACAAAGCTGAATACCATACATGTAAGTACCCGTGAAAAATTAAGAAAACGCACACACACACACACACAACACACACACATATGACAAGATCATTGAAGCAAATGTATACTATGTTTCAAAACATGAGTTTATATAATTATTTATGAATTTTCCAGACTTGTCAATCTCCCAAAATCATTATTGTCAAATATTAGCTGTTTATTTTAAAAACCCATTAATTTGCTTTATGATTTTATGAATAAAATACTTATTTGTTTCGATTACTGTTAAAGAAATAAAAAATTCTAGTAAACAGTAACATACTTTTCTAGTAACATACTTTTCAATGTCAAGACAACAGAGTATCTTTGGAAACCTTTCCTTCTTGCTCTCCACAGGCATTTTGTACAAACCTGACATTTTAAAGTGCAGCACATTTATTCCATTAACTTCACATTTATTGGTTGCATAAGCTCTAGTCTATTATGAGCAAAAGAACCCAAACCCTTATCCATTCTTTTCTTATTTACCTCATTTATTTTATATAACTATGTTGAAATTTGCTTTGAAAGCATTGTTTCATTACTTGAAGGATCATAAACTCTCACTAGTAATTCAACTTTTGTTAGCCTCAGTTGCATCAGGGTAATTGAAAGTCTAGTTGCTCCATGTTCTGGCTCATAACTCCTTCTGCATACAACTGCAAGTACTTTGCGTTAGTTTCACAGGTATCATAAACTAAGCATCAAGCCTGCGGAAAAATCTAGAAAGTTCAGCTGAAATGTGGTAGTTCCTTGCACAGTACTGAGAATAGCTTTTTTAATTCCCATCTTGAATATTAAAAACTGACTTCAAACTGTGCATGAAGATCTACAAGAGGAAAGCATGCCAAATACATTTTAAAATCTGTCCTTCTGTTAAAGAATTCCCATTCTTTTGAAACATTTACAGAGATTTTCATTCTTGGATTCTTAACTATTCCTTCTTGGATTTTGTTTGTTGAGTTGATTCTAAAAGGTTTGCTTCCTCTTCCCATATGGCTTTACCACTCCATTATGGACATCTTCAATGATATCTTCCAGTACCAAGGTCAATCAAATGACTATTTTGAAGTAGAACATAGAATTCTTGGAAAGAACCTTGGAGGTCTTCTAACCCAATCACTTGCTCAATCAGGCAACCCTATACATTTCCAGTCAAATGGCTGACTAATCTGTTCTTGAAAACGTGCAGTGTTTGTCTTTGTAGGAATAGCACTGGGACTACTAAGAGATGTTTGGCACCTCTTTCCTTATTTTTCCAGTATTTTGGATAAGGCTGTGTCAATTTTGCATTGTAAATTATTTCACCTGCTGCAGCATAGCAAAAGGTAGAAGAGAAAGGGTTTTCAGGTGTATCTCTTTCTCACCTGGCATATTGTTAATTAAACAAGTCTCTGTATTTAAGAAGCATATGGGTATTCTATCTTGCTCTTCTGCTTATATAATTACTTCTTAAGTAAGGTTTTACTTCTACGTAAGCTAAATTTTGAAGAGAGCTTCAAGATGTAGCTTACACAGAAGGAAGGCCTTTTTTGTTCTCATGGGCTTCCTACTAACTTTCATTTCAAATATAATGAATGTCTGTTAGTATTCAGTGATAACTGGGCTAAACTACTTACACTGCATTCAAGACAACTGTATTAGGAATATTTATATTTTTCCCATTGGAATATTCTATGATTTAATTATTCAGAATTCTTTCAGGGACTCTACTTATCTTGGGGAATTCAAATTTCAAGTAACTTTCTTCCATGCTCCTAAATATTTTAATATTTTAAATATATCTGTTTCAAGTTTTTTTAATCTAACTTGATATGGTTTTTAATGTAATGTAATGATAATGATGATGATTCAGAACTTCTTTATTGTGATTTTAAGGCATATAAGCCATCTCCAAGGAAAATCTGTTTTTATAGAATGGTATAGTTACTTTTAAAAACTAACACTAGGCAATCAATCAGTCAGAAAATAATATCCTAATCAAGGAACTACCAAAGAGGAAATCACACCTCCACCAAAACTGGCAAGTAAAGCTACTGTATATAAATAAGGAGCAAACCCCACACTCATACACAAATGATAATGTCACCTAGTTGTATAATGAAATGTCTGCAAGCAAATAAATAAGTTCAGAGAGCATTAAGGACTCTACACCTCATTTCAACCTTGAGCTACAGATATTATCTTCTATTAAAATTTATGTATTTATTTGTTTGTTTGTTTATTTAATAGGCTGCACATCTGCATGATAAGATGATGCTGGACAGCTTACAAATCATAAAAAGATTAATAGAAAAACAATTTAAAAATATGCAAGAACCTGGAACCAAGGTGAAGGAATGAGACCTTCTTACCCTGTCAATCATCTCCAATGGTGAGAACCATCCCTTAATAAAATGAAATTCAGTAGTCATGAAAAAACTGTTGTCAACTTTTGTATTGGTCACTATTTTTTCATGCCTATCTAGAAGCATTTTTTTTTTCTGTGCCCAGCATAGAAAGCTTTGATGCAATAATTTTTCTTAAATCAGCGAGAGGCAGAAGTTAGAAAGGAAACAACATACCTTACTACCATAGCTTTAATTGGTCATCTTTGGCCGTAGCAAACTTGAGATATTTGGACTGGATCAAGGTAAAAGGTTTAAAACTCTACAATCTCCTTTCTGCTAGGGCTCCACTTGAATCAGAGGTGATATTCAGCAGGTTCTGACCAGTTCTGCAGAACCAGTAGTGGAAAATTTGAGTAATTCATAGAACCGGCAAATACCAACTCTGACAGGTTCCGCCCCCATCTATTCTCTGCCTCCCGAGTCCCAGCTGATCTGTTGGATCTTCTTTTGTTGCCCGGCACAGGAGAACAGAACTGGAAAGCAGGTTAGTGGGGTGGGGAAGAAATGGGATTTTGCAGTGACCTTCCCCCGGGATTGGGAAGGGAATGGAGATTTTACAGTATTCTTCCCCTGCCACGCCTACCAAGTCACGCCCACCGAGCCACGCCCACAGAACCAGTAGTAAAAAAAATTGAATCTCACCACTGACTTGAATCTATAATATTCTTGTCTGCTTAAAAATTAGCATCTCCCCATAGTCAATCTCAGATTCTGGTGGTGACATGGTAGTATCCATGTTGACCACAGTATCGAAGAGATTTACCATGGCTGCATTCTTGGATGATTTTGACTTCATGTTCTATTATATTCCCTGAATTTTCTGATATTTCACCCAAGTATTAACCAAGGTTGGCCACCTCTTAACATCTTTGAATAATCAGCTAAAGTCAGGAGGTGCCACATCTTAGTATAGTATAGTATAGTATAGTATAGTATAGTATAGTATAGTATAGTATAGTATAGTATAGTATAGTATAGTATAGTATAGTATAGTATAGTTAGTATAGTATAGTATATCGTATAGTAAATGTCTTGAAAATAGCATTCATTAAAAAAAAACCCAGCAATTTAATCTAAATTACTATTCCAGATGAAGCAATAGTACGTGTAATTAACATTTGGGTTGGTATCTATGGTCTTAGCTTCCAATAACTACTTTCTAATGACAGCCAGCCCCAAGGACATTTTGAGATACTATGGAGAAATACAGTATTTATGGTCAGTAATGGATTATTTCTATTACATTTAGAAAGTACCATAGTGCTTAAAACCAGTAAATCCAAAGTAAAATACAGTGTTAAATGAAATTCCTTTTCAGTACATATTTGAAATGTACTTCTAAAAAATGATGCCCTGTCCTGTTTGTAAGATAAGTGACTCATAGGTAGAAATGTGCTAAGAAGAAAATCTTCAGATGTTTAAATACTTCCCATTAGTGAAAAAAATATGTTCAGATCAGCACTCTGCGTTGCCAGCATATAATGCATGTTGGGAAGAACTATTGAACTATTGTTTTTTTGATGCACAAATCACATCTTTAAATCTCCTTGGGTGAAAACATTGTGCAATTGGTAGATCTAATAAGGCTTTGAAGTCATTCAACTTGTCTTGAATTTGCTCACTATATCTTATCACAGAAGAGGTTATTTTTAAATGCCAGGCTATGTAAGGGCCAACTGAATGAACTAGCATGTATATTCTGAACACAGCATCTCACTTTGAGCTCAGGAACCATAACATTATTATAGTTTGTTGCATAGTCAACCACATTATTATTACTATGCTTGGTTGCCTGATCAGCCAGATGTTTAGACTAGGTTTGACTAGGTTTTTATTCACCCATTGAATACTTCCCAAGGATCTCATATAGGCAGATGTTATTGTTTAATAATTTTAAAGGCATTGTTGTGTAGTTTTGTAAGATTTTTCTGGCTGCAAATAACTTTGGAGCACACACGGGCATATCCTCACTTATCAATCAATCTGATAAAGAAAATAAGTGTTAGCAATTCTATCAGAAAACATATTTCTGAAAATTACTTCTGAGTAAAATACTTTTGCTTTAAATTTCAAGGTAAGCAAAGCAACCATCTAACTGTCTGTCTGTCTGTCTGTCTACCTCCTGACTGTTGTAGAACAATCATCTTTTTTAACAGTCCTCAATCTTCTTAGTTTCTTATACTTTACTCTAAGCACATCACCAAGAAAGACAAGAAAACTCCTTTCCATGGATTTTTCAGTGGTAGTACTGTGATCCTTTCTTAGTGGTGTCCGTTTCCTTGAGAAATTATTGATTTGAAAAAACCATCGAAATTGTCAAATCAGTTTTCCTGCCTGCAAACCTGGTATAGAATTTCAAGAGGATAGGATACAATACAATAAATACAAGCAAATAAATAAAAAATACCTAACTCACCTCCAATTGGTAAATTATTGCCGTGTTCTTTAAACAAATTAAGTCAGTGAGCCCATTTGATATAGTGGTGAAGTTAATGGCCTAAAAACCAGGAGACTGTGATTTCTAGTTGGCAGGCATGAAACCCAACTGGGTGACTTTGGGCCAGTCATCTTCTTTCAATGGGGTTGTTGTGGGGGTAAAAGAAGAGTAGGAAGGGATATTATGTATGTTTGCCACCTTGAATTACTTATAAAGATGAAATAAAAATCAAATAAGTAAATAAGTCCGAACAAGAATGGATTCTGAAGTGACCTGTGTCAAATTAGGCTATTTTTCTAAAACATTGAATCAGAATAGTCTCATGTACCCACTACTGTTATACCATCTTAATAACTTTCCAGCATAATCTATATTTTGATCTGATTTTAGTGTTCCACATCCTGTGCTAAGTCCTAATCCTTGTATTATAATTTCTGGTAGTGACTGAGCAACTGCCTAATCAATCAAATATTATCATCCTAAGTAGCAGACATGCTTGAAAACTACTTTTCATATTTATTTCATAACCTTAAACTCATAAATAATCTCCATAGGAAAATCTCAAAGTTCCTACAAATTTTCTGCTTCTTTTGAAATCTAAATAACACTTCCAAAATCAAAGATTGTTAAAGGCATGCCTAAAATAATCACATCTTATTAAACAAGAAGATGAAATATTAAAACTTTGGACTTAATAACTAATATTTTAATATCTTTAAAATAAAGTAGCTTTTTAAACTCCCTTATCTTTAACCAGCCATAAAGACCCTCCATAGTTCTACACCATGCTGTGAAAATTAAGAGAAACAAGGACATCTCTCAAAAATTTATGCTGTGAATTTTAAAAATAAGTTTCTATTTAAGAAAACATGAAGACAGTACAGATTAGGACTGCCTGGGTAGTTTGGAAAATATTGTTTGGCTCATTGTGCATTACATTGGAATTAAAAATACCTTAAAACATTTGATTATATAGGAGGTTTCAGTAGCATACAAAAATAATGTTATTTGGGTATAGATATCCAACAGGTATAATCTTTGAAATTACTTTTTTATTAATAACTTATTGTTCCACTCAGTTCTGTGTTTCCATTGTTTTTGTTTTGTTCTGCTTTCTCTATGTTTGCTATCAGTAAGATTATACTGATTATAAAACTCCAGAAGAACACTAAATGCCAACAAAGAGGTACATAAAACATTATTCCTTTGTTGTTCTCTAATAATTGTCCAGATTATTGCAGACTGTATGTAATAGACCTAATGTTTTTTATTGAAAAACTTTAATCCAAAACAGTTCTCATACACAACTGGTTTGGGGCATGTATCTATTAAATTGAAATGTCACTTTTTAAAGACTTTGTTCGTACTATAAAATATTCAGGAAGGATGGTGTGAACTACAATTTCCTCTATGGCTCAGAACAGAGAGTAGAATCTGATGAATTTAAAAGCAGTCAATTTTACATTTTACTGAGAAAAATGCTACAATTAATGTAAAATATTCTATTTTTACAACTTGAATTTATTGTTGAAGTATAGGGTTGGGGTAATTAACTACTTTATATTCTTGTAATAACTATTTTATATTCTGAGTTGATGATGGTGGTTAGTAAAGAATAATGGGATCACTTATTCTATCTTCATTCTCTAGAGAGAATGAAATTAAATTTAATGTCACGTAATGTCATCTCAAAGATAGTAATAATTTATAAGCACTACTTAATTCATAAATTCTGGCTGTGAACCTATTTATATGTATATAGAATAGAATAGAATAGAATAGAATAGAATAGAAGTCTTTATTGGCCAAGTGTGATTGGGCACACAAGGAATTTGTCTTGATCTACAATGTTGTTGTTAGTTGCGAAGTTATGTCCAACCCATCACAACCTCATGGACAACATTCCTCCAAGCTTTCCTGTCGTCTACCATCCCCGGAGTCCATTTAAGCTTACGCCGACTGCTTCAGTAACTCCATCCAGCCATCTCATTCTCTGTCATCCCCTTCTTCTTTTGCCCTCAATCGTTCCCAGCATTAGGTTCTTCTACAGTGACTCCTTCCTTCTCATTAGGTAGCCAAAGTATTTGAGTTTCATCTTCAAGATCTGGCCTTCTAAAGAGGAGTCAGGGTTCCTACAATAAGCATAATAATTTAATAACTGGTTCATTCATTATGTTAAGCTACAGTTTAACTATGGTTTACTTAATAACCTCACAACTTGCTGAATTTGTTTAGCACATTAAAGTAACATTTGTTTAACCATAGTTTATTTAATAAAGCACAATTGGCTGGATTTGAAAAACATATTGAGCAAAAATTATAGATTATATATTATATAGTGTATAGATTATACACTACAACAGCTCAGCTACACAACCTAATCCAAATCAAACAAACAAACAAACACATTCTAATTATATAGCATGAGATATCAGCCATGTGTTGAGTAAAGATTTGAAACTAGATTTTCCAGTCCTTACTCTTAATAGTTTAATTTGGACACCTTTTTATTAACTTGCTAATCACCCAGGAGAAGCATTCAGTAACCACACTGTGAATATTAAGTGACAGACCTTTATCTGTACTTACTTTGAAGAGGTTCAGTGTCGTTTTGAGATTGATCTTCTGCTATCTCCTGGCTTGTTCTTTGGAAAACAGCAAAAAGAGTTTTATTTGTGTACATATTAACATGTATTTTATCATAACATATTTTATGTATGTATTAATTACTGCAATATTGTTACTTGTTCTGAAATTTTGCATGGTTTTGCATGATTTGCCATTTTTTTCCATTTGTAAACTAAGGGTTTAAGGGTTTTCTTAAAATATAGAGAAAGGAGAAACAAGTTAAAGTTCTGTGAATTAATTAGCCTTGGTAGCATGAATTTTAAAGGTATCTTTTTGCCTTGTGGTTATCCAAACTGCATGAGGAAAAAATCTGTGGATCTACGGGTGTGTCAAATAAGATAAGGCCATGATTAAAAGCTCCATGCCTTTTAAAGGGACAGTTACCATCTTGATTTATTTGACTTCATTGTAGATGCTGTAAATTACTTATCATACATTTTAAAGACCATACCCTCATTTGGCTCCATGGATGACTATCTCTATTCCTACTACCACTGAGCTGAAAAACATTCTGCTGTAGTTGTATTGAATTATTATTGAACAAATGAAAACAAAAGGAATAAAATATAATAACATTGCTGATTCATGTTTCAACAGATACAACTTATGACTGTATGGTGTCTCATAGATTCTATCCTTTTATAGTTTTTCCAAGATATAAAAGAGATTTTGCAAATAAGCAACCTAAGTAGAATATACAACATGAATACATTTTCTATAGAGTTTTATAATACGCAAATGAAAGTATAGGAAGCAGCCAGGCCTGAAATTGATGATGTTACAGTATTGGCATAACTGAAAGCTATTGTCAACACAGATACAAACAAGGAATCTATTGTCATAGGTCTAGCTTACCAAAATAAGTTGTATAAAATGAGCACATAAACATGTCTTACACCCACTTGCATGCCAAGCTACTATGCAGCTGCTAGCTCAAGGACAATAAATTAACATAAAACCACACATACCTCATTTTAATGGTTAAATATTTTAAGTAGGTTCTGCATTGCTCACATTACCTAGTAATTCACACTGGAGATAAATAGAATGCTTTTATTTATAATTTAAATGCGGTGCATTAAATGCACTGGGTGACATTTTAATAGGAGTTTTGATCACCTAGGTTGTTACTAGCACAAGCCATTTTGCATTTAATCAGAGTGTTTCCAAAAACATTTGTAATACTGAGATCAATGCTCCAAGTGACTTGTTTCCTTTGGGATTCATGGAGGAAGGGGTAGCAAAAAACAAACTTCCTAGGAAAACATCAAATCTAATCTAAAGGAGGTATATATCTATGAAACCTTATTCTGACATCTTAATTCTAAATTCTAGTTTCTGATTATGATTAAATTCATTTTTTGTCCCAAACAATTTTGGTCACAGATAAAGAAATACTGTAACATTTGCTTAAAGAAGCACTCTACTAGAAAATTGCAGTTAAATACAACAATATAAAAGCTGATGATTTAGCTGCTCTTTACAAAAGTACAAGACTAAACCAGACCATTCCAGGGAGGTAATGTAAACTGAAGAAGGCCCTACAAAAGCAGAACCATTGACTATGGCAAAACTAAAACTAGTAAGAGGACCAGTTCCTTGGAACGTCTCGGACAAGATGGGAGATCACTATTATGGGTCCCAGATGGCTCTCCCCCTCAAGAAAACAGCAAGATAGCAGTTTTCTACAGTTTGACTGCTGGGGCGTAATGCGATTAGCCATCTTGCTTGAAACCATGCAGAGGCTTATAAATGATACTCAATTCACAAATCTCACTTTCTAAGCACTTTTGGAAGTTGGTTGTTAATTCTAAGCTTTTAGAGACCTTCCAAATAACAGGTCTGAAATGCCAGCTGATTCTGCCTTTGACCGTGAATGAAGGAAAAATTTAATTATAAGGTTAAGAATTTAAATAAACAGCAAAAATCTAAATGAGATTTTGATCTTAGAATGTTAAAAAATGACTAAAAGTCCAGATAAAATTAGAATTTTGACATTTTTACAGTAAGACTTTGGAATTAATTATAAAGTAGAAACAGCTGGGAATGAGATCCTAGACACAATATACATAAATAATGTCATGATTTCAAAATTTGGACATTAGAGAAACTAAAAATAGATAGAAGAAAGATTTACAGATTTGTAAGATGACAATGAAAATAGTGAAGGAGACTTTTGAAGAATGGAATCAGAAAATGATAGCCATGATATCAATAATTTTGGTATGAATAGACAAACAGAAATGTCAGATGTAGAGCAATGTTTAGGTGACAAAATAAAAATAATATTGAAAATAGATTGGGGAGAAAAAGGCTTCTTATAGCTTTGAAGAATTCTGTGCAATGGGGCAATGAAGAGAAATCAAATCTGCCAATAATATTTAAATAAACTAACGATTGTCACTCCCACTGACTTTTGCCATCTTCTTCCTCCCAGTACTGGCAAGCACACTTAACCTAGCTCTTTGCAAGGCAGCTGCTGACTATGTGAGGCATTTCTGAAGTCAGCTGGGGATGGCAGGGATGGCAGGGCACTAGAATGCAGGGCAGCCAAAAGAGTAGACATTGAGGAGATAGATAAGTGGGGAGAGGGGATCTGCAGCCAGTCCTACCCGTTGGCTTTTTCAGTGCCATTTTTTTCCCCTGTTGGATCCAATGTGAAAAGAGGGGGACAGGAAAACCAGAAGAATCAGTTGCACACTGTAAATCAGGGTGTCAAACTTGCGGCCTGCATCACTCACTGGCCACACCCACACCCAGTTTAGTGAAGGGGAAAAAGTCACGATATATCATGTGACAATGCCGTGATGATGCAAGTTTGGCACCCCTGCTGTAGATTAGCATTCCACAACAGAATCAGGAGAGCACCATCCAGTGGTGGCTTAGAAAAGACTTCAGTGTAGAAACAATAGAAATTGGCAAATGCAGCAGCAGCCCATTTCCCATTATAGTCTCACTGAGTCAAGGTTGACTCAGCCTTCCACCCTTCCAAGATCGGTAAAATGAGGACCCAGATTGTTGGGGGGCAATGTGCTGATACTGTAGATCGCTTAGAGCAGGGTCCCCAACCACCGGGCCGCGGACCGGTACCGGGCCGTGGAGCACTCTTTACCGGGCCGCAAATAAAAAAAATAAAAAAAATGGCGGCTTTCTTCGCCTTCGGTGAATGCTGCTGGGATCGGGATCAAGGACACAAATGAAAGAAGGGGAGGGAGGAAGCAAGCGAAGCCTGTCCTGCTCTCTGGCTCAGCTCTCTCAGTCGCTTTCTCGCTCCTCCACCAGCCCAGGAAGAAACTGTTTCAAAGAAGCTGGGGGGTGGCTTTCTGTCGCCGCAGCTTCCCAGCGCCCGTTTCACCCCCCCGCCCGCCCGCTCGCTCGCGGTTCAATCCACAGTGCTCCGTTCTGCCTGCCTGCCTGTCTGGTTGTTTGGGAGCAGCCGGCTGAGAATAATAACTATTCGCCTCTTTTTATCAGCGAAGCTGCTCCGAAACGAAGAAGGCAGGCAGGCAGGCAGGTAGAACGGAGCACTGTGGATTGAACCGCGAGCGGGCGGGCGGGCGGGGTGGGGGTGAAACGGGCGCTCGGGAAGCTGTGGCGACAGGAAAAGCCACCCCCGGCTTCTGGGCTGCTGGAGGAGCGATAGAGTGACTGAGAGAGGCAGAGGCAGACACCTGAGGAGGGAGACACCTGAGGGATGGGGCTGAGGGAGGCAGAGCCGAGGCGCTCCTGAACTTGGTGGTTTGCTGGCAGGCGTTTTATTACCCGACTAGGTAACAACATCAGATGTTACCTAGTCAGATAATGAAAACGTCTGCAAGCAAACCACCAAACTCGGACTTCGCCCCCGGTCCTTGAAAAATGTTTCTGCTTGAAACCGGTCCCTGGTACAAAAAGGTTGGGGACCACTGGCTTAGAGAGAACTGTAAAGCACTGTAAAACTGTATATAAATCTAAGTACTGTTGCTATTATAGTCTTCTGCCAGCAAAAGGATGAGTGCATGACATTTTAACTCATTAATGGAAAAGCTCTCTTAGCATATACATATATCATAGCAAGTAGGGATTCATATTTCTATTTATTTTTCCCGATGCTTTTGTTTTCCCATAATCACAATAGAACTTCCACCATCAGTAATCATGATGGCATTGAATTTACTTTAGCATTCAAAAATAGAGGATGTAAAATTACTGCTGCATTTCTCCTGTTTTAGTATTTCACTTTGTTTCTTATTTTGAACGTCCCCATTTTGCTGATAATCTTTTTATGACTATCCTTCTTCTTGACACTTACTATTTATTATATTTGTTCAAACCCCCACGGTTTCTGCCTCTGAATTTTACTTGGTATCTATTGTACCTTTCAATAATCATACTTACTGGGAAAGGTACAGAAGCACTCAGTGGAAGGTAAGCATAAAATCCCTGAGATGAAAAGGATTCTGCTTCAGACATGCAGTATGAATTTTAATTATGGTGAAGAATATCAGTAATAATAACTGAAATAAATGTCAAAATCCTATTAGGAATTAGAATCTTTATGTTTCAAAGTTGCTTCACTCTGTTGCTTTCTTTTGTTCATATCTTTGACTGCCTTCAAAGTCACAAAATAGAGCAGCAAGTGACAGTTTATAGGCCACAAAATGGAGGAGGAGAAGGGGGGAGGAGGGAGAGGAAAAGGAGGGGGAGAAGAGGTTGCATTTATACTTACAAACAAGCAGTATTGTCCAAGCAGAATTCTGTTCCTCCCACTCTATCTAACTAACAGCTTTACTATTTTTAATTTTCCTCAAAGTTAACCATACCCCATATTTAGCACCTGGTTTACTATCTTTTCACAAAGTGTCCCATGACATTTATAATAGCAAGCTAATTACAATGTATGGATACAAAGCTATGTTTTCTGTTTTATTATGGTAAATGGCAAGTCTGAACTGTGGTAGGAAATAAATCTAATAAATACATAAATTATTGTTAGCTGGACTCTAGTATTCTAAGCAGATATGACAATGAATAATATGTTGCCTGAGCCTGGCTCCTCTTCAATTTTTTATTAACAATTTGAATAATGAGCAGAGTGCATATCAAATTTAATTTACAGAGGATACAAAATTGACACAGTAGTTAATATGCTAACAAACAGACATAATTCAAAATAATCTTTAGAGGTTAGAGAAACAGATAGAAAATAACAGAATGAAATGTAGCAGACATAATGGTGGAGTTTTTCCCAAATCAAAATCAAATGAATAGGCATGGGACAAGATACTCCTGAATTGACAATAGAATGTGTGAAAAGGATCGTGAAATTATTGTTGTTTGAAAGCTAAACTGTAAATTAATGAATATGAACAGTTGCTAAAAATATAAATAGAACTTCAGGTTGCAACAATATTATTTATATTTATTAAAGAATTTAAACCACCCAATAGCTGAAGTTTGCTGAGTAGCTTATAATACAAAATTACTTTTCCAAAACATGGCATGACATTGTCCTTATTCCATAATGGTTCATATTCCTGTCTTAAGAGAAACTAAGATAATCTGAGGTGTAGAAACAAAGTCCTACAAGGAAATATTGAAGGAATGTGTAAGTTTAACTTGAAGAAAGACTAAAATGTTTTTTCAAAAAAAAAAACTGGACTTCCTTTTGGTAAAAAAGTGCTTCCGGTGAGCTTTTCCAGGTAGAAAGCTCACTGGAAGCACTTTTTCATCAAAAAAAGATGGCGGCGCCCAGTTGATGCCGGTACCGGGCCGCGGCGCCCAGCTGATGCCGGTACCGGGCCGCGGCGTCAAAAAGGTTGGGGATCCCTGACCTACATGACTAAGAATCTCCATAGACACCATTATCAGTAACCAAAGTGGCCTAAGTAGTCTTGTTTACAATTTTAAAAACAATTAGGAAGAAAAAATACTTAAATATTTACCGAATAGCTTTAAGTACTCTCCCAGTTTGTAGCCACACAACA
Organism: Notechis scutatus; assembly: GCF_049901735.1. Lineage (NCBI taxonomy): Eukaryota > Metazoa > Chordata > Lepidosauria > Squamata > Elapidae > Notechis > Notechis scutatus. The sequence continues at coordinate 229,763,333 of NC_142010.1, read as the reverse complement.
CATTACAAGACTATTTTCAGTTTGAACAGTGCTTTTGAATCCTAGGTGCCAAAAGATTGTCAACAATTCACTGGAAATATATGATTTGTTTCTGGGAAGCAGCAAGAGAAATTGGTTGGCTGATATTTAAAGTATTTTGCTCTTATTGATCAGACAGAAATATTTTCTTAGCTGTTGTCTCAAGATAAGATCAAAAGGACAATTTTTGCAGAAAAAGCAAACTACACTGAAACAAAGGGCAGGGGTGAAGCACAAGATTATTTTCAGCAAAGGCAGAAAAAAACAGAAGGGAACAGCAGAATGACAGGATTACCATGCAGCTTCTGAAAGACTAGTAGTATTACTGAAGATCTGTTGTTTCTGCAGTGAATGAAAGAGAGAGGGAAGAACCCAAAGTGTCAGTAAAAATATTTTAATCTGCCTGATGCATTTCAGAAAATGTATTTCTTTTTCAAGGGCACCTTTGAAATGTCTTTGAATTAATTGATCGCCATATCAGTGAGTCACAGATGTTCCAGAATTGCCAGTGAACATCACACACATATACAAAAAGTTTAGACAATAGCATGTTTATTTTGCTTTTCTTTCTTTCTTTCTTTCTTTCTTTCTTTCTTTCTTTCTTTCTTTCTTTCTTTCTTTTCTTTTCTTTTCTTTTCTTTTCTTTTCTTTTCTTTTTTCTTTTCGGATGTACAGAAACAATGCAGATGCCCCTGGCAGTTTATCTGCACTTAGAAAAATAATACCATTACTAAAATCTAATATAGGTGTGTCAAGGTTAACCTTAACAAAGGAAATGCTGTAGATGCAATATATCTTGATCTTAATAAACACGTGATAAGGTCTTTTATGATACCCTTGTTTGCAAGATAAATGAACATATATTCGATAATACTGTTATTTAAAGTGCTGACACAGACATTGTTAAGTGGCTGAGCCAATGGATTCCAAAGATGCTTCTCAGTTATCTAAAAGCATCTGGTGGGATTTTTTAGGATTCTATACAATATTTTTTATAAATGGATATAGAGTAGAATGGAGGGATGTATATCCAATTAGTAAATAACACCAGCCTAGAAGAATTTGCTAATATTTTAGAAGACAACAGGATATTTCAAACTGAGTTCTGCAAATTTAAGCATCCAATTATAATCAATTATGCCTTAAAATGTGTGTATGGCAGTGTGTGTGATATTCAGCAGGTTCTGACCAGTTCTGGAGAACCGGTAGCGGAAATTTTGAGTAGTTTGGAAAACTGGCAAATACCCCCTTTGACTGGAGATTTTACAGTATCCTTCCCCTGCCACGCCCACCAAGCCACGCCCACATAACTGGTAGTAAAAAAAATTGAATCCCAGCATTGGTGTGTGTGTGTGTGTGTGTGTGTGTGTGTGTGAATACATAGGTACAAGAATGGGAAAAATCTGGGTTGACAGCAGTGTGTTTAAGAAATATCTTGGCATATATTAGTAGATCATCAGTCAAATGTAAAAAGCAACAGAACACAGGAGCTAAAAAGAGCTATATTGCAGTAATAATTTCTTTGCTTAATGTACTGATTAGACTACACATGCAATATTTTGTCTAGTTTGGACATCACACAACATTGTAGAGAGAAAAGAAAATGATCTTGACAGAAACATGCAAGAATTGCTACTTAGACAAGAAAAGATGAAACTTTTTTTTAAGTCCAGAGCAAGAAGCAGGGGTAGGATGCTACCGGTTCAGTCCAGTTCTATAGAACCGGTAGCTCTGAAGAGCAGCAGAAACCGAACTGGTTCGCTGTCTGCTGCTCTGTTTGGCCCAGCCACCCGCCTGGGCTCTTGGCTGTCCTTTATTTTCTTCTTTTTCAACCTTAGCTGCTTTGTGCGGCACAGCTGAGGTTGAAAAAGCAGAAAAGAAGAGGATTTTCAAATGCTGTGCACCCTTGTGCAGCACTTGTCAGCTGTCTGGGCGGCAAATTTAGGAAATGGTCTACATGCCTGCGCAAAACTCATTCTCACCAGGGGTAGGATTCTACCTGCCAGAGAATTGGCAAATCGCGCCACTGGCTGGTCTTGCCCCAACCCGCCCCGCCCACTCACTCCTTACCTGGCATGCACGCCATCAAACTTGCCTGGTAAGTTGCTATTTTTCCTTTTTTTTCTGACCATCAGCTGTTCTGGTGTGCCGGGAGATTTAGATTAGCTAGAAATCATGACATCGTTGGATTTCTTGCTTTCTAGCTAATCTAAAAGCAGAGCTGAGCCTGAAGCTTCTATTATTCAGTGTAGACTCAGGTAGCAGATGGCAGAAACACAGATCTCTAAGTGAATCTGTGATTTTGTGAGCAACTCAATCTGCCTGCCTGGTCTGCCTGGTTTTAGGTAAAAGTTGCTCTTTTTTTATAAAAAATTCAATATTTACATACATAGTGTGTTGTGAGTTAATTTTGTGAGTTTGCTTCCGAGCAAATTTTATGAGTTTGTTAGCAAACAAATTTTATGTAACAGACTCAGGTAGCCGATTGCAGAAAGATAGATCTCTGAATGAATCTGTGATTCTGTGAGTAACTCAATCTGCCTGCCTGCTTTGCCTGGTTATGGGTAAAAGTTGCTCTTTTTTATTAAAAAATTCAATATTTACTTAAATATTTATAATATTTACATACAAGCCATGCCCATCCAGTCACATGACCACCAAGCCATGCCCAGTCAGCAAGCCACACCAGCCAGTCACATGACCACCAAGCCACACCCACAATTTAGGCTATACCCACAGAACCAGTTGTTAAGAAGTTTGAATCCCACCCCTATCAAGAAGGTAACATTTGGAAGCAGCTCAGACTGATACCTCCCTAATTCTCTGGAGTATGAGAATCAGGAGGAGTTACAGCACAATCAGACTTATGAGATTCTCTTATTATAGGGTACAGACAATCTCAATAAAAATCATTTTAGTCTTTGTCTACTAACTTCTTCAAATAAAAACCTGCAATGTGAAAGAGAGCTGTTTTCCATTGAAACTCAAAAAAGACAAGTATCAATGGGGTATTTTTGCATTAGGGCTTAATATTAGAATATAGACACAGACTTCAATTCAGAGGATAATCAGGACTGCAGAAAAAAACAACTACTAACAACCTGCCTTCCACTGAGGACCTGTATACTGTTCGAGTCAAAAAGAGGGCTGTGAAAATATTTACAGACCCATCACATCCTGGACATAAACTGTTTCAACTCCTATCCTCAAAACGACACTATAGAGCACTGCACACCAGAACAACTAGACACAAGAACAGTTTTTTCCTGAACGCCAACTCTCTGCAAAACAAAAAATTCTCTCAACACTGTCCAACTATTTAGTAAGTCTGCATTACTATTACTATTAATCTTGTCATCATTCCTATCACCGCTCTCCTACAACATGTGACTGTATGATTGTAAGTTTGTTGCTTGTATTCTTATGATTTATATTGACTGTTTTACTAGTATGATTTGATTGCTTATTTGTACCCTATGACTATCATTAAGTGTTATACCTTATGATTCTGGTCGAATGTATCTTTTCTTCTTATGTACACGGAGAGGATATGCACCAAGACAAATTCTTTGTGTGTCTAATCACACTTGGCCAATAAAGAATTCATTCATTCAATATCTATAGATAACAGAGTTGGAAGGGACCTTGTAGGAGCCCCAATACCATTTAAGTCCAAAGCAACAAGGTAGCAAAGCACTATATTAATAATGTAATATATAAATGACATCTTCGTTATGCAGTAGAAAAGATTGTCTAGAGCAGTAACAGACTTTCCATCATTGTAGATTTTCCAGTGAACCCTGGATAGTTACATACTGAGAATGATTTAACAAATTCTTGAAGTAAGCAGGGGGTTGATACAGATGGACTGTAAGAGCTTCTAACTTGTTTATATATTCTAGATTAGATTCATTCTAATTCTATTTAAGGGAAAATGTTTTGGATGAAATTGGATTTTTTTTACAAGTCAGAAGTTCTCTCAGGCCCCATCTTTATAGAAAAATCAACTTGATCCATAGCTGGAGAGAGCCATTTAACTAAAATGTCATGGGTTTTTACCAAAATACTTATACACAAGAATGACATTTTGAGGTCTGGAGAGATTCTCACATCATACTTCAATCATTATAATACAACAAAGCAATTTGATGTGCTACATTTATTTATATTCTTCATACAAGAGAGAATATTGTCAGAAAATTGCTGTCAACTTGCTGCAAGGAAAAAAATGAAGTCCGTAGAATGGGGCATAAACATTAATAGTTAGCTGGTTTATATATAATAAGATATATTTGACATTTCCTATATTTGATTATTACTTTCATTTCAGAATATTGACAGCATCATTTGATAGTCTATGTTACAATACAAAAAATACCATCATGAAAAGTAGGTATTTTGGAGAAATAATTAGCTGATTATTTTCAAATATATAATTGGTTAGCCATCTTAGGTTTGAGGGATAAGACTGCATACAAGACTCATACAGTAGTTTTGTATGTTTTAAACAAGTTTCTTAAGCTTAGATTTTTTTCACATGCTCTCATGCACAGTTGATTTTGAACATTAGGTGCATTTTGTTGAATGTTGAAATCAGTTGATGCATGTACTTTTTAAGCTTCAACAGGTGTTCATACATACCAGGAATATATACAATGCCAGAAAGATTCTATGTAAATTTAAGATTATTGGTGTAGTATAACGTCATGAATCAAATTTGTGCTAATGAGTGTTTCAGAATATATTTTATTTGCTAGGTATAGAATCAGAGGCAATTCCAGGTGGGGTTGTTTTGTTCTATACTTGAAACAAAACAAGCTTTCCATTTTATGCACAAAACTAGTTTTTATTTATTGTTCATTTGTGCACCAGATTAGAAACAAAGGCTAGAAGACTTAGAACACCAGGTATTTTGTTGGAAGAGTCCCAATATATTAATCCTCATTTTCATGATGTCATAATTCATTTGGGTTGTCTATAAAGTTCTAATTGGTTGGCATCAAAAAAATACTTCGACTAGACCCTTTCTGCTTATTTTGCATGTATACATTCAGAAGTCTGTTCCATCCCAATTCATGTGAATATTTTTACTCTATTTTTAAAAAGTGAAGGTAACTATTTTAGGGCTTTTTCTTCAAAATATACCCATTAAAATATCCACTAAAATGTTATATGCACGTTACTGTGTTTTGTAGTCAAGAATTTTGTTTCAACATTTCATGAATGTTTATTTATTAGATGTTTATTCTGCCTTTAGTGCTTTATCAGTAACTCTTTAACATGTGGAGAACAAACCTAACACTCCTTCCTCCTCCTATTTTTCTCACAACAACAAACATGAAACATGTGCTGACCAGAAAGAGAGTGACTGGCCCAAAGTCACCCAGGTGGCTTTCATGCCTAAGGAGGAACTAGAATTCACAGCCTCTTTGATTCTAGGCCAGCTCCTTAACCATTACACCAAACTGCTATTAGCCAAAATAAGTGGCTAAACCAATGGTTCTTAAAATGCAGCCCAAATAAAATTCCTTTTGGAGTCTACTCAGGAAGATGAGTTAATACTACATAGGGAGAGGGACTAAGGATTATACCTGATAGTATCCAAGTAAATAGGCCTGTATATCCATTTCCCAACTATTAACCAGCATTGGTCTCCCTGAACTGCTAATTGTTGCCTGCCCCCTAGTTTCCCTATAACCTGAAGCCATATCCTCGTCTTCTAATAATGCTGTTCCCAGAAGATTCAATATTGTGCTGCAAAACAATAAGCTCTCCTTTATTTTTGTGATTAATCAAAACATCTTACTGGCTTCCATCTTAAAAAGCTTTAATAGGAGGTTGGTCAACCCAAGTTATAAATAAGTTTATCAACAGCTGTAAGTTGTGATGGCCACATTTATAAATCATTGTCAGAGATATCTTAATACCAGTTGCATGATTCCATTGTGTAGGGCAAAAGCTCGCCTATGCTTAGTTATACTTTTCATGACCTTCCCCCTCTTTTGACTTTTAACATTATGCATTCTTTGTTTAAATGCTCAGATTTATGAGCTATTCAAATACATCAACAAATATAGCAATAGCAATCATACTTAGACTTATATACCACTTCACAGTGCTTTACATCCTTCTCTAAGTGGTTTACAAAGTCAGCATATTTTCCCCAACAATCTGGGTCCTCATTTGACCGATCTCAGAAGAGTAGAAGGATGAGTCAACCTTGAGCCGGTAAGACTCAAACTGCAGAACGGCTGAGAATCTGCAGTTAGCAGAAATAGTCTGTAGTACTGCATTCTAAATATAAATATATAGTTGATATTTGTTACCAATATAATAGGCAAACCTTCATTCTGCCTTCTATTACAACCATGGGGAGAAAAATATACTAGAGATTATTCTGTTTGTTTTCAAGTTTATAGGTTGTCTTCCTTCTGTTGCAGTTGTTTCACCCATGCAGACTAAAAAAATATATCCCTGTAAATCTGAATTAGTCATTATTAGATTATTTACTTCTTTCCAGCATTTTGACAGGTATATAAGACACTATAATATCAAGGAAAACAAGTTTACTTTGTAAACCATAGAGACATAATTTTTTGGTTTGTTCCAATTTCTGTCTTTTTTTGCCCTGAAAGATTCTCGGGACTAATTCCACAAAATAATTAAGCAATATGCTGAATTAGCTCAATGCTTTTGACAAACTGCACTCAATAACCAGTCTTTCCCAATCAGGTGTCCCTCAAATATATTTGTACTGCAATTCCCTGAATTTCTAGCCAAATTTGAATATATACATGCTCTTTAAGAATTCTGGAGGTGCCAGCGTGAAGAAGGCTGAGTAATTTAAAAGTGATGTTTGAATTTGCATATGTTTGAGAATTAATGTAAGATGGTCATTCAATCCCAGTTAAATGCTGTGAATTTGGAAGAACTCAAGTGACCAAATGTTTCCTTTTAATAGAATAAGAAGTTTAGTTTCTTTTTTTTTTCTTCTATACTTGTGTCCCAGCAATATATCAATCAGTTATTATAAAACATTGGCTTGGTTACATTCTTCTGTAATAGACACCACAATCAAAGCATAATTTAGTCTATGTAAATTTTATTTATTAACCTAATTCACAGGCTCCAACGTCCTGCAAATTATCTGCAGCAAACTCCTTATACAAAGCCTACTTGTTCAGTCATCAAACTTGCACAAAGAAAGTTTCCTTATCAGAATATACATTCTTATCATTATTTCAAGTCTAGGGTTTCTGCTTACTGCCAGTTTTCTACCCTGACTTCCTGGTCTATGCCTCTAAGGACATTCTGACAGCAAGTTACAAGAACAAGACAATATCCTGGGGCAGCAGCTGTAGTTGAGTACTCTATTCCAATGCCTCGCTATAAATATGAAATTATGGCATTGAGATAGTTGGCATCTTAAAATACCCAGTACAATACTCCAGAACTCTCAAGGCAAATGGAGAAGTTGGTGTGCCAGACACCTACACAGTGTTTGGAAATGAAACCAAAAAGACCCTATTTTATGTGCATTTGAATATTCCTGAGTGCTGAAATCAGATTTGAGCAATGAGTACTGAAAGATTTATATTTATAAAAAAGGACCATAAAAATATTAAAAGCCTAGCATCTATACATCTGGGTGTTCCATGTATACATGTGCCATGGAACAAAGGCAAAAGCAAGCAATCTCTTAGACAAAAAGCAAGTTGAGTGATAGAAAAAAGGGGACACCAAATATATTCTTAACATTTTATCTATAACCCAATAGGTCATGAAGTGCTAAAGAGTGAGACAGCACCACTGAAGTCACACTTCTAACAAGCAGCAGAATGGTGCAATTTTTCACAGAAGTCATCAAGTTCAAATGACTCACTCTGAAGGGTTTTTCCTGAGGTGAAAACAAAGGCAGCCAGTGCTGTGGTGTTCTTCAAATGGTAGAATATCTTAGACCATTGCTGGAAATGGATGAAATTATGTTCCAGTGCCCAACTTTCTTTCTTTTTCTTCTTGCACCTCTGATTAGTTTAAGAGACTCTCCCGAGCATAATTGATATATTTGGTGGATGGGTTGCCAGAAGAATAATAATTAGTATTCCTTCCAGCAGTGAAACTGCATCATTGAGTTTTAGCCAATAGATAAGGGTTGGCTGCAGTTAGCAGCATTGAAACTTTTGGATATGAACATAGGGAACAATATCCTTCTTTTCATGTGGAGATCATAATACTTATGTGTTATTAGTACTATTATAACATAGTCGAACTGCCAGGATTACTAAATAAAATGACATGAAACACAATGAGCACTTAGAAAAATGATAAATAACTCTGAGCTTTCTTGCAGTAATTATTGGCAGAAAAGTGCAGCAATTCAAGATTTTGATTAACTAGAAAACAAGTAACAAAAAATGTCCTACAAAAATTTGATCTCTCCTTTTATATGCAATGAGGTTCTCTTTGTATAAATAGAAAGTGTTACTCATATATATGATTTGGATTTTATTATGCAAAAACAGGTTTTTCAAGCTTTGTTTGAAAAAGAACAATTACTCGAGCTTGTATTTCCAAGCAAAATCAAAATATCTAAACTGCAGCCATTAGAGTCCAGAGGATCTTAAATGAATCCATGAATATTTAAAGTCTAGGTATGTCAAATTTTTGAAACAAGATTTTCTAAAACTCATGGTTCATTTGGGTTTATATTCATCATATGATCTGACATGAAATCATCACTAATTGACATATTTTAGTTTTATAAGCAAAATTAGGTAAATTATTTCTTACTTGTACTTGCTATATTCTTTTCCCTTTTTTTGTTTTCATGCTTGTTCTCATTCGTCTTTTGCTTAATATACACATGATACACAGTGATGGGATTCAATTTTTTTTACTAGCGGTTCTGTGGTTATGGCTTGGTGGGCGTGGCAGGGGTAGAATACTGTAAAATCTCCAGTCAGAGGTGGTATTTGCCGGTTCTCTGAACTACTAAAAATTTCCACTACCAGTTCTCCAGAACTGGTCAGAACCTGCTGAATACCACCTCTGATGATACATCATGAGAGTTAAACTGGACTATTGTAGGCAACCATTTTCCAAGTGTAGTGATTGATGTTAGCACTGAGCATACATTTTTGAGGAATCTGTGAACTGCCCTGCATCACCATTCAGAGTTACTTGTTGAGATGGGTAGTCATGCAAGCTGAATAAAGGAATAAATCAGAGATAAGTAGTTGCTAATATTTCCAAAAATATACTTTGTGCCAGGTAAGTATATCTGGGGAAGACAGAACAGATTGGCAACAATAACAAAAGCAGAGAATCAGGGGAGGAAGGTTCAGTATAAAAACATCAAGAATCTATGGCATTATGCCAAGGACTTGGTCATTGATCAGAGTCTTAGAAGAGCCATGGTGGTGCAGTGGTTAGAACGAAGTATTGCAGGCTAATTCTACTACCAGCAGTTCAAATCTCACCAACTCAAGATTGACTCAGCCTCCCATCCTTCCGAGGTCAGTAAAATGAGAACCCAGATTGTTGGGAGCAATATGCTGATTCTATAAACTGCTTAGTGAGGGCTGTAAAGCACTGTAAAGCAAGATATGTCTCAATGCTATTGCTATTGCTCTCTTTTGTTCTGGGAAGCTTAACCTTTTATTAGCGGGTACAGAATTGCATATATTTAGATATGCAGTAAATATTTAAAATGCCATCCCTACTGGAACATTATTTAAACAAAGGACACAAAATTCCACTTTTCAAATCCTGTACATCTCTACAATTTCTTTGCCCCACAGAGTCTCCTTGAACAAGTAATATCTGTAAAATTCCATTTGTTAAGTCCATACTTTTTGCCAGTTACCCTGCACAGAGATTGTTCCCAAGGCAATAATTTATGCACCTTGCATGGAGCAATTTGAACAATTCTAAGCCACTGTACTTCTATAAAGTTCATAGAAATGTGGCTTAGAATGAAAGTAATATAGTTATGTATTCTTTATTGAATTTCTTCCCTATAGCAAAACTTTGGTTATGAAAAGCCTATAACTGTTACAGGTTCTGTCATTTATTGTGTTTTCAGTTATTTAAAAGGCTAGTTTGCAAGCTGATGTGAAATGTTGCCCCAAGTGGCATTGCTGCCGCTTTTTCTATGAGAAACAAAAAAGCAAGAACTAGCAAATAACTCTGCTATTCTTCATAAATGGTCACATGTTAACAGGGACGGTTCCCTGTGCTGTAGACTGCAGTGCATCCTCATGGGGGAAAAAAATCTTGCCCTGATCAACTGGTTGTTACGCAGCAGAAAGATAATTCTAAGCTACAATGGAAGAATCTAAATCAGCAACCTATTGGTACCTGCTTGAAAAGGGCATAAGAAAATAGTGAGTCAGTCAACATAAACTTACTTTGATTTCATTTTTAGGTATTACGAGATAGCTTATAGCTCTTTGGGTCATTTTAGATATATTTTCTTAGCTAAACAGAAAAACATAATGATAATAGGTGGGCAAAAAAGCAGGGGAAGTAGGAGTGACTTCCACTTATTGCCAGTTTTACCTTTGCATCTCCTTGTGGGAGACTCGCAAAAATCTGCCTTGCCTTTGCCATGCCAGCAGACAGGTTAGTTGCTAATATTGCATGCAGGAGGGAGGGAACGAGGAATTATGAGACTGCCTGGAAAACTCACAAAATGTTGGAAATGAAGATCATGTGACCACAGCAGCATCACAGCATCCTAGCAGCGACCAGTAGCACTGAATCGCCCACAACTTCCCCAAATTTCAATCCATCATGGGTCCCAGATATTGGGCACATTCTGTACATTAGAGATACATTGGTTCAAAAATCGTTGCTCTGTGATACACCATTTCTCCCATTTAAAAGGCCATAGCAAGGAGAGTTGTAGTAATAGTACATAGATTTTGAGACTTTACCTTGATTAATTTTTAGATTATGCTGACATCTAGTGGTGATAAAATGGATGTTTCCAACTAAGATCCACAAATTGTAACATTACAATATTGTTTATAAGATCTGTGATAGTAGCAGTTCTGAATTATATGTAGCTAACAAACTTATGTTAATTATTTGTGATCATTAAAACTTAAAAAGGCCAACTAGGAGAAGTCAGGAGATACAGTATTTCCCAAATTACCCAAAATTGGGTACAAGTAATTTTTCTTTGGGTAATGACACACAAACCAATGGTTTTGCAGAGCAAATGATGGAGATTAGGTTAAGCATTTAGTGCAAAATGTTATTTGAAGAAAATAAGTATCATTTGGAGTCTATCAACTCATGTTGAATATTCTGTGATGCAATTATTTCTGTTTACCAGCACCTACATATGTGAAGGAGGGTTTTCCACTCTTATCTTCATAAAACGCACAAAATGAAACTGTTTGGTAAATCCCAAAATAGTTTTGAGTAATGAAAAAAAAAGTTTGGAAGCACTGCTTTAATGAATAATAATATGATCATTTTTAAAAAATATGCTTGCTTAGACGTTTTAGGCAAGTCCACATGACCTAGTTATGCTTATACGTGATGAGCAGGCAGAAAAATAAATGACACATTTTTCCTCCCCAAATTGCTACCTAATGATCATATGGATTTTTATAGCCCACAACTGGCAGTCGATATGCATGCATATATTAACCTGCATGCGCTATGTGCATACATAGTAAATTATTTACAATTCAGCAAAATTACTCCACGGCTACTCCAGATGTCAATTCATTTAACTAAAAGAAAAAGAGAGAGAAAATAGAAAATACTGAATTAAATAGAAAACTAAATGTTTTATTTTATGTTTTCTTCTCGCATCATTGCCTTTGTCTCTTTCTGGCACATGGATGAGATGTTCCAATTTTTAAAGTAATAATTCTGAAGCAATTCTCCTGACAATTTTCATCTGGACATAATCAACCATATTCAATCAATGATATGACTGATAATACTATTAGCAATTGGGATCTGTCCATTTCATATTGGCCGATTTAGGCTACCAAAGGTATTGCCTTCCCCTCCAGCCTTTGGAGCTTCATGGTTATTTTGGCATGAGCTGAAGGAGAGAATGAGTCCCCCTATTTATGAAGTACTTATATTTAAACATGGATTTTGAGCTCTTGATGAAACGTTAGTCCAGGAAAGAGAGCAATGATGTGTTGCTTGTTTCACCAACAGTGAGTATATTACAGATTTTTTGGACTCCTGTCAACTAAAGATTTTAAGTGATTATACTTTGTACTGTTTATATTACTTGAAAAACATTATAGTGTCTACCTCTGTGCCATTGTGCCTACTTCATAAGATATTTCTAAGTGTTGCCAGCCATAGCCATCCTTTGCCACCACTGTCATTCCCTTGCAACATAGACAGTGCTCACTTTTTATTAATTGTTCTCTCTAGTTTTGCTCATGTCCCTCCCCTATTACCTATTTTTGAAATGGGTTCAGTGCTTTTTCAGAAAAGCACTAGGGCCATGTAAGGCATTAGTCCAACTACTTTTTTATTGATCTAAATTAGCCATTCCAAGCCATCCTTCTATACTTGCTCGTGCCCACCCTATTGTATCATGTAACAGATAAAGAATTTTTAATGATATGCAAAAAAAAATTTTTTTTTGCCATTCAGGGCTGACATGACTAACAAGCTAATCAAAAAACTACCAAGAAGAAAACTTCAGCCTCTCCAAAACTGTCAGGGCAAGTTATTGCATATAAAAAGGGGACAAATACCACTCCCTATTAGCACTGAAAATATTACCTAGTTTGTTAATGAAATATCTGGAAACAAACAAGTAAGCTCAGGGAACACCAAACATTCCACACTTCAACCCTGAGTTGCAAATATCCTCTTCTATTGGAACAGTACCGTTTCTGGCATTTTTGAAGCCTAACAAGGACTGGCAATGAAAGCAAACCAATTTCATATTCATATTCATATTTTTTGGCTAGTACACAGAAATGAGGAACATACCGTGTTTCCTTGAAAATATTACTGGGTCTTATTTTTTTTTGACCCCTAAAAAAATGGCTAGGGCTTCTTTTTGGGTGGGTCTAATTATTGACTCACCTCACGGCAGCGGCACTGACAGCTCAGCCTAGCAGGAGCCTGCTTCCAACTCACTTCTACTGCAGCTGCTTGCTGCCACTCACATGTGTCAACCCCAGCCATCAGAGGCCTTTTGGAAAGCTCTCTGCAGCTGAGTATGGAGCTCCTGATTGACAAGTGCATTGCCCCCGGGCTCTGTTTCGCCATCAGATGCCTTCTGGAAAGCCCTCTGTAGCCACTAAAAGAGCTCCAGATCAATCCAGAGCTCTTTTATCAGCTAGGCTTTATCAGAGGGCTTTCCAGAAGGTATCTGAAGGTGTAATGGAAGCCAGGGGGAGCCATGTGCATCAATCCGGAGTGCATTTCTCAGCTGCAGAGAGCTTTTCAGAAGGCCTCTCAAGGTGAAACAGAAGTGGAGGCGATATGAGCGTCAATCTGGACCTCGTTTCTTGGCTGTAGAAGGCTTTCCAGAAGGCTCTGATGGGGAAGTTGAGGCCAGGGTGATGCATGTGATGGTGGCAAGTGACTGCAGTAGAAGTGGACCTGCAAGGTGAGGCAGGTGTTGGGGTATGTGAGGCCTGGTAAGTAGGGCAGCTCCACCACCCCCCATCGCCACCTTAGCTTAATTTTTATCTGTGTGCCAAGCCCCACCCACTGCACCCTGAGGTGGCCAGGGTCTTAATTAGGGCTAATTTTGAGGATAGGGCTTAATTTTAGTGCATGCGTTAAAAACATAATAGGATTTCTTTTGGGGATGAGTCATATATTTGGAGAAATACGGTATATTAAAATGATCACGAACTGTACCCATAGAAAGCAATTATATATCTATTCTTTTTCAAAGTTTTATAAGCTTTTGAGCTTGGGTATTTTTATAGTATAAAAAGAAATATTGAACTAAGGCGTCTTGTTAATAACTAAGCAAAATATTAAAATGCATTCAAACAGAAAGACAGATTATCTGAACTCCTCTGCAAAACATGGGAAAGTAAGTAATATTTGCCAATGTGATTTTGGAATAATGTTTTACTAAAATATGAGCAGTTGTGCAGATTAATAAAGCACTATATACATAAAAAGAAAAGCAAATTTCCTGTTGTTTCATGTACAACATCAAAATGTCATGGGTATATTTTAACTAGGGCACAGAAATATAGGAAAGAATTGAGGCAAAATAAAGCAATATTGATTTTCTGCTGTGTTTCTATTTATGTCATCAATATAGAGTAGGTGCGGAAGATTAAACCAAATGAAAATTGTAATTCATATTCCATTTAATAAATAATATATTTTATTTTCTAGAAAATTAAAGTTGGGACTAACTGGAGAAACAATAAAGAAGCACAATCATAAGCAAAGAATAAAAACAATAAGAACAATAGTATTTTGACTACTGTCCTATGATCTAGGCCTGTGATGGCGAATCTATGGCTTGTGGGCCAGAAGTAGCATGCAGAGCCATCCCTCCGGGCACGCCAGCAGTCGCCTGTTGCTCTTCCAGCTTCTGGTGCACGCATATGCACCAGCCAGCTGGTCTTTCTGTGCGCGGGAGTGCTGGAAACCAGAAGAGCAGCTCCCTAGTGCACAGCTGGTCTTTATGTGTGCATGCATGCCAGAAACCAGAAGACCAGGTGACATGCGTGCCAAGGAGCTGCTCTTCTGGTTTCTGGCACTCCCCTCTGCCCATGCACTGCCGTTTTGGTACTCAGTGCTGAAAAGGTTTGCCAACAGTGATCTAGGTCATTGGTGTCCAACCTTGGCAACTTACATGCTTGTGGACTTTCCAAAATTCCAAAATCAATAAACTACTAAAACTTTCATTGTCATGACTTTAATAGTAAGTTAGATCTTACTATTATAAGGTTTACTGTTGGCATCGCAATGATGGGTAGCTATTCATAGTCTATGAATATTTCATTATATTGTTTATCTTTCAATTTAATGTATATTTTCCTTTGAGAGATTGTTTCGGTGCTCTTTAGTTTAATCACCCCTTATAATTTGAAGTCCTCAATAAACTTGGCCATTGCCCTGGCTCCAAATCTTTTATTTTCACACTTCAGGCAAGGCTACTCTTAACTTAAATTATTTAAAAAATGTAAACATGTTTAAAACTATCAGTAAAAGTATCCGAATCTTAGTGGATTTATATTTATTCTTCCATAGTTAAAAATATGTCTCATATGTCTACCATGCCTGAAATACACTTGACATATAAAACACAGGCATAACTTTACAGCTACGATCTTGATTATTTGCCATATCTTGCCTCCACCCTGACTGAAACCTTGAAGGACCATTATCAGAGTGACTTTTCTCCATAGCATTTAGCAGGAATTTAATTCAATTTTGACTTCTTTTTACTAATATGTCTGACTTACAGATATTGTATACTTATGTTCAAATGCCTATAGAGTTTTTGTATATTTCTTTTATTATCATTTATTGGCTCTAATCACTATACAAAATCGCTTAAGGAAATTAATATAAAACTTAGCACTATGTACATAATTTAGTAATGCCAACAGCAATGAAGCAGTATTCCAAACTATTTATGAAGGATCATTAATGGTAGAAGAAGATGAAAACATATCTTTACACTAGACAAAGTGATAAAGTCATTTTCTGTCATTTATAAATGTCATTTGGTATAGATTACTGATAACAGCATAAGCTTTTATGTTATCATAGTAATGCATCCTGAAACTATATTACATTACTCAGCAAATATAAAATTGAAGTTCATGACTCAAATCTGTACTGAGTATCTTGGTAATGTTAAGAGTGCTTCGGATATCTAGACACTTAATATTATTTTATAAGTATATATGGCACAATTCCTATGAACAAATCTTTAATTTAAAAATGTAGCTAAATTGAAAAAGTGGTGGCAATTCTGAACATCATTAATTCAGTCACCAATTCAGTAAGATGTAATATGCTTATGGAAGTATGAACAAAAGTATTGTAGAACTTGCAGGTGTCTCATCATAAATTAATATGTGTGTTTGGCTGAAATGGTAATTCCTGAAACAGGTTCAGATCTGAATTTCTAAGGATTCAAAGGAATCTTCTTCATATGCACAATACTTGGACAAAAATCTGAATTAATTAAGAATTCTGAGCTTTTCTCCTACTTATTCCAGCAATCCAATAGTCGCTTTTCCCAAAGTCTTTCCTTGATTTTCTTTCCTTTCCTGCTATCTTTTCCCCACACTCCCTCACTTAATCAACCTCAGGAGTGATATCAGTAAGGAAGAGATGGTAGACTCTAATCCCATTATTCTTGGTATCTATAGCAGCATATCAAAATTTTGAGATGATGAGAATGTGGTATCATTCTCCCACAAATTGCCACATCTTTCAACAGGGGTTATGCAGGCATTAGCAAATGCAAGCTATTACATCCAAATATAATGGTTTAATTTAGGAATAGTGGAAGATGACATACATATCTAAAATATAAAATCATAAAAAGTTTATAAATGTTAAAAAAGATATCAAAAATCCACAGCACAGTATCAATTTTATAAGTTAAGAATAAAACTAGACATTTCTTGATTAATGTGAGAATGACTATTAGACACTAACACAGATAACTTGACAAATGATTTGGAATATTCAGAATTAAATATGTCTATAAATAAAGACTTTCAACTAAAACCTGCCAGGAAACATGATTACTGATCAGAAGAGAGAGAAAGAGTAAAATCCAAAAAATTGGATTATCTGATTCTATCAAAATTAAATTTATCTGCCTTCAATGGTACATTTTTTGCCAGAATACATTTGAATAATTAGGAATATGGTTGGATTGAGAAGGATAAGGATAATAGACTAACTAATTAGCCAACTAATTCAGCCCACTGAATTTGAATGGTAGCATAACTCAACACAAGTGAGCTACCCAATTTAGTCAATGAAGAGTCAAACAATAGAAATCTGTCCCTGTTAAAATGCTATTAAAGAAAACAAATAAAAACAGATTTGCTGCTGAATGGTCAGATTCTGACCTTTTCTTCATCAGACAGAGATGAAGAAACAAACAATTTGCTATGTGTATCCATAGTTAATGTATGAACCATCTGGCAACCTCCCTAGAAGTACAGAGAACATATGTCTCATGTGGCTTTCCAGAGTGTACAATAACAACTCTTAAAGCTGTTAGTTGACAACAATAATCCCTACAGAACTGACCCCTGCCCTTCTCGGTGGGTAGGATGATTATAAGGTTATATCTGATCAGCTTTGTCTTGGAATATCAGCCTTATATAGACCCTGGAATAACTTTATTCACTAATTTGTTTTAGCCATTATGTAGCTGTCTGTGGGGGAAAAAAATATCACTGCTTTCCTGTCAGGATGATTTGGACTTCAAGCCCTGTAATTACTGAGATGTTGCTTAAAAAAAATTGGGCTATTTCATGCTTTGTAAAAGTAAACTCATTTTTATAAGCATGTGTGAGTCCTGATTTTGAGAGAAAGTCAGTCATATACAAATGTACATTCCAGGTACATTAAGGCTTTTAAAAATATATATTAATGGGCAAAAGTCAGCAATCCTGCCTCACAAAAGTTTGCTTTTGAAAGCTATATTATATGTGCTTTTGAAAGCTATATTATATATGAAGAAGGCTCCAATATTTCAGAGGAGATTTACTTTTTAAAGGACTTACATGCACATTCAGAGAGAGGAGGAAATCATTATGTTATATTAATATATTATGTTACATAACACAACCCTCCACATTCACACTATGATTTTAAGTAGCAATATAGTCAGAAATTTCAAAAGCAATTCACGAATCTAGAAATTCTTTGCAAGAGAATATGTGTGAGGATAATAAAATACATGTGTAATTGTATATGAATGATAATAGAGGCCTTATCATGAGAGTTCTTTGGTGGCTAAAGCTGTATGTGCCAGGGATGCTAGTGGGTAGAGAGAGCTAGTTAAGCAGGCGAGTGAGAGGGAAATGAGAGGAGGATTATTAACCTAAGAGTAGAGTTTTATTTTTTGTGGTGGTAAAAGGTGCCCTGCCACACACACACATAAACTGCACTCCCTACCAAATCTATGAAATGGCCCCTGATCCCTCCCCCTCCCCGCCCCACTCCACTATACATCAGAACTGCTTATAATGCCCTTGTCAGAAAACATTCACAGCAGGCTGAAGTGATCCTGAATGGCAATCAGAGGATGAAATAGTCAGGAACCTGAGACCCAGTAAACCAAATTGTCCATATTGACAGATCATATTTCAGAGATAATGTAAGTAGCATGCCAACCTAGTAGGAAGGGATAAATAATAATGTCACCCAGATGAGTTTATCAAAAACATTCCAGGTACTGGAAGCAACAGTGTGAGGCAGCTTCAGAAAAAGGAAATGCTATCCTAAGCCGTGGTAGCACAGTGGGTTAGAATGCAGTATTGCAGGCTAATTCAACTCACTGCCAGGAGTTTGATTTTTACTAGCTCAAAGCTGACTCAGCCTTCCATCCTTCCAAGATTGGTAAAATGAGGATCCAGATTGTTGGAGGCAATATGCTGACTCTGTAAATTGCTTAGAGAGGACTGTAAAGCACTTCAAAGTGGCATATAAGTTTAAGTGCTTTTGCTATTCTTCAGCAGAAGAACATTGCATCAGTTCTGGGCGACATTGGAGATATTTGACACACAGAGCCAAAGTGAAAAGAGAGTCAGAAGGAAAACCTTATAAGGAATGGTTGAAAGCATAAAGCATATTTTTCTGGAGAAGTGGGGAGATGTGACAGCTGTCTTTAAATATGTGAAGAGCTATCATACAGAAGACAAAGCATAATTATTTAAAATTGTTCCAGAAGACAGGAACAAATAGTTTTAAACAAATGGGCTTAAATTACAAAGAATCCAGGATAATTTCAGAAAAATGTCCTAATGGTAATAGCTGTTCAACAGTGGAACAGACTGCTTGGGGAGCTGGTGGATTATTTTTTCCTAGAGGCTGGACAGCCATCTGTCAGAGATATTGTAATAGTTAATTCCTACACTGGGGAAGGGTTTAGACTAGGTGATATCCAAGTTGACAGTATTATATATTATGTTGTCAACTCAGAAGAGTAATATGAAAAAAAGAATCACTCTGTAACTTGACAGAGCAATAACTGTTCTCAAAATGTTTTTCCAATAATTAAGCAGCTCTTGGATAGAAAGAGCATTTTTGAATGTTGTAAGCATCCCAGTTCTTTATTAAGCCTGCTATCTTTGTTCTTATTCCGGCCTTTCTTTTTGGATGTGTCCTGGCTTTTCAAAATAGCCTCCATTTGGAACTGGGAAAAGGATGAAAATGTTTTGGCACCTGTCTTTGACAATTAAAACAAAGATTGACATGAGTTGATATCTCTGGTATGCAAGCATTTTGTGTATAATTTTTAGTTTTTATATACTTGGCGAGAAACCAAGAACAACTAAGCTAGAGTTAGTCAACCAGTCACCTTTCAGATGTATTGTAAATACAACCTAAACCCTTTTTGGAGGACAGATAATTTAGGAACATTGAATCTATGGGTAGAGTAGATTTTTGGAAACATACTATATATGTTGGGACCGCAAGGAAAAGACTATCAGTCTACACTACACTAAAACCACTTAGTTAATACAGATAACATTATGTTTATGTTTTTAATGTATTTTAGGTGCTGCCTCCTCCTCCTCCCCCTTCTCCATTAATTTCAGACACTTGTGAAGTGATCAAGGTTTTCTCTTGCATTTCTTCAAATTGTAATGTGATCAGATTCTTTCTGGCTGTGCAACATTTCTCTATAGTGTAATCATCTTTTCTCTTTTATGAATTATGTAGTATAATAAGGAAACATTATTTTAAAAAGAGCATTCAGTTGAGAAATTTGAAACAAGGAGTATGTTCAATACAGAGCAGTATGCCCAATAACAGTATGTACATTCCACTCTCAGTGTAAAAGATATGCTTGATTATATAATAAACATGCACAAAAGAGAGGTAAAACACTTCAGAATGCCTTCCTTAGCAGTGCCAGTGTCTTTAGTGTAGTGACTGTTTAAATGTGAGATTATTTATTTTTGAGATAAAAGGTGTTTTCTTCAAATGTAGCTCAGCTTCTGCTGACTTCATTAATAAATTCATTCAAGGTTTTCTGATTTCCTATCTACCTAACATCCAGATATTCTTTTGTCGCTCATTCAAAATGGGGGTTGGACTAAATGACTTACAAGGTCCCTTCCAAGTCTGATTATCTATTAAAAAGACTATCTGTTAAAAGAGAACATGGAGAAAGAAAACAGCATTTGTACAGTAAACTACACTGGATCCAACTAAGTTTCTTAATATATACAATAATGCTTTAAAATATAATGATAAATTTGGTGTAGGTAATGGTATAATGCCTCATTTTAAAACTGCATTTTTGTTTGATGTAACATTTGACTCATTTAGAAATCTGCATATGAGATTATAAACACAACAGTTTTTTAAGTTCAAAAAGATGTTACTGTTTGAAAAGTACTGTAGAATTATTTTAATTGCCCTTTGAAGTGGTCAGTTTGGGTATGAAACAATTTTATATCCAGAAGGTATTCTTAAACTTGTAAGACTCATATGTCTTGTTTCAAATGCAGCACCACAGACAGCTGTGTCAATAGAAATCAGTTTCTAACCTAACAATATACCACCACATTCAGAAAGATTATAAAATATATCAGTACTGAAAGTCTTAAATGTTCTCTAACAATCCTATCATTTGCAGACACAAATTCCAATTTCCCACTTCAGTTAGTTTCTAGAGAACACACAGACACACACACAGAGAAAATTCACATCTTTTTATGTTCATGGTATGATTGTAATTCTAATCTTTTGAAGCAGTTATAAATAATCTAGTTAGAGTAAGTTAATATAATAATACATCTTAGAATCCTGTTGAGAACATTCATAGCTTTGATACTCAAGGCAGAATACTTAAAACTGAATTTTCTTGACAACCTTGATCAAAGAAAATCAGTGAAAGCTAGTCTCTAATCTCAGCCATCTTCCGGAAACATTTTGGGAGGCTCCCTCGGGTGCCACAATATAGCATAAGGATACAATAGATAGAATGGAGCAGTAAGTCCAGTCCATTAATGCAGATCAATATTATTAGTCTCTTCCTCAACTTAGTGCCACACTTCTGGGGACCAAGGATAGAAACTGCTTCTTCTCTAGAAGGGCCTTCCTATGGAGAAGACACTCATCTCCTACCTGTTATTTTCAGGAAACAGCTAAGGGCCAAATTATTTCAGAAAGCATTCTCTTAACAAAGAGTATGGCACTCATGTTACTTTTTATTCTCTAGTCTCTATTTTTGTTGATATTCTGTATTTATCAGTGTTTTATTATATAATTATTTCTTTTATACCATGAATATGGTAAATATTAAATTATAAGTAAATAAGGTTTAACTGTTGTGTATTGCATAAACTGCAAGTTGTCAAGACGCATTAGACTGCTGTGCATGAATGGATAGAGAAGTTCCATGACCTATTTCCATAACTACAGTATATCCAAAGGCTAAAATATTAATTGCTATTTGTTTTGTTCAAGTAAATGATGGTATTTAACCAAGTTTGACTGACCTCAGAAAGTTGAACATGGTCAAACCTGATTAATAGATGGATGGGAAATCATGAGGAATCCCAGGACTATTTTATTGGACATTAAAAAATAAATAAATACTGGATGAGGCACTGGTAAACATATTCAAATATAGCATGTAAAGTACTGTGCATGTATGTGTTCAGGGAGTCATTGAAAGTTGATCTTTAGTTCTGAGAGTCTTTACAGATTGTTAAAACAAACTTATATTTTTTCTTCTTTTTCTCATCTATTTTTGGGGGGGGATCTTGTTCATAAATCAAGCAGAAAATATCTTAGTTTTATCAGTTACACCTATGCTACCCTGGAAGCTTTTAAATTAGACTATGGTAAAAATGCTTTAAGTACACAGAATTTTTAATTGAATTACACAATAGAAAGCGAATAGAATTATCCATAAGCCAGTAGTGTGCATCCAGCTTCTTAATTCAGTTCTGATCTCATGACATTGAGTGTATTGCCTTACTAGGGTAGCCAGTATAATTAAGCTTAGTTTCAGAAATCAGGTTCTGGGTCTGATTTCCCCAGCAAGATGCTCTTACTCTTTTCTGTTCATAGTAAGGCTAAAACATTCAAAGGTTTTTAGCTGAGAAGGAGGGAGTAATGGAAGATATATAGGAGGAATTTACATTTATCCATGATATAGAAAAGAGATTTTTCTCTCTTTCAAAATGGTGAAATTCAAACTCATCTATTATTAAAAATAAATGTGGGAAGGCTTGGTACAGATAAAAGGTATTTTTGTTTATATAATACTCTTCTCAGAATATGTGGTGATAAATTTTAAAAGACAAACATATAACATCAGATCAGATCAGATCAGGCTACTAATAATTACCAGATTAGATTGCTATGTACTACTTCTTAAATCCCAGAAAACAATATTACTTAAATGCCAAATGGAACAATAGCTGAAGAGAGCTATCAATTTTTCTTCCAGTTTGTAAACTCTGCATTGTGCATCTACCGGTATAACCTGAATTTGTGTGGAACTTACCCAGTATGAAAAAGTTTTAATTCTAATCTTATAATAATAGATTAATTTTATTTTTAAATAATCCAGTAAGTGCTTCCAAAGAGCCACAATTTGTTGTGTTTATTCCACACAGGAAAGTTCTCCTGTTACTTTAGTTTACACATTGATTTATTTGTTCATTTATTTACAAAATTTACATGGGTCCCCAGTCACTCTCAGTGACTCATAATCTATTGTTTATATTATGAGATGATGCTATTACAGATCTTATAGAAACTCTGCAATTTTTGCTTGCAGATCTCAAGGAGATAGATTCATTTTATATATTCCTGAACTCCAGGTGTACATAATAAAAGCTAATTAATACTTCAAAGGGTGGTTGGACATTGGGTTTTCTATGATAAAATTGAGAATGTTGCATAAGAATTAAAATATATATTTTATTCTACTTTAGAATTGGTTATAAACTCCACAGAATCCTAGAGTGTGTAATCAGTTCTTTGAAATATAAAGATATCAAAAGATAATTATGAGTATAGAAGAGTAACAAGAAGGAATGATGCCTGGGGTTTTCCTGAGGATACCTATTTTTTAAAAAAATACATAACAGCAGTCATACTAAATTTTCCAAAAGTGCACAATATTACCTGAAATGTATTTGATAAGCTGAATTGAACCACAATAAATGTGGTGACTGATACATTTGTAGTTTTAATGTAAAATTATTGATATTCCATAAAAAGCAAAGTAGTTTACCAAGTAGCTACATAGAGTATATGCTGTGATGAATTGCCACTTTTGGTCCTCTATACCCAGTTGGGCTGCAAATAATACATCCAATGCATGGATGGAGAACTATATAACACTTGAGGCCTAATTTCAATACTAGTGCTGTTCCTAGCTTTTACCCATGCCAGCTGTGCATTGTGTGGAATGTATCAATAGCAGGATCTCAGACTTTTAAATTCTCTGAACCAATGGGAAATGTATATGTTTCTTTCTAGCATGGAGGCTAATTAATCCTTTGTAGTGATTTTGTTTCCACTCATCAACAAATTCTTTTTCTTATAGTTACTCTGCTTACTTTTGAGATTTCTGTTTCAGGTTTATGAGATGTTTCCAGGTGGGTGAGAATGAAACTCTATAAGTTTTCAGTTATTTACTAGTTACTTATTATAAAATTAATAAAAGTAGTATTTTTAATAAAAGTTATTATAAAAGTAAAATCTCCAAGTTGAGGTTCATTCCTCGTAACATTTTCCATGTAGTTTTGTTAACAGCATAAAGTGATTTGCTAATACTCTTTTTAAATGTGTGTGTGTGTGTGTGTGTGTGTGTGTGTGTATGTGTGTTTAAGTCCATAGTCCTGACATTTCTGGCATGACTCCATCTTATTGATCAATCAGGACTAATACTTAGGGTTTTTTTGCTTTATAATTGCTTCTACAATCCTTTTTTCAATCTATATGGGAATAATATAATTGGAAATAAAAGTAAGGAAAGCATTTGTGTGTACCTTTAGGTATATCAGCTCCTAAATGATAGACAAAGAAACAAATACTTAGGCTGCTTTTGGAACAAAAAGTTTACAACTTTTTAGTTGAGAAATCCATATCTGTCAAGCTCTTTAACAATTTATAAACCAATTAATAAACCACAATCATTCTAACATAGGCAGCATGAAGAGCTTTCAGACGACTGTCTAAATGAGCTGAAATATTGATTATATGCCTGCACTATATTGCTGGACAACCTAGCAGTTGCAGACATAGTTAATATTTAATTTCCACATATTTTTCAAATACTATTTTGAAGACGAGATCAAAGAAAATGCCATCTAGCGAACCTTTGAATTTGCAAATGTTTTGGGAAAAGATTACTGTGAAGGATTTTTATTTTTACAATGTAGTTACACTACTGATTGTTGTATCTACTAGGATCCCACTGAACATGTTACGACAATTATATTTCCTAACTGGCTTTAAATTCATTTTTTTAAAATGCAGGAGTTCATCTCAAATTCAGTGCAAATTATGGCTATGACATCCTTGTCTATATTTCACTGGGGCAGAGAGCATGAAATTTTCCCATTATAAGTTCATCCATGATAGATAGATTATTTATCGTTTGTTTGAAATATTTGTATGGCCACCCATATTTTTATTTTTTAGATTTACTTTTATTCCTTTTAAAAATAAAAAACCAAAAAGAACAAATATAAAGATATATACATTATCAAAAAAATTCATATGCTTAAAATAGGTAAAACAATAATAAAAAAACAAGATAAATATCTAATGCAAACATTGTGCAAATATATGTATATTTATGTAATTTATTCATCAAATATATTTGCCTCCCATCTTACGGTTCAGACAACTCTGTACAAAGTATATTGAATACACTTACACAAAGTTCATTTGTAACTTTTTTATTACCCCCGTTTGCTCTTTAATCATAAAAAAATAATTTTAACTTCTTCAATTTATAGTTAAATTACTTTACCTAAGGATTGAAAAACTGACCTAATACTGTAAAACTGGTTGAATCAAAGGTTCCTAATAGATGATAGTGATTACAGAAAATGCTAAGTTAAAAAAAAGTATGCCAACTTAGTGTCCTTTCAAAAGTATTGACTGTGGTTTGGACAAGATGCATACTTGCTTGTCTCCCTAAGTTCTAAACCCGCCAGAGACTGCTCTCTTGCAGTATCCTCATAAGGAGCAAGTATCTGGAAGACTTGAGGGTGATCTCAAGTCTTCTTATGCCTGGAGCAGAGGTCTCCAAACTTAGCAACTTGTAGACTTTAACTCCCAGAATTCCTCAGCAAGTCTTAAAGTTGCCAAGTTTGGGGACCTCTGATCTGGAGAGAAAGTATTGAAGACCTGGTCTACTGGACAACTTTTCATTTCGCCACAATTGTCAGGTGTTTTTTTTTTTGCAGAGTCATTTTCAGTCTGCAATTTTTTCCCTGGAAGGCTTCCTTTTGAAGTACTTCCTTTGTTTATATATGTATGTAAGAAGTTATTAAAATGCTGAATTCTTTCTGTTAAAATAAACAAGAAAAAATGATACGAAGTCTTCCCTCTTCAAGCAAAGCATCAAAAAACCATATCAAGGGTGTGATTAAGATCTATTAAGCACAGATAAGAATGGCACTATAAATACTTCATAAATCTAACCTTTTAATCTGTGATATCTTTTCCAGACTTTTAATCCTGAAACCATCACCATTTCATAATTGATTCAAACTTTATGTTCTCTTGCTTTCCACTGCTTTCCATATCTGTGCAGTACTAATCTGCAGTTGAATCAGACCCAGTATTTATGTAATTAGTTCTTCTATTTTTATCAATTCAATAGCATACACCTAGTGTACATTTTACTATAATATAGTATATTTTCTTTTTATGCACATTTATTTTCTTTTATTTTTCTTGTTTGGCCTTACTTTGTTTTTGTATTTTTCCCCCTTTTCTGGAGTTTGTATTTTAACATTTTGAATTAAAAAAAGAAAAAGAAATTCCGACTACTCTTTTATGAAAATCAATTTATATCAAAATGAATTTATCACCTAACCATAGTGTTTCAACTTGTTTCACTGCTCCAGCTAATTAGAATATTTTGTTCCTAAATTAAATTCCAAATCACAGAAAGCAAGTAAATCTGCACATATGGCTTCTATTTTGGCTACAATAAAATCACTTATTTTTGTAATGACATCACTATGAGTTTTTATTTACTATAAGCAGCTTGATATGATTAACCTAATTAAAATCTAGTCTATAATCATTGAAGCATGTAGTGACTTCTTTTTGGCATTCTTTGGCTTTCTCAATTAGCCAGCATTCATCAACAAAATGTCTCATGTTCCCTAGCTTTCTTATAACCATATTTGGCATTTATTTTTCCATGTGGGCTCTTATCTGTGTTGGATGATCCTAAGCATTGTTTTGCTGTCATATGAAATTAAGGATATTTTGTCATAGTTTGCACATTCTGCCTCTTTTTGGTATTTTCTGGGTTAGTTTAGGTGAGCAGTGGTGGGATTCAAAATTTTTACTACCATTTCTCTGAGCATGGCTTGGTGGGCGTGGCAGGGGAAGGATACTGTAAAATCTCCAGTCAGAGGTGGTATTTGCCGGTTTTCTGAACTACTCAAAATTTCTGCTACCGGTTCTCCCAAACTGGTCAGAACCTGCTGAATACCACCTCTGAGGTAGAGCCTTTGTTGATACTTTGCTGCTGCTTTCTCTAATTCTATGGTTATTTCATCAGTTTCTGTAGCCTTCTAACTTGGTAATGACCACTATACTATTCTAATCTAACATCTGTAGTAAAGATTCATGTGAATGAAAAATATATGCTAAGATAACTTGGAAGTTCACATCTTTACCATACAGCATTTTAATACACTCCTTTCATCTTTGTTTGATTTCCTTTAAATTGTTTATTATCTATCCATTGGCATCCTTTAACATACCAATTCAAGGTTGAAACCTCCTTCTGAGTTCAGGGATATTTTGAAAGACTTTTTCAATGTCTGTTTCCATCTTCTATGCCTTTACAAATTGTTGTAATATTTCTCTATCTCTTTCAACAGCTCTCTGAAGCTCTTTATTAAGTTCCTTCCTTAACAAAGTTACAGTTCTATGGTTTTTGATTTGGTGTCTTATGATTTTTTCATGTACTCCACCTTCAGTCTATCTAAAGAAATCTCAGTTGAGTTGAACAGACCAGAAACTCTTAGCATGTGGTTTCAATCTTATTAGTTTATGTTGCACTCAAAAACAAGTTATATCTGAACCAGAAATTTAATCTTGAAAAATACACTTGGGGAAATGTTCTTTGATTCTGAATGTTTATTATAGCATTCTCCAAGCTTTTGTTCTTCAGATGTATACAGACGAAAGGCTCCCAGAATGCCCAGTTATAAAATTTGCTCTGGCACATTGAGTGACTGTTATGTTTGCCTTCAGTATTATTTGATCTTAAACTGTGCATATATCAGTTTGTGCCTAGCTATTTGAGAATTGTTCCCTTTTTATATAAATCTGCTGTCTTTGAAAATGTTCAAAAAATCATTTATATGGTTTTATGTTGTAACCTTCCTCATCTTGGATTTTGATATCATACTATAAAGTTAAAAATCCTGATCATCCAAACACAAATCACAAATGTGCAAAGAACCACTAAACAGATACTTTCTTTTAGGAGGCACTGGTGATAATTGTCTGAATTTATGAACAAGCTCAAAAGACTGTAAAAATATTTTTTCTTAATCCAACCAAATGTAAATCTATTGCAGAACCCTTTTTCCTATATATTTCAATCATAAGTGGGGCTTGAACTCAGATAGCTGCTACTGTTGCTCTACAACAATCTACATACCGCTTTTGAATGCTCAAAATAGCACATTGATACTTTGAGGGGTAGGTTTTAGTGGTTCTCCCATCAATTTGTCTGATCCTCATTTAAAGCAAACTAAGCTAGCTACAACAAAGTAGCTTAAATGTAACTTAATTGTATACTTTCAGAAGAAGAAAATACAATTCATTGCTGTTTGTCAACTTTATCACATTATCCTTTCTGGAATTCATGAGATAGGAATATATATCTTTATCCAAACCTTACATGATTATGTAAAATTCTCACATATTTTGCCTTCTGACTTTATTTAATTAAAAAAAAAAACAAACCACAAATGTTGCAGCTTTACATTGTCTCAAAAATGATCCTCTCAATCATTTTACCTAGTGTCTATTTTTTCAGTTAGTGGGTCAGTATTCCTGGTGTGGCAATACTTAGATCTGAATAAAGGTGAGATAATATTTATTTTTAAATTCTAGTATATGTTTGTCTTTTTTCATGTCTACCTAGCAATCTTTATTTACTAAACAAAATAGCATTCACGAAAGTAATATTTCTATCTGATTAGGTATATAAGGGATCAAGGTTGTTGCCAGGATAGTTAAGCCAGAGAAAGGAAGGAAGGAGGGAGGGAGGAAGTCTGTGATTAGACCAGTACTCATACACCTATTTCTTGTTTAATAATTGAATAATAATTTTACTGGAAAAATTTGTCTCTGATCCATTTGTTTCAATAGGCTATTTCTGAAATCCGGAGAAGAGATTGTATTGGTAAAGGTCTCATAATAATGGAACTATTTTTCTAGAGAAGTATATGTGATCTCTAATTTGCAAGTTTTATAGACGTAGAAGATCTCTTAATACAATATGCCTTTATTAATGTTTGATTAACACTGTGACTAATTCAATATCACTCAGTGAGTTTCTATGTCTATAATATCTTGAAGGTAAAGTTCAACCATGATAGAATCTGATCTCCCTAAGTGTAACATTTTTACCATTACAACTCGCATGTACCTAGGACTAACTGCATCTTGGATTACATCTGTTTTTTTTTCTTATTTGCTCTACAAAGTGTTTTATTTTTGTTATATACACAATTCTATGAATTCATAAGTAATTAGTTCCAGCAACTCCTGCTCTTTGCTATTGGTTTGATGGTATGGGTTGGTGTTTTAATTCAAATCATGTGCCTTTTCCCTTTTCTTCCTTTCATTTTCCTTCACACATTGAAAAAAAAACTTGTTTCTACTCCTAGAATGCCTAATATGTTAGTGTGCACATTGATTCTCTTAGCGAGGATCTTGCCTTTAACCTTGTTTACAATAATGCGCACAGCATGCTAAGTAATGTTGCATACTTTAACTTGCTATGATAACATTTGTGGGACATGCCTTTTTTAATTGTTCTCATGCCCAATGATATCACCCTTCTTATAGTTGTGCATGTAGGTAGAAAAATGTTTACATGTTTACAAAAGGATCTTGAGTACATGTCCCTCTCTTCTTTGTGTTTGTCATCTTCTACTTTAAAATGATAGTGACAAGTAATATATTAAATCTTATGGTTTTGTTCTCCACCAGTTACTTGTGTAGTGAACAAAAAAAGTGCCGAGTAAAGTTACCTTATCTCTTGATTTCCTAGGTCTAATTTATATATGCTATAATTGCATGGTGTACCATAACTGTCAAGTTCAATGGAATGTTATTCTTTGATATGGTTGGGACAACTGAAAATAAAATAAAGAAGACATCAGTTCAAGAGCTTTTATTTGGTGGTTGTAACCATCACAATAAAAGGAAATGCCATCTCTGAGTGAGTATAGGAATCTATTCCACCCTTCCCAAAGGTCTATCAAATTATCATACCATACCATATCATACCATACACTTCTCTAGTGCAATAGTGGTAGAAGCCTGCAAAATGAACTCTGAATTCTCATCACTGGGTTACAGTGAAGATATTACACTTTCCTTTGAAGCAAAAAGTCACATGCATTGTACACGATCATTAGTTAAATTAACAATTTATGAATTTAAATTCGGCTAATTATACAGGAAGTTAAATCATGCATCTTGTGATTGGAATTAAAGAGACCATTCTATAAGATATCTTTTAATAGAAGATAGATGCTTCAGGACATTTGTTTCTCTTAATTAGGCTCTGCACAATTTGCTGGCTGAGAGGAGAAAAAGTAAATTGGCTATAAAAAAAAATTAAATATCCTTTAATTATTGTTTTAACTTTCCAATACTTTGAATCTAAAGATGTATGTCATGATTACAAACCAGTCATTCATTTTATATCTACTGGCTGAAACTTCCTATCTGAAGTACCCAAGTTAGGATTAAGAAAGAAGGCAAAATAATGTAAAAATAATGGGTTGGTTTAGCCTCTGGGAGCACCCCACCATTAGAAGAGAAAACTTTTGGATTACCTCTGCTTACTGTTTGAAAATGTACTAGTTGGAGCAGGGTCCCCAACCACCGGTCCGCGGACGTGCACGTCCGTGGAACAAATCCCTACCGGGCCGCTGGTTTGCTAGGCGCCGCCATCTTGTTTTGATGAAAAAGTGCTTCCGGTGAGCTTTTCCGGTAGAAAGCTCACGGAAGCACTTTTTCATCAAAACAAGATGGCGGCGCCCAGCTGATGCCGGTACGGGCTGCGGCGCCCAGCTGATGCCGGTACCGGGCGCGGCATAAAAAAGGTTGGGGACCACTGAGTTGGAGCACACAAAATCACAAATGATAGCAAAAGGAAATAACAACTGGTAATGTCCTCTCTTTTGCTTTCTGCCCATGACGTTCCTTCACTGATCCAAAAGTCTTTCAAAAAAGGAAATGTTTCTGGGTCCTAAGACTACCACTCAAAAGGCTTTGAGGGCCACCGAAACAGTGGGGAAGTGCATGAAGCTTCATTTGTGCATGCACGGGATTTACGTTGTATGTGGGAAATCATTCCGCTCCCCATCGCTGAAATCACCAAAATTGCTGCTGCCAGTCTGCAAAATCACAAAGGTTGGGGAATCTCTTCTCTAAGCTATAAATGCATATTTATCAAACATATCTGGCTTCAGACAACATATTAAACCAATCCAAACACACTTTCAATTTTTTCAGGCCTTGGAATATTTTTGATTTTTTAAAATCCCTGAAACTCACATTGCCTGCACACACAAACTGATGAGCTGCAATTAACAAAAATGCTTCCTGCGGCGATGAGGCTTCTGAACTTCCCATTCAGCTGCGCCTTAGGAAAATAATATTTTGTCTCCACTTCCACCTTTTTAGTCTTTCACAGAATCCTGGAGAATGTGATTTGAAAAATATTGGCATAACGCATTTGGCAATTCAGACAAATTCTGAAACCACTATAAAATTCGATTGCTAGAGATGTATCTGGTAGGGGACCTATTCAAATACCTTTTTTAAAAAAAAGTATAAAGAATTTTTCATTTTTATAACAAAAACAAAAAAATAAAACCAACTTTCAGTTATACAATGTGTTGACTGGGTACATATACAGGTGAAACTTGAAAAATTAGAATATCGTGCAAAAGTTCATTTATTTCAGTAATGCAAGTTATCATTGACACCCTCCATAAGGAGGGAAAGCCTCAAAAGGTAATTGCAAAAGAAGTTGAATATTCCCAAAGTGCTGTATCAAAGCACATTAATAGAAAGTCATGTGGAATGGAAAAGTATGGAAGAAAAAGGTGCACAAGCAGCCTGGAGAGGATTGTCAGGAAAAGGCCATTCAAAAGTGTTGGGGACTTTCACAAGGAGTGGACTGAGGCTGGAGTCAGTGCATCAAGACCCACCACACACAGACGGATACTGGACATGGGCTTCAAATGTCATATTCCTCTTGTCAAGCCGCTCCTGAACAACAAACAACGTCAGAAGCATCTTACCTGGGCTAAAGAAAAACAGACCTGGTCTGTTGCACAGTGGTCCAAAGTCCTCTTTTCTGATGAGAGCAACTTTTGCATCTCATTTGGAAACCAAGGACCCAGAGTCTGGAGAAAGAATGGAGAGGCACACACTGCAAGATGCTTGAAGTCCAGTGTGAAGTTTCCACAGTCTGTTGATTTGGGGAGCCATGTCATCTGCTGGTGTTGGTCCACTGTGCTTCATTAAGTCCAGGGTCAACTCAGCCATCTACCAGGAGATTTTGGAGCACTTCATGCTTCCTTCCACAGATGAGCTTTATGGGGATGCTGACTTCATTTTCCAGCAGGACTTGGCACCTGCCCACATTGCCAAAAGCACCAAAACCAAAAGCATCAATGACCGTTGGATTACTGTGCTTGATTGGCCAGCAAACTCACCTGACCTGAACCCCATAGATAATCTATGGGGGCATTGCCAAGAGAAAGATGAGAGACATGAAACCGAACAATGCAGAAGAGCTGAAGGCCGCTATTGAAGCATCCTGGTCTTCCATAACACCTCAGCAGTGCCACAGGCTGATAGCTTCCATGCCATGCTGCATTGAGGCAATAATTGCTGCAAAAGGGGCCCAAACCAAGTACTGAGTACATATGCATGCTTATACTTTTCAGAGGTCCGATATTGTTCTATGTACAATCCTTGTTTTATTGATTGCATGTAATATTCTAATTTTCTGAGATTGTGGATTTGGGGTTTTCATGAGCTGTAAGCCATAATCATCACAATTATGACAAATCATGGCTTGAACTATCTTGCTTTGCATGTAATGAGTCTATCTCATATATTAGTTTCACCTTTTAAGTTGCCTTACTGAAATAAATGAACTTTTGCACGAATTTTTTGAGTTTCTCCTGTACCTTGTGCACATATTAATATTTGTATACATTTCTTACTAAATTTATATTCATATTATATTCAGCATTCTATATCATTGTAACAATGTCATTTAATTTGTTTCTTTATTTTCCAACCATTTATAAAATAAATCCCAAATCATATAATACTCCATTTCTTCTTGTTCTCTAATTGCCAATGTTAATCTACTCATTTCTGCACATTCCAGTATTTTCTTAATCATCTCCTCCTCCACCATCTTTTCATTTTTCCAATTTTGAGCAAATACAATTCTAGCTGCTGATAATATACAGTGTGTATAATTAAATATATTGTTTTCTTTACCTTTAAAAAAAATTGAATAGACAGATAGTAATGAGGATGAGTTTTTTTACCCACAATATGCACCTACAATAAAAAAATATCTATAATAATCTATGGTAATGCTAGAGATGTGTTTGCCAAACTTATGTACTCTTCTAATCCCTGTAACTTCTTGATCTCACACATACATGACTTTCTCTGTTTCTCCCCCTCTATGTTACATAAGTGAATTTTGGTTATTTTACTACAGGTCGTAGCAGTGGCACCTGTTTTGTTAGGACAGTTTTTAAAACTGCACCAGCAGCCGCCAAGTAAAATAAATAAGGCTTGAATGTTTGCTTTAGGGCTCAGCTGTTTGTCACACAAGTTTCCTTCCCACCCAGACTGTTCTGCTTCATCACCATGCAGACCTTTGGAAACCAACCAAGTTAGTCTGATGCCTACATGAGTTCCTACTGCCTCCAAGTTGCATTACACAATGATTGATAAGCACCATATTTAGAGTTCAGAAATGCAAATGACGACCAGATGTGTGCAAAGCATCACAGAAAAGTCTCATCCATCTGCTGCCCTCTCTGGTTCTCCTGATTTTTGCAGCTAGCTATTGTAGCCCTAAGGGAGATGAGATAAAAGCAGATGAAAGGAGATCAAAGAGTGAGTTTCCCAGCTGTCCAACTTAATTGGGCATGGCTGGCTAGCCCAAGTCTCATAATGCCTGACCTGGAAGGAATGAAAGTCTGGATTTAACCAAAGTTTTTCTAAAGCAAGAAGATATTTTAACAATTCAGTTCTGATGATAGAATTGTAGCACATCAGTTTGTATCAAAAAAGGGGAAGATGAATGTAAGTCTCTCCTACAGGCAGGTTTTTGCTTAAATCAAGTAGTAGTATTTTTTCTAACAATACTAGTAAGGTGAAAACACATTAGAAAAATAAACAGAAAAAAATCATGGATATCTACAAATAGACATCTTTCCTGCATCTTATTTTTATGGAAGTTAGAATGGGTAGAAGTTTGTTTTAAATCTAACCCAGAGTTTTTGACAAGAAAATAGTATCTAGCTACACATTACTTTTTAAATAATGTAAGAAGCTGTTTAAGCACTTTTATTCTAAACAGATAATCAGAGTTGGAAGGGACCTTGTAGGTCATCTGGTCCAACCACCCCCCAAATGGGAGACCCTACACCATTTCTGACAAATGGCAGTCCAATTTCTTCTTGAAAGTCTCAAGTGATGGTGCTGTCACAACTTCTGAGGGCAAGCTGTTCCATTGGTTGATTGTTCTCACTGTCAGAAAGTTTCTCCTTATTTTCAGGTTAAATCTCTCCTTGTTCAGTTTCCATCCATTATTCCTTATCTGGCCTACAAGTGCTTTAGAAAATAGCTTGACCCCTTCCTCCCTGCAGCAGCCCCTCAAATATTGGAAGACCGCTATCATGTCTTCCCTGATCCTTCTCTTCACTAGACTAGCCATGCCCAGTTTCTGTAACCATTCTTCATATGTTTTAGTCTCCAGTCCCCTAATCATCCTGGTTGCTCTTCTTTGTACTTTTTCTAGAATCTCAACATCTTTTTTATAATGTGGTGAACAAAACTGGATGCAGTACTCTAGGTGTGGTCTTACTAAGGCTTTATAGAATGGTATTAGTACCCCACTTGATCTCGATTGTATCCCTCTGTTTATGCAACTTAGGATTGCATTAACTTTTTTGGCTGCTGCTGCACACTGCTGGCTCCTATTTAGCTGATTGTCCACTAAGACTCCAAGATCCCTCTCACAGTTACTGCTATTGAGCCTGGTTTCACCCAATCTATATGTGTGCACTTGGTTTTTCTTTCCTAAGTGTAGGACTTTACTTTTCTCTACATTGAATTTCATTTTGTTAGATATGGCCCAGTGTTCTAGTCTGTCAAGATCCATCTGGATCTTGAGCCTATCTTCTTGCCAGTTTAGTATCATCTGCAAATTTGGTAAGTTCCCCTTCTATTCCCTCATCTAAGTCGTTAATGAAGATATTGAAGAGTACTGGGCCTAAGACAGAATCTTGTGGCTGCTTTATTTATTTTTATTTATTTTATTTTGTCAAGCAAATATAAGATAACAGGTATAAATATAAACATAGTTATGAATACATGAAATGGATACATATAAGAAAAATAAAAAGAAATAATAGGACAGGGACGATAGGCACATTGATGCGCTTATGCACGCCCCCTACAGACCTCTTAGGAAAGGGCTGAGGTCAATAGTAGACAGTCTAAGGTTGAAGTTTTTGGGATTTGGGGAAGAAACCACAGAGTCAGGTAGAGTATTCTAGACATTGACCACTCTGTTGCTGAATTCATATTTCCTGCAATCTAGTTTGGTGTGGTTTACCTTGAGTTTGTATCTATTGTGTGCTCTTGTATTGTTGTGGTTGAAGCTGAAGTATTCATTGACAGGTAGGACATTGCAATGTATAATTTTATGTTCTATACTTAGATCAGACCGAAGGCGGTGTAGTTCTAAATTTTCTAGGTCTAGAATTTCAAGTCTGGTGGCATAAGGTATTCTGCAACGAGTAGAGGAGTAGAGAACTCTTCTTGTGAAATATTTCTGGACTTTCTCAACTGTGTTAATATCAGATACATAATGTGGGTTCCAAACTGATGAGCTGTATTCAAGTATTGGTCTAGCAAATGTTTTGTATGCTCTAGTTACCGTGTTTCTCACAAAATAAGGCTGGGCCTTATTTTTTTTTTGACCCCTGAAAAAATGGCTAGGCTCTCTTTTTGGGGGGTGATTTAATTCCCCCCCCTTGCATCCTCGGGTGGGCAGGCAGCGACGGCTTGGATGTTGACTTTGGCATTGGTGGGGCACTTTGTATCAGGAGACCTTCTGCCACCATTGCTTTCCCTTCTCCCCGTGCTGCCGCGGCGTTTAGAGCAACGCTGTGGTGTTTGGCGCAGCCACACACGGCCAGCCAGGGCTCCTCCCTGCAACTGGAGCCCAGCGGAGACATGGCTTCAGGTGCTCCTGTCGCCGCCTTCCCTTCGCCTTCGAAGGCAAAGCCAATTCTTTTAAAAACGACGCCCTACTACCAGTACAACAAAGCCTCTTCTGCCCAAGAGGGCAGCCCAACTCCACGTGGAGAGGCAAATCTCCCAGGGCCACAGCGCAGGATCACCCCACCCTGGGA
This sequence comes from Notechis scutatus, assembly GCF_049901735.1. Classification (NCBI taxonomy): domain Eukaryota; kingdom Metazoa; phylum Chordata; class Lepidosauria; order Squamata; family Elapidae; genus Notechis; species Notechis scutatus. Next base: position 229,726,971 of record NC_142010.1, on the reverse strand, counting down.
GAAGTGCCCAGCCGCCATCCCTGCCTGGCGCCGGGCAGAGCGTGAAGAGCTTCACCTGGGGTGCCCAACACAGTCTGTGCTAAGGCTGCAGCTCTGAAATAACTTTTAGCATGTTGTGTTAAGTTTTGATTCAGGGTTCTTAAATTTAAAAAAAATGTGGTTCCATCTGATAATTAAAAAGAAACTAATTATGCTTTGGATGCCCTCCTTCATGGATATGCTTCCCATTTTTCACTGTTTTAAAATATCCCTTAAGTCTCTTATGTCATCAAAAAGTGTTCATTAGATTAAAGTTTACTAAAAAATCTCTTTAGTTTCAAAGGTCTTTCACTTGCAATTTGAAATTGGATAGTCTTTCTAGAATAATACCATTATACCCCCACTTTAAAACAGTAGACGAGTATGAAAATTTGACACTGGATGTGCTGCCCCAGTCAGTCTATGGGAATTGGATAGTTACTTAGGAATTATGAGCTGTCCCCTTAAGGGAATGCATCATGGTAAATGTAGTTAAAGGTATCCTGAGAAATGTAGTTCATGTCATGTGGCCACATCTGTATTCCTGATTGGCCATTAAATTGACCCTTGAGGGGTTGGGGGAGTTTTCCTCATTCTTGCCTGAACTCACGAACTCATGGCAGCTTCTTTCTGTCGCTATGAGATGGGTTAGGAGATAACCATCTTTTAACTACAAGGCAAATATACAAAGGATTGGTCATTAAAGAAGAACTTCATCACAAATGTGGGTTTTGAGGATACCTGATGAACCAATAAATGTACTTTGTTATGAACGTCTTGTTGAATTTATCTCTCTGCATCTGCACAGTTTAAAATCCACTACTGTGCAGAAGACAGAAAACTGGATAAGATAATAACTGAGACTGTCAAGCTGCATAACTCTGCAAACATTTCCAGGAAGCTTGTTGGCTTTGAGTTTGTGATCTGATATTATTTGATTTATTTATCATTTCAGAATGTGTTAGGCTGCTGAATATTAATGTGTTATATGATATACATATATAATTCTTTCAAACTGCAAATCAAATAAATCTTTATCCTTAAGCTTAATTTTCTCAGTTATATTAGAATTCTGATGATGAATGAATTAAATGATTTCCAAATATAAGAAATGTTTACCTGTATTTTGCATTACCATCTGAATGTGTGCTATTCATGAGGTTGTGTGAAAGTATGAATTATACAGTTAAAAAAAAAAAAATTGGTATGCCTATACCTTCTATCATATATTCTAACTGAAAAGTGTTGGCTTGCAATAAAATAAACTCTGATTACACTTGTCTCTAATTTCTGTGGGTTGGAGTACACTATTCTTGTAGAGTATTACTGTAAAATATAAGTAATACATTTAATTCACATAAAACAATACATATTTATGTATTGCAAAATAGAAAATGACCATCTCATGCTTAGATATGCTTATCATTTGCTTCTACATTTTACACAGATCTTTGCATGCAGTTTGCAATGTCTCATCAGATTTTAAACAAGTAATTCAGTCATCAAGCTTTCTTGCAAGCTTTCCTTTTTACAGATTTTGTGTTTTAAAGACTTGTTTTCCACTCTTGCCTCAATTCTTTGGCCCATATTTGTGTAATATTCGCCAGCAGCGAATAACCAACTCCACAAATGGCTCTTTTGGTGCCAAGTACTTTGGCATATATTTGACAATACATATCTATAAGGCTACATAAACTGGACATAATCCAAAGAAAATCTGGTGCATTTTCTAGTTATTGGAATCTTCAGCACACCTTATCTATCATTCTTCCTCATCCATCTATTTTCTTAACTTTTTGAGAAGCATGGAGTACTTAATAAAAGTACTTACTTTTATTAAGAAGAGAGCTGCTGAATCATACCAAGATTCATCTTGTGTAGCTTCATATTTTAGTGACCTGCTAGGTACCTATGGAAAGTCTATAAACAGGAACAGAAGAGAGTCTCTTTTAAACCCATTTAAACTGATAACTATCACAAAAGCTTATTGCTTTGTAAAGAGAGGCAAGAGTGTCTGTGACCTTATGTTATTTAAGAGCTGTGGTTAGAATGCATATTGCAAGCCAATTTTGCTTACTACCAGCAGTTTGATTCTCATCAACTCAAAGTTGACTCAACACTTCATCCCTCTGAGGTCAGTAAAATGAGGACCCAGATTGTTGGGGGCAATATGCTGACTCTGTAAACTGCTTAGAGAGGGCTGTAAAGCACTATAAAGTGGTATATACTGTAAGTCTAAGTGCTATTGCTAAGTGTAGCCAAGCACATGCAATCTTCCCAACAAAGCTCCTTTTATAGTAATGTTGGGATGGCCTGTCTTAAAATCATAGGGTTTCCCCCCGCTACTTCTATTATAATTCCTTCTCTGTCACCAAGCTGCCTGATTGACAATCATATTCCCTATCCCTACCTACAGTAGGCAACAAAAGATCTTTGCTGCCTCTGATAGATTTTGGAGATTTTGATTTTGAGCCTTGCCCACCTTAGTTGTTTTTACAACTTCAAAGCTGGGAACACACAGTTCATTCCTGGCCTAAGTTTATTTGAAAAACAAAACTGAATATTTCCATGTCAAATTACCCAGCCTCTTGGACAAAGGACAGAATACAAAGTGATCATTTCATTTTGCTTTTTATATACTTATTATATTATTAGATGCCCAAATTTTATTATTATTACTATGGCCTTATGCGTGTGCCAATTCATCTTGCTTTTGTGACTACATTTTTCATCAAGGTGAATTGGATTGAAATTGAATTAAGAAAATTACTTTGTGTTCTCAGTATTATGCGTTGAAGTGCAACTTTTTGTACTTGCTGATCTGATCTTGGAAACAGTGAAGTCAAGCTTATTTTGCCTTTATTTTTATTTTTTATTTGGCCTTTATTTGGCCTTATTCATTTTTTACGGTCAGTGGTACCTCTATATTTAAGGGGGTATGTGGCAATTCTGGGGTTTTAACCTTTTCCCCTGGCTTCTGCCTACCCTTGTATCCTACCATTCTACTAAGATTCATCTACAATAAGTAAGGAGACTATATTGTGATCACCTCCTGTATGCCTGCTAGCAAACTTTATTCCCTTTCCCATAGAATATGCCTATGAGCAAAGTATTTACCTGCTCTTTCTTCTCATTTGGCTATTTATCAGCAAAGCCACCATGAGTCACCCTCTCTTTCTCTTCTATCCATCTCTAAAGTTGCCATAGCTGCCTAACACTTTCATCTGTTTGCAATCAGCTATTTAAGCAAAAAGGCACCATTTTAAACAGCAAGGTTTTCTTTATGCAGCAGTCAGCTAAACCAGTCACATAGCCAGTAAGCATACTAACATGTTCAGGAAGCATGTCACTATAATTTAAGCATTACAACGTAGTGTGGAAATCATGCAGATCATGGGCTGACTCTGTCTATGTATACCATAGATCATAATTTTGCCTAAAAATGTATATCCTCAAATTATATCACCTCCAGTTTAATGCTTGGACAGGTGAAGGATCAAGAAGATGACAAACAGCAGCAAGGTAGATAACCTCAGTTTACGTGGTAATGAGTGCACCATTAGAAAACATGAAAGACTGGGTTATGGGGAGATCATCCGGAGGAAAATCTATGTGATTACTAAGAGTCAAAAAAGACTTGATGGCACACAATGTTTTTTTTAAAAAAAACAACAACCCTAAATTCTCTTTACATCTTAAATCAGTAGTGATTAGTGATAGTGTGTTTTTAACTTCCAATTTTCATAATAAAGTATTTTCTCCATTCCTAAATTAGATTTCTGAAATTTAAAAAATGAATCCGGAAAAAAGAGTATCTACATGTATGGGTTGTAATAATATATTTTAGAGTTGAACAGATGCAGAGCAGTACTCCTTTTTTACATAACTTTTTGTCCATTTGTGCTCTTAGCTATATTTGTGAGACCTTGCTAAATGATTAGCAAACCGAAGCCCACCTTCTCCTCTGGATGTAGATCTAGTCCACTTCAACAACTTCTCTGATGCTGTCCTAAACTTTCTAGGATTGTTGCATTTAAGATTGTCAAGAAAACAAAAAACAAATAAACAAACAAAACCCAAGAGTTTATGGAGCTTTCTTTCAGCATATTCAGCTCTTGAAAAGTAACAGCACAGATACAACTAACTTTGATTCGTTGTCAAACATTGCCACCAGGTGGCTTAATAATGAAAATTACTGTTAAAAGAATGACTGCTGACAGAAAATATTACTTTTGGCAGTTGTAAAAGCTATTAATAACATATTTAGCCACAAAGCTACCAAGAAAATATGTGGTTTGGAACAGATATTATCCTATATTAAAATAACTTTATCTTTTCACTAGCATGAAACAAAACAATCACATTTTCCTGCCTAACGTGTATACTCGTTATTCAAATATATGAGATGCTGTATTCCTTTAATTTTCCTTAAATTGAGAAGATTGGGGGGGTGGAATTGTGGCTAATGTAAAATAAATATTCCAGGATATAAAATGGAAAGCACAGAATTGGGATTACAGAATTTTATCATTCAAAATTCTTTGTGAAAAACCTTAACAGAGCCATATATTTACCATTATTATCCTACCATGCAGATTCCAAATGCAAGCAAAATTCAATAGGCAATGGCTATGTGGATGAATCTATATAGGGTTTCTACAATGGGGTTTCTAATCCATCCAATGATTACCTACCCATCCACTCTCTTTTGCTTGCACTTCACATTAAAATTACAATGTGTGGCTAAGTTTGGAAAGTGGCTCTTGGGACTGTACGCAAGATTTTGCAGTGGCTGTGGCTATTCAGACTGAAATAGCTTTTACCTCTACGGCAGGGGTGTCAAACTCACATTATCACAGTGTCATCATGTGACATATCAGGACTTTCCCACTCTTTGCTAAACCATGTGGGGGCAGGGCCAGCACATGACACATCCGGCCCGCGGGCTCTGAGTTTGACACCCCTGCTCTAGAGTATTCTATTACTTCAATATTCTATTACCAAGATAGGGCATCTTTTAGGACCTAGAGCATAAGTAGAATTTTGATGTTATGTAGAGGGTGCAATCATAGAATAGCTAAAATGGGAGAAATGCTTAATTGTAGAATGGTTCAAATAATAGGTATGGCCAGTGTCAAAGTATCCATTTAGTAGAAAACAAAAGATCCCTAAAGGTGCTATTTTAGAAATTTTGTGGAACCTAAAAGTATTGTCTCAAATAAACACCATATGAAAGGCTGTGCTTTGCCTTCTAATTTCTATTAAAAATAATCTTTTTTAAGAATATCAGGATAGACAGGGACCTGGTAAACCAGGAGAAGAGAAGGAATACCTAACCCATATTATGGTAATAAATCATATGGAAGATTCCAACTGTAATCTTTTGCAGTATTTGGACATTATTTTACCAGGCCAATGTTTTATTTAAAACAAGATTTATTTCTGTTATTGAAATATTTTGGCTTCCTCAGCTGGAATCTCAGTTGTATTATGGAAAAAGGCATAAACAGCACTATTAAAGAACATTACATATATATTTAAAAGACTCAACTGAATTGGAAAAACTTATAAAATAGGGACCACTTATTGGGTTGTACTTATAAAATGTCAGCGAAATATTGTCAGGGAATACTTTAAGAGCTGGCCAGCTGCCATGATGCGGTAATGCTGTAATACTGTAATGATGATGCAATGGTAGGAATGAGTCAGCAGGATTATTTGACTATTGCCACTTTAAGAGTATGTATTATAAGAAGCCCTGCTGGAGCATATCTCTCTCTCCATGTGTTCTTCCCTTGTAGCTGATGATTGATTGTTTGACCTTTGCCTAGTAGTGTATATATATTCTTTTGTAGAGATAAACCACTATTTATTATTACAAACCTCTGTTTGATGTTATTGCTCCTGGGTTGTCTCACATAGTCACACTGTGTGCACTCTGACAAATATGACTCTGAAACTCGTATTTTTTTATACAAGGTATAGATTTTGATTAAATGGATGCAGGATTTAGCAATTATAGGAAGTTCAACCGAAGAAAGGTATTAAATTCACATTTAGAGAAAACTGGCACAAAATGTTCTATCACCGATACATTACTTCAGTATCAATTCTAAAATAGATGGCTCATTCTCTAAAAATTCTTTGAAATGTAATGACCAATTTGGATCATTTTTCATTTTTGGATCTTTTTTTTTTTTCATTTTTAGTGGCATGGTAAAATCCAACTTTTTTGGAAAATAATTTATAATAGAATGAATCAAATGTTTAAAATTCAATTTCCTTTCCAACAAGCAAATTTTTAAATTAAATATGACTAAAACTTACATTTCCACAAAGCATATTCAATCAGCTCTGTATATGATAAGTGCTACATGTTTCCCATTTGAAAGAATGCACAGTTGCTTTTGCAGAAGGGCTAATTAAACTCTGGGAATGTGTCTCAATGTTTATAAAAACTATATATTTCTGAAGTAAAACTGATAAAGAAATTCAAAAACCATTTATGGATTACAATTCTGCATATGGCTTTGTACCACATCTGAAATTTGAATTCCTCTTAGCATGAAGGCCTAAATTGTTTGGATGGAAATTGCTGTAATTCTTCATCTTATTTAATGTTTTATACCATGCTGATTATATTGATAATCATACGATACTTAAATTTTAACAATTATTTACATTTTTTTCAATATTGTATATTCATTTGTTAAAAACTGATTAATTTTTTTTTAATTAACCCAACACAATGTGCTCTTACAAATTCCTTATTAAACTTCCTTGTGCTTCATTTTATTTTATTTTTTCATCTATGCTTTGGATATGTATCTGTGTATCTTTTAGTGCTTGGCAGTATTCTTCTAAAAGTTAGTTTCCTTTTAGGAAGCACATTTGCAAACATGCACTAAAATATAGACCTACTGTATCTACTATCACACACTTAAGAAATGCTACATGAAATGGCTTGCCTTTAGACGCAGCTATCCAATTTGGCCTTAGGACTTATCAGAGTAAGATGTGTTTGACCATATCCATCTTTAGATTCTAGATGTAATTCATCTTGGTCTTTCTCATTCTCTGATAAAGTCAGAGAACAGAAATGGAGCTACAAAAATCTCATGTTCAATAAGATAAAATCAGAAAATTTCTGGTGGAGTGAGATGTTTAACCCCATCCATCTCTCATTTGGGAGACATAGGATGCCTTGGTTCATTCTCTTCATTTTGTTTCATCTGAAAACAGAAATTGAGGTGTGATATTCTCATATAGTTTCACATTTAGCCTGTGTAGCAAGACAGACAATTTTTTTGAATAATAGTAACAATATATTTCAAATAAAATGCATACATGGCTAGAATAGCAAGAGCAGTGCAAGCTAGAGAATCAGTTCACTAGTAGCAATTGAAAGTTTTATCTGCTGTTGCTGGAAATGAGGAGGAATTCCTGAACCCCATAGAAACTACAGTATCTGGAGATTGTGTTGGTTTTATTTGAATATTTACTCCAGGCAGTTAAGAGTAATACAAAATACAATAAAACCACATTTGTATCCTAAAAAGATCAAGACCTAGTAAAACAAATATCATTTAATATTCACATTAAAAGCCAGAACCAGAACAATTAAACATCTCTAAAACAGTTTGATCAACTTTTCAAGAGATAAAATACAAAAAGCACACTATATTTCCAAAGACCAGCAGAACAGTACAGATGTTGCTGTTTTAGCTGAACAATATTTTAATAAAGTGGTAATGGAAGAAGGGGCTGATAGTGACAATCCAGGGCTTTAGGGGAAAGCTATTCCACCAGAATGGGGAAGGGTTGTCTACTGAGAAGTTGTGTCTTTTCAATCCCATTCTCATTCTGAGTTGAATGCCCAGGATGAGCAAATTCAGTTTGAAGAGACAAATTTGAAGGTTAAATAGGAGCCAAGGTCTTTTAGTACTTGTGTACTAAATAGGTAAAAGTTGACTCAGTAGTAGCTCGTCTTCTTTAGTCTCAGCATTGGTCACCTATATGTTTCCAGATACAAGTCAAAGTGTTTGTTATCATCTATCAAGTCCTTCATTGTTCAGATCCAGGTAATCCTTGGGACCACTTGCTCTATGTGGAATGCACATGTTCTACATTTGAATTGTGAAGGTATACTGTACAATCCTATTTTTCCCCAAACTAAAGAGTTGAAGACCAGGAAACCTGCCTTTCTGTACGTAGCCCAGCCTTACAGAAAAATTAGCCCCAGTGTAAGAATATTCCCCTTTCTGTTAACATTCAGATGAGAAGATAAAAAAAAACATCTCTCCCTTTCTCTCTCTCTCTCTCTAGGTTTTCGACTGTAATTTATATGGACGTTGCTATTGAAATATGATACAAACTTATCACATGGTGATAATGAAGGGAAAAATCATTAGTTGTGTCCTTTTCCTGGCCACCAATAGATGTGAGATCATGAGAACCATCAAATCCCTGGTTCATGCTGAAATATCTCCTGTACATTCTTAATAATCTTTGGCAGCTTCAAGAATTCCTCTCGTACTTCAACTATTCTCCAGAAGTAGGCTACTGCTACCATCCATGCAGAATAAGAAATAAGTGTGTATTATTAAAAGTAAATATATACAGGTAGTCTTTGACTTACAACCATTTGTTTAGCAACCAAAGTTACAAAAATTGTCACAGCATCCCCACAGTCATGTGATCAAAATTTGGGCACTAGGTATCTAGTTGCAGTATCCTGGTGTTATGGGATTGCCATTTGTGACCTTCTCAGACAGCTTCTGACAAGCAAAGTTAATGCGATGAGCCGGGTTCACTTAACAAACACATGATTACTTAATAATTGCAATGATTTGCTTGACAACTCTAGCAAAAAATGTTGTAAACCCACGCATTCAACTCACTTAACAACCACCTCACTTGCCAAAGGAAATATTGGTCCCAATTATGGCTGTACGTTGAGGACTATCTCTTATACCATTTTGTCATGTCTTTCATTAACAAGAATGTTGTACATTTGCTTTTAGTAGCTAAATCTTTTTTATTTTAAATTTTTATTTTAATCAATTTTATAAATCAATTTAGGGAATAAGTTAAATGAACACAATATTATCTCATGATGGTAATTGATATTAATATTAATTATGTTTTAATTGACATATTTGGAAACACTGAAAATCAATATGATATTCAGTGCCTTACTATCCTAGCATCTATTTATGCACAATTAAATTATGGACTATTGAGAACAACTCTTGTTTTATCAAATTCTGGTTTCAGAATTCATCATACAAATCAATCTCAATTGGTTTGCTTTTGTGGCTACATGTTTATAAATAATCAACGTTGTCAGCAGAATCTTTTTATCTCTTCTTAATTCAATCTGCTGGAGCAGTTTTTCCTATGGGATAGTGAAAAGTTTTATGTTTTATGCTGCCTTCTTTCATTTGCCACATATGTAATTTTGACTAAATAGCAGAAAATGTCAGAATAACTTTACATCTGATATAAGAAACATATTTACACAATAGCAGTAATAGTGTGGCTTAAATATGCTTTGTACAACACATAAATAATATGTGCTTATGGATGGTCAGAAATTTGAATGGCTTTATTTTAGTTATTTAACATATTTATATGGATTAACGGGATAAATTCATAAAAGACAATTCTGTCAAGGGTTACTAATCTTGTGACTCAGTGGTCCCACCTAGTTGGGTGCAAGAGATGGCTGTATCTCCACCCTCAGGGGCACCAAGGCCAACCACTGTGAGAGACACTGTGAGAGACTAAATATTGGATTGAGAGTCCCAAAGGTGCTTTTTCAAGATGCAACTGGACTCCAGAAAGTCCAGCCTCTTGCCTCAACCATGACTTGGATGACTGAGAATCTCCATAGACATTGGATTTAGAGGATCCTCAGCAGATCCAGCAGGCTTTCTCTTATATTCTTATATACAAATTGGAATGTCTTTCTAGAACTGAAATTTGAAATCCAAAATTTATCAAACAATTGCAGGTTTACAGGTTATTCAAAGGGAATTTAAACATTGAGTTCATTTACACAGGACCAGGCTGATTTTTTTAAGTTAAACTGAGCTTAAAACTTGTTTCTCCATTTCCACAAGACAATTCATCTTCTGCAAAGATTTAAGTCAGAGGCTCCCAGAGTTCACAGCATCCTTACTATCTTACATTTCACAGTGACCTGATGTCGAAACAGTAAAGTACCCAGAGCTAATACTTCATATATGGGGTCCATTGGATGTTGAGAATCACTGTGCTCCTTATATTTAAAATATCCCATACAAGGATGTCCTGGGGAGTCATAGCACACAATTTGGGGATTTCAGGTAGAAGCTAATTCAGCAAATTCAAGAACAGAACAAATTTATGTTAAGATGCCTGGAAACTAAGAATAGATTTTCCATGGAAAGAAAAGAATGCCCAGGGACTAGGAAATCAGACACTGGATTCTCTCTTATAAGTCATGTGGCAACATTCACAACCCTCCCCATTCTAATAAAAGCTTTTTTAAGATTGAAACAGTTTAAAAAGTGTATGTATATGCATACGCATATAAGAATGAATGAATGAATGAATGAATGAAAACATTTCTGACAGTGGATTAGAGTAACGAAAAAAAGAAGATAAGGGCAAGTCAGAGAAAATGTATAGTCCTGTTTGCCTCAAAAAAGGCCAATTCTGAAATACTTTCTTTCCACTGTATGCATTGGAGAAGTAAGAATGACCCCAGAGGTCAAACTGACTTGTTAAAACAGAGTTAAATTTCTCATATGAACTGTGACAAATCTTTTAAACCATTTCAAAGTGGAAATTAAATCTACAGAGTATGCTGATTTTTTTTAATTTTTATCAACCAAATGGGTAGAATATATTCCATATATCATCATATATTGATGGGGAATTAAGAAATATTTAAAGGGGTATTTTCATTTCATTTCATTTTTCTAAACTCTCTTCAGCGCATGACTTTTGTTACGATAGCATTGCAAAAAAATATTTTTGGTTGAGTATTTAAGAGCTTTGGTACCTGATACTTGCTCTGTTCCTTTTGCTTCATATTTTTAAAATTGCTTTTTAAAAAGCTTCCTGCACAGCCCAGGAATGCTTTTTAGTGTCTGCTACTATTTAAACCTTCTACAAACTTCTACAAACCTTCTACAAACTTCTACAAACTGGTGATTTTGTAGCCACTATCACTAGGTAAACCTTAGTTAGGTTTGTGATTCACCAATTTTATTAATGCTCAGAATGCATTTTGCCAATTGACCTGAGGTACTTTTTTGTTACCTTTTCTTTTTTCTTGTACCTTCAAGTCAGTTTCTGACCTTGGTGACCAGTCTTGTGCAATTTGTTTGGAAAAAAATTTTTCTCAGAGGTGGGTTGCCTTTTTTTTTTCTAGACTGAGAAGTCATCCAGATGGCTTTGTGCTTAAAGTGGGATTAGAATTCATGGTCCTCCAGTTTCAAGTCTGATGCTTTAACCACTGCACCAAGCTGTCTTCCTTTGGTTGCCTTCTTTTGATACTACTGTTAACATTCTAAGAAACATTTTTTTTCATTCAATCATAAATCTTATGCAGGATAACCAACAATCTTTACGTGTTACGTGTGTGTGTGTGTGTGTGTGTGTGTGTGTGTGTGTGTGTGCCTGTGTCTGTATATCCCTATTTATTCAGTCTCTTACAAATCCTGTAAGAGAGATGGATGAATGGATGGACACATACATGCACACACACAATCAATCCATGAAGGGTAAGCTGAAAAGGAAAGACAGTGGGAATATCTCCTGCATAAACCTCATTGAATGAATCTGAATTATACAAGTGTACAACAAGAAACTGCACAACACAACATTACTACCCCATTAATTTTACATGCAGCTTCTGAAGGAAACATTTCCAAAGACAGTGACAACTAATTCCTCGATAAATGAGATCAGTCGATATGACCCACATCCTGCTGCAGTGAGCAACAAAATGATCCTTGATCATAATGGATTCGGATTGCACACTATAAGACTCAGCTCTCTCCCACTGTTCTATCAGTAGAGAATAATAGAAAACTGCAAATAGAAATAAATTGCATGAAATCCTGTGTGGTTTCTAGGTGCTTTCACGTAACTATAAAGGCACCACCTGTCACATTCATTCAAAACTCACTGTCAGAAAGCCTGATATAGGATTTGCTTAGAATTATATCTAAGTAATATCCTATTGAATATGTCAGTTGTTTGGTTCTATTTTAATCTTTCAGACAATATGATAGAAGTTATTTCTTTCTCAAAGAACATTTATTTTTTCCCAAATTGCCAAGTTTATGCATTTTGCCATGCATAAAAAATACTCACTGTACAGTATGTTTGAATGTATTGATTTCATTAGATGAGTAGGTCTTTGTGAAAAAAAATTAGCATATCATCCATTCCTTCATGTTGCATAATGAGATCTATGACTCGTAAAGAATATTCCATTTTTTCCCTGCAGAGGCACTCCTGGTACTCTCGTGCCATATCTTGAAATTCGCTGCCAACACATTTGAAAGAGGTAAAAATTCAGCAGCTCGGTGCTGGGGAAAAAAATGGGCTACACCTCTGCTTCAGGAGTGATACATATTTATATGCGTGGCTCCTACTTTTTCTTTTTATTGGGGAATCTGGCCCTCTGTCATGTTTCCAATATTTATTCTAAAGATTGCATACAAAACCAGAAAAGTGGGTTGTAATAATTCTTCTTTGGGAACAGAAAGTTCTTTACAAACAGTAATTTGTGAGTCAGAGGTCAAGATTTAATATTCTGTTTCAATTTATAAGCTCACAAGGTCACCCAGAACCCTCACTTTGTTAATATAGCTTATGTCAGCTATAACTGTCTTATTTATGACATTTCAGAGTTTTAGGAGGTGAATAGGGAAAGGCCAACTGAAGACAAAGCAGATTTCAGAGTGGTGGAAAGAAAAGTTTTCCAATCTGACAAAAATCAGAAATTTGTGAAACTATGTAGGCAACAAAATAAAAAAGGCATCAAAAAAAAGTTTTAGCTAACAGAAGGTTAAATAAATAAACCCGTCCTGGAAACACATGGTTCGTACTGGAGCCCAGAAGCACATGAGAAACTAGATACTGGACAGCATTTCAAGGACATGTCTCTTTTACTTTTCAGAAACTAGGGGTTTTAACTAGATAAGACATAAATCCTTACAAGATTTGGCAACAATGATGTGCTAGAAGGAAAAACTTGCATCACACTCGTGTAGGAAGCACCAAGGCTCTTTCAGGTTGAAAGGATTAGCTGGTGACATCACTGTTTCTCAGGACTCCTTTCATGTCCCCAGCAGGAATTCATCCTGCCCTATAGCAGCATTTAGATCTTGAACACGGGCTTGCCAACCTCCAACTCAGTGTCCTAATCACTTGAGCCATTGTGCTCCTATGATGTGTGAAGTGGCAGAAGGAACAAATATGAATTTATCAGAAAGATCAGAAAGTTCACACAACACACTCCTATAAAAGGCAGGGGAACATATAGTAGTAGTCCATATCAACTCATGGTAAATCACATAGAAATGGGTGGAAGAGGCACAGAAACTATTAATATACAAAATTATTCAGAAATTTGAAAAATGATTTTGTAGTGTGGCAAGCAGAAAGTGAGCCACTGAAATTACTACTAACCCATTTCAAGACTCATCATTAAAAGTTGGCTTCATTCTCATTTTTCAATTTCCTCTTCTTCAATTAGCAACAAAATAAAGTCACACAAAGAGAAATTGGACTTACAATACCCTGCAGAGAGACACACCACTTGGCCATCATACTTTTCACTTCAGATGACATCAGCACAGACATCATTGTATAGCCATGAAGGTCAAACGGTCAATAAAGAATTTGTACTAAACTGGGTACATAAAAAGTACTGCTTAAAGAAATATTGTGGGATAATTAAGAATGCAAGTCTAAATAAAGGGAAAAGTTCATTAATTATTTCCAGAGGGTCACATCTAATATCATATAGAACAGAAAATGGAAATCTTTCTTCATAATTATTAAAAATTGTTTCCCCATTATATTTAATGTGAATATTACCAATATACCGTATTTGCCGGGCGTATAAGATGACTGGGCGTATAAGACGACCCCCAACATTTCCACTCAAAATATAGAGTTTGTTATATACTCGCCATATAAGACTACCCCTCTTCCACACACCTTCCACTTTTGCACTTTTTTTTTTTTTTGACGCACTTTTCTGCTTTGGACAATTTTGAAATGAGCTAATCCAATTTTGAACCAAGAATATGCAAATAGCTATGGAGTTTAGAAATGAGTTTTAAAAATATTTTTCATTGCTTACCATTAAGCGTAAAATATGTTGTAAATAAAATGAGAACACAGGAAACGTTCTCTTCTCAATACAGCTGATCTCTCTCTCTCTCTCTCTCTCTCTCTCTCTCACACACACACACACACCAAAACCCGGACACTGAAAAGGCTGCCAAGGAACAGTATATTCAATGCCTTCTCTTTAATCAAGAAACAAGGAATTCCTTAGAATCTTTTTTTTTCCCCAAGTGGCCCTCTTTAAAAAAAAAAATGGAGGTAACACTTTCATTCAAAAAGTCTTCCAGTATCTGGAGTCGCTCAGACATATTGAAGTGAGGCAGGAGAGTAAGTGAAATTTGAAATGATCCAGCTACCGTTTTCTTCCCTCCCGCCCGAAGGCCATTATCTCCACGTCAAAACGAACGAGGGGAGGCAAAGAAGCCAAACACGCTAAAAGGATCTCTTTATTTTCCTACACAAGGTCACACCTACTTTTCCGCATTCAAAGGACAACCTCTCCTCACCACCACCACACACACACACACACACACCCCAATACCCGCAAACAATGTTCTGGGCATTAATCACCATTGCTACATTAACCTGGTAAATTTATACCCTGCCTCCCCAGTGTTGCTTTGACGGCAGGATTTCACACAGCGGGCGCTCGCTCGCTCTCTTCTCCGCTCTCCCACCGTTCGCACATGTTGGAAGCACCGTAAAACCTGATAACCCATCCGGGGCTCCCCATCCTTAACCTACAGCCGCCCGCATGCAAAACCTGCGTGCAAAAAAAAAAAGAAAAAGAAAAGTACGCCGCACGTGAGGATCTTGAATCCTCTCCTCCCCACACCGCTAAGGAAGGAAGAGGGGGAAAGGTTGCGCAGCGCGTGGCGCAGTGACACCCGCCACACACACACACACACACACACACACACACACACCCCGCTCCCCCCAGCCTCCCTCCCGGCTGCAACTCAAGCTCAAGTGGGAGTCGGAGTCCTCCCGGCGTATAAGACGCCCCCCACTTGGAGGCATGTTTTTCAGGGCAAAAAGTTGTCTTATACGCCGGCAAATACGGTAAATGAAAAGCTGAAATTTGATTCTGGGACTTCACAAGGATAAAGGAGTTTTTAATATTGTTGTTACACAGCCACTTCTTCTCCCACAAGGCTCTGATTTGAATCTTGTGTGGTTTTCATTTATCCAAAAGTTGTTAATTTACTTTAAATTTTTTTAACATACAAATTTTATTTCATGCCTGTTCTTTTTTTTACAGATAATTGTGAGGACTTAAATTTAAAAATGTTAATTTAGTTTATTTTGTAATCAAACTCATGCCTATCTTTTTTTAAAAGATATCTTTAAGATGTCAAAAAAAAAAAAAACAAGCAAAAATTATAAGAAATGGTGTTAGGAGTGAGTCTTTAGTTAGCACAGATAACTATTTTTATTATATTGAATACTTTAGGTTCAACATATTTCTACTTAAAGTTTTGCTTCAGTGCAACATAAAAATATAATCAATATCTCAAACTATGGGATCCCACAATTTGGGCCCAAATCAAGAGATTATTTTCCTTTTATTTTTAATTCAACTGAATTAAAACTGAAACTTAAGTTGATGAACTATGATTCACTTAAGCTTATTTTAGAAGTTTGGGTGAACTACCGTGTTTCTCCAACAATATGCCCCCCCAATAGGAAGACCCAGCATGTTTTCTAGGCATAAAATGAAATTAAGCCCATCCCCACAAATTTAGGCCTATTTTAAAACATGCAAAATAGAGTGGGGAGGGTGGGGGGGGAACTTGCCGTTAGGAGCGCTCCACGGGCAGCCATGCCTTGCAACCAGCCGCTTCTAACAGCTGCTCCTGGCAGAGTGCGGAGGTCTCCCTACCCCCTCCAAGCACCTTTGCTGCAGACCCGATACTGGTTGCAGGCCAGGTCGGCGGGCGGGCGGCAGCGTCGTAGATGTCAGCCTCAGCAAGGCACTTTACATCGCAAGACATTCGGTGCCTGCCGCTGCTGCTTCCTCTGTTGCTGTTGCTTTTCCTTCTACCCGTGCCACTGTCGTGTTTGGAGTGCTGTGCATTCCTCCACTGGCAGCAATTCAGCCACTTTTCAGGTGGGGGAGCCACCTCCGTAGCTTCCATGGTTCCAGCCGGCACTGGCGCCTCTCACCAGCTCTGTCTCCAACAACAGCACCAGCGCCGGTGGGAACCGTGGAAATGTTTCAGCTGCTTCTCAAGCGGGGGAGCTGCCTCTGTAGCTTCCAGTTCCCACTGGCACTCGCGCAGTTGTTGGAGGCAGTGCTGGTGAGAGAGGTGCCAGCTCCGGCGGGAACCGTGGAAGCTACGGAGGCAGCTCCCCCGCAGATGCCAAAGGGAAGATCCTCAAAATTGAATGGTGAAAGGAGAGTTCTAGGCCGCCCACTTTCTTTGCCTCGAAGCTCCCCAGAAAGTAGGCACAGAAGGGAGACGTCACTACTTTCCAACGGGAAGGGAGGGCTGGTAGTCAAAGCTCGCTCCATGGTTCTTGGACCTGAGGAAGAGAAGTGGGCGAGGCCACCCCTTAGTGACTTCTTCCACGGTGGGAAGCGAAGAGGGCTGCCTGCTCCAATTCCACATCCTTCCCCATGAGGGCCGGAGGAGCAACAACCAGCTGCTCACACATGCAGCAGCTCCGGTGCCGCCTCCCCACCAGGTCCTCCAGTGGGGACCTGCTGCTGGTGCTGCTCTCCACTCCCTTTCACATCCCGCTAATTTCCCCATTTAGTGTCTCGTAAAGTGCTGCTGGCGGGTGATCCCCCCTGCCCCGGGGAACCAGCCGTCCAGGTCGAAGATACATCGCTGAGTTCAGGAGGTTTGCTCCTAAGAATTTTCCTGGCATTTCCTTGCTAGGCTTTGTCGCGGTTTCACCAAAACAAAATCCATGCAGGAACCGTGGAAGCGTTTCATGCCTTCATGAGCCTGCCCACTTGAAATAAGTACAAAGCGACTGAAATCGGCTAAGCCATTATCCTTTCCGATAAACAGGGGAGAGAGACAGAGAGAGAGAGGGCAAGGCTGTAGGGTGCATCCAACTCTCACCTTTGTCGGGAAGGCTTCACTTTTTGCACACCTCTGTTTCAAGGAAAGGGCAGAAGTGCGAGGCAATGGGACTGTGGCCAGCACAGAACTATCCTCTGAAAGGGGCTGGGATCAAGTAGTACTTGCACAGCCAACCCACCTCAGGAGGCAACCTGGAGTGACTGGGAAGGTTCTGGAGAGGTGGGGAGTAAGATAGCGGCTGCAAGGCGGGTGGGGCACAGACCCTGGATGGATGGCTCCCTGGGGTGGAGGGGATCACCCGCCGGCAGCACTGCTAGGGAGCATGCTAGGCATCCGCTTTCTTTGCCTTGAAGCTCCCCAGAAAGTAGGCACAGAAGGGAGACGTTACTACTTTCCAATGGGAAGGGAGGGCTGGTAGTCATGCTGCTGCCGCCCTCCCACTGACCCGGCTTGCAACCAGCACCATACCCGGGTCTGCAGCAAAGGTGCTTGGCGGGGGTAGGGAGCCCTCCATGTTCCACCATGATCGGCCATTAGGAGCGGCTGGTTGCTAGGCATGGTTGCTCATGGGGCAATCTAGGATAGGGTGGGAGGGGGAATTAATCACCCCTGAAAAGACATCCTAGCCGGTTTTTCAGGGCTCAAAAGAAAATAAGACCCGGCCTTATTTTATGAGAAACACAGTAGAATTTAAATTCAAGCTTCCTAGACATGATCAAATTTGCATTTGTCATATACTTTTCAAACTTTATATTGACAGTGCAAATGTTAAAAAACTTTCTAGGTAATCAAAAATAGACTGATATGAAGTGCTAGCCAATACATCCTATGGGTTTTATAGAATGGTACATTCCCATCACATGTCAAAAAACCATCTTAATTTTATTTTATTTTATTGGAGATCCAGTTTTTTTAACAGGCAACCCTGTGCAAGCAAGATTAATTTGGTTTTAAAATAAACTTCTACTTTCTCTTCTTCTGCCCTTGCTTAGAAAATAATTTCTGAACTTTCAGTAGTATGCTGTGAGTTATTAGAACTGACATGTAATTTCATTCGTTTCTGCAGTCCCTCTGTATCAATCTGCTATAAAGAGCTAGAAGTGGGAGATACTCAAAGTGAGTTCTATGAATGTCACTGGGTATGAGAAATGCAATTTCTCTCATCTGGGTCTCTACCTTGACCTGTGCTGTCCAAATCCTAATTGCTGCCTTCTTGTCATTGTGATTCAGACTTAAAGCAAAATTATGTGTCATTTTATTTTAGAAATCTGTTCCCAAGACAGATTTTACAGGACCAATCTTTAATCTTCATTCTCATTTTTGTCTGTGAAGGATCTGGCAAACAGTTGATTCCACTGGACTTCTGAAACCATTTAAGATTTTTACCCAAAATTCTTCAGCCTTTTCTTGAAAGACAAATTCTAAAACTAAATGATACATATACCAGTATTATAATGCTTCAGGTAAAGGTAAAGGTTCCCTTTACACATAAGTGCTAGTCATTTCAATTATATTGTTCTTTTGACACTACCTACAGGTGAAACTCGAAAAATTAGAATATCGTGAAAAAGTTCATTTATTTCAGTAAGGCAACTTAAAAGGTGAAACTAATATATGAGATAGACTCATTACATGCAAAGCAAGATAGTTCAAGCCGTGATGTGTCATAATTGAGATGGTTATGGCTTACAGCTCATGAAAACTCCAAATCCACAATTTCAGAAAATTAGAATATTACATGCAATCAATAAAACAAGGATTGTACATAAAACAATATCGGATCTCTGAAAAGTATAAGCATGCATATGTACTCAGTACTTGATTTGGGCCCCTTTTGCAGCAATTAATGCCTCAATGCGGCGTGGCATGGAAGCTATCAGTCTAAGACAATAGTCTTATTGGTTGTTTGTTTGGTTTTTCCAAAATAAATATATCTTATTTCTTTTGCCATCCCAGCCTTTTCTAATTCAGCACCATCCAGATATGTTTGACTACAACTTCCATTATTGTCAGCCAAATGCCATGTTGGCTGAGATTGATAGGAGATCACCCAATTCATGTTGAAGGTATCAGTTAAGGGATACATGACAAACATGAAGCTGGAAATGTCAGTTCAGGTTCTCTAAATTCAAAATGGTTATGTCATAAACTCGTAGAATTAGCTGACTAAACGTAAGACTATCCTTCCATCAACAATTACATCATGTCAAACCAAAAAGAAGCCACTATGTACAAAAAAGCATGAACTTTTCAAGTTCTTTCACACCACTGCTAGCTTTGAAAAATGACTGTATCTTACAAACAACATGGCATCTACTTTATTTTTGCATCTTATAAACAACATTGAACTATAGTAACATTTAAACATTTAGTAAAATAAGATCTCATAATCACATTATCTATTTTAATATTATTATTATATTAATATATTATCTAGAGATAATGACAGGATTTTAATTTTAAAACAAACAAACAAACAAATAAATATTTATTAGAAACTCATTTAATAGAAATAATTGAGTCCCGATATTTTTCAATGTTGGCATACATGAAATAAATAAGTTAGTTAGTAGTTGGTAAGTTAGTATATAATGAGACAAAAGAAAGGAAAAAAGTTTTTTTTTAAGTTTTATTCATACTGCACTCATTTGGCATTAGTTTTCCTTTTCCAGTTTTCAGATTGACTCCATCTGATGTTGAGAAACTTCAAAAGAGAGTTTTATATTTAAAAATTATAATTCTTTCTTGCTTTATCCACAAATGCAGATCAAGAACTGGTCTAAATTATTCTAATAAATTTTATTTTTAAAATTAAAAATACCATGGCATAAAAAAGCTATAATCCATTCTTATTCCTACATGGCAGGAAATAGCAAACAGTAATATTCTCAAAGAGTCTGGTATGTGGAGTTTTCTGAGACAGTGCATTCACTCATAATAAAACTTTTGAAAAAGAAAAAGTTCAAAAGTGTACATTAAAAGTACCATTAAAGCTACTAACTTTTACAAAACAAAACATAACTCACTGCTAGTAAATCAAGGACTTTTTCCTGATTGCCCTGCCTGTCATTAATTAAAAGATTTATCTGTGAGTAGAGATGAGAGGAATACATTTTTTTTTTTTTTTTTTTTTGCTGAAACAGCTTTTCTGTTGCTGCTGGGCCAGTCTGTAGTCTCATGTTTCATGCACAAACTAGACTGCAGGAAATGCTTTGAGGTCTGTCTGAGGTATTCTAGTCAAGACAAATATCAGTTCTAAATTTATCAGATTTCTTTATCAGGAACTGAGAAGTAATATAAACAATATACACAATTATATTACATTGGTTTTTAAATAGTTCATTTCAATTTGGAGTTGAGAAACTAACAGCTAGCCCATACTATCTTGAAAGACTATTGCAGATAGTGGTTTTCTTTTAAAAAAAACTCAATTTGTCTTTCATTAAGTACTGAAATTATTTAAAAGAAGGGAGATAGTCACTTATTTTGTTAGTGACTGAGGTGGACTGCTAGAATGAACATACCTGGTACAGCTGTTTGCTTTTGCTATTACTCTCAACCACTGCCATTTTCTTGCATGCCATACCTGATGCTGATTGCTATTGGAACGAATGAGTTTCACTGAAGCAATCAGAAAGGCTACAACAGGCCAAATAGCTACAACAGTCTGAAGAAGCAGTTACAATTGCCTGCAGTTCAATTACTTTTGTCCTGAGACTGTGAAAGCCATTCTTTAGGTTTTTTTCTTTCTCTGCAAAGTACTTCATGGTTGATTTGGTGGCAGGTCTTTTCAGATCATCATGTTGCTGAAATATCCAATCACTTTTCAGCATGAATTTCTTCACTGACTGTGGGACATTAATGGAACAGTGGACAGCCTGTCTTAGCCTTCTGGAAAACTATAAAAACTTAGCTTTTCCATCAGGTGCTATAGACTGTATAGCACTGCCTATTCAATAGATAGGTTATCCTAAAATTCATCATCATCTAAAACAGAAATTCTCAAACTTTTAAGATGTGTGGAGTTCAACTCCCAGAATTCTCCAGCCAAGCAACTTTTTCTAGAATTTGAAGTTCATGCATCTTAAATTTGGCAAGTTTTAAAAACATTGATTTAAAGCATGCAAACAAAAAATTTGATAGTTTGGCACCAGAGGTGATATTCAGCAGGTTCTGACCAGTTCTGGAGAACCGGTATCAGAAATTTTGAATAGTTAGGAAAACCGGTAAATACCACCTCTGACTGGCCCCACCTGCATCTATTCTCTGCCTCTCAAGTCCCAGCTGATCGGAGTCCCAGCTGATCGGCTGGATCTTCTTTTGTTACCCTGCACAGGAGAACGGAGCTGGAAAGCAGGTTAGTGGGGTAGGGAGAGAATGGGATTTTACAGTACTCTTCCCCTGCCACACACCCACCAAGCTATGCCCACAGAACTGGTAGTAAAAAATTTGAATTCCACCACTGCTTGGCTTTCTACCAATAAATATAAAAAAACCTGTAGGAATCAAATTTGCTGAAAGCAGTTGTGGTTTAAGTTCTACTCTTCATGGTTTCTTTAAAATATACAATTTGATGAAAGTTTCTAAACTTTTGCATACAACTCTCTACATCTGTACAAGCCAAATGTAGGTTTAAAACAAAGATTTAACTCTCAAAATGACTTCTCCAGATGCAGGGGGAAAAATCGTAGTTTACTACATTTGTATGATAAATTAAAGCACATTGGTTGTATTTTAGGTTGATATGTAACTAAAATTATTTATACTTGTTATTAAATATAAATTATTTATACTTTCCGTGTTTTCTCTTTTCTGGACTATTTTTCTTTTAATTCTTTTTTAGTTTTATTTTTATTGTTAAAATTGTAAATATACAATAAAATTACTATAAAAATATGCCAATTGAATTTTAACAATATTTTAAACAATAATGTTTACGGGAGTTGGATGGCTAATAATTTGTTATTAATATTCCTCTAATTTACACTTCCTAGAGAACTTAGGGCAGAGTATTGAATAATTACAATAAACAAAGCAATAAAAGCAATAAAAAGGCATCCTATTACTATTTGCAAATGCTCATGTGGCCATGACCAATTATATTTTCAGTCGATAACTAAATCTAGATAGCGTCAGCCATACGTTCCAGGACACCAGTTGAAAAAACCCTCTTCCAGATAATCAAATGGTACACCATAGCAACAGACCTGATGCAAATCTGTCCCAGACTAATTTTGCTGCAGCTAATGCTGGAGAATTTTAAATACTTGGATTCTAAACTACCTAGTGCCTTATTGAATAATAATAGCATTTTTAACTTACTTTAAAAATTATTTAAGAATTGGTATACATAATTCTTTAAGAATTGGTGTAATACCGCTCTATATAAGTTTGCTATCTTTACCAGTTACAGATTATTCTAATCTGTATTCTGAATAGCACTATATGGAACACAAGTGTATAAATTATAAAATTATTTGCACTAATAGTAAATTTCTATTTTAGCAACCTATTATAGCAAACTCACGATTTAGCTCCTATAAAAGACTTACTTTGATTTTCTACCAAACTAATGGTTATCTTGATTCACTAATCAAACTTATGGTTATCTTGATTCACAAAGGATAGGACACAAGACTATTCAATTTATGTTTTGACACGTAGCTGAGATACTAGCCTGCCTCTGGAACTGTTAAATCTCTCACTTGGTTTGAGCATTGCTGGAGCAATAATTTCTTATGCCTTTTGTATTTCTGAATCTGGAAGTATAGGCATGGCAACATCTCTTCTATTGACTACTAGATGTGGAATCATGTGAACAATAGGATCTCAGACATCTGACTGCACTCTGGAAAACGACAACTTTTGTACTTAAAGATACTTGCCTTTATAATAAAAAGGGAAGTGGTATACCTATAGAGCACTCCGGATATTTTAAAGTACGTATTTTCAAATGTGGTTCACCACTTCCCTTTTTGAAAATGGCATTTTGTTTGTTTTATATGAAGAGGTAAGGTTCGTGGTCAATTGTAAGACACTAATAACCTGTCAGTTTGAAGCCTCCCTTATTCATGAAAGCTGGCTGGATGACTTCAGGCCAGTCACTCTCTCTCAGCCCCATCCACATCACAAGGTTGTTGTTGTGAGGAAAACAGGAGGCAGGAATATTGTTGTGCAGCCTTGAATTATATGTATATTCATATAAAAATGTAATAATCATAATCATCCTTGCTAGATCAGTTTTAACTAGATCCGTTCAGCATTGCACTTGCCTACAGAAGCAGCCATAGACTTATTTCTAATTAGACATGTATTTCACAGTCACTATCCAAGACTGAATTCTAACTATTAAGAACTGATCTGATAGATAGATGATAGATGAATGGATGGATGGATAGATAGATAGATAGATAGATAGATAGATAGATAGATAGATAGATAGATGCTCTTATCTCAGTGATTCAGATATGAAACAACTAAAACAATTATGAATTGGCTTAAGAATTATCATGTCAAGTTTGGAGTAATTTTGTTGAAGGATCCCAAAGTTTTCTTTTATTCCGTTCTATTTATATTTATACTCATCAGCTTAGGATATTTCTAAATGATCATCTCCCATTTAACTAAATCATCCAACTTTACAATGAAGACAAAGTACAACCTGACTTGACTATCCTCTAAGATTACTAAAGCCTTACTAAAACTGGCATATTTACTTCATGGAACTGGAGGACTTACTGACAATTAAAGGCCAAACAAGGCTTTATTTTATTAGTCAGCTAGATATCAATGGGTATCTCTTCTATTTGCTCAGTTTCAAAACAATACACATTTCTCTCACCACCACCCCGGCACCATAATAACAATAAGAACAAAAAAAAACCTAAGCAAACAGATGTTTGTTTGACAGAGCAGTTGAAACTCTTATGTGGTCTATTGCAGATCTTTCCACCAATACCACCATTCTGATACGCAAGGAAATGGATAAGCTACCAAATGTTTTTCATGCAACACAACTTTGCACAATTTAGCCACTTTTTCAGCAACACAGCCTAAGAATAGAAAATTCTCATGGTTTAAATTGCTTCTTGATAAATACCCAGGAGTAGTGCTAGCTAATCAGTAAAGGATTCAATTTGTTGTAACATTCCAAATGCATTTTAATTGAAAAAGCTTTTAATATTTGTTTTTCCAGTCAACCAATATCCTCTGTTTCAGCTTCCTGAAGGATGGTAAACTCAGCCTGTCAATGTTAGTCAGCTTTATTTTTATTCATGCAGAAGTCCATATTGATAATAATGAGAAATGGCCATTTTATGCCCAAACAATAGATAACAGATAATCAGAGTTGGAAGGGACCTTGTAGGTCATCTAGTCCAACCTCCTGCCCAAGCAGGAGACCCTACACCATTTCTGACAGATGAGAGTCCAATCTCTTCTTGAAACTCTCAAGTGATGGTGCTCCCACAACAGCTGAGAGGGGGAAAATATTGTAGAGCACTTTGCAAATGTGTCAAAAAGTTATCATTCTGAGTAGTAAGCTTTGTTGTTGTTTGTGATGATGATGATGATAACTTTTCCTAACTCCAGGCAGTATTGCCTTAAATTACCCCCAACTACCTCAATCCCAACTGCTGCCGGACTTAAATGCAAACTACTCAATGCAAGAAGCCTCGTGAATAAAATACCTGAATTTCTCATCCTCTTAAATATGGCTAACTTCGACATTATATTTGTCTGTGAAACATGGCTCAATGCATCTCTCCCGACTCCATTACCACAGTAAGAGACTATCATGTTTACCGATCAGATCGTGAAAATCGTCGAGGAGGTGGTGTTGCTATATTCTATAAAAATCCTTACATCTAAAAAATATCCAAGTTACCCAGGAGCTTGCCCTTCCTGAAACCATCATCTGTGAACTATCCTTAAATATCACAATTCGATTCTTACTATGTTACAGAGCACCTGATTATGACATCGAACATGTAAACAAGCTAAATACACTACTAACATGGGCTACATCCTGCCCATACCCTTTATCTTTCTTGGAGATTTCAATCTACCTCATATTGACTGGACCCTAAATAATTGTACAACTGAAATCATACACACAACCTTCTTCAATGCTATTACAAATCTAGGTCTTGAACAACTAGTAACCAACAACACTAGACTGAACAACTGCCTCGATCTCATCTTCTGCAATAGTTTGAACTTAATTTACCGAATACAAACCAAAGAACCCTTTTCCAGTAGTGATCACAATATGATTGACTTTTGCCTCAACATACGTCCACACAAAAATCACCACAACGATGTCATCCCTAGTTGTAACTTCAAAAAGGCAACTATGATCTTATAGATAACGATCTCTCATCCTCGATTGGCAATCTCTATTCACTGGATGCAATACTGTTGAAGACCATTACAACATATTTTTACTTGAAGTCAAAAGAGTCATCAAACTATATGTTCCAACAACAACTCCAAAACAAAACAAAAAGCAGATTACCCATATCAATAAGGAAACTTCAATCCAAAAAGAGATCACTCTGGCGGAAAAACAAATCTGGTCACGTTGCTAATTTCAAAAACCGATACAAAAACTTATGCCACCAGATAAAGACCGAATGCACCAATTACCACATTAAACAAGAGGAAAACCTTCTAAGCACCAATTCCACCCGTGCTTTTTACAATTTTGTAAACAACAAACTAAAAGACTCAAGGTCCATCCCTCCCTTGATAGGACCTGATGGTAAAGACTGCAGCGACGACACCATTAAAGCCAACATCTTTAACACATTCTTCGGCTCAGTGTTTGTAAACAGTAATGGATCATGCCCAATGTTTCCTAGCCGTACCACAGACAACAATAATGATCTAATACATATCGATTTTACAGTAGACAACGTTGAAAAAGCACTACGCAACCTAAAACCATCTCTATCTATTGGACCGGATGGAATATGTGCCTACTTCTTAAGAAAACTATCCGCTGCCATAGCCAAACCTCTAAGCATAATCTTTGAAAAATCTTTCAGAACCAGCTCCTTGCCCAACCTATGGTTACAAGCCACAGTCATTCCCATCTTCAAAAAGGAGACCCAAGCCAAGTTGAAAATTACAGACCAATCTCCTTATGCTGCGTCACCTGTAAAGTCATGGAATCAATTATTAACCAATCCATCATCCTACATTTAGAGACAAACAACCTACTCTCCAATAAACAATTTGGTTTCAGAAAAAAACTATCCTGTAATCTGCAACTCTTACACTGCAAAAACATATGGACTACACAACTCGACCAGGGCAAAGCAATAGACGCAATCTACATAGACTTCTGCAAAGCCTTTGATTCAGTGGTACACGACAAACTACTCCTAAAAATAAAATCTTATGGTATCTCTGGACAACTGAATAATTGATAGAAGCATTCCTGTCAAACAGACAACAAATGGTCAAAATTGGAACGCCCTATCAAATCCAGTACCTGTCAATAGTGGTGTTCCCCAAGGCAGTGTTCTAGGACCAACTCTCTTCATAATCTACATAAACGACCTTTGTGATCATATCAAGAGCAATTGCGTTCTCTTCGCTGATGATGTAAAGCTGTTCAATACCACAGACAATACTACTACCCTTCAAAAGATCTAGACTATGTATCTGAATGGTCTAACATATGGCAACTCCAAATCTCAACAAATAAATGCTCTGTCTTACATATTGGTAAAAAAATCAGAAAATAAAATACAAGCTGAATAGTCAAGATCTTGTTGATGACTCAAGCTCTGTAAAGGACCTGGGAATACTCACCTCTAATGATCTAAGTGCTAGAGCTCACTGCAACTACATAGCCAAAAAGGCATTAAGAGTTGTTAACCTAATCCTACGTTGCTTTTTCTCTGGTAATATCTCACTACTAACCAGAGCATACAAAACATTTGCTAGACCAATACTCGAATACAGTTCATCAGTCTGGAATCCTTATCACGTATGTGATATTAACACAATCGAGAAAGTCCAGAAGTATTTCACAAGAAGAGTTCTCCACTCTTCTACCCGTTATAGAATACCTTACGCCACCAGACTCGAAATTCTAAAACTAGAAAACCTCGAATTACGCCGTCTTCGGTCCGACTTAAGCATGGTATATAAAATCATACATTGCAATGTCCTACCTGTCAATGAATACTTCAGCTTTAACCATAACAACACAAGAGCACACAACAGATACAAACTCAGAGTAAACCGCACCAAACTTGATTGCAGGAAATACGACTTCAGCAATAGAGTGGTCAATGTCTGGAATACTCTACCCGACTCTGTAGTCTCTTCCCCAAACCCCAAAAACTTTAACCTTAGACTGTCTACTATTGACCTCACCCCTTTCCTAAGAGGTCTGTAGGGGCGTGCATAAGCGCACCAACGTGCCTACCGTCCCTGTCCTATTGTTTCTCTTATTCTTTTATTTTTCTTATATGTACCCATTTCATATATTCACAACTATGTATACACTTGTACTTATTATCTTGTAAACAATTGACAAATCAAATAAATAAATAAATAAATAAATAAAAATAAATTACATTTTCCATTACCTGGAACTAGTGATGAAGAAGTGATAGCAATATTGCAGGAATCAACATGGCTGCTTCATTTACGTAGTTTCTCTTTTCTGTTTTCCTTTAGAAACAGCTTAAATTAATCTGATAATATGCAAATATTGCTTTTGGAAAGATGAATTCTATAAAGCTAAACAAACTGAATTTCTGAGTTTCCTAAATCAATATTATAAGTAAATATTCTTTAATGCATAATCATGGAAAGTACATTCTTCAAGATAGCAAGCACCAATATGCTATCTATTTTTACTGAGCCAATGCTACACTGCAAACTGTTTAAAAATCTTATAGAAATGTTTATTCTTAAACAATAATAAATAAGCAAATAAAAACACACTAAAAGGAAATTATGAGATGTTCAGGTCAAAGGCAAGGTTTTGGGTGCTAAAATGCAAAACCAAAAGGAGTAATGGTCTTCGGAGTTTATTCAAACTGCATGTATGAATCACATTGTGCTTTGAATAAGTCTATTTGACACATTTTCCGAGACTCTTAAAAAGTAACCTTCCTGCATATACATAAATTGAGGTCATGGTCTAGCACTCTTGCTTCTTAGAAAACTCAGAAATATTTCTACTTTCAAGCTAAATATTATTACTCAATCTGACTGCAGCAATTATATTATTTCTACCCCTTTTTAAGTGTAGGTATAAATCAAATAAGCTATTTTTCTTTCCATCTCCTGCTGTGAAGTCTGAAGCTGCTAAAAGTTTCTAAACAACCTCGGATCTATGCTGCAGTTAACTCTGAACTGCTTATTCATCTTAAAGAAAGCATTTTAACATTGTGAATGGATGAATACTTTCCATGCAAAAATCCTTTTAGAAGCATATTTCATTGGATTGCACGGATAGCAGAAGGAAGCAGTGAATCAATGAATATTTAAATTTGTGATGGGCTGTGGAGAAGGGAATCTTCTGAAATTGAGAAATTGATTGTTTCTATAACCATTTGCTAGTTCAAATTGGTATTAAAAACAAATCATTCTGATTTCCTGTCTGCCATCTTGCATACTGTCATAAAAACTTTCACGGAATCTAGACAATCTAGTTAATAATGATTTCAATAAAGACTTTTCTGGAGATAGGAAAATCACCTTTAATATGCCTTTTAATAGTAGTGTTCCTTTGCACAGGATATGTATTATGACATAACTAGAGAAAACAGCTATATAAACATTAGATTGCTACCTCCCAAGTCATGTTTCATATAGCTTAAGTTGTCCCAGGAACGTCACAGATGAAGTACAGAGAAATAAATTTTAGGATAAATGTATTATATTATCGGTAAAAGAGGACTGAAGAGTTTAGTTATGACAGTGAAGATGTGACCAGGAACTAAATGTGAAAAAAGAAACTAATATTGCCCTGTATTGACTCTCTTTGATATATGAGAATTGCTTCAACAGTGAGATGGGTAGCATATAAATTTAATAACTAAATAAATAATAAAGACACGGAGGAGAGAAAATGCTGCCAGGCTTTCAAGATTGTTTAATGTAGCCTTAAATTGATTTTGTTGTTCTCTGGGTTGTGTAGTTTGTATCTTGATTATTTTGATGTTGATAGCGTTTGTCATTTTAGTTCAGCTACTGTACTTATATTTTAATGTTTTTTTTTTATTCTGCTTGTACCCAGTCACATGCTTTGAGATAGATGGCCATATAATTTATTCATATGAATTGATGACTGAATGACCTATATAAATGCAGTAGAATTCTATTATATTGTGATAAATATCTCCTGACCTGGCCACCTCAAAGGGATGATATTTGGGCCCTATCTTGTCTCCTAAATTGAATCAAGATTGGTTTCTAGGTACAATTTGAAGTTCCTGTTTAAATTTACAAATGTCTTCATAGTTTGCACCTAAATATCACCAGGACCACGTTTTCCAGCTAGAATTATATCAATCAATGAGATCACCTCGATAGAAGCTACTACCACTGTTCCACTTCTGATTAATTTCTGGGGATGTTGCCAAGGCATAATGCATTTCTCTTTTAGAATTAATCCACTGTTTTAGTTTTGCTTTTATTCTCATGCTCCTGCTTCTTGCTGGGAGATCCTTGTGTGGTCCAGCAGCCTGAATGTGTAGATGAGTAACAGTACCACTGTTGTGTTTCGCCGGCGGCAGGTACTGACAGCTGAGGTCTCGGAGAGCGAGGACTCAGATAAGGGGCCTGCGTATGATGCAGGGATGGAGCCAGGACTATGCTGCCTTCGGAGCTTGTGGAGGCTGGCAGCAGTGATGCAGAGGACCCTGAGGAGCCTGTGTCCAGTGCGCTTGCACACAGGGCTGCTCAAAGAGCAGCTGCAGCAGCACAGGCAACTCAGGAGTAAGGCTGCAAGGTGATGGCCCCTCCCTTAAGGGATAAAAGCCAGCCCTCAGAGGTGGGATTCTTTTCAGGAAGCAAAGAGGTTCTTGCACTTCAAGTCTTGTGGAAGTTCATACTATCCTGGTTTGTATTTGGAGACTTTTGGTTTTGAATATTTCCTTGCAATTTAATCTAGTGTTCTTGGTAGCCTTGCACGACCTTGACAAGATTTGTTCTTATCTGGGACAATTAGTTTTAATAGTGTTTTACTGTGAATGAACGGAATTCACAGAGAAGCATTAAAAAGGTTTTGCTTTGTTTGGTGTTTGTTTGCTTGGAACAAGGCTTGGGTCAGAACAACCACATTGCCCAGGATGCATCACAAGGAGGCTAGTCTACTGCATTAATTAAAATCTGGAGGGTAAAATCCAATATCAGCAAAACTGAGATGTTTTCACTGGAACAAACAAGCTAACTATACACTAAAAGTGGAATTTAGGAACCAGCTGCTATTTAACCATAATCCAAAGTATCAGGAATGACCTTTGATCGGACCGTAACATCTAAGGAACCTCTAAAAAAACAAGGATAAAATAAAAACCAGGAACAATATTCTTCATAAATCTTCAGGCACCAGCTAGGGAGCAAGTACTACAGTATTGAGGATTAATTTTTATTCAGCAGCCGAGTATTACAGCCCTGTATGTTTAAACAATGCCCATACAAAAGCAGAGGATATCCAGTTTAATCACACTATGAAGCTAATATCAGGAACTATTAAATCAATTTCTAAATAACTACCAGTATTATCTAACATACCACCTCCATTTTAGAAGACAGCCTTTAAAAGGTAATGGCAAAAATGTGACGTAAACCTATTATTATCTATACATGGGACTGTCACAATCAAATATTCAGATTCAAATCTTGAAATCCACCATGGAAACTTGGGACTCCAATTAATCAGAGAAGACTTTGACAGTGAGATAGCATGCTGCCAGGAGTGGGCAATTTCTAATCCAGATCTTAGTAATTTAGTGTCTGATCTAGTGCAACACTCCTTCAGCTTTGATCTTCCAAAGAAAATCTGGACAGCACTCAACTAGACCCTAACTGACCATGGCAGCTGCCAATACTGGAAATATAAATGGGGGTTGGTTGATAATCCTAACTGTGACTGCAGGAACATCCTACAAACTTTACATCAGATTGGGATGCAATGCCCTCTCAGAAGGTTCCTGGATCCCTGCATAAAAAACATCCTGAGGGCACTTCTGTCCAATAGCTAAATGATCTAAATATCCGGCCATATGTTTAGTCACTCCACTTAATTGCTCGAACATAATTTAATTTTATTCATAAATTTATTCATCACTTTTACTCTGTATTTAAAATAATTCACTGCTCTGATCTTTTATATTTTGATATACATTTTATATATATAAATGAATTTTATGCACTATGCTGCATTTTGTTATGCCAAAGAAAATTTTAAAAAATCAACCCTCTGAAAAGCATCTCCCTTTCCATCAGGGCTGCTGTCTCTCTGTCAACATTTAGGAGAAAACAAAAGAAACATGGAATCCTTCTATAGAGTCTTTCCCTAATATATCACATGATAGGGTTTTGGGGTTTTGTTTTGTTTCACCCCTTAAATATTTTATTTTCAAACCTACTATTGTTTTCTTTGTGCCATATTTTTTTAAGTCTTGTTATAATGAATGATTCAGTCAATTTGTTGAAACTGGCAACATGCAAGTTTTATATATTTGTATCTATTTAATTTAGAGGCTGCCCAATTCCATAAGTGGGTGGGTTACAATATATACTACATCTAACTTATTACAATTGTACACTAATCTTCTCTCATGGCAATCAAATAAGTTTTAGCCTTCAAATAATATGTCCGCACTTGGGAAACTGTATTAACCTATTATTATACAACCATAAATAATTCTGAGCCCTACAGCAGACATTTAGAACGTATATTGGCATTGGTTGGATTTTAAAGGATAATTGTATTATATATCCTTTAATTCCTATTCACTCTATAATACCTCTTGATTTTTTAAAAATGTTCCCTGAAGCATTAAGGAGAAAACTATAGGTAGCAAAATATATTGACAAAGATTTACATCAAATCTGCCTCTTAAGATGTAAAAATAGGAACACATTTATTTTAGTCTATAGTACGTGTGATTGAATCTGAATAAAAATATGTCACAGTAGAATGGCAATTTAAACGTGACTGGACAAGTAAATGTAGATTATTTTATCCCTATTCACTATGATTTATATGTAGATATTGAACTATGAATCTGAAATCAACAAAACAGAAAACATGACCACAATTGGTACTGGAACTTCCATCACTAAGCAAAGCAGTTATTAAGTGAGTTGCACCCAATTCTATAATCTTTTTGTCATGCCCCTGGTGAAGACTGACTCTGAGGAAGAGGAGGAACAGCCAACAGAGAGTGGGAGTGTGGCTCCAGAGGTGGTGGAGGAGACTGGGGAAGGGCAGAGGCTGGCTGAGCAATCAGAGGAGGATCCAGGCCCATCCCCTATCCCTCCTAGGGCACGCAGGGAGGAGAGGATCAGGGAAAAGCGAGGTCTACTCAGGAAGAGATTACCCTGATCAGCCTCGTGCCTTGCAGCTGGGAACTATGTATATAAGTTTGTAACCGCGTAGTCAGAATTGTTGGAGTCAAAGTTTAGTGTTTACTTTGAAAGAGGTTTATCTTTGCTGGTGTTCTTCCCATAGACTCTCCTCGGTTATCTTCCTGGAATGTATGATTAATTATCTTGGCTTGCTTCGGAACTCTCGTCAATGCGGTTGGTTTTGGTTTTCTTTTTGCCTCATTATTTACTTTTGTGCCTTTAAACTGTGCCTAATAAAACAGTGAAGTTAAGTTGAAGGCATTACCGGCATTTAATGTATGTTTTGGGTTATTTTGAGAGACTATGGGTCATTACACTTTTTTTGCTGTAATCCTTAAGTGAATTACTGTGTCCATTAAGTGAATACGGTTGTTAAGCAAATCTGGCTTTACCCCATTGACTTTGCTTGTTGGAATCCAGCTAGGAAAGTCACAAATGGTGACCCCAGGATACTGCAACCATCATAAATATATGACAATTGCCAAGCACATGAATTTTATCATATGACCATGGGGATGCTGCAACAGTTATAACTGTTTGTCAGTCACTTATTTCAATGTTGCTATAACTCTGAATAGTCACTAAAAGAATAGTCGTAAGTTGAGGACTACCTGTGTTAAAAATACCACCATTAATTGAATAGCAGAAGTTCCCATTTTAAAAAATTAAATCTCCTAACATAATCAGGCAGCTATGCAGTCTTTATTAAATCTTTGATCAAATCTCTGCTTGCTTTTATGTACATTGTGATCCACATAAAAAACAGGGAGAGCTTTAATCACCCCATTGTGGTTGCTATCTTGTTTTAACCAAACATTGCGGACAACTTTTAATATAGATATCTTACACAGAGTATGGCTTAGTACAGATATTAATACATATTAACAGCCATTAAATATTATCATTATTAATAATAGATTTATTTATTTAAGAGTATGTAAAAGACTTACTTTTATCTAAACTACACTTTGAAGAGAAAAATGGCAGAGAGAGAGAGACAGACAGACAGAGGGAGAGAATGATGAATCTTTTTGTTTTAAACACAAAAGCTCATTTCACTTATAATAAGCCAGATGAGGAACAAACACAAGGACCTTTTTTTCCTTTATTTATCTCTCCGCAAAAATATATGTAAAAAAAATAGATGTAAAAAAAAATTGGTGGAGTTTTCCTATACCTTTCATAATGACAAGATGACAAGAATACAATTGTACTTCCATCTTTCTATTTTCTACTTTTCTGAAATTGTGAAGCAAAGAAGAGGCATAATTTTGCAAAGGTTATTTTCCTTGGCAAAACATTTCCTTCACAGAGAAAAAGCTGGATTACATGCATATTTGCAATGAGCATGCCAAAAGCTAAAACTGCCATCAAAGTTATACATTCTTCTCAGTGGGAGATTCAAATTTTTTTACTACCGGTTCTGTGGATGTGGCTTGGTGGGCATGGCAGGGGAAAGTTACTGTAAAATCCCATTCCCTCTCCATCTCACTAACCTGCTTTCCAGCTCAGTTCTCCTGTGCAGGGCAACAAAAGACCCAGTCAATCAGCTGGAACTTGGGAGGCAGAGAATAGATGGGGCAGGGCCAGTCAGAGGTGGTATTTGCCGGTTCTCTGAACTACTCAAAATTTCCGCTACCGGTTCTCCAAAACTGGTCAGTACCTGCTGAATACCACCCGATTCTTCCTCTGCTCTTTCATAATCTCTAAGTTATGATGGGGTGAGATGCTATTTCCCTTATTTCCAGACACATATGAAACCTTCTCATGTCTTTTTAATATCTACAATTCAGTGTAGTTTAATTTTAAGTGAAATTTATTACTTAAAAATTTTTCCCCTCTTGTCTGCAAAAATACTCAGCTTATATTGGTATACCCCTTTTGAGAAATTAGCTAATGTTAGTGGATATTCAAAAACAATATAATGAAAGAAATATTTTTGGGGCATCTCCATTAAGTCGAGGAGGGAGACAATGATGAAACCTGCATGTGCCAAACCTCTCTACTTATATCAGATACATGCATGTAATTATGGTATTTGCACAATCAAGTCAAGAGTGGTTTATTGACACATCACTAATTGTATTTGTTCCATCATTTATGTTTGTATACATGTTGAGTAAAAGTGTTATAAATCAATATTGGTTGGTTGATTGACTCAATTTGTATGGTCACCCATATCAGGGAAGTGATTCTTGGTGGCAAATAGTCATAAAATCAATTAAATCAATTACAATCCTAATGCAAAAAAGAATTATAATCCATAGATGTTAGTACTTTAATATAACTCAATGTGTAGCATGTCATATAGTTGAATGTATGTGAGTGGGCTTTCATACATTAAAACTGATAAAACATTTAAGTTACTCATGTCAAGAAAAACTCTAGAAAAGTTAAAATTTATATATATTTTTACAGTATAACTGCTGTAAAAAATATTAGAAGTCACTTTATATTCTTTTTCTTGCTTGTCTCATTTTCAATTTTTTTTCTTTACTTGCATTTTTTTGCTTTTTGCTTTCCTTATTTCTTCCTTACTTTTTATTAGCTTGTATTACTTCTTGTTTAAAAGTTTTAATTATATATTCTGTCTTCAGACATGCCTAGTTTTTATTTCTCCATTTGTTACCGGAGCATAATATATTGAAAGTAATTTCTTATAGTTTACCGAGAATAAGATAGAATAAGTCTAACACTGAGAATAAGTCTAACACTGGTCTCAACCGCCCTTTGGGTCAAATGCATGGATAAAGGAAAAACCAAAGCTCTTCGGTGTTTGGAAAACAAAAGTTTTTAATTCCTTCTTGTGCGAGGACACCAAGAACAGTCAAGCAATATAAATAAAGTCAGCTCTAAACTGAGTTTAACAGAACCCTGTATTTATAGATACTTCCCATTATTACCCAGTATTATCTGTTATTACCCCTCATTATCAAATCATAGTCATTGTGGTTAATCCCCGTAGCTTAATTAATCCACCATTAGCTACATTCACATCAATATGTCCACAACAAAATGGCTCCCCGTCAGTACACTCTTCGTGTGTACTCTCCAGGATCTTTGCTGGTACATCGGAATCGCCACCATCATCGGAGCCCCATTGGTTGCTTGTGTTGCGTGGATGCAACAACTGGAGGCTTTTAAGAAAGGATTTATTTATTTTATTTATTTATTTATTTGATTTGTCAATTGTTTACAAGATAATAAGTACAAGTGTATACATAGTTGTGAATATATGAAATGGGTACATATAAGAAAAATAAAATAAGAGAAACAATAGGACAGGGACGGTAGGCACGTTGGTGCGCTTATGCGCCCCCTACAGACCTCTTAGGAAAGGGGTGAGGTCAATAGTAGACAGTCTAAGGTTAAAGTTTTTGGGGTTTGGGGAAGAGACTACAGAGTCGGGTAGAGTATTCCAGACATTGACCACTCTATTGCTGAAGTCGTATTTCCTGCAATCAAGTTTGGTGCGGTTTACTTTGAGTTTGTATCTGTTGTGTGCTCTTGTGTTGTTATGGTTAAAGCTGAAGTATTCATTGACAGGTAGGACATTGCAATGTATGATTTTATATACCATGCTTAAGTCGGACCGAAGACGGCGTAATTCGAGGTTTTCTAGTTTTAGAATTTCGAGTCTGGTGGCGTAAGGTATTCTATAACGGGTAGAAGAGTGGAGAACTCTTCTTGTGAAATACTTCTGGACTTTCTCAATTGTGTTAATATCACATACGTGATAAGGATTCCAGACTGATGAACTGTATTGAGTATTGGTCTAGCAAATGTTTTGTATGCTCTGGTTAGTAGTGAGATATTACCAGAGAAAAAGCAACGTAGGATTAGGTTAACAACTCTTAATGCCTTTTTGGCTATGTAGTTGCAGTGAGCTCTAGCACTTAGATCATTAGAGGTGAGTATTCCCAGGTCCTTTACAGAGCTTGGGTCATCAACAAGATCTTGACTATTCAGTTTGTATTTTATTTTCTGATTTTTTTACCAATATGTAAGACAGAGCATTTATTTGTTGAGATTTGGAGTTGCCATATGTTAGACCATTCAGATACATAGTCTAGATCTTTTTGAAGGGTAGTAGTATTGTCTGTGGTATTGAACAGCTTTACATCATCAGCGAAGAGAACGCAATTGCTCTTGATATGATCACAAAGGTCGTTTATGTAGATTATGAAGAGAGTTGGTCCTAGAACACTGCCTTGGGGAACACCACTATTGACAGGTACTGGATTTGATAGGGCGTTCCCGATTTTGACCATTTGTTGTCTGTTTGACAGGAATGCTTCTATCCAGTCATTCAGTTGTCCAGAGATACCATAAGATTTTATTTTTAGGAGTAGTTTGTCGTGTACCACTGAATCAAAGGCTTTGCAGAAGTCTATGTAGATTGCGTCTATTGCTTTGCCCTGGTCGAGTTGAGTAGTCCATATGTTTTTTGCAGTGTAAGAGTTGCAGATTACAGGATAGTTTTTTTCTGAAACCAAATTGTTTATTGGAGAGTAGGTTGTTTGTCTCTAAATGGAGGATGATGGATTGGTTAATAATTGATTCCATGACTTTACAGGTGACGCAGCATAAGGAGATTGGCCTGTAATTTTCAACTAGGCTTGGGTCTCCCCTTTTGAAGATGGGAATGACTGTGGCTTGTAACCATAGGTTGGGCAAGGAGCTGGTTCTGAAAGATCTTTCAAAGATTATGCTTAGAGGTTTGGCTATGGCAGCGGATAGTTTTCTTAAGAAGTAGGCACATATTTTTCTAAAATGGTATAGGGTCTCCTGCTTGAGCAGGGGGTTGGACTAGAAGACTTCCAAGGTCCCTTCCAACTCTGTTGTCATGTTATAATTTCCTTTAAATTTCACCCACTTTTAAACCCATGATCATTGCCTTGAAATTTCCAGGTGATTTTTTTTTAACAGCAAAGCAACATGTGCTGTAGGATGGATTCTCTTGTTTTTAAGCCACTGTTTAATTCATGACTCTATTACTCTTGCCAATTTTATTCCCCAGAGCAACCTATTTTATTAATAGAAAAATATCTTAACCTATTTCATATTTATACAAGTTTTCCTCCTTGACATTGTCTAATGTCCTTTAGGCAGATGATTCCATTCATACGTTGTCAGCTTTTCTCAACATGGTGCCTTTCAGTTGTGTCACACCATAAACCCCACTACTCCATAACTGCATATGCAGGTAATTGTGATGGCAGCTGTAGTTCAACCCATTTGAAAGCCATCAGTTCAAAAAGATTTAAGATTTTACATTTGTAGCCTGCAATTTGTAGCCTGCAGTTATTTTTTATTTATCAGTGTGGTCTATTTATCTCCTACAATTGTGCTGGTCTGATTTAACTTCAATGCCTACAAAGGACATTGCGAACCACTGTAGTCCCAATAGGCTCGGCCGATCGGTCGACGATGGTCAGGGTAGCACTTCGGTGTGGTTCTTGAAGGTGACTTTAAAATGGCCTCTGCCAATTACAGGGATGCGGTTTCCCTGGTAGTCTTTGAGGGTTAGTGTTTGGTCTTCCAATTCTTTTCTGCGGATGGAGGGAACCAGGCGCTTGATGGTGTGCCATGAGACCATGGAGAGGGAGGACCCGGAGTCCACCTCCATGTCGCATGGCTGGTCTTCTATCCCCACTGTCAGTATACCTTTCTGGCGTCTCTTGTGGAGGAATGGCCGACGATGACGGTCTGATGTGTTTCCTCCCTTTGCCTTGCCTCGTTGAGCCGTCTGTTCCGACCCTCTTGGCTCCAACGGCTCTCCTTCTGGCGGTCTCGGTATCTGGTGGGGGTGTTCTCTTGCCTGCGAGGGCTGCCATCTCGTCGCCGCGGGCTGTAGTGTCTTTTATTTCTGCACACCTTGGCGATGTGCCCCCGTTTCTCGCACTGCCGGCAAACGGCATCGAGGAACCGGCAGTCTGAACGGGGGTGATCGCCTCCGCAGCCGGCGCACTGGAACCTCGACTTACGGCCTTGGGGTTCCCGTCACCCTCGTGCTGCTTGCAAATGGTGGATTTCCTCCTCCTCATCCTCGGTTCCTGAGAAGGAGTCAATGTCGCCGTGGTGTGTGGTTGCGTCCTGGTGGTCGATCTCGGGTCGCTTCTCGGGGCTCGGTGTCGTCTCGCCGGTCGCTGCTCGTGGCGTGATGCTCGATTGCCGCATCCGAGCCGCCGATTTCTTGGCCGCTTCAGCCGCGGATACCTCGATGAGCACGTCGGCGAGGAGATGTCGCCTTCGCCATGATGCGGCTCTGGAGGATGGGGTCTCGGAGTCCCAGGACGACGCGGTCTCGCAGGGCCTCGTCCAGGTCGGCGAACTCGCACAGGCCGCCCAAATCTCGTAGTGCCGCTATGAAGTCGCCAAGCCCTTCGCCCTCGCGCTGGTCCCGCCTGTAGAACTCGTGCCGCCGGATGAGGATGGGCACGACGGGAGCGTAGTGGCTTCGCAGCAGGGGCTCAAGTTCGCCCCACTCCATGGTCTTGACGTCCTCTGGCTTGGCCAAGGCTTTGGCCATCTTAAACACTGCTGGCCCGCAGTGTGCGAGGAATACGGCCCGTTTCTTGTGACCGTTGGCATCTTTAAGATTGCTGCACTCGAGGAACATCTGGAACCTATCGGTATAGGATTCCCAGTCCTCGGTAGCGGGATTGAAGGGTGCGGGTGGCGAGTTGATGCCGGCCATGTTGCTCGCTGCTGTGTGCCGCCTCGCCATGTGCTGGGTGGTCTCTTTGTCTCACGATCCCACCCTCGTCGCCAGTGTTAGATCTGAGGTGGATCGGGTCGAAGGAGACACGAGACCATTCTAGTGAGTTCAGCTCTTTATTTAGGATAGGAATAGTCTCAGGGATACAAGCCGCGGCAGCCCTTCATATAGGGCTGGCTCGCGGCTCGGCGGCCAATGGCAGCGCTTTGAATCTCCCGCGATCGGCACAGCCAATCGCGGTAGATTCTTAGCGCTCCAATCACGACCGGAGCTTCGACCAATCAGGTCGCTGTCCGTCTGGACCAATCAGTTGCGAGGGTTTGGAGTATGCTAATACAGCACAGTGGGGGATTCAATTTTTTTTACTACCGGTTCTGTGGATGTGGCTTGGTGGGCATGGCAGGGGAAAATTACTGTAAAATCCCATTCCCTCTCCATCTCACTAACCTGCTTTCCAGCTCAGTTCTCCTGTGCAGGGCAACAAAAGACCCAGTCAATCAGCTGGAACTTGGGAGGCAGAGAATAGATGGGGCAGGGCCAGTCAGAGGTGGTATTTGCCGGTTCTCTGAACTACTCAAAATTTCCGCTACCGGTTCTCCAAAACTGGTCAGTACCTGCTGAATACCACCCGATTCTTCCTCTGCTCTTTCATAATCTCTAAGTTATGATGGGGTGAGATGCTATTTCCCTTATTTCCAGACACAAATGAAACCTTCTCATGTCTTTTTAATATCTACAATTCAGTGTAGTTTAATTTTAAGTGAAATTTATTACTTAAAAATTTTCCCCCTGTCTGCAAAAATACTCAGCTTATATTGGTATACCCCTTTTGAGAAATTAGCTAATGATAATGGATATTCAAAAACAATATAATGAAAGAAATATTTTTGGGGCATCTCCATTAAGTCGAGGAGGGAGACAATGATGAAACCTGCATGTGCCAAACCTCTCTACTTATATCAGATACATGCATGTAATTATGGTATTTGCACAATCAAGTCAAGAGTGGTTTATTAACACATCACTAATTGTATTTGTTCCATCATTTATGTTTGTATACATGTTGAGTAAAAGTGTTATTGGTTGGTTGATTGACTCAATTTGTATGGTCACCCATATCAGGGAAGTGATTCTTGGTGGCAAATAGTCATAAAATCAATTAAATCAATTACAATCCTAATGCAAAAAAGAATTATAATCCATAGATGTTAGTACTTTAATATAACTCAATGTGTAGCATGTCATATAGTTGAATGTATGTGAGTGGGCTTTCATACATTAAAACTGATAAAACATTTAAGTTACTCATGTCAAGAAAAACTCTAGAAAAGTTAAAATTTATATATATTTTTACAGTATAACTGCTGTAAAAAATATTAGAAGTCACTTTATATTCTTTTTCTTGCTTGTCTCATTTTCAATTTTTTTTCTTTACTTGCATTTTTTTGCTTTTTGCTTTCCTTATTTCTTCCTTACTTTTTATTAGTTTGTATTACTTCTTGTTTAAAAGTTTTAATTATATATTCTGTCTTCAGACATGCCTAGTTTTTATTTCTCCATTTGTTACCGGAGCATAATATATTGAAAGTAATTTCTTATAGTTTACCGAGAATAAGATAGAATAAGTCTAACACTGAGAATAAGTCTAACACTGGTCTCAACCGCCCTTTGGGTCAAATGCGTGGATAAAGGAAAAACCAAAGCTCTTCGGTGTTTGGAAAACAAGTTTTTAATTCCTTCTCGTGCGAGGACACCAAGAACAGTCAAGCAATATAAATAAAGTCAGCTCTAAACTGAGTTTAACAGAACCCTGTATTTATAGAGACTTCCCATTATTATCTGTTATTACCCCTCATTATCCAATCATAGTCATTGTAGTTAATCTCCGTAGCTTAATTAATCCACCATTAGCTACATTATCAATATGTCCACAACAAAATGGCTCCCCGTCAGTACACTCTTCGTGTGTACTCTCCAGGATCTTTGCTGGTACATCGGAATCGCCACCATCATCGGAGCCCCATTGGTTGCTTGTGTTGCGTGGATGCAACAACTAGAGGCTTTTAAGAAAGGATTGGACAACCATTTTTCTAAAATGGTATAGGGTCTCCTGCTTGAGCAGGGGGTTGGACTAGAAGACTTCCAAGGTCCCTTCCAACTCTGTTGTCATGTTATAATTTCTTTTAAATTTCACCCACTTTTAAACCCATGATCATTGCCTTGAAATTTCCAGGTGATTTTTTTTTAACAGCAAAGCAACATGTGCTGTAGGATGGATTCTCTTGTTTTTAAGCCACTGTTTAATTCATGACTCTATTACTCTTGCCAATTTTATTCCTCAGAGCAACCTATTTTATTAATACAAAAATATCTTAACCTATTTCATATTTATACAAGTTTTCCTCCTTGACATTGTCTAATGTCCTTTAGGCAGATGATTCCATTCATACGTTGTCAGCTTTTCTCAACATGGTGCCTTTCAGTTGTGTCACACCATAAACCCCACTACTCCATAACTGCATATGCAGGTAATTGTAATGGCAGCTGTAGTTCAACCCATTTGAAAGCCATCAGTTCAAAAAGATTTAAGATTTTACATTTGTAGCCTGCAATTTGTAGCCTGCAGTTATTTTTTATTTATCAGTGTGGTCTATTTATCTCCTACAATTGTGCTGGTCTGATTTAAATTATGATCTTACAAAGGACATTTCTTTAACTTCTCTTTACATCAAGGGGACCTAACTTCAGACCTGGGACCACCTCTGGTTCCAACAAAGTTCTGTGAAATGTCTTGTACAGAGTTGTAGGAAATAGACTGCAGGGGGGATTGGTATATGTACCACTCTTAGCTCCTGGAAGAAAAACTCATCTTATGAAAGAATATTAGACTAGCTAGGCCAGTGATGGCTAACCTTTTCCACATTGCGTGCCAAAAGAGCTCGCGTGTGCATGTGCCTGCACCTGCACCCATGATGCAATGCGCATGCAATCCTCCCCGCACGCCACATCTCTGCTCATATGCATGCGCCTTTCCCATGCACGCGCAGCAGATACCCAACAATAAGCTGGTGGTGGGGTGTGTGTGCATGCACAGTGGAACTCTTCCAGGCAACCTCTCACGTGCCGGCAGAAGTGGCTCTGCGTGCCACTCCTGGCACTCGTGCCATAGGTTCGCCATCACGGAGCTAGGCTGATCAGCCAATAATGTTTGTTTTTTGGAAACATGCTAATTACTGCATATAGTGCTATTCATTTCAGCAAAGTTTCAAGGAAATAATTTTATCAGTAAGCTGTTTATTAAATGAAGGCGGGGGAGATCTGGACTAAGAATTGATTTGTCTGCAGTATTCCTGGAATTTATTTATTTCTATTGGCAAAAAGAATGAATAGTTGAAATTAGAATGTAGTTAAATATTAAAATGGCTGAAACAATCCCAGGAGACTCAGAAGAGGGTAGTCACTAAAAGGACATACTCTAAACCAAGCTGAAAGAATGGATAGGACTCCTTAATAAGACAATTGATTATATTATTGACATTTTCCCATTATGCTTAGGAGAAACAAATGAACATAAATTTGTATTGGCAAATAGATAGGAATAGAGAAGCAGAATTGCCTCAACTTGCAAGTCTATCTGCTAGAAGACTGAAAGCAAAAGAAAACTGTTCCAGACAGCACAATACAATACAATACAATGGGAGCTGACCTAGCTCTATTACCCACTTGAAGGAAAAACAAGTGATATGTAAAAAATAGATAAAGGGAACAGGCATGAAAATAGAACAATTTCAAAAAGATAAAACACATGGTTTGCACACACAAAGAACAAAGAAATGATAGATGAAATTTCTAATAGATTGAACAGAAAGTGTTCCTGAATAGTTGCAGAAGCTGCTCATAACACAGTGATGTCACAAAGTGCCACTAAACTGATTGAAGTTGCTGTAAAGAGGATACTGAAGATCAGAAAAGATAGTTGATGGAATGAAAACGTTCTGGATGTGGAAAAAATGAATCATACAAAAAAAAAAGATAAAAGAGAGGATCTATTATTCATTTTAAATTTTGTACTACCTTTGGTTTTGGTAAACTAAAAATAACCAAACCAAATCAAAAATAATAACCAAAACTGCTTTGGGGCAGCCAAATAAAGTAACAAATGGTCAAGATTAAAACAGGCAAGGGGAAATGTTATAGGCTTTTACAGTAGAGGAAGAGGGATAAAAAAGCTGCCTCCCACAGAATAAATAGAATTAAACATTCCAGACTTGTTTTTAATGTTTTTTTTTTAAAATAAGCCCTTTTTAAAACAGAGCCCTATAGCAATCAACAGAATTTTCTCAGACACAGTGATATTCACACTGACTTTTCTTTCAAGCTGCCTGATCTATTTTGGAAACAGAATATGAAACAGAGAAAGATGCTAAATTGTATTGATGTTTGTACTTGGAATTATTTGGGATAAGTTAGAAAAATACATCAGAGAAAAGCATGGCCTTAAGGGACAGTTTTGGCTGATATCAGGAATATATACCGTATCTGAGGAAAAATGGCTCTGAGTTTAGATTCTTCTGAAGCAGCATTTCAAGTTGAGCTTTGCTTCACTGAAGCTTCAAACAAAGCACTTCCTAGGGCAGCATTTCTCAACATTATCAGCTTGAAGCTGTGTGAACTTCAATTCCCAGAATTCCTCACCCATAGTTTTCAGAGGATAAAAAAACTAGGTGTGTTTGTAATTGTCTTTAATGATGGCCACGTTGTATAAATCTACTGTAATGATTTTACACCACTGAAATTCAGAATCTATCCTTCAATTCCATTAAGTAACATTTTTTTAAATATCCTTTTTCATTAGGGGACTGGATCTCTCTCACAACATTTGTAGTTTAGTTCAGAAGACACACATGAAAATATTCAAAGATAATTGGTATAGGTATAAATCCC
The DNA here is from genome assembly GCF_049901735.1 of Notechis scutatus. Taxonomy (NCBI): domain Eukaryota; kingdom Metazoa; phylum Chordata; class Lepidosauria; order Squamata; family Elapidae; genus Notechis; species Notechis scutatus. The sequence continues at coordinate 229,682,289 of NC_142010.1, read as the reverse complement.
TGATGTTATTATATAAAATCCATGCATGCTTTATTTTTTAGCAAAATAACTTGTAAGATTATTACTGATACCTGTAATTTTATACTTGCTTTATGTTTTGATTAGTTATAACTAGTTTTGGTCTCTATTTACTGAAAAAGCAGAATAGCAATATAAAGATAAGGATAAATAGAATAGTATATGATCAGTTTGATCTGGTAGGGTTTAGGCCTGCTATTTGTCTTTCATTAGGTTTTTTAAAATTATTATTTAGGTATAAATACATTATATTTTGTTGATTATTTTTAAAGTTATCCTTAGTGAGTTCTTTCACTTTTTAATATTGGTAACCTTTTAGCATCCTTATAAATTTATATAAATTTTATCTAACTTGTAACTTTGAAAAGGGATACTACATTTTTGTGACCAATAATGAAAATGAAAAGAATATATTTGAATAAGACACAGATTTGCTCTACAACTTTCTCCTTCAATACATGTCTGTGATAAATTCTTTTGGACGCTGCTTTCCCCATTGATATAAAAAGTCACCAAATAGGGGCTAGAGAAAAATGCACTTTGGAACTACAGCAATATTGCTGAACCTGGTGTCCAGATTACACTTTTCATAATTCTTAGCAACACGACCAGCAATACCAAAATCAAAGCCGAATTAACTTTTGAAACCATAATTTTTCTTAATAAAATTAAGAGAAAATAATTTCTCTTAATTTCTCTTTAAAAATAATTTCTTAATAAAATGAACAAAATTATATATTGGTAAAATATGCACAATGAGCCTAAATTAAGAATGAAAAGATGAGAAATACTGAGATTGACTGATTCAATGTCAATCTGACTGCCACACTGAAAATTAGTCTTCAAAATGGTTTATATTTCCCTTGCAGAGGAGAGGACACACGAATAAAGCATTGTTCTATTGTGATGCAACCTCTACTCCTTTGGTACATGTCACAATGTCATAGCCATGTGCTTATGTCATAATTATCTGATTTTGCTCTCATTTCTAAAAAAGGAATGGAACATACTGATGCATCTGCTTATTTGCAGTCATTTCACAACTGATAAATGCAAAATGAGGTTCTGTATATTATTTAAATATACTTTTGTACCTGATATATAAAGCATGAAATATTTAGCACTTATTCTAAATTTAAGTAAAGCTTCTAATTTGTAGACATACTCCTGTAAAATGGAATTCTGAAAACAAGTGAAAGTTTGTTTCAGATACAAGAGGCAAAATCAGTAATCTAACATACAATACAAAATATGTTTGGGAATTGCAATTTAAATGTCAGACATAATTAATGTTATTTTTAAATGTGAGGCAGTTGACTGCTGTTTTTTAAAAATGTGCTGCCCACATGAGTTTCCCAATGAATGAGATAACATTTCAGTATCTATTTCCTTTAATCAGCAGAAAAGCAGATCATAACATTTCTGAATCACAGAATTTGGCATGAATTTCATAACTCGAAATACTGCAAGATTGTTGGAAAGTAATAAAAGATTTTGGAGGGAAGGCAAAAATGAGTGAAGTGATAAATCCTGGAATTGACTGAAATCTGTGAGAGCAAAGAACTTAAAGCTGATATAAGACCAAGATCAGTGGAACTACAAGTTTATTTCAGAAACTTTAACTGAGTTACTTTAGAAAATCTGTAAAAAACTTGAGCCAGAAATTTACCATCCAACCTATACCTATATCATCTTAATTTTTGCCCCATTTTGGGGGGAGGGGAATTTCCAATTTTATAGGTAGGTTATTGAATATGATTTTTTTTGGAATGACTTGTATTTTACTTGTTTAAGATCTGTTAAATGGGATAAATATGGGTTTATTGTTGTATTCCTGGATTTGATTTGATTTCAATGCTTTTTCACTTGCATTTTAAAAAGGCTGATTTTTGTTTGTGGCACTCCCAAGTGTAGATCTTGATCTGATTTTAAATCAAGCATGGATTTGTGTAGACTGTGAAGCTCTAAACAAATCCATGCTTGATTTAGAATACATGCAGAAGAATACATGCAGAAAGATGAATAATCATGGCTAGTGTTTTTTTATTCAATACCACTAAATAGAGAACTTGATTATTCTTTGCTAGCCAATTGGCTAGCAAAGAATAATCAAGTTCTCTATTTTTCCAATCAAGATTGGAAAACTCAACTAAAGTTCTCAATCATTATTGAGACTCAACATATGACTAAGTCCATATATTATAAAAGCTCTGCTTGGTTAACAGTTGAATAAATCATAATTGGGTAAGTTAATATACCACACATAAGACAAATCCAACCAAATTAATCATATCATGGTAAAGCACACTATATGAATTCAATCATTAACAAAAGTTGTTTAATAACATTTTATCCTTAATTTGGAAATTGCCCAAGGACCAAGCTGAGAATTATAAGAGCTGCTGTCCAATGGATCTGACAAAGAGTAGATTGGGAAAATGTAAATTGATTTAAGGTGCTTTGTATCATGCATTTTCAGCATGCTTGTTGTGAATACTGTGACACTATATATATCCTTATTTTACTTAAGAGGATTCATTTCCTGTCCTTCAAAGGCAAATGGTTAATGAACATTACCAAAAATTCTCAGCAAAAACATGGAAGAAGAGAATGAATCCTATCTTTGTTATTACTTTCATACTTATTGTATGGAGACAAATATTGCTATTAATCTGGTTGATAAAAATTGTTTAACACTTGCAATTTATGTCACAATTTAGGAATTACATTGGGAAAAAAACTGCATCTAGTTTCAAATGGAAGATTTAAGGTGGCTGGGAATAATTAAAATGTAGTTGTTACAGACCAAAAGTAAATACTCAACCTGTCTGTCAGATATAATTACATGTGCATACATATAAATGTGTAGGGGATGATGAAAAACAAGAGTGTTTCACAAAAGTGTAAGTGCTCCCACATGTCTCTTTATTCTCTGTTAATTGCTGTGATTTGACTCTTTCACAGTCCGCCTCTACCCCTACCCCGTTGGAAGCATTCACCATCTGGCTGGTTGGTCTGTTTTCTTGGTATCATTCCCATTTAAGCCTTCCCAGTTTCTGTCTATTTTAAGTAAAACACTCATTAAGGACAGTCACAGCTGCCACACAGTGGTATTTGAAAGGAAAATTTTTGCCTTTGCTTAGGTGCCAAGATAATAAGAATAGCATGTTTATGTCTGATGATTCAGCTTCTCTTTTTCTTGGAATTCATCTACTTTCATCTGCATAGCATGAAAGATAAAAAACCACAAGTATCTGAGAGATTTAGAGGAATGACAGAGGAAGGTTTAAAAAAGGGAAATTACTTATATGTTATATACTGTAATATTTGATTGTTACTCAGGAAAAATCTTTTATCATGGAAATCTAGAAAATGCTTTGAACATACAGTTGTTTCTCCTTTTCTTTTACTTAAAGCATACCATAACAACATGCAAATGGAACTCTCACTTAAAAAGATAAAATGGCAGAATCAGCTGCCTATTGGATACTTGGGGATTTCGCTTTCAAAATTCTCAGTTATAAATGCATTGATTAGGAATTCTGAGTTATAATTTGAATATACCTACTGGTCACTAGGTCAGAGAAGGATAGAAACCCAAATACTATACAACATGCAGTGAATCATACAGTCATGTATTTCAGTAAGTTAATTTATATTGTTGAAGTCCTCATATTCTGGTGTTATACCATTTTATAACTAACAGCATTTATTTCACATATGATTGCATTATATTTAGTTATGTACTATCTTTCTCTTCCAAACTCAAATTATATATTTAGGAGGCTACTGCATATTGTATTCCCAAACAGCGCATCATGAAGAATTTATTATTTGTTTTGTTGTATTTCTATACCACCTGCATTAAGCTCATGTGACTACAGCCATTTGCCTCTCTAGAGAACAGTAAATGGACCACAATTTAACTGTAACCTAATTAATAATATCTCACAACTATTCTGTGCTTTGAAAGTTTAATGGCACCATAGGGGTATGATTAAATATAATGGCATTTGCATTAATATTTTACATGAAACCAAAGTAGAGGATAGGCCAAAAGGCAAATAATGTAACTTGTAAATCAGAGTGGTTATATTGGTAAAGAGCAAGGCATAGTTTTGCAGGTAAAAAATACCTCGTACATTCTAAATGCAGTTCTCAGTAGAAATTGCCAAGTATATTTTTAACCTGATTTCAGAAGGTTGAACTATTTAAAAAGAGCAGGTTTTGTAAGGCAATATGAATTTTCAGAAAGGTTTAGAGATATACTTTATTGGTCACAAGCACATACTAAGCTTTTTCAGAGTATTTCTCTTCCTGTCTCTTTCTACTGAACTCGTAAGTTATTTTTTTATGCTGTGCTAAGTTTTATGGCTGAACTGTACAAAATGTGTTGAGGAATAATAGAGATTGTGCACATTGCTGCTGCACATTCATTTTTGTATTAAGCACTTCTAATTTTTCCCAGTCCATTTAAATCAGTATAGACTGCATTTTGATAGGATGATGTTTGACAAGGTAAGGTAAAGCAAGGAAGAGGCCAGGAACTTCATTAACTGGCTATTTGTTTTAGTGACTATTTTCTAAACATTATCCTAATAATGAAAACGCAGTATTTCTGTACTGGTCTCCAATGAGGCAAGATTCCAAAAAGAATTCTTAGATGCATTATTTTACATTTCATATATAGTTCCCTCTTTTTTGTAATAGCTAATCAATTTGTTGACAGGATAAAAACATCCATGTCAACATGTTACAAGTTGCATAGCTTATAATATTAGATGTATTTGCAGCTTGCCATCTTATGCAGCTTGCTAATCTAAATCCTCTCATCTGCTAAATTCACTTGTTTTGTAACTGAAACTACTTTAAGAACAAAACAAGTAGCCAATTTACTCTGACACTTGTCATACATTGTAACATTCCTAGATCATAAAGGGGTAGTATATAATTGTGTTAGTCCCAGTTCATTAAAATGAACTATTTTCTGGCTTACTTAGTTTAATTTTATATGCATGAACATTTTCTTTATGCAACTGCTTACAGCAGTCATACAGGAAGTTTTCAACTTATAACCAGTTATTTAGCAACCACTGAAACTTATGGCAGACCCTCAAAAGCTAATTATGGCCTGATTTTGAAGTTGTGAAGTCCACACCATCCTGTGGTGACATGACTGTATTTTGAGCACTTGGCAATCAGCTTATCTTTATGGCCGTTTGTAGAGTCCAACATGAAACAGTGATTGTTGACATTTTACACCATTTTCTGGCATTTGCTTCCAGTTTCTGATAAAAACCACCCATTGGATAAAACGGATTCACTTAATGGCCATAGCATTTGCTTCAACACCACTTTACCAACTCACCAACAATCCTACAATTTGGATAAAAGTATATTAAGTTTTTAGAGCGCCTTGGATCAGCGGTCCCCAACCTTTAGGGCTTGGTGGCCTAGCGATGGGGGGAGGGGGAACTAGAACAGGCCCGCACAAGTGGCAGATCGGAGCACACACGCATGTTGCAGTGTGTACCAGCCCGCCACTCACGCAAGCTGCTCACATGCGCACCAGCCCGCCACTTGCACTCGTCAACCTGCATGTATGCTGGCCTGCCGCTCGCGCAAATCAAGTTACATGCATGTACTCCAACCCACTGCTCGCACGGCCCAGTTCTGAATGGGCCATGGCCTGGTACTGGGCTGAGGCCCAGGGATTGGAGACTTCTGCTTTAGATTCTCCTTTCACCAATTTCCTATATTTCCTTCTTCCTAAATTAATTTTGTATAAAGCTTATGTTTATTGTTGTTATCTCAGAACATTGTTGATAATGAAAATATTTTTCTTCATGCCAGTGTATCAATATGACAATATTTTCCCCTTTCCTGTGACAACTAGCATCATAAATTATAAAATATTAACTACAGAAGAAAGCATGGAATACACCCAAGTACCAAGATGCAGAGGAGGGGAAAACCTTATAAGCTCCTTTGTACCTTCCTTTCTTTGTACCTTTCTTTGTTCATCCAATCTCATTTTTCAACAAGAAAAAAAAATAAAGAAAAACATTACCCATCCTTATCACAATCACTCTGACGTTCAACCCTTATTTCAGGGCTGGATTAGGTAGGTTCCAATATAATGTAGAACAGAATTCTTCAAAATTATAAGTCATTCAAAATAAAAAATGCTAGTGGGTGCTGACTATTTCTCCTGCTTGGTTCCTAAAAACCAGGGGTGGGCAATTAATTTTCCCAAAAAGCCACATGAGAAATTGGGAGGGTCACCATCACCCACCACCACCACCACTACTGGTCAGACAGGGACAATCAAAGGACCTATGTGGCCTATGGGCTGTAAAATGCCAGGTTTGCTGTGAACAGTGAGAATGAATAGACAGAATCTTTGTGGTTATTTTTTTTTAATTTCATCTACCAATCATTCATTCATTCATTCATTCATTTGCTGAGAGTTTTTTAAATTGTTAGCTTCCAGAATCACTTTTTTGATATGGGCACACATGTAAATTGATGGCACACTTTTCCTCCAAAAGATGGAAGGAAAAAAAAGTTTAGAAAAATAAAAGGAAGGAGCGGCGTGGGACGGGGAGAAGCTTCTACATCACCTACAGCAAAGTTCCCCAACCTTTCCGGGTTGGTGGCCTGGGGGAGGGAATGGTTTTGTGGGAGATAAGTATGTGCACATGTGTACATGCTAGCACCTGTTGCTTGCAAGCGTTTGGCTCAGAGTATCTGCACACACCACCCAGCCAGTTGCACGGCCCGGTAGTGGGCCGTGGTCCACAGGTTGGGGACCCCTGACATGCAGGTTTTGGATAAGTCCTTTATTTTTGGATCTTGAGTCCCATAAACAGGCTTGTTCTACGTGAATACAACAGTTTTTTTTAGCAAAATACATTTCTGAAATATCAGATAATAGGAATATATTAACATATTAACATACAGCCTCAGATGGAATAATTTTGAAAACAAGTACAATACTATAATGCAACTTATGCCTTTGGCATTAGAGAATAAGATACAAAGGATGCCTTGGCTCCAGCTCTCGTGCATGGAATGCTGCAATTTTTGCCAACCTGATCCATGCACACTTGGGGGAAGTTGATATATTACTTGGTTGATTTACTGTTACTGTTTTTATATTTTATGGCTGTTCTTTCGTTTCATCATGCAGTAACCTGCCCAAAGCCTTTTGAATTGGGCAGGCTATCAAAACATAAAATGAATAAATATGCCCATAACACATGGATAGATGTTTCTGCATCCAGTTATAGCCAAGCTGTCTTTAACCTGCAGAGAGGTTTATACCCAGCTAAATAAATACAAACCTGTGTTTGCTGACCTTGATGACATCTTACTGGGCTTACATCCAAGAAGCTTGGGCTGAGGGGACCACGGCCAGCAATAATCCTATTTGTAAATTGCAGCAAGTAAAAAAACAGCACATTAATGCACAATCTTGAGGCATATTATCACATTTAACTTGCTTGAATTTTATGGACCAGAGGCAAAAACCATTGCCACACCCACTGATTCATATTTATCAGTGTTTCTCAACCTTGGCAACTTTAAGGAATAAGGACTTCAAGTTGCCAAAATTGAAAAAGACTGATCTATACCACCATACCCATTGCAGGGGCGACAATAGCCTTTTTCTTTGCCTCACCTTAACTACAAAGTCAAGTGCAGCAGTCCCACTAAACAAAAAAACCAGACCTATTTAAAATATGACAGCTATTTTTGTGGGCGAGAAACTTTTTCGCGCCTCTCAGAAATAGCAATAGCATTTAGACTTATATAACGCTTTGCAGCCCTCTCTAAGCGGTTTACAGAGTCAGCATATTGCCTCAACAATCTGGGCCCTCATTTTACCAACGTTGGAAGGATGGAAGGCTGAGTCAACTTGAGCCTGGTGGGATTCGAACTGCCAACTTTCTGGCAGCCGGCAGTCAAAAAAGCGCTACTAGTCTCTTTCAACTTTTGAGACTCAGAAACAAGGCGCTCCTTGAGTTACTGATCGCGCCTTCTTTTTCCAACAAGACGCCTCCTGCCCTCTCCGAAAGCCCAGCTTGCCCCGAGAACTGCCCCACCGCCGCCGCCGCCGCAGAAGTTCTTTCCGAGCTTTTTCCGCGCAGCAAACAGTGGCGGCCGAAAGGACGCGCATGCGCCTTGGAACAAGTCGGGGGTGTGTGTGTGTGGAGGAGACGAGCGGCAAGTGGAAAGACTAGGGGCGCTGCCGCCTCACAGCAGCCCACTGTTGAGTCCAAGAAGGGAGGCTGGTTGAGGGAGCGCGTGAGACGCTGAAAGAGCCGCCGCCTTCGGTGCCAGAGGCGGAATGTCACGCCCCCCACCTCAGGAACTGACTTGGATCCTTGGCTACCGGGCGGCTCTCCCATTGTTCCCATTCCGCGTCTCGGGCAGCTCAGTTCCACCGGTTCCCTCCCTTCCCCGCTGAGGGGCGAAGGCGGGGAACTGCTCTCTCTTTCTCTCGCCCTGTGCCTCTCGGCCGCCTCCTCCCGGCCGCGGGCTGTCCCATTAAAGGCGGGGAAGGTGTGGGAGGAGCCGGAGCAGCATGATGGCGGCGGCCGAGGCTGGCGGCGAAGAAGGGAGCTCGGGAGCGGCCGGAGAAGCGGGGGGACATTGCCCACCCGCCGCCAACGCAGGCCCCCGCAGCGGGAGCAGCAAGAGCGCGGCGGCGGTTCTTCTGGGAGGCTCCGGCCTGAACGCTTCTCCCGCCCCGGCCTCGCTTGCGGTGGGCTCCAGGCCTGCCCCTGCGGAGATGTCCAAGGGGCCGCTAGCGGCGACGCTACCGCTTTCCGAGAGCGGCGGCGGCGGCGGCGGCACCGCCGTCAATACTGCGGGGGGCTTCCCTCCTCTGCCGCCACCTCCGCAGCCGCCGCTTCCGGCCGGGGGACTGAGCACCGTGGACGAAGGCGACTCTCTCGACGGGCCCGAGTATGAAGAAGAGGAGGTGGCTATCCCACTGAACGCGCCTCCCACGAACCAGTGAGTATGCCTCCCCCCAGCCACCCACGCCCCATCCAGGCTAAGGATTCAGATGAGGATCCTTCCCAAAAGTCTCGGTTTCTAAGCACCGCACCCAGTGGAAGTGTGTTGTGTATGTCAAACTCTGAGCAAGTCCTGAAAGTTTCTTTGCGCCGCCTCTTTCTCTTCCCGCATCCCGTTGGAAGCTGCTTAGTCAACTGCCTGCTTGCTTGGAAAAACTGAAAACCTGAGAAATTAAGCCTTTTTCTTTCCCCTGTTCCTTCGCTTGAAAATAATAAGAAGCACCGAGGCTCGCATTTGACGCTTGTCCTTCGCTTTTGCCTAAAGCTTCCCAATGTGGATATTTTCCAAAAGCTTAATCGTATCTTTAAAAGTCCTCAATATTTTCATCTAAGGAATCCATGACTGAAACCAAACATGCTGTAAAAGACTTGCTTGTCTTTTAACTATAGCATTTTCTGCATATAAAGGTTGCTATGCTGTCATGGTGTAACACACACTTTGTATGCAAAGTTTTTCATGGAAGATGTAAAACAGCAAAAAATATAGTAACATCTCTCTGAAATAACTAATATAAATAGATGCAGCTTTATCACTCTTTGCATCTGGTAACCTGTCTGTGACATTAAAAATTTCACTATTGAGTTTAGGTAGAAAATGTTTTTTTAAATAAATATTTTCCGATGAATGAAAGAAATGATGTTATGTATTCTGATAATGGATTACCTTTGAAAGGGGCAGAGATGTTGATCCTGACATCAGAACAGGTTCATATGGGGACTGAGAAGCTTTAGGTATTTACAACTGCAAAGCTTTAAACCAGCTTTCTGTGGTGTATTTAAAAAAGAATGGGAAATAGTTTAGCTTTTCAAAGGAGGCAAACTATGCTTCATCACCACTGCAGCTTGTGCAAAATCCAGTGACTTCTTATTTCCAAAGAAACTTTAATCTTCCTTTTATGAGCAGGACATTGCACAAAACTAGATAAAAATTGTTCATCTATTAACAATTGAGTTTATTGAAGTGGCACATAATTGCTCTACAGCCTCATTTGCTAAAATGAATTTTGAACCCTGAATGCTATTTCTAAGATCAAAACTATTACAACATAAAATAGAGATGTTTTATTTAGGGTTATCATAGCTGATGCCATAATAAACTCAGCATAGATGCAAAATTGAAATGATTTAGTGCCTTTCTGGAAAATATGGATGTATCCAATCGGCTATTGTGCTCCTTCCCTGAAAAGAGACAAAGGTATTGGTGACAGATTATAGCTATTTTGAATCCATGTATTGACTTCTTCCAGTAGTAGCCTTATAATCATTTTTATAAAAATATTGTTCCTGAGAAGATTTCTCCTTGAAAAATAAAGGACAGATTTGTTGCATCCAAATACTTCAAGAGAAGTACTTACATTATTAAGGACCCAGGTTGTTGGGGGCAATATGCTGACTGTAAACCGCTTTGAGAGGGCTGTAAAGCACTATAAAGCGGTATATAAATCTAAGTGCTATTGCTATTATGTTAAATTATGTTTACAATATGTATATAATATGAATTTACAAAAATGAGATAATTTCTGATATTTGAAGAATGCCATTGCTAATTGTTGTGCAAATAGATTAAATGGACATTTAGAGGTAATGCCTTTATCTTTTATTGATTTAAGACAGTTTTTCATTGTTGAGAGTTGGGTGGCGTACAAAAATTACTGAGTCGGGCAGCATGGAAGTTTAATAAATAAATTATTATTAATGGATAATCTGTCTACCCAGCTACTACATTAGATCAAAACTGTATGCTATTTTGTATACCACAACAGAGTCAGTTTTGGTGAGATGGGATGCTATATAAATTGATTGATGAAAGTATTTTTTTTTGTATTTTAAATATGTGTGCAGCTGTTTTATTAACAGGATAAGTGTAAAAGTGTTAAGGTGGTATCTCTTAGATACAGTGGCTTCATAAAGGTGAGTAGTATTTGGATCTGGAAAAGATACCTTAGCTCTGTACAGATTGTTCCTTAAATGAACCATTCCATTTCCTGGACTTGCATGTTACATGTGCAGGCATAGGAAAATACCTGTTAGAGTTGAAGGGGTGGCAATAGGATATAATCACTTCTTTTGTACTTCCTTAACTGATGCCTGTTTTCTAAATTAAGGGAAAGAGGAGCTACCAGTAGGAATAGAAAGTGTCCATGCTAGATCCAAATACTATACACCTGCAGATCTTTACTTCTTTACAGAGTCATTGTGGGAGGTCTGCTCACAAAGTCTTTCTGCACTACTTGATGACAAGTCTGGTACTGTGATATGATAATGCAAGAAATGAAACGTAATTTAGGGAGGATTGGAAAATTGAAAGCTCATATGTTGCCTAAACAAATCCCTGAAATATTCTTACCCTGGAAATTGTATGCTAATGAAAAAGGGGAAAATTGTGTCTCTCCCATCACCACCACCCAATTAGTATCAGTTGGAATTTAGATTTGGTGGTTCTTCTCAACAGATTCTTTTTCCTCTGCTTTCATTGCATAGTTCTGTCCGTCTGCTATACAGGTAGTCCAGTTCAATTAGTGACCATTCAAAATTACAACATCTCTGAAAAAAGTGACATGACCATTTTTCACATTTATGACCACTGCAGCATCCCCATAGTCATATCAAAAATCAGATAGTTGGCAACTGACTCATATTTACAACCTTTACAGTGTCATGGGATCATGGGATCACTTTTTGCGACCTTAATGACAAGCAAAGTCATTGGGGAAGCCCGATTCACTTAACAACTATGCTAGTAACTTAATGACTGGGTGATTCAGTTAACAACTGTGGCAAGAAAGATCATAAAATGGGGCTCACTTAACAAATGCCTCATTTTATGATCTTTCTTGCCACAGTTGTTAACTGAATCACTCCAGTCATTAAGTTACTTGCTTATGTATAAAAGCCTAAGATATAAATATCCCATAGAAAAGACAGGAAGTTAATACAATATTGAAATTATTATGAACATCAAAACAGTAAATGAATACTGCCCACCATCTTTTTAAACTCAAAAGTTCTGTGGAAATTATGAAATCATCTATGGAGTTAAATGCAAGTGTTTTTTTGGCAGGGCAAAGTTTTCTTTTTGATAAGTAAATTTGTAGATGGAATTAATTTGGGTTTTATTTTTTTAAAAAGGAAAATGTAACACTTTTGTTATAGTAATTTTTTATGCACACACCATTATGTAGAAAAAGATTCTTACTAGCAAAATTTAGTTGATCTTGTCTTAATAGTGTAAAATTTTAAAGTGATACTTGGTATACTTTTCCTTTGTAGAGGTGATTCAGGATGACTTGTACAGATATTTAGTGTGCTTCATGATTGGAGCTGATACTACAAGTATGAGTATCTCTGGGAATTTTGGATGTAATTTATTTATTTAATTTATATCCTGCCTTTATTATTTTTGCAAATAACTACAGATATTAAACATATCCAACACACCTTCCTCCTATTTTTCTCACAACCCAGTAAAAATATATTAATAAATCTCCTGAGAAAATTATTTGGTAGAACTAAGATATTAAGCCCTGTGTGTAAAAATATTTGATAGTACTTCACAGTATAGAAGATGATTTAAAATTGAAAGCTATATCCAAAATGTGTGCTTGAGATTTCAAGATGCAAGTAAATTTGCAGTCTGATATATATCTCTAGCAACATACTAAAGTATTGAGAACTATTCCATGAGTATTTTGTTTGGAAATATTAGTTTGATACATTTTAATTTGGGAACTATTAGGGAAGGGTAAATGAATCTCAAGTTTAGTTTTGATACAGTATTCATAATTGGGTTGAAATTGATTTTTTTGTCATGTTTATATTATGAAAAGTTTCAAGTAGATACTGGTAGTCTTTGACTTACAACCAATCATTTAGTGACTCTTCAAAGTTACAACAGCACTGAAAAAAATGACTTGTGACTGTTTTTCACACTCGCCATTGTAGTAGCATCTCTGTGGCCACTTTATTAAAATTTGGACGCTTGGCAACCAGAATGTATTTATGATGATGGTTGCAGTGTCCCAGGGTCATGTGATCATTTATTTGTGACCCTGACAAGCAAAGTCAATGGGGGAAGCCAAATTCACTTAACAACTGTGTAACTGTGTTTCCCTCAATTACAGTCATGTCATCTGTACCTCAAAAAGGAAAGTTTTCAATCTTTTAGGATTGAAAAAATAGGCAATGATCATGCTTATAATCATATATACATTATTAACTTGATTGTGAAAAAAGTTACATTGTGAGAAAAAAGTTAAATTTGAGTAATATAAATTTACTTGCTACTCCAAATTTAAGTATTGTAACATCTAATTTTTTCGCTGGTTTGTAATTTTTCTATTATTATAATATATAGATGCATAACTAGAACACCCATAAAAATATAATGTATTGTGGAATTGTGATTTCTTTCCCAATTGAATAATATATTTTGCATCCTGCAATTGTGTGTGGAACTATGGGTTGTAATATACGTATAAGTATACATATAAACATACATATACATATATATATGTATATGTATATGTATGTGTGTGTGTGTGTGTGTGTGTGTATGAGAATAAGCACTCACAAACTCATTGGGAATGAATCAAAGGCTAAAGGGACATGGACAATATACATGAGAATGTTTTATTTTATTTTGATCACCACATGATTACTGCAGTGAGTCATACATAGTATTATTACCTTTGAAGACAGCTTGGAGTCTGCAACTGAACAGAACTGAACAGCTATATGCCTCCTCTGGGATACCCATTATTCATTTATTTGCTGTATCTATATACCACCTATTCATGAAAGTTCTGGGCAGCTAGCAGTCAAAAACGTCACAAAGTCAACCTTTCATAAAATAGTAAATAAACCCACTGATAAAAAGATTCATGACAGAAATTCTGGTGTTTTTTTTCTAAAATCACTTTACTTTAAAGTTAGAGGATATATAGATAGTCCTGGAGTTACAATTACTTGTTCAGAGAATATTCAAAATTATGTACTGAAAGAGTAGTGCACAAGACTGTGGCTGTCTCAGCATCCCCACTGTAATGTGAATATGATTGGGGTACTTAGGTGCCTGATCCATGATTACAACATTGTAGCAAGCTGTGGTCTTATTATCTGTATTTGTGATCTTCCCTGCTAACTTTCCACAAGCAAAGTCAAACTCTCATAAAGTCAATCCCACTGCTTTTTCTCCCAAGGAGCCTCACTACAAAGTGTGAAATTATAGGGATCTTGTACTCTGAGCACCCCACCTATATGCCCCTACCACCCTTATTGGCACATCCAATAAATGTGTAAAAATTAAATACAACTTTGGGGAAAAATATCAACAGAAATGCTTTCATTAATATACCATATGTGAACATTTTAGACTTGTCAAATATATAACATATTGTATGTGGAATTTTATTCTGATTATCTGTTAGAGGCACAAAGTTGCAATTCATTGCATTTTTGCAAGGAAGAAACATATGTTTTGTAGCATTTATGGCATAGAACCAGTTACTTATAGTAGTGTCTTTCCCCAACTGTTTCTATCCATCTTATCTAATTTAGCAGGAAGGGCACGATCTAGATACCTACACAGCTGGAGGGGCCAAGAAGGAGAACATTTTCTTCATGGCACCTGCCCTTTAAAAATATCATTTCCCCTGAAGTTAGATTGGCCCTGTACCCTTTGGCTTTTTGTAAGGCTTTGAAAATTTGGCTTTGTGTTCAAGCGAGGGACTCTGAGTGTGAGTTAGAACCCATGTCTCGGTTGTATAGATGATAAGTTAGGTAATGCCTGGCTGCTATGTGTCTTTACTTTTGTTTCCTATAATGTATTAAGTGTTTTTATTTATTTTATTTTGAGCTGCCTAGAGCTACTTAAAAATGAGATGGGAGAGTATAAAAATAACTTGATATATTTATTTTTTATTATTTTTATTTATTTATAAATAAATAAGTAAATGAAGTCTTTTGTGAGCATAAGTACCACTGAAGTTTTAATTCCTGTTTTAGAATAAAATGCATTTAATATAAAAAATGAAACAACTACATAATTCTTACTTTTAGATTTCTGTTACCAGTATTAAATTAGCAATAAACTTGCCGTTCACTTGCATCAGCCTGTAAGAAAAATGGATGTAGGAGATTTTATCCAGGATTTTCAGGTCTAGATGCTCTGCCAGATAGATTTAATATGCCATTATGCTTTGGTTTGCAGATGGTATCATGGAAAACTTGACAGAACAATTGCAGAAGAACGTCTTCGACAGGCAGGAAAACCTGGAAGTTACCTTATTCGAGAGAGTGATCGAAGGCCTGGATCATTTGTGCTTTCGTTTCTGAGCAAAACCAATGTTGTTAATCACTTTAGGTGAGTGAATGTTTGTTTTGTAAATTGATAACTGGGTTCCTATAAACTCCTATAAAATATGAGAAGCAGGTCTTTTAAGGCAGTGGTCCACATCCTTGCCTGCTTGGCAAACCAGCGGGTGGTAGAGGAGAAGGGAAGATTTTGTGTGAGTGGTAAGTGCATGCACTTGCACACACTTGCCAATCACACAAGTGGAGCAGCACATGCGTTCGCCCACTGCTTGTGCAGCCTGGGGGTTGGAGCCCCTGTTTTTTAAGGGTAGTGATTATGTGGTTCACATATTCTTTCACAAGTTTCAAAACATTGTTGAAAAATATATTTGGCTGGTGGGGTATGCACAGGTTACATATTCAATTAATATTGAGTTATCGGCAGATTTTGTGATCAATATTTATTTGTAAGTATTAGAATGTGCCCTGGAAAATGCACTTATAATCCAAGCAAGGTGCAAATTATTATGTTTATACATTTAGAGCTGTGTGAAAAAGTCCTGCCCGCTTTCAGTGTTAAGCTGTATTTACATGTTTAATCAACTTTTTACTCATAGAAACCACGCAAAATTAGTACTTTGATGAAAATTTCTGTAGTTGGATTGAGATGCATAATTTTTATTAATATAACCAAAGTCTTTTTAAGGTTTTGAGTGAGTTTATGTGCTAAAACAAACACAACTTGCATTTTCAAGAATGTTAGGATCGAAAGTAGCCAATCAGCAGCGAGCTTTGACTGACCAATCAAAATGCACAGAAGCTAATCTATGAGCCAATCAATGTTGTCATACTCTCTGACTATAAATAGGCATGAAAAGCATCGAGAAATTTAATTTAGCTTTAGCTGCAGGCAAGTATGAAGGCCTTTGCTTTCACCATACTGAGCAGCGGCATCGCATCACTGTGCTTCATGAAGAGGGTTACTCTTGTACAGAAATAGCCAAGAGAGTAAAATGCCAACACACCACAGTGAGCAGAGTGGTTGAAAAATACCAAATAACTGGTTCAGTTGATGACAGGCTCCGCTCTGGAAGACCAAGAAAGTCGACAAACCAGTAAGATCGGGCTCTGCAGTGCATTTCGGTGGCTGACAGGAAGCT
This sequence comes from Notechis scutatus, assembly GCF_049901735.1. Taxonomy (NCBI): domain Eukaryota; kingdom Metazoa; phylum Chordata; class Lepidosauria; order Squamata; family Elapidae; genus Notechis; species Notechis scutatus. Next base: position 229,665,734 of record NC_142010.1, on the reverse strand, counting down.
TGCCTCACCTCAGATTACAAGAATTTGGGGTGAAACATGTGATGTAAAAGTGTGCACAAGCACAGTGCGTTCGCAGACTGATTGCCAGAGGGCTCAAAGGGTGCAGGACTCCAAGTAAACCTTTGCTCACAGACGCTCACCACTCTTGTCGACGTGCGTGGGCCAAGAAGTATGCCAAGTGGACCATCAACAGTGGACCAAGGTCATCTTCAGTGATGAGAGCAATTTCTACTTGACTGGGAATCAGTGCAATAAGTATGTCAGAAGATTTCCAGCTGAAGAATTTAGGCCATACTGCCTGAATATCTGTGAAGCATCTATTGCACATGAAGATCTGGGGGCTGCATCGCTACTTCGGAAACAAATCGTGCAGGGAATCATGAATTCCAAGTCATATGTTGAAGTCCTGGAAAAGACCATGCTTCCTTCAGCTCAGCAACTTACAGGGAAAGATTTTTACTTCCAGGATGACAACACTCCTTGTCATTGAGCCAAGTCTGTCCAGCAGTGAATGAAGAAGCATGGGGTTCAACTCTCTGGGCCAAGATTGGTTACGAAATAAGCAAGAAGCATCCGAAGCCAAACAGGAGCTGATTGAATCCATTATTGCAGCCTGGCACCACTTTGTCACCAAAGATCATGTGCAAAGGCTTATACAGTCTATGTTGAAGCGATGCCACCTGATGATAAGGGCTGGCCAATTTCATACTAGTAACCATGTTTGGTTACCTAAATGGTCCTTTTCAGGGCCACAAACAATAAAAATGTTAACAAAACACTAGCATCGGCCTTAGTAATTGCAACACGTATGTCACTGGGTATGCATCAATTAATCTGTTTTCATAGGCATTGTAAGCATGCATTGTAAGCATGCACAAAAATTCACAATCCCCATCCAAACAGCACCAAATTGCGAAAAGCTTATGCTTTTCACTTAAAAACCACCAGTATTTATTTACATATAACAATATTTGCATAGCAGTTACCATAAAATATCATAAAATCAATGGCCTATCCAAAAAATGTCATAAACCATAAACCGTGCAGGACTTTTTCACACAGCTGTATAAACAGTTTTATAAATGTTTATACCTTTATATAGTTATATACTATGTTTAATAGGGAATTGCCACTTCGTCTCTTATTCTTATTTTTAACTCCTCCCAATTTTTTATTCATTCCATCTTCTGTTGACTACTGGGTCTAGAAGAGGAAGGTGGAGTATGCATTAAAACATTTTCATTTGTAAAATATTATGGTAAGATGAGCGTTCTTTGACTAATAATCATTCCATGAACTTTACTAGCATATATGCTTGGTTTAATTTCTAATTTCAAATTAAGAAGATTAATTTGTAAATGTTGGAAAGAATCCAGAAGGGTTGCTTCTCTTGCTTGAAGAATGGCAGCTGCTGAGAGTTTAGCCACATGTTCTACAGCTGTATTTTTTTAAAATGCGGCTTTGCTTAATGTAGGGTTATGTTCTAGACACAATTGTCAAAAGAGATCTGTCTTTCCATGATTTTGAAAATAAATTGACTAGGTTGTGTTGTTTTTCTGTGTCATATAATATATGTGGGTATATGCATAATTTTGTATGTATGCATGTATGTATGTATTTATTTTGTCGTGTTTATGTACATTGTGTACATTGGAGGTGGTGACCCTTTGAAAGCTGTATGCAACAAAATTTCATTTTAATGTATGCCGATTAGTGTTACCTTTGATTTGCCGAAAGGAAAAATAAGATTGACCTTATAAATATTACTCAGTAATTGTATTATTAATTTTAATTTATGCTTTTTATCCTGCTGTACCCTTAAAAAACTTAGTTGCCAGTTGAGTAGAAATGTAGAATATAAATCAAATCCTTGATTACCAATGGTAGCTGAAACTGGAAACTATCATTAATCAATCTGCTTATAAGGTATGATATCACATGATCACATCAACTTATGACAGTAATTCAATAAGTCCCAGTTGTTATAGTTAGGTGAATGCCATGTGATCACAGTATACCTTTTGCAAATATCTGCCTATTTCCCCATTGATTTTGTTTGTTTGGAAGCTGGCAATACTGCAGGAATGCAGAGAGGGACACAACTAGGAGCATCTCCTGTTCAGCATCTTCACAACTTCAAACAGTTGCTAAAAGAATATGCCTTAAGTGAGGACTGCCTCTAGTTTTGTTATATGTGCAGTCTTTTTAATAGAAAAGGACATTGTACTAATGTTAGTTATTATTTTCTCTAATAGGATTATTGCAATGTGTGGCGATTATTACATTGGTGGCCGACGATTTTCTTCACTTTCTGATCTAATAGGGTATTACAGCCATGTGTCTTGTTTGCTTAAAGGGGAAAAATTATTGTTTCCTGTAGCACCTCCAGAGGTATGTATTTTTTATATAAGCATATGCATTTTTATATATTTGAAATTAACTGGAAGTGAACCAGTTTGGTATTGTGGTTAAAGTACCAGGTAGGAAACCTGGAGACGGTGAATTATTCTTAGGCACAAAGGCAATTGGATAACCTTATAGGCAGTCACTCTTTTAGCATAAGGAAACGGCAATGTTAATCCATTTCCAAACATTTTGTCAAGAAAATTACAGGAGTCAATACTGATTCATGGGACAAACATTAAATTGAATTAAGAAACTGAAAATTGCTGTTTCAAGATTCACAACTCTGTTGCACTTTTTCAGAGGTGAGGTGACTGAGTGGATCTACAGTTGTGCTCATAAGTTTATATACCCTGGCAGAATTTATGAGCACAACTGTAAATGTCATACCTATATAAGCCCATATAGTGTCTTAAAGAGGTTAATTAGATTGACACAGAATAATTACAAGTTTTGAAGTTCTCCAGAACTTTACATCAAAGTCAGTCCCAGAATAGAGGTTATGATATAGACTAAACCATAACAATATAGTTTTCAGGACAAAAGAGACAATACGATACCAACAACACCTGCAATCTGCAAGCAGCCAAATGTGTCTACCTTGGGAGCAAAAAAAAAAATATTTTTGGACTTCTGTGATTCTTTAGTCCTTCTTTTTGATTTTTTTTTGAAGACATTTCGCTTCTCATCCCAGAAGCTTCCAGAGCTGAAAAACCTTGGATGAGAAGAAAGTCCAGTTGCCTGTTGAAAAAGCACTTTTGGGACAAGCATGACCTGGATGACTGAGAATCTCAATAGATATATAATAAAGATATAGAGAGAAATTTTGAACAAAAACAACAAAGATAATAATATGACAATAATTAAATGTAATGCAATTTATTTTTATAAATCAAAATTTGAATATAAATCTAGGATTTTTCTGATATTTAAATTCTACAAAAAATTCAACAAATATCTAACACAAATGCCAGTATTTTATATTTGTTTATAATATAATTAAAACATGATTGTAAAAAAACCCCACCTCAATTATTTTATATTAAATTATGTTTATTTCTGATGCTACATCAAAACCTGGGTAAATTTTTTGATCTTTTTATTGGTTTTGAAATTGATTCTGGCCACTTGGAACTTTATGACCGAAGGAATGGGAGAGAAAAAAGCTGAGTATTGTGGGTCTGAATATGTGGGAGATTTTGTCTTGATTCAGTATACCAATTCTGAAGTTTTTCTTCAAAACAGAAGATCATTCTTTTTTTTACAGCCAGTAGAAGACCGCAGGAGAGTCCGAGCCATTCTGCCATACACTAAAGTGCCAGAAACAGATGAAATAAGGTATAATTTAGAATGATAAATAATGCATGTATTTGGGTGTAATATTTGTTAGGGTTTTTTTGTAAGAATTAAAATATCACTACACACTATTAATTTAAAATATGGAAAACTGCTTTAAAATAATCACTTTAATAATTCTTTTGTTTCACTGTATAGTCTGTTTTATCATTAAATTAATAGTGAAGTCAGTCAAAATTATGGAATTGATGCATATATTTAATGTGGTGTAAGTTTAGATTTAAGGAATGCACAGAAATTTCCAGGTTTCTATTAAAGTAACTTTATTAAAGCACCATCCAATTCTACGTGTACGTACCCAAGTGTTAGTCACACTGAATTCAAGCAGATATACTTCTTAGTAAAAAATTGTGGGATCTCATGTTACCAATTGTAACAATTTTGAAAGTAGGATTCAATTTTTTTAAAAAAATTAGGGGATTTCAGGGGATTTCTGGAGAGCTCAGTAACATTCTGTTCTTGCTCCACGCTTGCAGTTCTGAAAGCAGTAGCATTTAGCAATAGCATTTAGGTTTTTATATGGCTCCAGTGTGTTTCTTCAGCAATATTTGAGTATGAATCCTTCAAATAAATAAATTTAATATAACATAAAACACATTTAAAATAAAATTATGTTACAAGAGATCATCAAGATTTCCTACAGATAACCGGTAGCCTATGGTTCGGGGGATTATAAGAATTAATTTAATTTGCAAAGAGATTAGAAATTAGATCAAATTGATAACAGGTGTAACTGATCGCTTAAGTGTTTATTTAAATAATTAATAATTTTACCTTAACTACCTATAGTTTCCTTAAAGGAGACATGTTCATTGTCCACAATGAATTAGAAGATGGATGGATGTGGGTTACAAACTTACGTACAGATGAACAAGGCCTTATTGTAGAAGACTTAGTAGAGGAAGTGGTAAGTAATATTATTACTCAATATTGAATAATATTGTTTTCTTCTTCTTTTGTGAACTTTATTCCTTTGAAGATATTATTGATTGTTGATTCTCTAGTTGTTTCTTTTCTGTTATGACAAAGGTGTCATCTACATACTAGATCCATACTTTTAGTTGCATGAATGGGAAAGCTGTTATTTCTACACATTGCATTACAGTCTGCTATGAGTCCTGAGAGTGGTGATGCCATAAATATTCCTGGGGACTTGGCAGTCAGACAAATCAGCCATCAACTGGCACATAGAGATAACCCACATGTACATAGGACCCAAAAGAGGCAATAAAAAAGTTAAAAAGGAAACAAAAAGATCAGAACATCTCTTGCCAGAAATCAGAACCCAGATAAGCAAGAATTAACACCAGGAGCAGCATCAAACAAACAATCCAGCAGTGAACAAATCAAGTAGTAAACAACAACCTAATTAAGGAATAACCAAGGAGAAAACAACCACCCACATACACACACTGATAGGGCAAGCTACTGTATGTAAACAGAGAGAAAACTCCAAGCCTTCTAGAATGCAGATATTACTAGTCAGGTAATGAAACGTCTGCATAAAAACCCTGTGTAGACCACATTACAATAGCCCAACTGAGACGTGGCTTAAAATGATTGTCTGTATCCAGACCTCCTGGTCCAAGAATGGGTGCAATTAACATACCAGATACCGTGTGGAGAATCCCTTGACCACATCTGCTACCTGCTTATTGAGGGATCTTATCAATCTCTTTTACTAAGATTTTCAACCTGGGGCAGATTTTAAGATATTTAAACATTTTTAAGCATCATAGACTATATTCCTTTATAATGTTTATTTGCAAAAAGCTTTGTTAGATACCATGTAATCCTGAATAAGCATGGATAGACACTCTTTTCTGACTCAGAGCAACCTAATGTTTACATTTTCTAAATTATACTAATTGTGTCTTTTCTAAACAGAACAAAATTCTTTAACATGCTTAATGCTACAATCATGTTAAGTTCATCCTTTTGTATCATATTTTTCTAAGGGAAGAGAGGAAGATCCACATGAAGGCAAAATGTAAGTGTAGAATTTTTATACATAAGTATCTAAGTAGTGTATATGTTCTTCCAGCATGCTAATTCTTGCTTTTTTATATGCCAGAGGCACCATCCCATAAAAAGAAGGTTGTATACATACAGGTAGTTCTCCATTTACAACTACAGTTGAGCCCAAAATTTCCACTGCTAAGCGAAACAGTTAATTTTGCCCCATTTTACTACCTTGCTTACCACAGTTAAGTGAATCACTGCAGTTGTTAAGTTAGTCACACAGTTGTTCAGGGAATCTGACTTCTCCATTGACTTTCTCAAAAGGGGGTTCACGTGATCTGAGGACACTGCAACCATCATAAATATGAACCAGTTGCCAAACATTTGAATTTTGATCACATGATCATGGGGATACTACAATGATCATAAGTGTGAAAAATGGCCATAAGTCACTGTTTTCAGTGCTGTTGTAACTTTGAGTGGTCACTAAATGAACTGTTGTAAGTCGAGGACTACCTTTATTGAGCCAAATTATTAACAGGCAGCACAAGTAAAGATATTGAAGCTGAACACAGACTTAGTGCTATTTTAATGTGCATAATGAGAAACATTTTAGGACTTCAAAAAAATCTATATTCCAACTTTAAGTCACAAGTCTTATTTGGATTGCTTTGTCTGGTATTAGTCACAATTTTTTTTAGCATTGACATGATTAATTAGTACAATGGAAAAGTTCTTAAACAAGAAGTTGTAGTACAAAAGAAATGAAATATATTCATCTAGATAAAAGAACAGCAATAGAAATTAAGCTTGCTTTGAAATGTTTTCTGAACCTATTATTTTAATAGAATTTCCAAATTTAGAGGCATCCAAATCCTTGGGCAGCTTGCAAATAAAAGTGAAAATCAATATTTTTGAGATACAAGTAAAAAAGAACCTTAGCTCACTGGAAAGCAATGCATAGTCATTCAACCACCCTATCCCAAGGTCAGGGAGAACAGCCAGGTTTGTAACAGTTTCCTAAACATCACAAGGAAGAGAAGTGCCAGAATCTCTGGGCGGACATTGTTCCAAAGGGAAGAAGCTGCAACAGCAACCCTGCCTCCAAGATAAAGATATTGTTCAATCAAATGGATGCAGAGAACATTCATTCCTTTTAATTGTACTGAGCAAGCAGAAACAATTGGAGATAGCCTGAAATAGCCAGGCTTTCCGTCATGAAGGGTTTTAAAGGTGATAAGCAGCATCTTGAATTTCACTCAGAAACCACCTGGCAACCAATGAAGTTTGCAAAACAGCGAGGTCTTCTGGGCATAGCACGATGGTCCCAACAATCCCTACCACATTCTGGACCAGCTCTAGCTTACAGATGGTCCTTTCATGAAATAGATCAAGTTGCTATTTTCTATTATATTTGATTTAGAAAAAACTAGCAGTTTTAAAACATATTGTTGAAATTTAATCCAACTGATATAAAAGAAATCAAGTATTTTGAATGTTACATTTCTGGGTTTTTGTAAATGCATTTTAATTGTCATTTGTAGATGTATGTTTCCTAAAGAAAACCAAAGAACTTGTTACTAATATTTCCTGGTGTTTATTATTGTTGTTGTATTCTTTAAGATGGTTCCATGGAAAGATTTCAAAACAAGAAGCTTATAGTTTGCTGATGACAGGTACTTATGAATTTTAATTAGAATATCTAATAGAATATCTGTTAATATGAAATGTATGCTAGAATTATATGACACTGTTCTATCTCCAAATGTTGGAGCATGGAAGTCAGAATGTAGCATCTTTCTCTTTAACAACTGAGATCAGTTATGTCCTTTTCTGAGATCTCCAGAAACTGGAAAAGACAATAGCACAATCTCAGACTATGACACAGGTACAGATTTATATAGTATTTGCATTCCTCATGAACAACTTTTTTTTTGAAATTTGAGTCAAAGTATTATCCAGTCCTAAATACATGCACGTCTTCTGTACTAAAATTTGTGGTTGAATTAAGGTTTCTTTTTAAAAAGAAAGAAAAGGTCCATTTTTGACCATATGAAACATAATTGTATAACATCATGTAACATTTTGATAGAATTAGGACTGTAAAATGTCACACGTGCTTAGGCCAGGATTTTTCTGCTTTTTAGGGCGTTTAGTGGGATTTTAAGGAAAACATTAAAACTATTTTAGGACTCACAATATATTATTCATGTGTTTGAAACTGACAGGGAAGTGAATTGCCAGATTTCCACAATTTTATAACTAAAATCCATCGGATTTTAGATGGGAATATGGAAACTGAGGGCATGCATATGAATCAGGGATAGTACCCTGGAAACTGAGGGCATGCATATGAATCAGGGATAGTACCCTGTTTCTACAACAATACGGCCTCCCGCAATAGGAAGTCCCAGCATGTTTTATAGGCATAAAATGAAATTAAGCCCCTCCCCCCAAAGTAATGCCTATATTAAACATGCGAAATGGAACGGTGGGTGGGGGGGGCTTGCCATTAGGAAGTACTTTTGTTGCACACCCGGATATGGTGCTGCCTGTGTTGACCTCAGCATTGATGGGGCACTTCGAATCGGGAGACCTTCTGCCACCATTGCTTTCCCTTCTCCCCATGCTGCTGCGGTATTTGGAACAACGCCACGGCATTTGGTGCAGCCACGCGGGGCCGGCCAGGGCTCCCCCCTCCAACCGGAGCCCGGAGGAGACACTCAGCTTTAGGCACTCCTGTCACTGCCTTCCTGGGCATCGTTTGAAGGCAAAGCCCATTGTTTTAAAAACAATGCCCTACTACGACAAAGCCTCCCCTGCCCGAGAGGGCAGCCCAACCCCACGTGGGGAGGCGAATCTCCCGGGGTCACAGCGCAGGATCGGCCCACCCCGGGAGAAGCACCCAGCCGCCATCCCTGCCTGGTGCCGGGCAGAGTGCGAAGAGTTTGCCTGGGGCACCCAGCACAGCTGACAGCCGGGCCCTCCTGCCCAGCAGCGGAGCTCTGGCCAAGGCAGCAAGCATCTCCCCGCCGGGCCCTCCGCTCATCCCGCCAGGGCTGTGCCGGAGCCGGGCGGGCTGGGCAGAGCCAGGAAAGCGAGCACAGGTGTGCGCCCACCTGCCAAGCAAAAGAGCCGGGCCAACCCAAGCTTGGCTTCCTTCCCAAGGCGCTGCCCGAGGCAGTGATAGCGCTCACCCGTCCGTGGAGAGGCTGCCCGAGGCAGTGATAGCGCTCACCCGTCCGTGGACAGGGAGGCGAGGCGACGGCAGCGCTGCTTCCCTGGCCGGCGGGTCCGGCGGAGAGAACCCGAAGCCACCCATTCTTTCCACCCCTCGCCCAGCCCGTCCCCATCCCCATGCATCTCCAAACGCGCCAGCAGCTCCAAACGCTGTAGCGGCACGGGCATTGGGCAGAGGCGCTCACTCGGCAGGCCTTAGCTCGGAGGAGGATGCGGCGTGGCTGTCGCCTTAACTCCCTGTCCACGGATGGGTGGGCACTATCACTGCCTCAGGTGGCCTCTCCCGGTGGCCCCTTCGGGGTCGGGCTGGAGGGACTTGGGAAGGAAGCCAAGCTCGGGTCAGCCTGGCTCTTTCGCTTGGCAGGCAGGCGTGCACCTGTGGCTCACTTTCCTGGCTCTGCCCAGCCCGCTCGGCTCTGGCACGGCCCTGGTGGGATGAGCAGAGGGCCCGGCGGGGAGGCGGTTGCTGCCTTGGCCAGAGCTCCGCCTCCGGGCAGGAGGGCCCGCCTGTCAGCTGTGCTGGACGCCCCAGGCGCAGCTCTTCACGCTCTGCCTGGTGCCAGGCAGGGATGGCAGCTGGGCACTTCTCCCAGGGTGGGTCGATCCTGCGCTGCAACCCCGGGAGATTCGCCTCCCCACGTGAGGTTGGGCTGCCCTCTCGGGCAGGGGAGGCTTTGTCGTAGTAGGGCGTAGTTTTTAAAAGAATGGGCTTTGCCTTCGAATGATGCCCGGGAAGGCGGCGACAGGAGTCCCTGAAGCCGAGTGTCTCCGCCGGGCTCCAGTTGCAGGGAGGAGTCCTGGCCAGCCCCGCGTGGCTGCGCCAAACGGCGTTGCTCCAAATGCTGTGGCAGCATGAGGAGAAGGGAAAGCAATGGTGGCTTCCAGATACGAAGTGCCCCACCAATGCCGAGGTCAACATCCAAGCCGTTGCCTCCCGCCCGCCCAAGGATGCAAGGGGGGAGAATTAAGTCACCCCTGAAAAGACGGCCTAACTGTTTTTTCGGGGGTCAAAAAAAAATAAGGCCCGGCCTTATTTTGTGAGAAACACGGTAGTATCTCATCTCATGCCTAAGCTAAAATTTAAGTATTCTTTCTCGTATTTGTCAAAATAGTCCACTATAAAAATAACGGGTGGGGGGTGGGTGGGGTCAGCAAAGGTTTTTAAATTAAGGTTACTTCAAGATGTAGAAGGCTTTATTTGCAAAGTAAGACAAGAAAAGGTTTGATTTTTTTTTTAAAAAAATTCTTGACTGCTTTATCATTGCTTAATTAAGAAGACTATCCTAAGGGAAAAAAATGACAATAGCCTTTTTGCAACTGATTAAATTTTCCTCTGCTGCATGCTAAATTCCAGACCAATGAAATAAAACAGATTTATTGACAAAGACCTGTAACTTTTTCCTTCTTCTTTATAATTAGTGGGTCAAGTATCAAGTTTTCTCGTGAGGCCTTCTGATAATACACCTGGGGATTACTCACTCTACTTTCGAACCAGTGAAAACATACAGCGTTTTAAAATATGTCCAACACCAAACAATCAGTTTATGATGGGGGGCAGATACTATAACAGGTATGTTGCAACGTATTTTACAGTTTATATTATGTATTCTGTTAATTGCCATTAATGATATATACTGAATTTTTTCAGGTTTTGTGGTTTTGTGAGGTTTGATTTTTTTTTGTGCAGGGAGGGAGAATATTATAAGTAACAATTATTTTTGCTTTGAGAGATGCAAAATTTAAAAATGTAAAATTGTGCACATTATTCAAATGAGTAAGATGTGTCCATTGTCAGATCTTAACAAATAAAAAGGTCTTGGCCATTGGGTCATAAGAGCAGAATCTGCTATTTTTTTTAAAGTATCTTTGCTTCATCACTAGACATTGAACTTAATTTTCATATGAGAGAAAATTTAGGACATAAAACTGCACTTACACTGAGTACATTTCATTCTATTTTTCAAGTTCTTTAAAGTATATTAATTTAGACTGTTTGAATAACTTTTAGTAGTGCTAAGTTTAGTTCTCATTTCCAAAGAAGATTTGCCCTAACTTAGATTATGGAACTTGGATATGCCAAACATGAACCAGGGAATTGATGTCCATCCCAACCGAGAATTTCTCTCGCTTCCAGCTTGTCTTCTGAGTTGGTTAGAAATCCTGCAGCTGGTGTGACTGAGAAAGTGTCAAGTTCTCCTAGATGAGAAGGTCATTGGACTGTCATAGAACTTCAAGTGGAAGATGTTATGAGGCTAAACAATTGGATCATTTTGCATATCCTACATACGTACAAGCTTCTTGAATATCTTCACTAAATCTGTCTGGCATTCAGACATCCTCATTGAAAATCGAACTAGCAGCAGAACCAGCCCCTTTGAAGGTAAACTGTCTTTTGCCCATTGTCTAGTTGTCTAGTTCTTAAGGGTATGGCAATAGAAGCCTCCCATTTGAAAACTTCAACATGTATGAAACAGGAGTCCACAGTCCTGAATTAAGCAATAAAAATCCCATTTCCACAGGATCTGATTTGTGTAACTTGACAATGAGGAAAAACTACAAAGTGTTTTCTTTTTTAGAAAACATTCTCATCTGAAGCCATCTTGAATTATACTGTGTATTTCAGTTTTTACAAGCTATTCTCAGTGATTGTTACAATAATTCAACCTTAAGTCTATGTTTGAACTTCATTGTTTAGATACTGAAATTGTGACCTGATTTTACACTGTGTGAGTGGAAATTTACTTATGCTTATCTAAAGCACCCTGCTGGATCTCACCAACTATTTTCTACTGCTGCAGCTCTTTGCTTTTTCTGTTCTGATCTTGAGAAAGCAACAAATAAAGGGGAAAAGTCCATTACATAAGTCAAGTTTTCTGAATCCAACCTATTATTTTTACATCAACTTCCCCAAAAAACAATTTTGTGTTAATTAGCTGAGTTTTTTTGGTGTGTGGTATACTGTGTATATAATGAATTAATTACCATGTATATATAATTAATTAAAATAATATCTTTAAGCTGTTCATAGTAGGATTTCATTCATATAACATTTTTAAATTTTCTTTTGTCATAAGATATAGTTTCATTATTAGATAGCTTCTACATATTATACACATGTATGTGAGAAAGAGAAAGACAATGACATATTATCATGAAATTTTCAAAATGAAAATGCTTTTTGCAGGAAAACAAAATAGTTAATAATCTGAGAATTATAACTATAAAGGATACTATTGAAGTAGTGTTTAACACTTGCAGATTCAGCTCTCAAATTATCAAAGCAGTAGATATTGGAGGTTCAGTAAGAGAATTTAAAGGCCTCCCCACACAATTTCAAATACTGTTCAAATATTAGCCTTCAAATGCAATTTTATTCTCCCTCTTATAAATTTTTCCGAAGTATATAGTATGAGAATTTAGTAGGTCCATTGGTAGTGGCACACTTTTAAGTATGTCTTATGTAACTCTTCAATGTATCTTTTTTCAGTAGCAAACCAACTGCTTCCATATTTTTGTTAAAAATATTTATCGTTAATGGGAGACAACTTCAGCTCAAAGCAGTCATAATGTATAAAATATTCAGTATTTTACTAGATTTAATTTTCTTTTCAAATGTTTATTGCTTTAATTGCTAGGTTTTACATATAGGTTACTGAATATGAGTGTACTGAATAAGTGTGTGCTATGCATTTCTATTAGCAAAAGGAAAAGATATGCAAAATATTCCGAACACAAACTGTTATGCACAGAGAACACTTTTTTTCCTGAGAATTCAACCAGAATTAAAATATTTATGGTGTAAAGCTTGGACCAAAATGAAATTAGTACTGGCCAGTGAGAGTAGAAGTGTAGGAAAGAAATTGGTGTTGGTATCTTTAGCAGCTCCAGATTCTGTAACAGACTTTTATCCTTTTCCTTTCTTTTATGAAATTTTATTTAGAAAATTTTAGCCAGCTGAATTTCTTTGCAGCTGCCTACTAACACTCTATGGAAAACGATGTACACTATGTACATACAGCAGGGAAGAGGGGCATAAGACAAGATTTTACAGATGACCACCTCAAATATAGAGCAGTCTCTTCAGAAAACCATACCTCGCCCTTTCTGGCTGCAATGGTACATGGGAAAGAACTTGGGAGACAGAGCGAAGAGAAGTTGCCTAGAAAACTATAAAATATAAAATTGTGGGATATGTCAGATAAAAGGCAGTATAGTGTGTTATTTTATAGTAGGTCGCCTCAGAAACCTAGTTTTTTGGCCTGTAAAGGAAATGGCAAGAGAGTCTTTACTAAAACTGACACCATCCTTCTTTGTAGATATAACAGAGAGAAAAATTGATAAATATCAGATTTCATAAAGTGAAATGTATTGCTTTTATTGGGCAAAGTCTCTAAAAATATGGAAAGCGGGGGTAGTATAAAGCTTGATAATATAACAAATACTTTAAGTATATGAGCACTACACTTCTGAAAATGTAACATAAAGTATACAGTTTACTATTGGTTTTAAGTACAGATCATATTTAAATTCAATTTTTCTTTCTGCTGATGTCATTGTATGTTTATAATTGAAAATGACAAAATGAAGAAAAGTGCTCTGTTAATATAGTCAATGATATAGTCAATGATAACAATGATTTATTCAAGTGCATTATAGTGTGCATGATGTGCAGACTTGTAAATAATGTGGGAGTGCAAGATTTGTTTCTTTGTTTGAATATTGGCCTTCGAGTGCAATTTTAGCCTGTCTCCCTATTATAATACATTTCAAACTTTTCAGTGTAAATGTGATTAAATTTGAATATGATTTTTTTGTTTTCTCTTTTAGAAAAAAACTCAGCAATTTATAAAAATAAGAATAGATTAGTAATAGATCAACAGTTTATAAAAGCCACACTTAAAATATTCCTCAACTTCATGTTAAAATGAGACATTTCAAAACAATATAATCAAACAATAAAGTGGAGAAAGAAATTGTTTTTATGCTTGCATAACTATACTTTTAAAAATTGGATATGCCAGATAGAAAACTAATGTGAGATTGCTTTTCCTGTTTTCAAGGAGAACAGTTAGAAATATGCTACTGTTTCTTTTCTCAATGTATGGAGAGGGTGCTATAGGTGAAGACTGTCACATAACTTGGTCCCAAACCATTTGTTTACAATAGAATTTTGTGACTTAAAACTTGTTCTAATTCTTTGGGCCTCTGTTTCGCATTAGAGAGTTTCAATACATTAAAATATATACGTTCATAATTTTTTCTACAAAGTATAAAATATATTTTACTTTTCAATGTAAAAATACATATATGTATAAAATGTATTATGTGCGATTAAATATAGCTATAACAGGTTACAGTTGCAGAATCTTTTACATTTCAGCGACTCACAAAGTGAATAGAAGCTGATATAAGGGTACAGTATTAAATACAACATACAGTTCTACAAATTTGAACAAATTGTCCATTGCTCAAAAGAAGAAGAAAAGAAGCAAATATGGTAGATGGAGAAATTTGGACATCAAGTTAATTTAGTGCTACTTTCTTTTTACAGTAAAGTTGTCGCTGAGTACAATCCTCCACCTCATTAAGTCTACAAAGATTTAGATTAGTTTTACAGATGAACCCATATTCCAATTTTTATAACTTTTCAGGATGTGATTGTTGTTCTGTAACCATAAACTTCTCTAAACAGCTATCTAAGTATTTACAAATGAAGATAATTCATTCTTACAAAGAATTTTAAAAATAAACTATAAACATTTCTACCTAGTAATTCCAACTGTGAAAAACGGATAACTAATAGACCCCAAATAATGTGCTGAAAATTTAGTTGACCCTGGAAGTAGTTATGCCAGTACAATGTTACTTAGGTGGAAGTGATCTGCACTGAAGAGTTTTCTAAAGGAAATATTTTTCTGACTTCATCACAAGTGACATTATCTAAAATGTGAAGATAAAGCTTGATAAATCTGGCACATTTTGGAACAAAGTGCTTTTAAATGATAATTCCAAAGGTGATTTTTCCAAAAGACAATGACTTTCTTGGTTTTGACTTTGAATAGTTTCACTTCTCATCCAAGAAGTTTCTTCAGAATTGAAGAAACTTTATTGCTGCTTTTTGAAAAAGAAGCAAAATGTTTTCAAAGGAGAAAAAAATCAAGAAAGTCCACTTGCCTTTTTGAAAAAAAGCACCTTTGGGACAACCATGTCCTGGATGATTGAGAATCTCCAAAAAACACTTTGAAATGATAGAGCAATATTGAAATGTTCCGCCACAACTACATAAAGCAGATCTGTAGAAAACAAATGGAAGAAGCATTTTAAAAAAATAAGAAATGGTAGTTACGCTTTGTAGCTTTACTTACAGTAAAGAACAATAAAGGGCTTAACAAAAAAGGAAATTTAATTAGAGTACTTACCAGGAAAAGAAAAGTCTGGCCTTCAGACTTGAATGGTCGTGAAAATATATCAAAAGATCTAAAAAATGCAAGAATATTTTTGAACTAAAATAATTTTTCAAAAAAAAGTAGAAAAACATTCCAAAAACAGGCACAAATAGCCTTAGCTAAATACACGACATCTTTAGAAACTTATTTCTAGAGAGACATTAGATATTAGAAAAGTGTCCAAACCTTTTGCAACTGCAATGTTCAGTGTTTTCTTATTTGACTGCATTCCCACTCACGCTAGTAATACTATTGCTAAATTTGCAGATGATACAACAGTGGTGGGACTCATCTCCAGGAGGGATGAGTCTGCCTATCGAGATGAGGTGGACCAGTTGCTTTTGTGGTATGGAGACAATAACTTGGTCCTCAACATCAATAAGACCAAGGAGCTTATAGTGGACTATAGAAGGAACAGATCAGACATCCAGCCCTTGCTTATCAATGGAGACCGAGTGGAGCAAGTGGCTAGTTTTAAGTTTCTGGGTGTTACCATAAAAGAGGACCTGACCTGGGGAGCTCACATTGCAGCACTGGTCAAAAGGGCCCAGCAGAGATTATACTATCTGAGACTTCTCAGAAAACAACAACTGAATGGAAAACTGATGGTGACCTTCTACCACTGCACCATAGAGAGTATTTTAACTTACTGCACCTCTGTATGGTTTGCCAATTGCACAGTGGCAGATAGGAAAGCACTCCAGAAGGTTAACGTCATTGCCCAGAAGATCATTGGTTGCCCTCTCCCCTCTTTGGATGAGCTTTATAAAAACATTCTCAAAGATCCATCTCATCCTGGGAACCCTTTTTTTGAACTATTATCATCTGGCAGACAGTACAGAATAATAAAAATAAGGACAAATAGGCTGAAAAACAGCTTCTATCCCAGGGCAGTAGCTCTTTTGAATTCTGCTGTATAGTGCAGTATTGGTGTGGTGTTGGGGTTTTTTGGTTCAATGTGTGGAGGGTGAAGGATGTGTGTTCGTGTTTATTTTCATGGTCATGATGTGCACTGAAGATGGTGTTTGATTTTGTTGTACGAGGTGCAAAGACAATAAACTAAACTAAATTATTTTTGAATCAATAAACAACTGCACTTAATAGTATGAATGCATTCAAATTTTCAGAAAGATGTCATGGTGTATTTAGCTTTGCCCTTTGTGTAGGTTGTGTCAATTTCTTTTCATTTGGGAATTCATTTAAACATACAATTTGAGTAGAAAAGCCTATACTTTTTGTACCCATTTATATTTTATAGCCATTCTATTTCAATTTTATAAAATTCTAACTCTTAATTGACTCCTGTTTTGTTTTGTTTTTAACAGTATAGCAGACATCATAGATCACTATAGAAAAGAGCAAATTGTTGAAGGCTATTATCTTAAAGATCCTGTTCCAATGCAGGTGAGTCTTTACATAAATGTTTAATTATAATTAAAGGTTTTAGTAATTGCAAAAATGCAAAAAAAGTCATAAAAGAAAGATAGCTTATTATTTTTTGACCATTTGCTCTTGAAAATCCAATCCAATGGTTAAAGTGCTATCCGAGAGGAGAGAGACACTGAGTTTTATTTATTTATTTATTTTAATAATGCTTTATTGATTTTTTTTCCATTTATACATAATACCAATAGTTATTAAACAGTGCTGTGGCATTATATATACATTTATGTGTCCTATCAAAACTTACAGTGCATAATACTTTCATACCCTTTTATTTATTATATACATTAGTTACATTTTCTATTTTTATATCTATTATCTATCCAAATAAACCATGTTCCCCATACTGTGTTGTATTCTGTATCTGTTTTCCCTTTTAATTCCATAGTTAATTTATCAATTTCCATACACTCTAATTTTTTTTTGATTATTAAGCCTTCAGGTGGTATATAGTTTTCTTTCCAGTACTGAACATATGAAATTCTTGCTGCTGTTAATATATGTAATATATTTTATCTTTCTATTATATATATATTTTTAATTATACCTAAGAGGAATAATTCTGGGACAAAATTAATTTTGTTTTTAGTTAACTCTTCCAACCATGTTTGAATTATTTTCTAGTATTTTTTCGCTTTGGGGTATGTCCACTAAGAATGAAAGAAGGTACCTTGTTGTTGTCCACACTTCCAACAATTTGGTTTTAAGTTTGGGTAAATCTTAGCCAGTCTTGAAGGTGCCAAATGCCAACGATAGAACATTTTATGTTGGTTTTTCTTATATGCTACCGATTTTGTTATTTTATAATTCACGTTCCAAATCTTTTTCCATTCTTCCAGATCAATAGTATGTCCAACGTTCCTACCCCATGCAGTCATCTTTCTTTCATAATTTCTTCCGCTTTTTCAAATTCTAATAAATGTTTATATAACTTTGATAATAATTTCTCGTTTGGGCCAATCAAGATTTTATCTAGTTTTTGTATTCATTATCTATTCCAAATTCCTCACTGTCTTTTTTATATCTTGTTTGAATTTGCATATAGGTCCACCAATCCAGTTTTATTTCCTGCTCTTCCAATTTCTGTCTGCTCTTTAAGTTCCCTTGGTCATCTAGCATTTCCTATACCTAGCCATTTTCTTGATCTCCGTTATATTGGGGTGGATTACTGCTTCCAAGGGAGATACCCAGTTTGGAATTTTCAAATAATATTCTTTATTTGTTTCCATGATTGTATCAGCACATTTCTTATTTTATGTCTATAAAAGTATAGATACGGTTTGTTTTCTTTGTCTCACAGGAAGACATGCCATCCTCTTTGTATGTCATGCCCTTCTATGGTTAATATTCTTTTTTTTCTTCAATTGATCCAATCTCATATCCATACAAGTATTGCTGCCCTATGGTATAGTTCCCAATCTGGAAGTCCAAGACCACCTCTGCTCTTACTATCCTGTAAAACTTTTAACTTTATTCGGGCTTTTTTGCCTGCCCAATCACATTTTGTGATTATTCTATTAAGTTCTCTAAAAAAATTCTTATCTAATTTTGTTGGAGTTGTTTGAAATAAATATAAAATCTTTGGCAGAACATTCATTTTTATAGTTGCTATTCTTCCTAATAACGATAACTGTAGAGTCCCCCATTTTTCCAAATATTTTTTAATTTGATTGAATAATTTAGTGTAATTGTCTTCTTTTATTGTGGAGCACTTTGCTGTTAACCATATTCCTAAATATATATATTTTTTTGATTTGTAGTCCCATTACATTTTCTAGCTCCTTTTTATTTCTAATTGTTATGTTTTTCACTAGCATTTTGGTTTTGTCTTTGCTGATTTTAAATCCTGAAATCTCTTCATATTTTTCTAATTCCTCTATCAAAATTGGGCCTGATTCTAGTGGCCCCTCAATTAAAAAAAAACCCAAATCATCCGTGAATGCTTGTACTTTATACTCTTCTTTTTTAATTTTTGTTCCCCGTATTTCTGAATTATTCCTAATTTTTATTAATAGTGCCTCTAGTGTCAAAATAAAGAGCAGAGGTGACAGTGGGCATCCCTGCCGGACTCCTTTTGTTATTCTAAATGCCTTCGTTATATCTCCATTTATTATTATATTGGCCTTTTGGAAAGAATAAACTGTTTCTATTAATTTTTCAAATCTATCTCCAAACTTCATTTCCTTAATTTGACATACCATAAATTCCCAATTTAAATTATCGAATGCTTTTTGTGTGTCCAGAAAGACAAGGGCCACTTGTCTTCCTGGTTTCATTTTATAATATTCTAATATGTTCATTACTATTCTAATGTTGTCTCTTATTTGTCTTTGCGGTAGAAATCCATTCTGATCACTATGTATAATTTCGTTTAAAATCCTTTTTGTCCTTTCTGCGATAATACTCATAAAAATTTTGTAGTCGGCATTCAAGAGCGATATTGGTCTATAGTTTTTGATTAACATCGGTACTTTCTTTCGGTATCAAGATGATATATGATTCCCTCCATGATTCCGGTATTTTTGCATTTAACAAAACCTCATTACATACTTCCAGTAATATCAGTTCCAATGATTCTCCTATTTTTTGATATAATTCTCCTGGTTAGCCATCTGTCCCCGGGGTCTTATTTGCCTTCTGTTTTTGGATTGCTTCCTTTAATTCTATTAATGTAATTTCTCAATTCAATATATTCCTTTTTTCTTCCTCAATTGGTGACATTCTATCTGTTTTTAAATACTGATCTATTTTGTTTGTTTCTATTATTTTTTGTCTATAGAGATCTTCAAAATATTTTAGGACAATCTTTTTTTTCTCTTCATTATTTTGTAGTATTCCTAATTCATCATGAAGCTGGTGTATTATTCTTTTTTTTTCTTTTTCAATTTATAGGCCAACCCCGGCTTATTTGCATTTTCAAAATAATTTTGTTTCATAAATTTAAGATCCCTTACAATATCTTCCTATTCTAATAGGTTTAATTTGTATTTGGCCAAATTCATTTGTTCCTTAATTTGATTACTCCCTGGGTTGTTGTTGTTGTTTTTTGCATTAATTTTTCTAAATCTCCAATCTCTAATTGTAATGTATTTTGTTGCCCCCATTTCTCCTTGTTTCTTTTTGCAATGTAAGATATTGTTACCCCTTTGGTATATGCTCTGGTATATGCTGTGTTCCATAGGGTTTGCAAAGATGTTTGTTGTTTTTTATTTATATCAAAAATATTGTCATTGTCAATTCATTTGAAATTTTTTAATAAATTCTTCTAATAATATCTGGGGGTTCAATTTCCATCTTTTTCTTTTCCTTTTTCTGGCCTCTCCAACTTACTTTAATGGGGTTCTGATCAGCCCAGGTGTTTGGGAGAATTTCAATTTTTTCTATTTCTTTGCCTGTCAATATTTGTCTATACCATATCAATTCTTGAATAAGATTTATGTGGGTTTGAGTAGTATATAAATTTTTGTTCCGTGTGGTTTAATGTTCTCCATACATCTATTAGGTTCAATTCCTCCGTCATATCAAAAAATGTTTGTGGCAGTATATTCCTTTTTCTCAATTTTTTATTATCACAGAAGTAGTCTTTTATAGACTCTACTATACCATTATAGTCTCCAACTATGCATATATCTTTCTGACCTGTCTCAATTCTTTCATGAAGTTTTTTGTAGAATTGTTTTTGGTTTTTGTTAGGTGCGTATATATTTACTAGTAGTATCTGTCTTTGTCCTATTTTTATCTCTAGTATTAATATTCTACCCTTAATGTCTGTGTAAATTTGCTTTGCTTCTATCTCTTCTCTGATATATATCACCATCACACACACACACACCCGCCAATGTAGTATGGAGTTTCCTCAATTTATTAAATTCTAAATACTTTTTGTCTTGATTCTTGATATGTACCTCTTGGAGGCACACAATACCTATATTTTGCTTAACCAGTTTTTATAGTATTTGTTTTCTTTTAACTACAGCATTTAATCCATTTACATTTATTGACAATAGTTTTAGTTCTTTTTCCATATTTTTATTAGTCTATCTACATCTAGTTCCTATTCATTTTTTTTGCTATTCATTTGGGATCTGGTTCTAATGCCTTCTTTCTTTTGGGATTCTTGTGTTTTATAAATACACTGCTCAAAAAAATAAAGGGAACACTTAAACAACACAATGTAACTCCAAGTCAATCACACTTCTGTGAAATCAAACTGTCCACTTAGGTAGCAACACTGATTGACAATCAATTTCACATGCTGTTGTGCAAATGGAATAGACAACAGGTGGAAAGCATAGGCAGTTAACAAGACATCCCCAATAAAGGAGTGGTTCTGCAAGTGGTGACCACAGAGCACTTCTCAGTTCCTATGCTTTCTGGCTGATGGTTTGGTCACTTTTGGATGCTGGCGGTGCTTTCACTCTAGTGGTAACATGAGACGGAGTCTACAACCCACACAAGTGGCTCAGGTAGTGCAGCTCATCCAGGATGGCACATCAGTGCGAGCTGTGGCAAGGAGGTTTGCTGTGTCTGTCAGTGTAGTGTCCAGAGCATGGAGGCACTACCAAGAGACTGGCCAGTACATCATGAGATGTGGAGGAGGCCGTAGGAGGGCAACAACCCAGCATCAGGACCGCTACCTCCGCTTTTGTGCAAGGAGGGACAGGAGGAACACTGCCAGAGCCCTGCAAAATGACCTCCAGCGGGCCACAAATGTGCATGTGGCTGCTCAAACGGTCAGAAACAGACTCCAAGAGGGTGGTATGAGGGCCCGATGTACACAGGTGGGGGTTGTGCTTACAGCCCAACACCATGCAGGACATTTGGCATTTGCCAGAGAACACCAACATTGGCAAATTCACCATTGGCCCCCTGTGCTCTTCACAGATGAAAGCAGGTTCACACTGAGCACATGTGACAGACGTGACAGGGTCTGGAGACACCGTGGAGAACGTTCTGCTGCCTGCAACATCCTCCAGCATGACCGGTTTGGCAGTGGGTCAGTAATGGTGTGGGGTGGCATTTCTTTAGGGGGCCCCACAGCCCTCCATGTGCTCGCCAGAGGTAGCCTGACTGCCATTAGGTACCGAGATGAGATCATCAGACCCCTTGTGAGACCATATGCTGGTGCGGTTGGCCCTGGGTTCCTCCTAATGCAAGACAATGCTAGACCTCATGTGGCTGGAGTATGTCAGCAGTTCCTACAAGATGAAGGCATTGATGCTATGGACTGGCCCGCCTGTTCCCCAGACCAGAATCCAATTGAGCACATCTGGGACATCATGTCTTGCTCCATCCACCAACGCCACATTGCACCACAGACTGTCCAGGAGTTGGGGGATGCTTTAGTCCAGGTGTGGGAGGAGATCCCTCAGGAGACCATCCGCCACCTCATAAGGAGCATGCCCAGGCATTGTAGGGAGGTCATACAGGCACGTGGAGGCTACACATACTACTGAGCCTCATTTTGACTTGTCTTAAGGACATTACATCTAAGTTGGATTAGCCTGTAGTGTTTTTTTCCACTTTAATTTTGAATGTAACTCCAAATCCAGACCTCCATGGGTTGCTAAATTTGATTTCCATTGATAATTTTTGTGTGATTTTGTTGTCAGCACGTTCAACTATGTAATGAACAAAGTATTTAATAAGAATATTTCATTCATTCAGATCTAGGATGTCTTATTTTTGTGTTCCCTTTATTTTTTTGAGCAGTGTACTTTCCCAAATTATCATACAATTACTTTATAGTTAGCAATATTAAATCTTCTGTCTTGATTCTTTTGAATCCAATGTTTTAATTTATAGAAGATTCCTACTATTCTGTTTCTGTTCTTTTTTATATTATCAATGTTAATATCACTCACTATCTTATTCTCTCTAAAGACTAATTTATATTTCTGAAAGATAAAACTATCTAATCAATAATATGTTTCTGTGTTTCTTATTCAAGATTTCAATAATTATTGTCCGTTCATATACACTCTAATAAATGTGGTATAGTATAGAATATATGATATAATATAGTTGATACTTAATATACAATTAACATAAATATTAATCCAAGTATATAAATCCTAATTATATTTTAAATATAACAATATCTATCTGTCTATATATATCCAAAATTATAGTATATTGAATCATCTATAATACTTATACGTAACTCCAGTTAATATTTGGCATTCAATAAAAATCTAAATCTAAATATAAATTAATTAATATATAAGTATAAATTAATCCTATAAATTTAATAAAGCTTATCTATATTGTAGTTTTTTTTCCTAAAGATGTCTCAATCTTTAAAATTAATACAAATATAGGTTATATATCAATATTTGATATTTCAAAACACAATATATCAAACCAGTTATTTTACAGTTGATTTTCTAATAGACTTATCCTCCAATTATTAAAGAGTTACTTGATGTTAGAGTGTTCGTTTCCAGTTCTGTCTCAGCTAATAATCCAGTCTCCTTCCGCTGTTAATTTTGGGCTTTCTATAGTCCTCCTGCTTGTTCAGTTATTAAGTTCTCTGATTCTACAGTTCGTTCCTCCAGGCTTTGACATGTTTCACCAAATCTTCTTAAATTGCCTTATTGTTCTCTAAGCCCCCAAGGCTGTCAACTTCCCCCTTCTGCTTGCAGGGCTTTTCTAAAACAAATCCACAATTCACAATCACCTCCAGAGCTCTCCTCTTTGGTCCTCTTTCTGCTACAACTTTCCCTTCTTCCAATTTCACTCCACACAATCACACAGCCGATACTTCGTTGCTTTCAGCACCAGAAGAATTGAATCACTGGATTCTCCTTTCCATCCCTCTTGAGTTTAAAGTCTTCTATTCTCTCTTTTCAGCTTTCCTGAGTTCTTTAGGTTATAGCTCTTTCCTTTCGGGTTGCCGCTTTTCGGGACTAAAGCCTTCCCCCTGGAGCTTCCTCCTCTGCGGAGAGTCTCTACAAAGTTACTCACTTCAGGAGTTTGATCAAGTCTATTGCGATATGGGATTCTTTTCAAATGTCACAGTCCGTTTTTTACAATTATTGCTTCCTCTTCAATTGTGACTAGTCATGGTTTCGCGTCCGCCATGTCAGTATGACAGGACACTCTCTATGCCGGGATTGAGGGAAATCCTTCAGTGTAGCGGGAGGCTGGCTCGCTCCCCACCACACCCTTGGGGTCCCCTCTGCTTCGTGTTGCTCTCCAAGCTTCCTGCGCCTTCAAAGGGCCCCTGATCACGGAAAAATCAGAGATAAAGGACAAAGCTAGTCCTCTCCCTCTGCAGCACCTAAGTCACCGGAATGCCCCAAGACACTGAGTTTTGGCAGTCACTCTTACCCAACCCATGTCATAGGGCTGCTGTTGTAGAGGAAAGAGGGGGAGTGAGAAGTATTATCCGTGTTCACTGTCTTGAGTTAGTTTTAAATGTAATCAAGCAGGATAAAAACATCTAATAAAATTAAAAAATATTTGGTTCTTTTGGTAGAGGGAGTCATAATTTAAATTAATGCTAGCAGTGAGAAAATTGCTT
The DNA here is from genome assembly GCF_049901735.1 of Notechis scutatus. NCBI lineage: Eukaryota > Metazoa > Chordata > Lepidosauria > Squamata > Elapidae > Notechis > Notechis scutatus. The sequence goes on along the minus strand of NC_142010.1, from coordinate 229,641,359 downwards.
TTTGAACCATTTGTAGGTCACTTAAATTCTTATCAATTGTAACTGTTTATTTGACCATCCTTTTAAGCTGATGTTCTTTCTTGTCATGCATCGAATGCAACTCATAATTAAATCCTTAATACTTAAAAAACAAAACAGTAATCATCACACTATTACTGTATTTACTGTTATACATGAACAAGGGCAAGGACTAGCAGATCCACTTGTTTGCAGAATTATGAAGTGACACCTAAGCAAAACTAAGCAAACCAACCAAAATAGGTAGGCCAGAAACATTGTGACAGAAGGAATGGAATAGAAGATTAGGAGAAGAGTAATGGAATAAGAATTCCTGGACTTCAAAACAGAAAGGAACAGCATATTGTTGCTGTTCCTACTTGTAAAACTAAATAATACAAGTAGAATTAATACAATCTTAAAACCATTTGTTGAAGTACAAAGATTTCTAAAATATAAATGAAAAGAAACTTTTCATTTGATTCTTATTGTTTCATTGTATTGTTAATGTGCTCTATATGGATTAAAAATACATACGGGGGGGAGGTATAGAAATAGCTGACAAAGTTATACATGAATTTAAGATATCATTCTTTAGTTATATCTTGCAGCAGCCTGAATTAATCAGTGTGCTGTAGTATGCACTGTAGAATTTTAGTGTTTCAGACTGAACGTATTTTTCCTCTTAGCATCAAGGGCAAGTGCTGAACGATGTTGTAGATGGAAAAGAAATTTACAATACAATTCGGCGAAAAACTAAAGATGCATTCTATAAAAATATTGTTAAAAAAGGATATCTTCTTAAAAAAAGTAAGTACAAATCATAGTTTTTGTGTTAAGAATGGCTGTGATTTAACAATTCAGTTAAATTTTGCTTCACTTGTGGCAAGTACATCCAGTGTCAGTGATTAGAATCTTGTACATACTATAGTTTAGGGAATCTTAAATTATACTAAATAGAGCCAGTTTGGTCCAGTGGTTAATGCACCAGGCTAGGAAGCAGGAGACCATGAGTTCAAGTCCTACCTTAGCCATGAAAGCCTGCTGGGTGACTTTGGATCAGTCACTCTCTTTCAGCCCAATTCACCTCACAGGATTGTTATGGGGAAAACAGGATGAAGAAGGGGTTGGATATGTTCACCACCTTTAATTATTTGTAAAATTAATAAAGGAGGGAAATAAATAAAGAAATAACATTGTGTGGCAGAAACATAATGTAATCCTATCTGCTTATACTCAATTTGTATGCTTTATATAGAGTGTAACTGCATACTATTGTCTTTTTTGGCTCATATTTATAATATTAATATTCTTCTGCAAGGTGAAAAGAAAATACAGTTCTACAACTGCCTTTTCTTCTGCTTGTGATGTGTAGAACTTGAAGCTACTAATCAGAATTACAATATTAAAAAAAAAAAAGTTCCAGAAAGATATGAATTCATACATTCATACCCAGTCTATAGGGAATCTTTCCAGCAGTCAATCAAAATTTGAGTTCGGCTAAACGTTTACCTTATGTAACATTCCATTGTTAAAGATCCATAAAAATTTTGGGGGGTAATTTGAACAAATAAGGCAGGATTGAGAAAGATAATTTTAGAAGTCAGACTGTCAGATACTTGATAGAAAATCCACATATTTACCCTGCCTCTTTACCCTGTTTACAGGTAAAGGAAAGCGGTGGAAGAACTTGTACTTTATTTTAGAAGGAAATGATGCACAGCTTATTTATTTTGAAAGTGAAAAGCGAGCAACTAAACCCAAAGGATTGATAGATCTTAGTGTATGTTCTGTCTATGGTGTACATGATAGTCTGTTTGGCAGGTAAGATATTATTTTCAAATATTTTGGGGTTAATTTCATTATTAATGAAGCAAATGTAAATATGCTGTTCTGGCAATATCTGAATGGGTTTTTAAACTTGGAGAATAGCAGCAACATATATCCAATAGAAATTCAATCAAATTTAAGCAATAATGATTCCCATAGATAACAATCTAGAGAACGGCAGGCATAATCTCTTTAAGTATCTAAAGGGGAGGGAGCTAAATATCTACAAATAATACAAATTAACAGAAATACAAAAATAGGAAACTTAAAAACTTATTTTTTTTACTTTTTTGTATTTTAATTCTTATAAAATTTGTTCCATTCACCAATATTTGCCTTTCATTAATGTGTGTTTGTGTGTTGTGTATTGACTATACAAGATTTATTTTCAACCTTGAAATACCAAATAATTCTAATGCGTGTAACATTAATAATCCAAATTGTAATTAATATTGATACAATATCATTTTTCTTGTCTCTGTTTTGATATTCTACTTTATATAAATAATAGAATGTCAATAATTTTTTAAAAAATAATAAAGTGTACAATCTTGAAAACAAAAAAATGATTTATAAGTGGTTCTTGAACAATAGAAAATATATTTGCCTCATTTTTTCTTTTTTAATTTTGTATTGTTATAAATCTTGATACATTATATTTTCTATTGTTCAAGAGCTATTGTAAGTCATCTTTTTGTTTTCAAACTTGTACAATGTCTTGATTTTTAAATTTTACAATGAACAAAAATGAGAATTTCTGGAAGTAAAATGACATATTTTTAATTTTTGTTTGTGCTTTTTTAGTGGGAGAAGGGCTAGGTCAGTATAAGGCCATTAAAACTAACCGATAGTTTTACATCCTATGGATTGTCCATTTCTATTCCTGAGGATAGGACTTGAACAATTCAACTAAGGATATGACTACCTTTAAGAAGATGGTGATATTATAATGTGTGTCACACGAAGCAGATTTTGTAGGCATTGTTAGAACGGGCCAATATCCCAAAAATCTATAACAGAACTTCAACCAAAAACAAGTACTGTGTATGCATGATATGTGTTATTCTTAGGGCTTAGAAAGTTAAGAAAAATAATATGCATTAAAGTATTGAATTAAATTCCATGTGTGCATTTTTTGTAAAATTCAGTTGAAGTATTAGATTATCTTAAAATTATGTTTGTTTCTATCATTCAAAATGGTTATTAAAGTTTCTTAGTTCCTGAACATAAACATACCAACATCATGTCCAAAACTCGGTACGTTTTGACCAAAAATGAAACTTGTCTGTAATGACATTTTAGATTGGAGAAGAATATAACAAATTAAAACTGACTATTTAGAATTCAGACTTCAATTTATGCAGTTTTTGGAGTCAATATTAACTCATTTATTTTTAATTACTAGATTTATTTTCTGCCCATCCCATCTTGTGGTGATTTATCCTTAAATGATGTTATTTAATGTACATTAAAAAGAGATGCATATTATCAATTTAAAATATAGGCATATTTGGAAAATAAAGAAGGATTTTAATGCACTGCAATAGGAGAGTAATAATAGTAAACATATATGAGAATGAAAAGCACTGCATGTCTCAGGAGTGACATCTGCATTCTGTTAAAAGAATTCTATTGTTATTTGTTTGTTTGTTTGTTTTTCCTTTAAATAGGCCAAACTGTTTTCAGATAGTAGTTCAGCACTTTAGTGAAGAGCATTACATCTTTTACTTTGCAGGAGAAACTCCAGAACAAGCACAGGTAAATATTTTTTTAAAAAGCCCTACTGAAGTAATATGATTAAGATAGCAGTATATGATGTTTTTAATGTATTGTGATAAAAATTAGATTGGATTGTAATAATGTGCTTGCTATAGTGGTTTTTATTTATAATATTCAAGGTCAAAAGGTTTTTACAGCATGTGTGTGCATACGTGCACACAAACACCCAAAAAGGACATTTTCCTTGTAAGAAGATTGACATACAGCTTAGTGAAGCAGTTTATTAAAGGGTTGTCATGATTTAAGCAATCTGTTTAGAAGTGAACAAGAGCAAATACTTACAGAAATAGGGCAGTCAGAAAAAAGTGTCTGTAGTTGCCTTTATACTGTAATTAAATGGTTAATTGATTATGATCACACTATTTTTATGCATTAGGAGAAATAAAAAAGAGATCTGCTATAACAAACTTAACTAAAACACTTAAAGATTAGTTAAAGGATTAAACATAAGTACAATTTTGTCTGTAATCCTGCACCCAGCTATGGACATATAAAAGTTTGCACTGCATAGGTAGGAACTGCTGATCTGAGATATTCTTACCTACAGGACTGGATGAAAGTGTTGCAAACTTTTTGCAATTTACGAAAAACAAGTTCGGGAACATCTAATAAGCGCTTGCGCCAGGTACTGTGTTCTCACTGAAACTGAAATGTTTTTTGATTGAACTAATGTATTACTTGTATAAAGTAAAGGAGTTATAAATTTTTTTAGAATAATCATAGTGTCTCCTTTATCATGTACTTTAAACAAATTAAAGATTGAAATAAACATGAAATAAATGGAGTTAATTTTAATAACACAATTACTGCTTTGCTTTTAATAATTTTTAACTTCATTTTTAATAATGAAGTCAAAGTCAATAGGCGAGTCATGAATTAGTCTACTAACCAAATTCTAAGAAAAAGCTGTTATATAATCAATTATGATGTTGGCGTTTTTCTTATAGATTGCTCTATAATGCTAATGGAACAACATATATCCATGGTAGTATGGGATGTCATTTAGTGTATTTTATGTCTAATTATAGTGGGATTATCATTAGGACTACATATTGAGAATATAATCTGAGAACTAAGTATATTCTTCTCTGAAAACTAATTGTTTCGCCTAAATTAGACATTTTTATCGAGAAGCCAACCCCAAAAGTGTATATTATTGTAATAATTGTATATCTTTTATTGGGTTACTTTTTTCTTCCAAAAATTCTTGAGAATTATAAATAATAAATAGCAAATTGTACTGATTACATCTTAATGTTTGATAGAACAATTAACATTTAGATCAGTGGTTCCCAAACTTTTTCAGTCAACCACCCCCTTGGTGCTACAAACTCATAATCAGTGCCAGGGGTGGGATTCAAATTTCTTAATCAGTTCTGGGCGTGGCCTAATTTGTGGGTGTGCCGTGGTGGTCATGTGACTGGGTGTGGCTTGCTGGTTGGGCATAGCTTGGTGGTCATGTGACTGGTGGGTGTGGCCTGGTGGCCATGTGACTGACAAACCAAATACAAGTGGTCCTCGCTTAATGGCCGGTTGCTTAGCAAGTTTTCTAAGTTATGACTGACATCCCCAGAGCTACTTGACCTGTTTTTGGAATTTTGACACATACTCCCTTCTAACCCTGCTGGAACAGGTGGTTGGACTAGATATCTCATTCCCTCCCTCCCTCCCTCCCTCCCTCCCTCCCTCTTTCTTTCTTTCTTTCTTTCTTTCTTTCTTTCTTTCTTTCTTTCTTTCTTTCTTTCTTTCTTTCTTTCTTTCTTTCTTTCTTTCTTTCTTTCTTTCTGTCCCTTCCTTCCATCCCCCTCTTTCTTTGCCTATTCCTTTCTCTCTCCCTTTTTCTTTCCCTTTTCTTTCTTTACTTTCTTGTCTCTTCCTCTCTCTCTCTTTCCCTCTCTTTCTCTCTATCCCTTCCCTCACCCCTTCACTCTCTCCTCCTAAGCTAAGAGACCCACCTGAAACACACACACACACACACACACACACTCTTCCAACAAGGTAGAGAGAGCATCCAGCAGCGTTGCTTGTGACGAGTCTCACGCCTGGTCCTGCATTGCCTGGAAAAGCCGGCAGGCAAGGCTTCCAGGTCCAATAACAGGGCCACAGGCGGGATTTCCACCCCTCCCTCTTTTGGGGAAAGGGCTGGGAACTTCAAGTGAGGCTGCAGCCTCCCCCACTACAGGAGCCGCAGGAGAAGTGAGTTGCAGGAAAAGTGAACTAGCCCACCCTGACTGTCTCACCTTTTCCTCTGCCACTAGCCGCGGCAGGAAGGTAAGTTTGTAGGCAGTCGGGAAAGCCCAAACCACAGTGGTTTCACAACGGTCTACAAACTTACCATCCTCCTGTGGCTGGTGGCAGAGGGAAAGGTGAGCAGTCAGGGCAGACCTGTCACTGCTTGGCTCCCTGCCAGCCTGCATCTCGTCAGCTGCTGGGGCTCGCAGGTTGCGGGTGCTGAGGGGGCGTGAGGGAGGCAACCAGGAAGCATGAGGTTTATGCCGCCTGCATCACCCCTCTGCCAGCCGCCCCTCCAAGTGTTTTAGCCGAGTGCGGGCTGCCGTTATGCAAGCTCCATGGGTGGAAGATCCACTCTCGCAAGGCTTGACTCGCATCATTCTCACAGCGGCGGCCCGCATTTAGCCAAAGTGCACAGGTTGGCGGGTGGCAGAGGGAAGGGGCGGCAAGCAAGGGGTAATGCGGGAGGCATAACATCATGCTCCATGGTCTCCTCCCCCACCCCTGCCCCTAGCAGGCAAGGCCCAGCAGCTGTGGAGAATCCAGGTGGGACCCAAGTGACAACAGGTCAGCCCTGGCTTGCCTTCCTCTTGGCCACCAGCAAGCCAGGCAATTGGGGTGGGGGGGAAGCTGAATTGCGCCCTGCGAGGGGCCCACTTTCAGCACTCCTCTGCCACCTCCCTTGCCTCTTATCACCCCCCTAAGTCATCCCACCGCCCCCCAGGGAGCAGTACTGCCCACTTTGGGAGCCACTGATTTAGATGTTACTCTTTCTTCCAATTTTATACGTGACAGTCATTATAAATTCTTTTAATCATAAAAATAGTGTTTTATGATTAAATATTAACTTTCTTATAGGATTGCTGTACTTTCTTTCAAAAGGCTGTATGTGTCTGCACAGAGCAAACTTTTATGAATTACAGAGAGGTTTAAATAGAGGTTGGTGCTTATGCCTTCCACATTCTATGATATTTCTTTCTGCCCCAGGGAGTGGCACGGTGATCTTCCTCTTCAACTTTCTACTAATTCCTGCATTAGTAGCAATGTAGCATATTTTATAGAAGATTGTTGCATTCCATGGAGTTTGATGGTTTTCTGAATTTATTTTGCAATAGGTGGTTTGCCCCACCTGATCCCTGTCAATAATTAAACACGTGTCCCTTTTATTATTGCTCTGGGTTCTGATTGTCTTTATCCATGTAGAGGGTGAATTTTCCTGCCTGCCATTCTTTCCTCAGTCTGTGCTAAGCTTGTGGAATAGCTCCTTTTGGCTGCTACAGGAGCGGCCTGGTGGAGAGGCAAGGGTGCGCATGGGGCACTTTCAACTGCTAAAGAAGGGGCCCGTTGGAGAAGCAAGACATGTGGGACATTCCTTTGAATAGAAGCAGCTCAGTGGCTGGGCGAGGCGCATGGTAGGAAAATTAAGACACCCCTCGAAAAGATGGCCTAGCCATTTTTTCAGGGGTCTAAAAAAAATAAGGCCCTGTCTTGTTTTCTAAGAAACATGGTAGTTTCTCTAAATTTGCCCTATGCAGGCACAAATCCAGTCAATAATTTTGCACTTTTATTCTTATTTTATTTTTGCAGTGTGTAAATTCTATCCAGACATTTTTCTGTTTTCTTTACCAGCATTAGATAGATATGAAAGAAAATACAATAACATTCAAATTAAATCTATTATGTTTTAGCTCTTAATGTGGTATTAATATAATTAATATATCAGTAGATATAATAATTTATACACAATTTTGTATACTTCATAATTTTCATAAAATAAAATTTAAAATTCTGTTGCAATTTTTCTAGGTCAGCAGTCTTATATTGCATGTTGAAGAAGCCCATACACTTCCAGCAAAGCATTTTACTAATCCTTACTGTAATATATCCCTGAATAGTGTTCAGGTGGCAAAAACCCATGTACGAGAAGGACAGAACCCTGTGTGGTCAGAGGAGTTCGTGTTTGAGTAAGTTTCATGCTAATTCTATTACATGGGGCAGAGATGTTTGCCAACAAACTGAATAGATATTTTTTTTAAAAAAAACTACTTTAAAATGGAATTAGAAATCAGACAGTTTTATAGTATGTAGCTTTATTTCATTTTTTAACCAATATGACTGTAATGAAAATGCCAATGACTTTCTGGCATTTTGATGTTCAGTGTGATGGTAGAATACAAATATTAATCTGATTTTTCTTTTTTTCCCCAGTGATCTTTCTTCTGATATCAACAGATTTGAAATAAATCTTAGTAATAAAACAAAGAAGAGTAAAGATCCAGATATATGTAAGTTTGGTATTTAAAAAAAATATAGAATTTATCAAAAAAGAAAATGACTCTTTTCCCCAGTTAAATAAAAAAAATTCACATAACTTACAGCTGCTTTTTTCCCTTTTTGATAATATCTTTCTTAGCACATAATTTATTGTAAATTTCATTGTTGTTGATTCTTCATCTTTTGTAGTCATTTCAGCAGTAATTTCAGTTCATAGAAATACTTTGAAAACAAGAGAGGATGGTGGCCATTATGTATTCTCATTTCAAATGGTCTTCAAATGATTTCTGATTTCCAACAGGCACTTAGGGAATTCTTCAACAACTCTATAGGCAGGTGAATTGAGGATCTAGTATGCTGCTGATATGATGCAGCATCTCAGGCCCTTGACAAAGTTGTTCCCAGATAACCTCTGTGGATTAGCTAATCTCTGTTAGCTCCTTGGTTCTTTGAGGAACTTTGGCAGATGAAACAACAAAGGCAACGTCTGGAATGCAGGTAGAATATAACAAAGATTGAGTTTAACCAAGAAAGAGTATGTGCCCAACTTTGAGCCTACTCTGTGATGATAATAAAGGAGAAATATGTATTCTATTTATTTATCTATTTTTTATTATTCCATTATATGAGTTAAAATAAAAATTAATTACAAAATTGCAAAGTAAAAAAACACCACTGGCCAAACAATGTAAACTCGGATCTCTACCATAACCAAAAAGCAGGTCCTTGCACTGCCTCTGGGTCTCAGGGCCAGAACTAAGTCTTAGGATCTCATGAAAGGCCAGCTGGGCCATGGCCATCCTGATCTCCAGAGGTAGAATGTTCCACAAGTTGAATGCTCTAGGTTAGGGTTAGGGAATATATTCTAGGATCTGCCAACCAATATTCTTTGGCCAATGGGACCTGAAGCATATTTATTCTTCCTGTCCGATTGAATGGCAAAAATAACTGGGGAGAGATGGTCCCTCAAGTAACCTGGTCCTAAGCCGGGAAGGACTTTTAAGATAACAGCCAGCACCATGACTTACACTAGGAAGCAGACTGACAACCAATGCAGCTCATGAAGCGCTGCTGCATTTTGCACCAGCTGAAGCTTCTGAATGCTCTTCAAGGGCAATCCCATGTAGAGCACATTGCAGTAGTCCAGATGAGAGTGACTATTTACAGCCCCCTTCCCCCCCACACACACAACTCAAAGGTTTACCAAAGCCCTCCTAGCCAGGAATTTTGAGTCCAGGAGGACCGCCCCAAAAAAAAAAAAAAAAAAATTATGCACTAGAACTGTCCATACTCATTTCTTGAAGAAAATAAAGATGGGGAAAAAATTAGGAAGTAAAATTGAAGGCAAAATTTGGGGGATGAAAACTCAATCTCATTAGTCTTACATACCAGCTCTACTTTCTCGTAGGACATGTTTTCAGTTTTGTGTCAGAGAGGTTGTAAAACAAAAGGAATATTCTTTCATATCAGTTGTCTTGCAACATAACAAACACTGTGATCAGAATTTTTGATAGGAATAAGTTTGATAATAATAATAATAATAAGAGCATATCAAGCAAACACAGATGGGTATTTTAAACATTTTTATTGCGAAGAATAAAACATGAAGCAAACATGATTCTTTTTTATTTACATCAGCAAAATAACTTGCAGCTCTGCACTGGAAGTACATGAAAGGGGAATAGCACAAAAGATAATTCATAAGTAAAAATTGTAATAGATCCTGTTTTATTCAAATGTAACTACGTCTTTAGAAATAGTACAAATATGAAATATCCACTACACTTCAGAAACTGGGTAATTTAAACAGATGTAATAATAAAGTTATATGTTCTGAGACTGATGTAAGAGGAGATAAAATGTCTAGTATATAGGTAAACTTGAAAAAAAGAACATTTAAATTTGAACATCTTTGTATTTTAAGAAAGTAAATCTTTTTGTACTTTTCTCCGTGAGAAAATGATTTGATGCAACAGTGTTCAGGAAGAATGATCCTGATAAATACTTTGTTATTTGCATTTGTAGATAATCAGGCCTTTTGTCAGGCCCAAGCACAAGAACAACACAGCAAAATTGAATTGAATCCAATCCTTTATTTGCTAACACTTAAAGAGACAGAATTTTGCCAAAGTGAAGCTAAGCTTTTAATCTAATAGATATATCCTGAGATTCTTGGGTGTGGCTACCCTCAACCTCTTCCCTTCCCTTCCCCATCCACGTTAGGACTGCACAGTTTCTTAATCTGAATCTCTGTCTGGTAAAGCTTTTTGTTGCTAAAACTCTTATTTACTGCTCCTCTAGGTGCATATTCCATTACATATTCTTAGAAATTGGAATGATTTTTTCTATATAACAGCGAAAATGATTGTGTAATCGATGCTAAATTATGCTACAGTTAATCCTACTGGAAAATTGTTTAAAAAATTTTTTCAGACTCAGGGATGAAATAATTCGTATGTTGTTATATGTTTAAAACATTAGGGTGAGAATGAAGTCAAGTATAATATTCTAACATACAGAGAATCTTGTTATATCTTTCACACCAAACTTGAATATCAGCCCATACATTTGTGAACTCCTACACCCTCCACCCCCGGTTAGCCAATGCCACTGTGATTTCCTGGTCCATCTAGGTCCTAACTAAGCCTTACCTCTAAAACTTCTAGCCCAAATAAGGTTGGCCAGGAATTGCACCTTTTGAAATGTCAGTTAGTTATAGCAGAATTGCAAAAAGCTAACTATAATCTGTAATGTTATATATTTCAAGTATTTATGCGATGCCAGTTGAACCGACTGCAGAAAGGACAAGCAACTGATGAATGGTTTCAACTCAGTTCACATGTACCCCTGAAAGGTATTGAACCAGGCTCTTTGCGTGTGCGAGCACGATATTCTATGGAGAAAATAATGCCTGAAGAAGAATACAGTGAATTTAAAGAGGTATTGAAATAATGTGATTTCAGTAGCATTTTGAAAAACATTTTAAAAAGTTTCTTGTCAATATAAGAAAACTAATTTTGGGGGGTCTTTCTACAAGAACTACATAAATATATACATTGGAGGAATATGAAAGAGAACAAACACTGGAAAGAACTTATTGTCCCAAAGACGCTTTTTCAAAGGCAACTGGCCTTTGTCTTTTCTTGAAAACATTTCATTTCTCATCCAAGAGGCTTCTTCAGTTCTGACTGAATGGTGAGGAAAGGAAGGATTTGTATTATTTGCAATTATCTGGTCGTTTGCACTCTGAACGTAATTAGCTCTTTGAGAGTCACTTGGGGATTTATCTGTACCCTTAAGGTCACTTAAATCAATATGCAAATGGGTGTGGAACCTTCCTGGAACTGCTAAAAAGAGAGCAGATAGGTTGTGTCCTTTCACTGTCCTTTGAAGGAAAAAAGTTGCCTTTGAAAAAGCACCTTTGGGACAACCATGACCTGGATGATTGAGAATCTCCACAGATGAAAGGACTTACTATAAAACAAAGTTTGGAACTTCATGAGAAACATAGTAACTCCAACCATTTCACCACTAGCCTTTTGTTTAAATGCCTTTCAAACTGGAGATTACTAGAGTAAGAATTATATATGCAGATATAGATTCCATAATGGATTAAACAAGAATTACAACAACAAAAATAATTGGTGAAGGCTAAACTTTATTATGGTCTATGTACCTATTTACCTATTAAATTGTTGGAATAATAAAAACATATCAAAAATTAGGGAAAGATTCTAAGGAAAAGGACAGTATTTGAAGTGCTTGTACAGAATCAAGATCACCTATTAGGATACATGTATGTGTCAATTACATTCAGTAGAGAAACAGAACAAATAAAAATTGTATGATAAACTGGACGCAAAACTTAAAAGAAACAGTCCCCATACAACAATGGGAAGAACTTTGGAACACATCTATACAATTTTCTCAAGCTGTATCTTAAGAGAAAACTGATACAAAATATTTTGTAGATGGTATACAGCTCCATCAATAAGCATACTGTAATAAATGCTAAAAATGCCATGAGACAGAACATATTACCTAATGTGGGAGACACATAAAGAAAACTTAAAACATAGTATAAAGAAACATGCAGCTTTATTCAAATAATTTTAGAATTCAAATCTGGAAAAAAAACACTAGATGTTTTAACTAGGCATAATTCCAAGATATTTTAATAAAAACACCACAGTTTAAAAAGATAATCTTAGGGATAAACTTAACATTATCTATACTATGAGATATCTTACAAATGATAGACTGGAAATTTTAACTTGGAGAATATGCAGTAATAACAGAATTAACAGCATATATTCATAACAGAGGTTTGACCACATTTTAAAAAATGGCTTTCATATCTTCTTTGTATTATACAGCAATTAAAATATGGAGTATGGTTCTTAAGTGGGAAAAGAACTGAAATAAGAAATACATGAAAATTGTAAAATGTTTAGAAACAATGTAAATCAGTTGGAGTACAGAATATATCAGAGACGCAAAATCATATTTTAAATATTTTTTATTGTTAAAAATACAATAGCTCTTGCAGCTTCTTTCCATTCGCTAATATTCTATTTTTGTATTAACTAATTTTTGATTTGCTTGTTTTCTTCTTTTAAGAAAAAAAATGATATTTTGGTTTTATATTAAATTATTAACCTTTATTTTTCAGTTGGTACTGCAAAAAGAGTTGCATGTGGTCTATGCCTTATCTCATGTGTGTGGACAAGACCGAACATTGCTGGCTAGTATTTTACTTAAAATTTTTCTCCATGAAAAACTGGAAGCATTATTATTGCGAACGCTAAATGACAGAGAAATATGCATGGAAGGTATATTATAAATCTTTAATACTAATTCCTAAAATTAATTTTCTATGACATTCGTTTTCTCTTCCCAAAATGCCCAATCCTTTCCTTTAGAATGTCTTTTGTACCATTAACATCTCTCAGATTTTTTTAAAAAAATGCCATATATAATATTTGAACCCAGTATATAAGCACATATTTTTATTCAGATGAAGCCACTACCTTATTCCGTGCTACCACACTGGCAAGTACACTTATGGAGCAGTATATGAAAGCTACAGCTACACGGTTTGTGCATCATGCTCTAAAGGATTCTATTTTAAAGATAATGGAGAGTAAACAATCTTGTGAGGTAAGAAATGTCAGTTAATATGACTATCTAATGAATATGCACATTTTCTTTAGAAAAGACTTTTAATGTACATTTGTTTCATTTACAGCAATTTTGTATGCTATAAGCCTCTGATTGTAATGAAGATAGTAACTAAGCTAAGTGTTTTTGAGATTTTAAACTGAGATTTACCCTTATAAACTCCCAATTATATTATTTAGGTTTTAAATTGAGTTATTAATATTATATTGTAGCATTGTCAATTTTCTAAATACACTAATTTTAGAAATATAATAGAATCATATGCTAATCTAATTAGTACTTGTCTTTGAAGCACATGTTTCCAGTATTATTCCATTGTATTATTTTATCTTAGAGCAGAGATTCTTAACCTGGGGTCTACAGACCCCTTGAAAATCCTTTCCAAAGGAATATTTGAACTTGGGGGTAAAAAACATTACAGCTTTATTTTCACTACTTCTTACTAAAATTGAACTTTGCATTCAATGATAGACATATGGTACAAAGTAAATATGGCCTCTAGACTCCAAAACTTATTTTCTTTAAAAAAATGTATTTGATTTATATTGCCAACCATCACACATATACGACTCTAAGCAGTTTATAATAAAACAGATCAAACAAATAAAACACATACCGTATATACTCGAGTATAAGTCGACCCGAATATAAGCCGAGGCACCTAATTTTACACAAAAAAACCTGGGAAAACTTATTGACTCGAGTATAAGCCGAGGGTGGGAAATGCAGCAGCTACTGGTAAATTTCAAAAATAAAAATAATTAATTTGGGAAACGATCTCACTATCATGAAAGGTTTAATTGATTCACTAACCCAAAAGAAGAAGATGATGATGACAGCGGGAGGCAGGAGTCACTCTCTTCCCCTCCCTCGGAGGCCCCCTGAGTCAGGAGTCACTACCGCCGGCGCGGCCCCAGTCCCGCCGCCTCGGGAAGGGAAAGGCAAAGCGCTTTTGCTTTCCCTTCCCGGCTGGGGCTGTTGGGAGTCGCTGCCGCCGGAGCGGCCCCAGTCCCACCGCCTCGGGAAGGGAAAGGCAAAGCGCTTTTTGCCTTTCCCTTCCCGGCTGGGGCTGTTGGGAATCGCTGCCGCCGGAGGCCGCGACTCCACACCATTTTTTTTCCAGAGGGGAATCTGACTCGAGTATAAGCCGAGGGGGATTTTTTCAGCACAAAAAATGGGCTGAAAAACTAGGCTTATACTCGAGTATATACAGTAATATAAAAAACGTAGCAACCAAGGATAATAAAATAACAATCAACAAAGCCAAGTGTTGGGGTTTATCACATATCTGGGAGCCCAGGCCCATGTACAAAATCAAGTTTTAGGGTACTGCAAATGGCCAATTAGATTGGGGTTACCCTAATCTCAGATGGAATTAAGAGATTAAAAATGTTTGCTAACCTCATAACCTCACACTGTCTGAAATTATTATACCAGAAAGTGCATCATCTTGTTGTTTATTTAATGGATTAATAAAGAAGCACAATTATTAGCTATTTGTTTTTAAAAAATATTTGTATAGTTGTATTTAACCTGTACATATTTTTCCATTATAATACAGACAGTGTCTTTGTATTTTATTTGATGAAGTTAAATGCATTTTTCTGAGAAAGATTCACCAAATAGTCAAAGAGGTCAAAATGGAACAACAAAGCCAAGAATGCTTAGTTTTATGCCATTACAATCCATATGCTTCTTACTGAATTTTAAGTTTCTGTGTATTTCAATACTTAATCTTCTAATCTTAAACTGTGTGTATTGTAAACATATTTAATCTATTTCATTCAAAATAAGAATGTTAAATTTCTGGTTGTATATTTCAGTTGAATCCTTCAAAATTAGAGAAAAATGAAGATGTAAATACTAACTTAGCACATCTACTAAGTATCCTTTCAGAGCTAGTGGAAAAAATATTCATGGCTGCAGAAATACTACCTCCGTAAGTTCATCAGTATTTTCTAGAAAATCTGTTGAAATTTGGTTGTTTCAATTTTACATCCCGTCTATTGTTATGATATAGTT
Source organism: Notechis scutatus (assembly GCF_049901735.1). Taxonomy (NCBI): domain Eukaryota; kingdom Metazoa; phylum Chordata; class Lepidosauria; order Squamata; family Elapidae; genus Notechis; species Notechis scutatus. The sequence goes on along the minus strand of NC_142010.1, from coordinate 229,626,044 downwards.
CTTTCTAAAAAGTTATTCCTTGGCCAAGTTCTTAGATTTTGTTCAACAGTTGAATGTTTGTGGATAAGAGTATGTCTGCATAGTAGAACCTTGGTAACATTCAAAAATTAATTTCCTTGGTTTTCACCTGAATCTTGATTATGATGTATTGAACTGGAAGTCTGAAGTCACTATTTCTACTATAAACTTGGATAATTCCCTTTTTACAATCCTATAATCCCTTAATTTGGGGTAAAGTCAGAGCCACTGGATGGAGCTGAGCATTTAATAGCTGGATGCCCTTCCTGACGCCATATGGAGTTTGCAACAGATATGTTTTTCTTTGTGCATTGGGAAAGAAACATCTGCTGCTACCTAGGATTGAGTTCTCAACAGTCCCAGTGGGAGGCAAAAATCTTCACTAGTAGGCCACCATGCTGCCAACATTACTATAAACTTGAATGAACACTTAGAAAGTTCTTATATTTTTTTTAAATTATGAATCTTTCAGTTATTCAGCTGATACCTAAAAGTAAAATTTCTGTGTACCGTGTTTCTCCAACAATACGGCCTCCACCAATAGGAAGGCCCAGCATGTGTTTTGGGCATAAAATCAAATTAAGCCCCTCCCCCCAAATTTAGGCCTATTTTAAAATATGCAAAATAAGGGGAAGGGCGGGAGACTTGCCGTTAGGAGCGCCTGGCGGGCGAATTCCTCGCCACCAGCCGCTCCTAGCAGGCGATCATGGCCAAGCACAAAGAGCTCCCTACTCCCACCTTTGCTGCAGACACCTTTGGCACCGCCGCTGTTGCTTTCCCTTCTGCCCATTACGCCGCCACGTTTGGAGCTGCCGCTTCCGTGATTGGGCGCGGTCGCCATTTGGAGCTCCAAGCGCGGAGTGGCAGCTCAAACATGACGCGGGCGATCTTTTTATTTTGGTCATGCGAAGTTCAGAGCAAGCAAGAGAGGGAGACCGCGATGCCTTGCTAAAGAGCTTTCGCCTTTCCCTCCTTGCAGCGCGCATGCGTCCCAAGCAACACTCTGCCCGAAGAGTCGTCCTACTGCCTTCACTCTCGTCAATTACACGACTCCGCCCTCCCTCCGTCTCACCCTCCTGCGCTTTGGGCATCTCCGTGTGATCGCGACCCTGTCCTTTCCACCTGGCGCCCTTGCTGCTTTCTGGCTCTTTAGCACCGGCTTCATGTTTGGAGCACTGCCGCTGTTTGGAGCTCCAAGCGGCGGCGGAAGCTCCAAATGCGGAACCTCAAACATGACGGTGGGCGATCTTTTTATTTTGGTCAGCTCGCTCTGAACTTCGCGCGGACCAAAATAAAAGATGCCCACCGTCATGTTTGGAGGTTCACATTGAGCTCGCCGCTTGGAGCTCGCAAGTGCTCAAACAAGCCCGTTGCTAAAAGCAAAGCAAGATGCCAGTCGCGATCTGATACTGAGCACGGAATGAGACGGAGAGCGAGAATCGCGATGAGTGCGCAGAGTGGGGCGGCGCAGTTGAACATGCGCAGAGAGAAAGCTCTTTTGCAGGCATCGTGATCTCCTCTTGCTGCTCTGAACTGCTTGTGGACAAATAAAGATCGCCGCCGTCATGTTGAGCTGCCACTTCCGCGTTGGAGCAAATGGCGAGCGCCCATCACGGAAGCGGCAGCTCCAAACGTGGCGGCGTAATGGGCAGAAGGGAAAGCAACAGCGGCGGTGCCAAAGGTGTCTGCAGCAAAGGTGGCAGTAGGGAGCTCTCTGTGCTTGGCCATGATCGCCTGCTAGGAGCGGCTGGTGGCGAGATGCTGGGGGAATTAAGTCACCCCCGAAAAGACGGCCTAGCCGTTTTTCGGGGCTCAAAAAAAAATAAGGCCCGGCCTTATTATGTGAGAAACACGGTAGTATATATTTATTGAGTCAGATGTATTTTATTTCATTCAACTTTCCTTTTAAAATACTTTTTAAAGTATTTTTAAAATACTACTATTGATTGTAGAAAATATGAAATATCAGGAATGTTAGTTATCTATAATTTTGGAATACTTAATTATTATAAAACTTACATGTGTTATTATCCCTATTGTGTTATTTGAATAGGACGCTGAGGTATATTTATGGTTGCTTACAAAAATCTGTTCAGAGCAAGTGGCCAGCCAATACAACCATGAGGACAAGAGTAGTTAGGTAAGATATTTTCATTATTATTTTTGCTTTGTTGCTGTTATATGCTGTAATTGAGAAATTCACCTTCACGTTTTATTTTTCAGCTATCTTTGAAAAGATACACTGTTTTAAAACTTTGAAAATGCACGCTATTCAGCTTTCATAGTTACAAAAAATCACTTTTCACAAATTACACAACAGTACATCATATTTAGATAAAACATTGCACATGCAGAAAAAATACTATTAAAACTTGAGAGAAAAATATTAGTTGGGTAACTAGGAAAGTAATTCCTACATCCCAATTAGGAAATACGCCTTTGTAACTGTTTTTTGCAAAAAGATGCTGGTATAAGTGCTCTCAAACATGAATGTATATAACATGACTGCAAAGGTAAATCCCTATTATTATTGGTAGTTCACTTATCCATTCTATAACATAATATGTTATGAAACAAGACCTCATCAGAAAACTATGAGAGTGAGAAAGAAAGAAATTAATATACCAGATTTTATCTCTTTGTTCCTTATCTTGTTGAGACTGTTGATATGTATATTTAACTACTTGTTAAACAGTACATTACTACACTACATATATGAAATGACTATTTGCACGCCTATATATTATATAATTTTATTGATACTTATTGAATTTTACATTGATAGGGTGACATAGGCATTTTAACTTGAAAAATTTAGGACTTTTGAAAAATCTTTTCTATCATTCTGTCAATCGGTAATGAATATTTTACGAAGTATTAGATGTAGGTGTTGAAAGAATAATTTCTCTGCTTTAGAATAATGGTTGAAAAACTGAACTGTTGCATATACAAGAACAATGAGATAAATGGGTTAATCTTATGTGCATCTTAATAATTTCACAATGTTTTGTTCATTCATTTCAAACATCAACATATTCTTGTGTCTATAATTTCAGTGGCTTTGTTTTCCTTCGGCTGATCTGCCCTGCTATTCTAAATCCAAGGATGTTTAATATCATCTCAGGTGAATATATTGGATAGTAATTAACTCATATTTAGCATTAGGACAACAATGCCTATTTAGTTTCAAATGCAGTCATGAAAACAAATGCTGTTGCTTGGTTAAATAGGCTTGAGTGCTTTTTTTAAGTGTATAATTCTTATTAGAAATGTCAGTAATAAAATGAGAATGAGAGTATATGGATCTGGTGCACTCAACATGTGTTTAATACTGCTAAATTTCTCTAACAGTTTTCCTTTCAACGTTTTATTTTTTTTAAATAAAGTAAGTTTATATTGCTATTCAATAATTGACTTTAACTTGTTTTGAGAGGGTTAAATACTAGGATGATAATGACAAATATGCAGTTGTATAGTTATTTGATATATTTCCTAAACAACTAGTTGGCCAATTTTTTTCCTTTAAAGAAATTTTAGAAAAGGAGAAACTGCCAGAATTTACTGTCCTTAAGATTTCTATATTATCAGTGTCTTAGGAAAGAAGGTGCTATGGTTTATGAATTTCCCCCTTCAAAAGGCTCATCAGTTAACCACTCGAATCAGGAGCAACTTAGCTAATTTAATGTGGCTTAGAAGGAACTTGACTTAGTTGGCTTGCTATAAATTATTGTAATATTGGTTGTAATTTTCAAACTGTTCGTTACAGATTCTCCTTCTCCGACTGCAGCAAGAACATTGACGCTGGTTGCTAAATCTGTGCAGAATTTGGCAAATCTTGTTGAGTTTGGAGCTAAGGTAAACATAATTGGTTCATTATATGCTCATCGAGAAAATACAAGCAAACTGCCTATTCTAATTGCTGTATACATTGCATGCAGATAGTACCATAGTTAATCATCAGGAAAAGGATCACCTAACATCCTATGTCCACATATCATACTGTATTTCCCCGAAAATAAGTCTTATTTTCTTTTAAGTTTCTAAATAAGCACTAGGGCTTATTTTTTGGGTGTCTCATTTTGAGTGCCACCGCAGCAAGGTGGGAGAATGGAGCTATCTGACACACACATCCGCTTACTTTAAGGCCCCTCATGTCTTCATGCCCTGACAACTGCTTTGTGGGAGCAACACCAACATCCATGTTTAGCAGCAGCCCCCGTGGCCACTGACCCACTTTCAGTGCTGGCGCACCTCAGGAGGAAGCTGAGCAACACTCCAATGTGGTTGTGAGGTGGGGAGGGAATGGAAGACGAATTTTTGATTCAGGCTCTGCTGCTGACTTGTAAGGAACAGCTTTTACATTTACACACGCTATCTCCCAGGGGGTCTTGTAGGGTGAGCCCCTTAGCTTCTTTTCTCCACTGCTTCAGCCCAGCCAAGCCCTCCATCCAGCAGCTAAGGATGAGGGGCTTCCCCGCCTCTCCATGAGGCCTCTCAGGAGACACGGCATGCAAATTAAAATAAAGCACTGTGAGCACTTACTGTTTGTCCCCCCTCCTCTCTCTCTTTCTCCCCCTCTCCCTCCTTGGAAACTGTATGGGGGAAGGGCCATCAAGGGGACGCTGGCAAGATACTCCTGGGGAAGGATGAAGTGGCCCTACTGCCAGAGCCCAGGTGCTGCTGCTGACTTGGGAGGAGCGGCTTTTACATTTGCATGATGTTTCTCCTGAACGGTCTTATGAAGAGGCGGGCAAGCTCCTCATCCTTAGCTGCATGGCTTCTCCCTCCCTTTCTCCTTTGCTTCAGCCCAGCCTAGCCCTCCATCTTCCTCCAAGGAGGAAGGCCAGGTTCAAAGGGGATGGGAGGGTCGGGACAAATCTGAAACAGACCCTTCCTTCTGTGCCAGGTTCCCGCAAGCAAGCCTGGGGAGCAGCCAGTAAAGAGGCAGACCTCGAGCAACCGTTCTCCCTTTCCCTCCTTCTCCTTCCTGAAAAGCCCCATCATCACTGCCCCACCATCTGTCTTTGCTTGTGGAGTGTGTGGTGGAGCTGGAGGACTAGGTTGGATGGTGGGGGCGAGTGTGCAGGGGCCACGGCATGGCACCACCTGCTCCCTGCCACCTGCCTTGCCTCACCTCTCGACAGCAGCACCAACAGTTGGAGGCACGGGGGTGAGGAGGGCACATAATCTGGCCCATTGCTAAATGAGTGGTTATAACTTGAAGATTACCTGTACTAGTTGCAGAACCTAGAACCTAGCCTTGGCCAGCTGTCTGACTAAATGATATAGTCATGCATATTGGTTTGTTTTTTTTTAAGTATACTCTAGCTATTCTAGAGAATGGCCACTGGAAATGGTTTTGGATCCATAACTTACCTCATTCCTCGCAAAGAGATGAACAGACCCTGAAACAATTAGCACATGTTTTTGATCATGTTTTCTTTTCTTGATTGGGGATTCTCAATAATTAAGAAACATTAATATGATAAAAATCACATCATTAATCATACTTTTAAATTCTAAGAATCTGAAATTTGATTGAATATGCGAATTTTGAAAACCTAAATTTGATTGAATATGCGAATTTTGAAAACCTTTGTATTATCTCAAATCTTACCAAGTATAAAAACAAAGTCAGAAACAGAACTCTGACTCTATTTTCAGTTTTGATTGTTACATGTGGGGATTTTCTTGATAGCAATTTAGTAATTTGAACTGATGCAGAATGCCCATTCATATGTATTCATCTGCACTGGTTAGATAGGTTATCACTTTGTTTCTCTGTCCATTTTGAAGGGCTGTAACATTTTTCACAATTTAAAAATTTCCTTTTAAAGGCCAATTATGAATTTCCCTTGTCAGTTCTGGTCAGTTGCTTTGCTAACTGCAAATAGGATGAGATTTAGTAAATCTCATAAAGGAACCTCACTACCCTTGTTACCATTTTACAAAGTATATAAAACATGTGTGACTTAGCCTTTTGTCATGTGAATCTTTTGATGTGATTTTCATTAAATGTAGAAAAGGGATATTAAAATATTGTAATTAATTATGCTGCTCTGGGAGTTCATGTAGAAATCAAAATTTAAAACTATTGCACTCATTACAATATATAGGTATAGAATAAAGATAGCAACTTATTTAATTTTAGGAACCTTATATGGAAGGTGTAAATCCATTTATCAAGAGTAACAAACACAGGATGATCATGTTTTTGGATGAACTTGGGGTAAGAACATTTATCTATACACAGCTATTAGTTTTGTAAAGATTTCCTTTATCTCCACACTGAGAACTGGGAAAATATTTTATTTCTCTAGTTCCAGAAATGTACTTCAAAGTATTAATTATTTATTCTCCAAGGCCTCATTTGTGTTTTCTGAAATGGCTTTTCTTTATTTGGCTTGTTTTTATGTGTCTTAAAGTAAATTCAATTGACTTTTTTTAATATTCAAGTGATACTGCCCCCCTATTTTATGTAGTTCATCTCCCTGCTTAATTCCTGCCTTGCTATTTTATATATTTCCATTACATCTTTGTTCATTTTTGCTTGCATAGAATATCTTCTTCCAGAGCACATTAATTCAATGTAGCTGTTTGCCATGCTCATTCACTAACGTTGGCTAAAATCATAGTTCAGCCTATTGATATTAAAAATAGGTTAAACTTTGCAAGTAAGGCCTAATATTTCTAAAATGCAGCATTGCATAGCACTTCTTACTTGAGCTTCATTCAATAATGAAATGGCATCTGTTAGTTACACAATTTTAACTCGTGATGCTTACACAGATTTTTAAAAGCACTCATCATGTTATTTAAGCCTTAAACGGCCTGTAGGTAAAGAATGATAGTGACTTTTAATCATTTTCTATATGGACAAACAATGGTATGTCAAATAATGGTAAAAAGTGAGAAAAGCCTGACTTTCTATTATTTTATAAAAGAGGATAATCTTTGTTATATTTTGTCCAAGAACATACCTGAGCTTCCAGACACTACAGAGCCCTCTAGAACTGATTTATCACGTGATCTAGCAGCCCTTCATGAGATTTGTGTGGCACATTCAGATGAACTTCGAACACTCAGTAATGAGCGAGGGGCAATGCAGGTAAGAGGTGATACCAAACATAGGCTTGTTCCAAAATATGTGAAGAATTTATTTTTGTCAGCACTTCAAGGTACACCAAACTAGGGGGCTCCTCCCCCAATATGGCTGCTGCCCAATAGGAAAGCTTTTCTTTCCTGCCGATGACCTGTTTTTGTTGGCAAATCTGGTTCTTTGGCAGTGTTGTTCCCTGGCTTTGAATGCGGGCATTTAGGAATGATCCAAGTCGATTTTTGGGCTCATCTGGGAGGGGGAATCTTGAAGATTTCAGGTCCCTGTGAGGGCAGCTGGAAAGTTATTGGTCTTTTCTCCACCTCTTCCTATCAGCAGAAAGTTCACTTTTTGAAGTTTTGCTTTGCTCTTTATCTTTATATGTTAATTGAGTTATTGAATGCTGATTGATTTCAACTGCCTGCTAGATTTTATCTTGAGGGGTTTTTTCGGCTTTTTCTTGAATCTATTTGGCTGTTATCATTAACATCTGCTTTTCCATAAGGGAAAATAGCACATGCCTCTGGATGGTGAAAGTGCTTCTCCTTGGTTTATATTTTATTGGGCATTCATTGCAGAGAATTTGTATTTTTCAGTTTGTTATTTTGTTTTTGTTTTTCCTGTTTTCTTATTTTTACATTGAGCAACAACATATTGAATTAGCGGACAGGAAGGGGTGAGACTCAGGAAAAAAAGACTGCTTGACAACATGCAATCTTTAGCTGAAAGTTTTCTTTAAAAGTTTTATGAATTCATAAAAAATTGTGGAAAACATTCAGAGGAAACTGACAATAAAAGATAGACCAGACTAGGAAACCAGTCATTCAGGCCAACATAACTTTTATTACAAGGTTATGGTAGTATAATTTTATAAATTTGAATGTGTTTTCTCCTCCATCGCTGCATCTTTGTGAGATCTAGATAAAGTCTATCTGAGGCATTTTCTCAGATTACAGTTCAGTCTTGGACATAAGGTTTTGACCATTGTTTTGTTTGTGGCTCTTCCTTCTGTTTTTTAAGGCTATTCCTTTTTCTTTTACAACTTTTCACATTTAAAACTTACTTATGTGATTTGGAGGAAAAAATTACATCTCTATATTTTTCCCCATATATTTTTATTTTATTCAGATTAAAATACAAAACACCCCCCAAAAATTTTTAAGAGACAAACTAAGAAAAAAAACAAAATCATTTTAAAAGTGCATTTAAAAAACACATTTTTACATATTATTCCCCCTAGCTGAATACGGTTTAATATATTACAACAATATTAGTTTCCACACCCCTTGCAAAACAGGCCCCCCAAAATTTAAACTATTATACTAATTCCATTTACAAATTATTTACCGTATATATTGACAAAATAGTTAATAACAATAATAATGACAAAATTAAAATTTCAAAACCTTTTAACAAATTGCTATTATAATCAACTTGTAAAATTTTTACCATGTCTTCTTAACTATTCCAAATTGTCTCAAAAATTAATACTGATTCGTTCTGGATCAAATATCCACATTTGTTTCTTAATAGCATCTCTTATCAATTGTTATCTGATTAAATAATATAATAAGTTCAATTTCCAAAGTCAATCTATCTACAGTTACTTGCTTATGACTACCACACCTTTATGAGTTGATCAAACTTTTTTTAAAAAGCTTTCAGCTAAGAATTGCATGTTATCAAACAGTCTTTTTTCGAGTATCAGCCTCATCCCTTGTCTGTAAAGTTGTTGCTCCACATAGTAGATAAAGCAGAATAAGAAAACTGACAAAGGATTGGAAGATATTTTCTGGATATTTGAATACAATATTAAAAGAAAGACTAAGAAAAATAAGCTCTAAACTTTTTATAAATTGAATTAAATACAAAATCCCTGTAGTGAATGTCCAATAAAAATGTAAATCAAGTAAAAGCACTTTCACTATCCAGAAACATGCCATGATTTTCCATTTGGAAAAAGCAGAAGTTAATAAATACAGTCAAACAAGCAGAAGTTAATAAATACAGTCAAACAAGCAGAAGTTAATAAATACAGTCAAACAAAGCAAAGGAAAAAAGCAAGAAGAATAGATAAAATCCAGCAAGGGGTTGAAATAAATAAACTTTCAGAAATAGAAAACAAAGCAAAATAAAAACTTCAAAAAGTGAAGTTAAAACCCTGTTTCCTTACGAAAACAGTCTGCTGAGAAGAAAAGGTGAAAGAAAGTTCCAGCTGCTCCCACAGGGAACTGTACTCTTCAAGATTTCCTTTCCAGGGTGAGTTCACAATCGTCCAAAAGTTGTCATGGGTAATTCCTAAGTGCTGCCATTCAAATCTTTGACAGCAAAAGGAGATCATTCAAATCTTCCTACTGGAAGCAGCCAGCTTGGAGAGTAATCTAAATTTCTATATTTTTATAGCCTTAATTTAGAAAAAGATCTTAGTATATTGTTTAACTGTAAATATATCAAAACCTCAAATCATAAAGGTAAAACATAGCAGAATAAAATGAATCCTACTTTTAGAATTTAGTATCTGAAGTGAGAATTCCTGGCTTCTGAGAAATCCTTACTTTCTTGAGAGTTTGTATTTAAAGCCGACATTTTTAAAATTGGATTAAAACATTTGCTTTGGTTGACTTTCTAAATACTATTATGCTTGATTAAGTCAGTATCATAGAATCAAATTGATCTTGTCTTTCAGTTTTCTGTGTGCCAAATACCAAAGCAGTATGATATTTAGCAAACTTGGTGTTTTCTGAATTAATTGTATTGAAAGGGTATTACGGAAAAATGTAAGCATGGTACAGCTTTCTTTTTTGGAGTCTTGGATCAGGAATGTTTAATATTCAGAGAATTCAAGTAAACTGGATATTTCTAAAGTATGAAAATATAAGAAATTATTCTGCAAGTTAAAGAAACATACTGGAGTGTATATGAAGTGAAATATAAACTGAAGATGAAAACAGAAATACAGTCTTGTGAAAAGATCAGTAAAAGTTTACTGAAAATCATGATGTAATCAATAGAATGAATTCCTATTCACTTAAGATGAATTAATCATTTACCCATCTTTTATGGGTAAAATTGGGAGGAAGCAAACTCACCAAATGTCTTTTCTGCTGCCCTCTGAAAGTCTGCTCTGGCTTTGGAGACTCTTAAGCAGCTTCAAAAGATGGCACTTAAAGACTACAGATGGTGGAATTAGCAAAGTATCATCAAATACCCTTCTGTGAAATGAGTGAACCTTTTAGCATGACTGTCTTGATTTTGTCTGTTTCAAATACAATGCATATTTGAAGTTATATCCATGATTACAAAGTGATGTTGTAAGACATTACATTTTTTATATTCATTGCATATAATCACTTGCTTTCTTTAAATGTTAAAGCTGCAGGAAAGTTATTTTGATGTACATATTCAAGCTAGAAAACTTTTAGATTGTCTTTTCCTTACTCAAAATCTAAAAGTATTCTAAAGATATTTAAATAAATAAATCACTTCTTTCAGCTTTTAAAACTTCCAGAAAGACCATGGATAATTTAACAAATTTACCTTTTTTTCAACAGCATGTACTGAAGAAGTTGCTGGCAATTACAGAACTCCTTCAACAAAAACAGAATCGGTATTCAGTGCCTAACAACATTAGGTAGCAGCTTTCTGCATGAGCTAGCATGACCAACATGACAACTTTCACCAATATCACTTCTTCTTGCTCTTGCCAAAAATAGCACACGTTTCACGTTTCCAGTGATGTGTGAACTATGCAAAAAAAAACAAAAAACAGATCTGTTGGTGACTGACTGTACCAGCAGCTTTAAGCTATCTGTGCAGGACACTTGCACTTTTGGAACCAATTTTCAGGACCTCTGAGCCTTGGTGTACAAATCACCTTCCACGAAGTAAATGCTGTGACTCTCTCTTTGAACTTTAATGTTATTTCAAACCTCCAATTGCCAAAGCGGTCTTTCAGAAACACAGACATCTGCCAATAAATTGTTTCAACAGCAAAGTATAACTGGATGAACACCTTTTACTGTAAATCACCTGGTTACTGTAATCACATTACAATTGTTCAGCCACTTTGTATTTACAGCTTCCAGAATTTGAAAGGAAATCTTTGCTGTACACTTTTATACCATTCTATTTTGTTTGTTCAGAGTTGTGCTGAAAGAAGATGCAGACTGGGTTTTGTCACCTTTATTTTTTTTATGTGCCATTTATCATTTTGAGTAATTTTTTCACCAATGACTGTATCCAGATAAATTGCAATGCTTTTTGTAAAATGTTTACAACAGTAAATTTGAATTCAGTAAATTTGTTATTGTATCAGGCACGCATGCATTCATTAAACAGTTTTATAGCATACATTCAATTTTTTTTTGTCTAATAATTCAGAATTTAGCGATATATGTTTGTATATTCATAAGTGCTGACTGAAAAAAATCCCACTTAGGGATAGTAATCCATGTATTGCCATTAATCAGTCCTTTATAGAAGAGTAAGAGGAGAAGGCTAAACAAGGACTTTTCTGAACGGAGCTGCTAAAACACCATTACTGAAAGAAAATCGTGATGGAAAGTATTCTCCTGTGACTTAGATTCATGGGATATCATAAACGCTAAGGATGACTAGATGGTGGCCACTTTAAAGTCATCTGCAACTATGCTGCCATTGTTGGCTCAAAAAATATACCACAATCCACTGCATTACTGAATTTTGAAGTCTCTGCTCTTCCTGCAAATCAAGTTACAAATAAAGCAGAAAAACACGAACGATAGTTCCAGAGAGCTGAAGCAGAGGAAGTTTAATGTAATTCATTTCAAAATAGTTCTTAAAACAATTGTGTAAATCTTTGACTTCATGTTTAGATTGTAAATGAACAAAAATATTCATGAGGGGAGTGAATATTTCTTTCCCAAGTATATATGTGTTACCTTTTCTGTCTATACATTTAAGCCATCTTGCAACCTAAACTACCTCGTATCTTTAGACAATACATGAACAGGGAAAAATAGAAAGTACAAGATCTCCATAATGGCCAGTGCTAGGATAGCAAGCCTTAGACTGATAAGAATCTTACCTGCTTCAGAAGGCCTTTTGAAAAAGCTTAGATGTTTTTGTGCAAAAAAACAGATGTGCACTTAAGTTGATTAGGACTTCCCCAAACAGGTATGCCTATTTCATTTAATTAAAGCTATCTGTAAAGTGGTATCCTGGAGCAGCATACTTCTCCCACATTCCTATTTTTCTGAGCTTTGTATATATATGGGAAGCATTCTTTTAAAAAACATGAGGGGATAAGTGATACACCCTGAATGATTTATTTGAAAACTTGCCACCTTCCCAGAAAAGCCAAGCAAGCTGAGGTGATCAGTGGGATGGGGTAGATTTTGTGTGACCATACTCTTAAAATCTCAAAATATTTCCACTAGCTCTCAAATGTTGGGAAACCTTGGATTGAGAAATCTAAAGTGATTCTAAACTATTAAAAGTTCAGTGGGTTGTAAGACATTAAATATCAGCTCAGAATACTTTGTACAGCTGATATTTATGTGTTCCTATAAATATATCTCCAATCACTAATGGAAGTAAATAGGATAATTACAGCAGTATTTCTAATTGGGGTGTCCTTTTTAATTAAAACATTTCCCATGCTCCTTCACTGAGCTAAAATGCCCAGATCAAACCTAGACAATATGTGTGCGTGTGTGTGTGTGTGTGTGTGTGTAGGTCTAGGTGTGTTCGGGTCTTTTTCCGTATAAGATTAAGAGTATCTTGGTGACGTTTCGGCGAGGTTCCACTCGCCATCCTCAGGCTGGTGCTTTCGGGTTCGTGCCAGTGCAAGCAGTGCAATCTGCTTGCACTGGCACAAAGTCGAAAGCACCAGCCTGAGGATGGCGAGTGGGACCTCGCCGAAACGTCGCCAAGATACTCTTAATCTTATACGGGAAAAGACCCGAACACACCTAGACCTACATACCTGTACCCGTGAAAATCTATGAAAACATATATATGTATGTATGTATGTATGTATGTATGTATGTATGTATGTATGTATGTATGGTATTCAGCTTTGTTCGGGTATTTTCCCACGTCACTATTCACTCAAGTCCCGATAAAACTCTCGAAATCATCAAAAATAAATACCAACCACCCAAACACCTCATGGAACTAACAGAACACTGCTTAACCAACACATATTTCATATACACAGGACAAAGATACAAGCAAATCGAAGGAGCCCCTATGGGATCACCACTGTCACCCGTCATTGCAAACCTGTTCATGGAAGAATTCGAATCCAGAGCCCTAGCCAATGCCACCCACAAACCCAAACTATGGTTAAGATACATATTGATGACACATTAGTTATTTGGCCCCATGGAAAAGAAAACCTAAACAATTTCCTAACACACCTAAACAGCACACACCCCAAAATCAAGTTCACCATGGAAACGGAAACAAACAAACAACTACCATTCCTAGATGTATTAATCTACAAAAAAACAGGTGGCACACTAGGACACACCATATACCAGAAGAAAACACACACCAACCGCTACCTCAATGCCCAATCCCACTACCACCCAGCACAGATAAACTCCGTGGCCAAAACACTAATTGCCAGAACCAAATGCCTGGCAGACAAGACACACATAAAGACTGAACTATGCAGCCTGACTAAAATACTGACAGCCAACGGCTTCCACAAAAGCAAAATCATCGGCTTGATCCACAAAAACACACTGAGACATAATAGAGACCCAGAAGATGAACAGACCTATGGAACAGCTGTCCTGCCCTACATAAGAGGTACTACAGACAAAATTAGTAAGATACTACACAGACATCACATCAAGACTGCCTTCAAAACAGACAGAAAAATAGCAGCCATCCTCAGAAACCCCAAAGACAAAATTGACCTGGAAAACCAAGGCATATACGAAGTCCCCTGTGCATCATGCCCGGCCACATACATTGGACAGACCAATAGAAGAATAAGCACCCGCCTGGATGAACACAAAAATGCAGTCAAAAAGCTGGAACACACTTCCTCACTAGTCCAACACATGGAAGCCACAGGTCATAGCATCAACTTCAATGGCACCAAACCCTAGCCACTATAGAAAATCCCAGCCACAGAATCATCAGAGAAGCCATAGAGATTGAAAAAAGACCAGAAAGCATGAACAGAAGAGATGATTCCACCAGGCTGTCAATCATTTGGAAGCCTGCACTCACAAACAAAAAAATCTCCACACCACAAGCCAGGCAAACACCTGGGCACAAACAGATCCCCCCTGATACCTCCAGCTCAAACACATCCCAACCAGGCACCCAGATGAAACCCAGCTTCCTAACTAATGATAGCCGTCCATTTACCCGAAGCCAAGCTGCACTAAAGACCTCCAATAAAGTAACACAATGCTGCCAGCCAATCAAGATACAAAAAGAGCCAAAAAACAGACAGAAGATATTAGAGACACCAATCAAGCAGAACACAGCAAACTCCGAGACCAATAAACACAGACCAAGACTCCCAACCAATCAGGATGAAGAAAAAACCATTCTGGCACAGCAATAGGCTGCCCCAAATTTAAATCTGAAACCACTGTAAAAGTCTGACTCACAGACGGACACAATACAGAAGCCTGATGATGGCAGATGAGATTCTGCTGAAACGTTGCTACAACTTTAAAAGCACAACTATAATGACGTGGGAAAATACCCGAACAAAGCTGAAGGCCATACATACATACATACATACATATATATATATAAATACACACACACACATATATATACATATATATACATATATGTGTGTGTGTGTATATATATACATATATACATATATACATATATACATACATACATACATACACACATACATACATATATACATATACATATATATATCTGCTTTATATATAAATTCTTCTATTCCCCAGTTATATACTTAGCATTAAATACAACTTGCTGACTTTACTACTAGGTCAATGCAAACCTTTCATTTGGAGATTAAACTTGATTCTCTAAATCAGCAACTCCATGCATGCTTTATAAAGAGTTCAGCATTCACATATTGTGAAACATTCCCATAGCTGTTTCCAAAGTATACACAATAAGCAGGAGATTTAACTTGCAGCCCTTGGAACACAAAAATATTTGCCTGGGATGTTAGAGAAAGGTTTTGCTAAACATAGCTGATATTTTCTGCTGAAGCAAAGATTGTACTAGAATAATTAAGTAGCTTTTAAAGTCTTGTATATCAGACTTTCTGAGAGCAATTAATTAGGTGCATATCTTTGTAAAAAATAAAATTTAAATATACTAAGAATTTCAAATTCATTGCATGGCATCATCCTGAGATTATTTCATGATTAGTGCTACCTGAAGACAATTATGGAGCTATAAGGTATTTGTACAGGCCCTTTGAATGTAGCTATGTTCATATCTTCTCTGGACATAGTTATTACAGTTGGTTGATGGCCAATTCTCAATGAAAAGAAGCAGTGACAAGCCTTGTTCATTGTGAAGTCATATTAATGCCACTTAAGCAAGTTCAAGTATTGCAGTCACTTTGTAAAAAAAATTTATTATAAATATATAATTTTCTGATGAATGATAAGTTGTACAACATGCTGCCTGGGTTTATTTCCAATGAATATTAATTCAGATTTTATTTTCTATTAGGAATGTAGATATATCAGTCCATGAACTCATCATCTGTCCATTCATCCTAAGTAAAACAAAATGAAATTAACCACATATTACAAAAGATTAAAACTCCCAACTTATTCCTAAATCAATTTTTTTCATGCATAAAGATTGGTCACAATAAGTATCCTGTTAGAGTGAGTTAAGTACACAAGCTTTGAAAAACACTCCTCTTAATTTATCAACAATCCTGATTACATAACAGATGTTTTTAATATCAAAAGGCAAATTTTATTCATATAAAGCAAATATGACAAGCCTATCATCAGCATTTTCAAATAAGTTACAACTATTACTGAACAACTTCAATACTGTAAGCAAAAATAAAGATGGAAGAATCTCAGTACACATAAATTTGGTTCTAGCATATCCAGATGTCCAACTGAAACAGGACATGAAAAGATTTTCACCTGAGTCAGAAAGATTAGAGCGAATGGTACAAAGATTTAATTCAATGAAAGGTAATTTCATCTTCTAAAAATATATGTAGTATATTAGGAATAAATTCTGATTGCTTAGTTTAAACCATGATTATCTTTAGCTCATGTTCTTCCAACATGTTTTGCATTTAATGTCACATTTATTTCAAAACCAAAAGTAAAATATATACTTCACTAATTTTTGCAATTTCAAATATAATACAGTATCAGATTCTAATTTTGACCTTGTTATTGTACTTAAAATTTAATTTAATATTTCTTTCACAAAGTTTGACAAGGTGGTACAAATATGAACTAGGTTTTTCCCTTAAATATTCTAATTTAGTATTATATTCAATGTTAAAATCATTTAGTTGTGTAACATGCAAATGTAAACTGGTTAACAATTACAGTGCTAATTTTAATTGTCTGCATATTCCTAATACTTTTAAATTTTGTAAATAAGGCAAAATTATTTTAATAATTTGGTAATATTTAGTTATCAATAGTGCTGGTTTATTGAGTAAAATAAGGTATAAATTTCTTAATATCTATAGTCCCATAAGCTGCTGTGCAAGGTATCTGGGAACTGCTCCTGCTCCTTTGATTCCATGATAATTTACCGTGTTTCTCATATAATAAGGCTGGGTCTTATTTTTTTTTGAGCCCCGAAAAAATGGCTAGGCTGTCTTTTCGGGGGTGACTTAATTCCCTCCCCTTGCATCTTCGGGCGGGCGGCGACAGCTTGGATGTTGACCTCAGCATTGGTGGGGCACTTCGTATCAGGGTCAATGCAGGCAGCACCATATCTGGGTGTGCAACAAAAGTACTTCCTAACAGCAAGCCCCCCAACCATTCCCCCCCATTTTGCATGTTTTAATATAGGCCTTAATTTGGGGGGAGGGGCTTAATTTCATTTCATGCCTATAAAACATGCTGGGACTTCCTATTGGGGGAGGCCATATTGTTGGAGAAACAGGGTATGTTTTACTTCTTTATCACATTTGTATAGTAGCCACCCATCTATTGTAGTGACTCTGGATGACACACATGATAAACAAAATACACTGCTCAAAAAAATAAAGGGAACACTTAAACAACACAATGTAATTCCAAGTCAATCACACTTCTGTGAAATCAAACTGTCCACTTAGGTAGCAACACTGATTGACAATCAATTTCACATGTTGTTGTGCAAATGGAATAGACAACAGGTGGAAAGCATAGGCAGTTAGCAAGACATCCCCAATAAAGGAGTGGTTCTGCAGGTGGTGACCACAGACCACTTCTCAGTTCCTATGCTTTCTGGCTGATGGTTTGGTCACATTTGAATGCTGGAGGTGCTTTCACTCTAGTGGTAGAATGAGACGGAGTCTACAACCCACACAAGTGGCTCAGGTAGTGCAGTTCATCCAGGATGGCACATCAATGCGAGCTGTGGCAAGGAGGTTTGTTGTGTCTGTCAGCGTAGTGTCCAGAACATGGAGGCGCTACCAGGAGACAGGCCAGGACATCAGGAGACGTGGAGGAGGCCGTAGGAGGGCAACAACCCAGCATCAGGACTGCTACCTCCGCCTTTGTGCAAGGTGGGACAGAAGGAGCACTGCCAGAGCCCTGCAAAATGACCTCCAGCAGGCCACAAATGGGCATGTGGCTCCTCAAACAGTCAGAAACAGACTCCATGAAGGTGGTATGAGGGCCCAACGTCCGCAGGTGGGGGTTGTGCTTACAGCCCAACACCGTGCAGGACGTTTGGCATTTGCCAGAGAACACCAAGATTGGCAAATTCGCCACTGGGCCCTATGCTCTTCACAGAGGAAAGCAGGTTCACACTGAGCACATGTGACAGACGTGACAGGGTCTGATGATGCTGTGGAGAACATTCTGCTGCCTGCAACATCCTCCAGCACGACCGGTTTGGCAGTGGGTCAGTAATGGTGTGGGGTGGCATTTCTTTAGGGGGCCGCACAGCCCTCCATGTGCTCACCAGAGGTAGCCTGACTGCCATTAGGTACCGAGATGAGATCCTCAGACCCCTTGTGAGACCATATGCTGGTGCGGTTGGCCCTGGGTTCCTCCTAATGCAAGACAATGCTAGACCTCATGTGGCTGGAGTGTGTCAGCAGTTCCTGCAAGACGAAGGCATTGATGCTATGGACTGGCCCGCCCGTTCCCCAGACCTGAATTCAATTGAGCACATCTGGGACATCATGTCTCACTCCATCCACCAAAGCCACGTTGCACCACACTGTCCAGGAGTTGGGGGATGCTTTAGTCCAGGTGTGGGAGGAGATCCCTCAAGAGACCATCCGCCACCTCATCAGGAGCATTCCCAGGCATTGTAGGGAGGTCATACAGGCACATGGAAGCCACACACACTACTGAGCCTCATTTTGATTTGTTTTAAGGACATTACATCAAAGTTGGATCAGCCTGTAGTGTTTTTTCCCACTTTAATTTTGAGTGTAACTCCAAATCCAGACCTCCATGGGTTGCTAAATTTGATTTCCATTGATAATTTTTGTGTGATTTTGTTGTCAGCATATTCAACTATGTAATGAACGAAGTATTTAATAAGAATATTTCATTCATTCAGATCTAGGATGTCTTATTTTTGTGTTCCCTTTATTTTTTTTGAGCAGTGTACAATAAAGCCACTAAAACCACAACTCAAACTAAAAAGTAGATAAAAAATAAAAAATATGGTGGCATATATTAAAGTGCTCTGAGGTGTCAGGTGGAAATTTTAATGAATGATCCCTAACATTTATAAATTCAATCTTTGCTTCATTTCTTATGAACTAAAGAAACCAATAAAAATTGATAAGAGGAACAAAATAGTGCATTACTTGTTTTAGTTTTTTAAAAAAACTGGTGAAAAAGTGATTCTTGACATGATACAGGTGCCATCTAAAAATAATGTGTTTTTGATTTAATAATACAGTTTAAATACAAATTTAATCTGGTGATATAAAACCTACTACTAACCTGCTCCATTCTAGATTTTTTCGAGATGAATTCATCACCTTCATAGCCTTTTCTTTTTTTCCTATCAAAAATCCCACAGCAGAAAAATGTTACAGGTTATTATTAAATTTATTCAATTCCATTTTTATATTTAAAAGAATGCAATAATTTAATTACTGTGTAGAATAGAGGTGTCCAACCTTTCCAGCTTTGCGGACTGGTGATTAGGAGAGGGATGGTTCCACACAAGCAATGGGTGCTCATGTGTACAGCTCCATTTATGCAAGTGACGGGTGTGCACACCCACAATTTGTGCAAATGTAGCTTTCCACGTGAGCGCCAGCCGCTCACACAAATGGAGCTGCATGTGCTCGCCTGCCACTTGCGCGGCCCAGAGTTTGGGGATCCCTGATGTTGAAGATTTATTCAATATCAAATGATTCTATTTCTAATCCTATCCTGCTCTGAGAGCCTGAAGACATGGCACTGCCGGTTGGCCTGGGGAACAAAATGGTGCAGTTTTACTGGTGTGGACTGATGGCAGACTCCATCTCCTTACCACTTGCTCTGCCCTCCACCCATCCATCTTTTAAGTTCTCAGATTATTCTCGTGTTCCTTTGTCATTGTTTATTTTATTGTTCTATTATTTTACTTCCAGTCTGTTTACGCTCCTTTCATTTTTCTTCCTTTTTATTATTGTAAGCCACCTAAAGTTGCCCCATAGCGAGATAGGAAGCAAATAAATGTAAAAAATAAATATAGCCATTCTTAGAAGAGGAGAGGGTAATTGAAGGATTCTATCTTTCCCAGGGATTAAAGACTCTGGAAAATCCAGAGGCTTTCTGCAGGTATGTAGCAATAAGAACTGAGAGTAACAAAAAAAGCACAGCAGGCTTGGGACACTTTCCCTCTGCAGTTAGGGCACATTTAACACTATAAATCTCTTAAAACTATAAATTTAAATTTATCTCTGAGGTAAATTGGAAATTTGTTAGACATATACTTTTGTATACCGGAATCAACTTCCATAAAAAACATGTTTTCCATTGATAGATTATAGAAAAAGTAATGCAAAAAAGACTGATGAAGTTGGAAAAATAATAAATTCAATAAATCAACCTTCAGATTAATAGGAATATTATTTTGCAATTTCTTTCTACTACATTTATGAAGCCTTCAGTAACAGATCATCTTAGGCTTTTGGTATCCAACTTAGCAAAAAAAAAAAAAAGTGTGTGTGTGTGGGGGGGGAAACGGGAGTATGAGAATGAGCATCCTCACCATTTCTATCTCTTGCCCCATCTACTGTTTGTTTCATTTTCTCCATCATGCAACCTCCAAAAAACTTGAGAGTATATAACCCACAGCAGAATAATTTAATCCAAAAGTGTTCTTTGAAAGTAAACTTTTTCTATTTATATAAATAATGCCTAGTACAGGAATGTGGCATTAAACAACTCCGTAAGTTCTAATGTTGTTAAATGAGGCTAAATAATGTTTTTATATAATATCCTTCATCTTCTCTTTATCCATGTTTATTGTATAACATAAACCTATCCCTCTTCAACCTTGCTGCATTAAAGTTTTTGCTAAGCAACATTATAATCCACGAAACGACTTTCATCGTATTATACATTTAAGCCCCAACTGAGGAATAAATACTAACAAACACCTTCAATAGCATCAATAGAGACAACCCTAGCCAGAAATTAGGCGATTAGAACAGAAGGAATTTAACAAAGCTTTAAACTATTACTTACATATTTGAATTAAGAGCAACTTCTGGACTGTGACATTTTTCTAGCTTCTGTTTTAAAATAGCAACTTCTTCAGGATGTGGTAGCTCATATTTTTTTACTAGATTTTTCATGCCTATACAAATGCAATAAACACTTATCAAAATAATATAAAAAATGAACTATTACGTTATTTACCAAAGCCAAAAACAGATCAGGAAATTCTAAGAAAACGAATGTGTTGGTTGAAAATCCTATCAGTCACAAAACAGTTTGCATTCTAAATAATTTTATATTTAGCCTATTTTCTTCTACAAAACTGATCAAAAGGCAACGACCGGGTTGGGGTGAGGGAAGTATTATGATAAAATAGCTGTAGGCAGACTTTATATGAGCCAAATGAAGCTAAATCTGAGGGACTTTAGGTTATTGTAATCTTATTCGAATGGAAATGCTTCAGATGTCAACTAAGGATTTCTCTAATTCCAAGATATATGTTGGAGGATATCAGATTAGGGAAGGTGAATCATTTCTTTTCTCAGTACAGACTTTATCTGAATATATGCAAGGAAGGCCACCTTGTGCCTAAGTAATTGTTTCTATTATTTAAATGTTCAAAAGTATTAAAACTGTTTTTAAAAGAAACACTTGGAACCTGCCTTCTTATGGCTGTTATTTAAAGTGCCACGTTTTAGGATGATGGAGAGCTAGTCCTGATTCTCTTCTCAAGCAACACTTCAATATCTAAAGAGTGCTATCAAAATTCTTTTTATCTCATTTCTTCAAATCATAGCATATTTAGCCAACTAGCCTTATAATCACTGAAGAAAATGAAGATAATGGCTCATGATATAATGTTGCTTTCAATATTGCTCAATCCCAAGCATAGGTCTCTGCAGCATACTAGATTCAAACAGAAACAGGATGTTTTGGAGAATTCAATGCATTCTCAAAATATTTGTCCACAGGACTTTAAGATAGCTCCATTATTTCCCTGGATTTTACTAATACTATACTAATTCCCATAGAGACACACACTGCTGGCATGCTACATATGCATCCATGAATAATTTGAAGCACCTTTTTCATTTTAGTATAATATAGATGGTAAAGTTGTTAGCTGAGAAAAAAATACCTTTCTCTCTCTGGCACAGGATGGATTAGACTGGCTCCCGATAGCCTGTTTGAGTGACCTGTGAAACTCATTCTGCCCCTTATTGTTCAAAACAAATTAAGCTTCTTGCCATCTTGAGGTGAGTAACAATTCCAGTAAAAAGAAAAAAAACTTTGCAGACTGCTCTCCAAACCTAGTCCTATTCTTGAATGATATGCCCCACCGCCAGATTTAATATAAATCCATGGGTAGCAAAAGGTTGCCCCTGTCTGTTGTGACATATGGCCAATGCCTCTTGCAAGGAAAGAAAGATAATAGTGATATTTCAAAAATTGCCTTCCTTTCCCATAATACATGTCCGTTTAGGTTGAGATCTCAATAAGATGCAATACAGAGCAGTTACTGATCATGGTTTCTTTCAGATTAAAAACAAATGTTTCATTGCTAAGAAATGTTTCAGCTTCTTTTACACATCCTTGGTTTAAATGTCCTGCTCTTTTGCCAATCAATCTTTATTATGGTCATAGACCAGCAAATAAAAGCATTAAAACAATAACAATAGCAAAAAAATAAAAAAGACAAGCAAAGTAATATATTGTGATTGGTAGTGGATTAACAGTAGGTTGTTAAAGTTTGCCTAATTTTACATACAGCTTAGCAGACTTTGGTGACCTTCAGAGAAATTACTTCATACCCATCTGATTAACAGTAGTTACATGTAAAAAAGATCAGTATTTCTCAGATGTTTTATTAGGTAAGATGCTATAAATTGAAACTATGAGTCTTTATAGATGGTGCAGTATAGCAAAACATGAGCTATAGTTTCATAGTTACTCTGGTTTCTCTTCAGATCGTATAAAATTTTCAGTCTTTTACCAAATTTAGCAATAGCACATAAGACTTATATACTGCTTCATAGTGGCTCACAGCCCTCTCTAAGCAGTTTACAATGTCGGCATATTGCCCACAACAATCTGGGTCCCCATTTTACCGACCTCGGAAGGATGGAAGATTAGGTCAATATTGAGCCAGTCAGGATCAAACTGTTGGCAATCAAAAGAATTAGCCTGCACTACTGCACTCTAACTACTATACTAACTACTGTACTCTATCTTTATTTTAATTGATATACATCATTTATTTTTATCAATGTCAAATATACAGTTAATTACACTAAAATTGTTATTTCATTGTTTTTAGTTTTCTGGAGTCTAATCATATAGTTAGCAATACAGTCGCAGAGAAAATGTTAGAGACCTAGGTATGTTTATACATCAATGGTTCAAAATACTGTATAAATCAACCAAAACAGAATCTAGTTAAGTCCTAAAGAAAAACATTAGTATAGTTGTTGACATTGTAATATCTCCTGGACACTCTGGAATCAGGCAACATAAAACTCAGTATCAAAACAGATAAAACAAACCTGTTAATGAGACTGTGCCAGTTAATATTACAGAAATCCATACAGCTACAAACATTTTATATAACAGGATATGAGGTGCTCTCTCAGCATGGTTGCTTTCTTGAAGAAATTTCATTACACAAACTAGGTAACATTATCAGTGCTACACTATCATCATCAGTGACTAGCACTGATACCTAGTTTGGGTAATGAAACATCTGCAAGAAAACAATCAAGGTCAGAGAGCACCAAGAACCCCTCATTTCAACCCTGAGTTACAAATATTCTTCTTTATTGATAACAGGATATTTTGTAAGACTTCAACTTTTCTATCCTACATGCTGACACAGGGAGTATAGTCTGAATAGTTTACTTGTCATTGCACCTCATACAACGAAATTAAATGCCATCTTCAGTGTACATCATACATAAGAAAACTATAAAAATAAAGCAAAAACATATGTCCTTCACAGTCTATACAACTGAATTGAAAACCCCTGATACATTAGTATGACACTATACAGTAGAATTCAATATAGTTATTGCCCTGGGATAGAAGCTGTTTTTCAGCCTATTTGTCCTTGTTTTTATTGTCCTGTACCATCTGCCAGATGGTAATAGTTCAAAAACAGGGTGTCAAGGATGAGATGGATCTTTGAGAATGTTTTGAACTTTCTTAAAGCAGCGGGAGCTATAAAGCTCTTCCAAAGAGGGGAGAGGGCAACCAATGATCCTCTGGACAGTGACATTAATCCTCTGGAGTGCTTTCCTATCTGCCACTGTGCAATTGGCAAACCATACAGAGGTTCAATAAGTTAAAATGCTCTATATAGTGCAGCGGTAGAAGGTCACCAGCAATTTTTCATTCAGTTGTTGTTTCCTGAGAAGTATCAGGTAGTATAATCTCTGCTGGGCCCTTTTGACCAGGGCTGCAATGTGAGCACCCCAAGTCAGGTCCTCTTTTATGTAGGAAAGAGGGAGTAAGAAAGATGGAAACAGACAAGATTGCAGCTCTTTTTGTTCTAAAATAATGGGTCCTTTTATTCAGTAAGAAATATCAAAAATAAACTTTTACAACTCATAAAACATATCAAATTCTTCACCTTTTCCTTTCTGAAGCATCAAGGATTTTTAAAATAAAAATGTAGGTAATGTTTGTCAACATCAATACTCACATTTCATTCCATCCAGCAACTGCGAAAGGGATGCTTTGTTATCTTTGAACATTAGGGTTCCTGACAAGTAACTATTAAAAATTTCAGAAAATTAACAAACAGCCAAAGAGAATTAAATTATATATCATAAAAAGAATGTGTCCTAACATTTCACGATAGGCAATGCCAGATATTTTAAGTATTTAAAATACAATTTATGTGCATGAAAGCAATTTTAAAAAAATAAAGTAATTTGTATTAGAATTAATTTCTTGTATTTCCACAAGTTTTTCCCTCTTTGTTTAAAACATTTATATAGCTGTCTTATACCAAACTCTGGGTGGCTGCCAATCAAGAAACCATATTAAAAATATTAAAACCAAATGCATCAAAAATAAAACTCTGGCACCAAATCAAGCTTCAGATATGCAGTCACCACATCTTATCCCAGCACTTGCGCTTCACAGGAGGTTAGGAAGGTAGAGACCTGCCAAATTTCAGGCAGAAGAGGTTTCCATGGGGCAGGGGCTGCCACAGAAAAGGCACTCTTCCTAGCTCACTTAATGTGTCAATGTTAAGGGAAGGGACTAAAAGCATACCCACCCTGTATAACCTGGTAGCATGTTTCCCTTTCCCTGGTGTTATTAGAGAAAGGCAGCCCTGCAGATAACTTGGGCAACTGCCATACAGGGATTTAAAGGTGAAAACCAGCACCTTAAATTGCACTCAGGAGGAAAGTGGAAGCCAGTGTAGCTGCCACAACAGAGGTACTATATGGGTAAAGCTAGGAGTACCCATCCTGAGCACAGTCATATTCTGGAACAGTTGAAGCTTTAGGGTGTTCCTCAAGGGCAGCCCCATCTAGCACATTGCAATAATTCAAATGGGAGGTACAATCTTCCATAAGCAGAACAATAACATTCAGACACAAATAGCAGAGATACATACATACATACATACATACATACATACATACATACATACATACTCACCTATTTTGACAGGCTAAAGCATTTTTAAAAGTTGTAAAAGTGATTATTCCGCAGAAAAATTCTACACACACTAGAATTAATGATTTACTGCTGCCAAACTCTTATATAAAGTTGCTCAAGTAATCAAATCAAAACCTGGAATTTGGGGTATATGTCTGACTGAATTGTTGTTCCAGCAGTTATCATTATTCTTGCCTTTTTTATAGCCTATATTTTTCCTACAGAAACAGAGGATACTTATGTGATTGCTTAAATATTCAGAAACTGCCTACCTTTCCATATTAAATCCTGCCCTGGATGCACTCGATACCATAGCAGTGAGAGCTATCTGAGAAGGTGTAAATAGAAGGCAGGCATCTGTCAATGATATTCGATTAAGAAAATCATCTGCTGTCTTCCTCAATATCTCAGGATTCTCAAGCAATTGATAACGGGTCTAGAAAATAAGTAACAGACAATAATACTTTGGAATAATATGTTGTTACAATTTCCTCCAAGCCAATATCCAAGACAAGTACCTTCAAATGAAAGGCACGTACTAAAAGGATTTCCCCATTTTCAAGCAATAATATAAAACAAACTAAACTAAACTAAAAAGCTTATTTATTCTGTGGTCTTTTTCACCCACTTCAGAATAATCGTATATAATACCAAGGTTTTCATGAATTGATTTGATAGTGATCAAAACTTGGAGCTTACAAAATCAAACCAAAAAGTCTTCCACAGTACCTTGTTCTTCAAAATAAAAAAAGCTCATAGATTTTTTAAGCTGATTATATCCAACCCTTTACCAAGATTTATCTTTACTGATATTTAAGGGTAGCAAAAAAAAAAAACACCTACATTTTTCTATATCTCATTACTCATAACTTTGATGTTCGTAAGTATTATATAGGTAATATCCTTATTTACAAAGAAATTAAGAATCCTGTCAAACATATATGAACATCTGCACAAACAATTCAACATTTCCAACCATCATGTTGGCACTCAGTTTTAAAAGCAATATTTTATTACAATTTTCAAAAAACTGAAGAAAGGGTTTTGAAATATGTGCAAAGAAAATCTAAGGTATTAAAGATGGGGTTATATAATTAACATTGATATCTATGTTCATAGTCTGCCCATTCATTTTTAAAATATATTAGCTTAAAAAGAGATACTCAGTAATTAACACTGTAAAAGTTTAAATATCTCTGTATTATTCATATAACAACATTTAATAAAATTATTGCAATCAATGTTTAACTTGGTAAGAAAAAAAGATACCTTCAAATCAATCAATAGCCCTTCAAATGGTCTGTATGGGTTATGTACTATAAGGTGGAAGTTCAGCTGCTGAATAAGAAGTAATTCATATTCCAAGATCTGTTCCAATGTTTTCTCCTGTCCTGCTGGGCTGTCTTGGAGGTTACTAACAAATTGTGCACTAGATACATTAAATTCATCTACTTTACAAGCCAAGAATGCACACGTTAACCTTAAAAGCAAAACACAAACATGTTACTGTAATGAAAGTATATGTACTTGAGACAATATAATTAATTTCAAGACCAAAAACATTTTCCTGAGAAACAGGCAGTTTTCACTTTGGAATATGAATATGAGCCCTACATATTCCTTGTCTCTTGTTAAAATTTCAAAAATATATAAACATTATTAATTTTAAGTGATATCAAAGCATAAATGGTTAAGAGTTACTCACATAATTATACGGGGATGATATTCCATTACTGAGTTATTGAGATAAAAACGTTTGAAATACATGCAGGCTGTACCCTAAAAGTACAAAAAAGTTGGAAAGTTCATTCAAATTGCTTGTTATAAACATAACAATAAATACAAGACACATTTTAAAATGCCAATGTAAAACTAAATAACATACTGCTCAGTTCTACACACATCTATTCAGAAAAAAATCAAATCAATAGAGTCAGAAAGGGAATTTATGAAACAAAGGATGCAGCCCTGAAATAGCTTATTACCTTATCAATGAAAAGTGCGTCTATTTTATGTATAAATTGGCCCAGGAGAATAAAATAGAATGTTTGCTCCAATCTACTTGGAAATACTAAAACATTTTTCTATTAAAGAGCAGAGTGCAGAAAAAACAATACTAGAATTCCCTTCTAAACAGAGTAGAATTCTTTATTGGCCAAGTGTGATTGGACACACAAGGAATTAGTCTTCGTTGCATATGCTCTCAGTGTACATAAAGAAAAAATATATTCGAGAATCAAAACATACAACACTTAGTCATAGGTTACTAATAAGTAATCAAATCATACTAGGAAACAAATAAAATATAAATTGTAAATATACAAGCAACACAGTTATAATCATAAGTGGGAAGAGATAGGTACTAGAAAGGATGAGAAAAGCAATAGTAATACAATCTTAGTAAATAATTTGACAGTGTTGTGGGAATTAGTTGTTTAGCAGAGTGATGGCATTCAGGAAAAACTGTCCTTGTGTCTAGTTGTTTTGGTGTACAATGCCCTATAATGTCGTTTTGAGGGTAGAAGTTGAAGCAATTTATGACCAGGATATGAGAGATCTGTAGATATTTTTACAGAAGAGCTGATTCCAGTATACTAAGAGAAAATGCTTTGTTTTATAGCTAGGAAAAAAATTAAAAATGAAACTCTGGTGCAAGTTTCAACAGCACACTAGATCAGTAATTCTGCCCTTCTCCAAGTCAAAAATGGTATACTTCACAAATACAATAAATACAAGTCTTCATTCCTATGATATCAGATAGGCTTATATTCTTCATAACTGTAGTTTTTCCAGAATTATGGGACTTGTTTGGTTGTCCCTACCACTGATCTGAGATGTGGTCTCCTATAGCAGAATTTAGCAGTATGGCAAGATAATTAGCTTTCCTGACAGTGTTTTGATCTTCAGTGCATTCTGCTGCATGTCTGCTGCATAACTCTTGCAGAAGCTGTTTGTCAAACTATTACAAATTGATTACAAATATTACAATATTATAAACTGATCTAACTGCTGCTCTGACATTTGATGTATATTTTCTTTCTCTTCCCACTTAACAAAATAAGGTGGACCAGGGTCTAAATGGAAATGAAGCCATCAATCACAGAGAACTAACCTTAAGGCAGTACTAATTACTTGGAAGAGAAACTGTTCTGCGTATCTTTTCAACATTTCAAATCAGCATTAATACTAATGTACAAAACTATTAACTGATGCTAATGTACAAAATAAAATATTTCTGCATATGGAAAACATTGAAATCCACATTAAATTTTGAAAAATGAAGAAAAGGATGATTAAAACTTACAGAGAATTAGCTATTTACATCCAACATAGCCATTTTTAAACTACAGGATATTATATGAACCCAGATGTGTGCTTAATTTATACTACTATGTCATGAGCATTAAAAAAATGGAATATTAAAACATGTGTAAAAAATTCAACTACTTACCATAACAGATTTGGGCATTACTGGCTTAAATACAGAGCAAAAGTCTGCTAATCTTTTTTCATAATATTTACAAATTATCAGCTCTTCATGTTGGTCAAGAAGAAACGAGTCTGTCTGTTGAACCTTATGAAAGAATAATACATATCTTAAATAGAAATCACAATTCACTAACACAGACTACAGCTATTAAGTGGAACCACTTAAGGCAGGGGTGCCAAACTCACATGGTACATGACGTATCAGGATTTTTCCCCCTTTGTTAAACCAGGTGTGGGCATGGCTAGCATATGACACATATGGCCCACAGGCTGGGAGTTTGAAAGCCCTGACTTAAGGCATAATCCTATACATGAGCTTTACTAACCTAGTACTGTTCACATGTGCAAGACTACCACTTCCATTATCCCCAAGCAGCTAAAGAAATTGAGAGTATAAATCTACATATTTGCACAGAAGGACTTTGGGAAACCATATAACAGTTAGAGAGGTCCTTGGTGCTCCCCGAACTTGGTTGTTTTCTTGCAGATGTTTCATTATCAAACTAGATAACATGAGTGCACCAATCAATTTCAGTGCATCAATATTCTCTATCAGTAACAGTTAGACTATAACTACTATACATGTTTATCCACTTAGTGGTCAACGCAATTGTAAAATAATGCACAGATATTATACTGTATCTTACTCCTACCAAGAGAAGTCTTACAACACCTGTTCACAGGGACATGACACACTGACTAAAACATTCCTTTCACTTATTCTTAAAGGAAAATAGAATCTATATAACAGTGTTTTCCAAACTTGGCAACTTTTAAGATGTGTGGAATTCAGTTCCCAGAATTCCCCAGCCAGCATATAAATTAGGGTTGGTATATACAGGCTATCCTAAATGAATGAGCACCCACTCAAAGTTACAGTAGTGCTGAATGAATGGTACTTGTAACAGCTCTTCACAGTTACAGCCGTTGCTGCATCCTCAGTGACATGGCCACAATTCCAGTGTTTAGCAACTGGCTCCCAATTATAACAGTATCATGTCCCAGATATGTGATGCCAGCTTCCAACAAGCAAAGGCAATGGGGAAGCCCGCAGGGTAGTAATCGCACGACAGTGGACACAGCAACCACGCGGGATTCACGTTCACCGGGACTGCCAACTGCCTCCATAAGTCGGTGTGCTCGCTTGACAGTGACACCCACGCATTATGATCGTGTTGTGGAGTGATAGGGGTTCCCAGCCCCAATTAACGTCGGTAAGCGAGGGCTACCTGTACCATTTTGACAAATCCAAAAGACCCAAGGCAAATGCAACGGAGAGCACGCTCGGGGGCTCCTTGACTCTTCTGCTCCCCCCCCCCCTCTTACCTTGCCATTGGCCACCGCTTTGCATCTGAACTTGCGGTTGGCGTCAGAGCGCCTGCGGACCAACTCCTCTTCGCTACGGAAAGTCCAGTAGCGCCTCTGCGTGCTGCTGTGGTACATCACAGCAACCGCCGCCGCTCTCGAACTTCGCCCGGCCGCCGCCTTTCAGACGAACCGCCTTCCTCAACTCCGGAAACTGCCAAACTCCCTGCGACGGGAATGGCCGCCTCCGGCCCCGCCCCCGTCCTTCTTGTTGTCGTCACAGTCGCCACCAATCCGCCCCAAGTTCCCGGCGTGCCTTGCGCCAAAAGGCGAGGATTTCCCAGCACGCCCTGAAATCTAAATTCGCGCGGTTTTCTCGCTGGGCTGTTGAGGGAGATAAGAAAAGGTGTAGTCGCTTTATAAGCTCGCACTTCCGGAAAGGTGCGTTAGAGAGAACGTGACTTTCTGAGGGGCAACCTAAGGAAGCCTTAGATTTGAGCAACGGCAAAAAAAAAAAAAAAAAGTAAATTCGCGGGCTCGCACTGTTTACTTTATACCACATGAGCTATTTCATTTTCCCGTCGTTTGCAAGCCGAACCTGCGTAATGAATTTTATTCGGTGCTCGGAAATTTTGTAACTTTATATATACCAGTATATTTCCAGTTGACTGAATGCGCCAATTTAGATTTACACTACAATTTATATATCGTGAGCATTTTTCTCAATTAAGTGTTAATCTAACTTGGCGCATGCTCTGATGTGGCTCGCCTGTATTTCTATTCAGTCAACTGGCAGCTCGGGATTTTTTTTTAAAAAAAGAGCGAGCCCTTAATAGAATAGCTGGCGAGAAATGCCGTCGAGCGCAGATACAGAGATAAAAAGTAAATAGCTGCTGCACGCCGCGCTATCCAGGACTACATTTCCTAGCTACAGCGAGAAAAAGGCTGCTGGAAAGCTGGGGCCTCCGTTTAGTTTTTCTTTTTCCGCCCGTAGATTCTTCTCGGATTCCTTCTTGTCGGTTTGGCTCTCGTGGGAAGAGGGGGGGGGGGTCTCAATTAGCAATTCGCATTTTGGAAGCTCGAAGAAAGGGCACCGCAGTTAGATCCGATTCGAGCTTTCCCGGTTGCGAGAGATGGGAATGCAGCCCAACGAGGGCAGGCTGGGTCAACGGAAAGACTGCGTGGACGATCCGCCGAGCTTTGGCCTCCGGCGATCCAGTAGTATAGGATCTCGGCATTCCGCCGGATATGGCTGGAATGGAAATCTCGTTAAAAATTGCAGACCTCCTTGCCCTTGGAAGCCTCGGAAATGCCCGGCCGTACTGCAACAGCATGTCAGTCCCCCTGGGCGTAGCCTGCAAGGGAATAAAATAAACCCAGTTTCTCTGGATGGAAAAGGGCGCAGCTCTGAAGATCGGTTTGCCTAACTTGCTGTCTTCCGAACAAGGTTGAACTTCATTTCCCATAGTACCCGAGGCCGGCTCGAGAATTATGGGAGTTGAAGTGCAACGGATCAGGTGGGTCTCCGACTGGGGAAAGGATTCCTCCTATTGGATATGGTGTTGCGGAGAGAAAAGGATTTTGCAATGAGAACGCAGGTGTTTTTTTTCCTCATCATCGCGGGCAGTTGGATCCTAGTTTTTCTGATGGACTCAATGCCTGGGGAGACGGCTCCGAAAAGGATCTCACATCTCCAAAAGCCGTTTCATAGCCCTTTTTTATAAAAGAAATACTATGTAGTTGGACTACCAGTTCTCTACTATCAAACTTAGTACTAGGTTCCCACCAGGTGGGTTATTCTGCTGTAGGTAAATCTTTGAGCAATTTACAGGGACCGACAAGAATTTTTTGATTCATGATTTAATCCTTCTGAAGCAAAATTTTGCGATGCCTTAATCTTTTTTTCTATGCAGGTATAGAAAAGGTGACTTCATTAGAAGATGCCTCTGGCCGAATAGGTTTCGCTTACTTCGTTGATTAGAGCAGGATAACAGTCACCTACTCCCCCATAGATCTCTGATAGGCAATTTGTGCTGATTTGACGAAATATATATATATATTTTATCAACTCATCTTTGTATGCAGCTTTCGGAAGATGCAATCGTGCTGATCTCAGTCCCTGGAATAACTGCAAAAAATATAGATCTTTAGCCTTAAGTTGTTCATTTTCTCCAAAGCAAATGTTTAAAGGTAATGAAAGGCTTATTTATACCCATGCTGTGGTTAGTTGTTCCACCTCCTTACCTGCGAAGAAATAATTTCATTGCATCCAAGTTTTAACTTTTGGCTTGACTTCTATAAAGATCTAATATATAATACTTTGCCAGTTAGGAGGGGATAAATAGACATGAAAAAAGTTTAGGTTGTCTGACAAAAATAGTTACAATAGATAGTAATATTACTAGGGTAATGGTTCTGCAATATTGACAAAAACACATCCTGTTCCAGAATATAGAAATGTTAGCACCACAATTGCACTAATGATCAATACAAGTCAGAGGGTGAAAAGTCAGGCTAAGAGTTCAAGTTAAGCCAAGCTGAATAATATTATTGTATAAAGTAGGCCAGAAATGGGAAAGCTCTGGATGTAATTAAGAAAGCAAGTAGTCACAGGTTCTTCATACTTATATCAAATATATGGCATATCTAAGGTTGCAGATTTCTAATACAGAGGGAGAAGTTATCCATATGCTTTGTGTTTCTAGAAATACTATATCAGCAAATTAATGTTGATGATTTATTTAAATTGTTGCAAAAAGCAATAGTGATCTTGTTCAATGTTTTGAAAGCAGCAGTAACAAAAAAATATTTCATAAAGTTTATCAAGCCATTAATGGTGGAAGGGAATAATGCAAATAAATAAACCTCAGTACCTGTTTAATGGTACAGTTTTAATGGATGACTCAGAAAGATGCACCACTGAAAATTAAAACTGGAAACTGAAATGTGCTAGTTAATTATGAATGGCTCAATTGCCTGTTGTGCAAATTGTCCAGAGGCTAGAGAATTAGAAATGCAGTGTTAATTTTACAAGTATTGTAATCTCATTTTCATAACTAGCTGTAAAAGTTATTAATCAGTTGCTCTGGCCAGTCATGTGTAAACATTCTTAATCTATGAAGATGTTTTATTTTGCCATTAAGCATTACATGTCCTAGAATATTTGATCAGAATTATGAAAATGGTGGAACAGCAAAGCAAACTTGGAAGATAATGAAAATTATCCAATTACTTATCCCTTTAAAAACATACTACCTGAGTTATATAAAAATCTGCCAGAATTTTGCTGAGGTGTTTTTTTTAATAATGTATGTACTTCCTTGTTTCTTGTTTATTTCTTAAATAAGAATGTCTTGTTTCTCTTGCAGTAAGAGTATGAACCAGATATAGAGAAGCTGAATGGTTCTACAGAAACTGCTAAGTAACTACTCCCATCAGTTAGATCACTGGACATGTTGTCTTTTATTAACAAAAGCTGGAATTCAGGAATTGGCCAATTTAATCATCTACCTTTTATAAATGTGTTTTTAAAAAACTTCATTGCAGACTTAAACAAATGTGGTAAATTAAAGATGTTGTTGCTAGGGGTCTTTGAATCAATCTTAACTACTGGTGATTATACATCCATGCAGATCAATGCAGTTTTTCGAAGTGGTTTGCCTGTACTTTCAGTTTCCCATTCTAGGGCTAAAGAGCGACTGACTCAAAGACATCCGACTGGTTTCCATACCTAAGGAAAGACTAGGATATACAAATCCTCACTCTTAGCCTTGTTACGTTATATTAAACTGACTCTTTAAAGATAACTAATATCAAAACATGCCCTGAATGTAGCATGCACTCTGCAGTTAAACACCAGCATTCCAAGAAAGGTCTTTAAGACATGTATTAAGACCACTTCAGTTTCAAACATGTAGTAGTTGCTAGATTAGGAGTTCCACATATGTGTGCACCATCATTGATCTTTATGCCCACGCTGGGAGCATTTTTTAGCCAGAAGAATTGGAATAATAATTCCAGTTCTCAGAGATGGAAAGGCCCCATTCAAACTATGGTTTAGTATTTGAAATAATTAGGTGAGTTGATCTTTTCTATTCAAGGAGATAAAGTTAATCACTCCCAAAAATTAATTTGGGAGCGGAAAAGAATGGCTCTGATGTAGGGTCAATGGAAAAAAAGAATTGAGAGGGGAATTCAAAATATGCTCTGTCTTTTGATTTCTCAAAGACTTTGGCTCATAGTATACTTAATACCCCTTCATTGGATCATCAAGGTGATCTTCAGAAGACACTGGCAATGTTGCTTGCAGATTATTTTAATTCTACCGAGTACAGTAGCAGAGCCTGAAGTGGGAAGTAGTGAAAGGCTTAGGCTTTTTATTCTGGCAGTCCTGCTCATAATTGCTGTGCTCTGTCCCTGGTAGCAGATAAGGTTGGTTGCCATTGAAAGTGGTGGTGCCATAGGCATCTGTTCTTAGATGCAATGATTTAAGAGTGGGAACATCAAAATTCAAAGCTCACCCTTTCAAATCACATCCTAATGTATACAAATACATAAATCACAGCATTTGAGTCATGATATAATCACACATTTAATCACTAACCATGTCCATTATGGGTGCCTGTGGGTGATATTCATTGTGGCTCTTCAGATTCCATGATTTATGGCTCCAGATTGTTTACACTCCTGTTAAAAACCATACTTACTTCATACAGACTGGTGTACATATACACTGTTTCTACTTCTGACAGTTAAGGGATAGGCAAGAAGCTCTACTGCTGCTACCAAGGGCTTCGAAAAAAGCACAAAGTTACAAAAGAGGCCTCTAGTTCTTTCTACCATTCTGTTGATTTCATTGGTATTCATCTGAATGCTGAGTTGGAGCTAAGGAGACCCAGTTTAGATCCCTTTGTCTCTATGATAACTAATCTTGAAGATGTCAGTCTTTGTAAAGCTAACATTTTGCAGAACAGTTCTGAGAATTGTCTTCCTGAGAAGTAAAGGTATTAAAAGATGTGATATGGATTGAGATCCTTAGCATGCAGAAATGTGAACATCTGGTGTCAGATTCTGCATCATCCAGAAGTAAAATGAATAGATGTTGCTGTAAT
Source organism: Notechis scutatus (assembly GCF_049901735.1). Taxonomy (NCBI): domain Eukaryota; kingdom Metazoa; phylum Chordata; class Lepidosauria; order Squamata; family Elapidae; genus Notechis; species Notechis scutatus. Next base: position 229,590,531 of record NC_142010.1, on the reverse strand, counting down.
GATTCCTGTTAAAGACATGATTTAATGCTAAGCCAGTTTGCCTTTTTTTCCCTGAAGCAAGAATAGTGCTTGGTCTTTGAGTACCAAGACAAGGACCTCACTCCAAAAAGTAATGGTTGGACCAGTCTAAAGCAAAGATTGATGTCAAATTATTTACATTTAAATGAACATTATAGGAGTTGAATCTTCAAGAATTTCCAACCAGCCTGTGCATTAAAAATGTTTCATTTCCAAATCCTGTGACATGCATGAGAGGATTTCCCTAATAAATACTAAGTATGACTCGACTGCCTGTTTTTCAGATTCACAATAAAACACTAACATAAACCAGACCAGCTGCCTTACTGATAAGTGTTTTCCTTCTCCACTGTTCTGGGATAAAAGAAAGAAAAAACTCTTCTCTTTTTTCCTGTAGCCTTGATTACATTGAAATTCACAAGCAGCAATGGTTCCCTCCCTGGCTCTGATGTTGCCATGGTTATGTTTTCTCAACAGGAATCTCCCCCTACCCTGCTTGCCTGTATAATATATTAAATAGGAATAAGATTATTTGTGTGTGTGTTAGTGTTCAAGAAATTACAGAGGAATAAAAAGAATGGCATAAAGGATGTTATTGTTAAGGGCTACTACGACTATGAATGGTGTGGTATTGTCTGTTTCTTTGGGGTGAGAAGCAAAACACAAAAACTATGGTAAGAGGTAAGAGGTATGGTAAAAACTATGGTAATTGCTTGCTTGGAGTAGGTAAACCCTTAAACATGTGACAGTCACTGATCTTACACCTGAATCTAGGCAGCAAGTGTGTAGACCAGATGTAGAGAAAATTAATGGCTCTTCAGAGACTGCTGAGTAACCTTTTCTGTCAATTTTAGCCATTGGCCATATTGTCTTTTATTAACAAACTCTGGAATTCAAAAACCATAGGAATGCAATGCCTTTCCCTTTCATGTATCTAAATATTCGGCTTTATTGTTTTTATCTGTACCTAAATTAATTCTAAATATGCCTTTGTCCCAGTTCTGGTTACATTAGGTATTGCATTGGTAATAATGTGTGTGTGTGGGGGGGGTCAGTTACTAATACCAATAGATCACCAGAATTAGTCAATTCATATCAGTCAAGTATAAAATGTATAACAATTGCATGTTGTTTCAGTCACATATCCACAGGATATATTAAATATTTATACTCAACCCCCTGAATTTTCTAGAAGATAAAAGGTGTGATTATTTGAAGTAATTACTTAGGCAATTATACTATTACATTCAGTAGATTCTACATCTCAAACTACTTCAGCTATTCAGTAGAGGGATTTTCACCCCTTTTTCATTGGCAAGGTTAAGTAAAATGGATATATTTAGCCTACTTATTTTTATTGGAAAACATGGAAAATCATATGGCTGTCATTCCCATAGTTCCACTAAACGAACTAAGAGCTGCATTCAGTTTAGGGTTTACCACTCCTGGTTGTGTAACTTTCAGTGGCACCATTCGATTATTCAAACATCCAAAAATCTCTCCCAATTTGCCTTGTCCAAATGTTAATAAATGAGAAAATTACATAAAGGTTTATGGAACTCTATATGATTAATCTTCCAGGATCTTGCAGAAGTTCCCCACAACTACAGTTAAAACTAATGCACAAGAATGATACTGAAACTCACCTAATTATAGTATTCCTAAAATGTATTCTAAACAATCTGAAATAATCTAGAGCACTTATACTATATGCAGAGGCAGAAAGTGTGCACAAGAAAGCTTTTCATATCCTCTGGAGTTTTTCTCTTAAATTTTCAGAAGCAAGATTCTCAAATCATGAAGAGGAGCCTCCATCAATGTTCTCAGCAGTTTCCTTCAATGAATAGTAAAAGAAAAAAGGAAAGGGTGGGGAGACAACACCTGAACACTCCATTGCGTCCTCTTTTGCACACAATGGACAAATGGGCTCCTATTTATAATATATTGCACTGGATGATTTTGGGGTGTCAACTTATTCTGCCATCAGTCATCTTAAAGCATGCCCTTTGCATTATTGCTTTCCAGAATCATATAGTCTATAGAAAATTTGTTCAAAACCAGTTATATCCTGTAAAGAACAGCCCATATTTTCCAAGATGACTTATTTAGGAAATAAAAAATACATTTATTGTGTCCTCAAACATTTGTAGGAAATCAGGATTTAAAAAACTACTGCTGCTGCTGCTGCTGCTATTTAATACTACTATTACTACCCTTTTGAGTTTCCTAAATGAGTTCATGTCTCAGTGCTAGACCCAATTGTAAATACAGGTATAGAAAAAAAAATGTGTTTTTGTGAAACACAGGTCTGCTGTTCATCACAACCAGCAGAAAGATCTACATTCTGAAAATTGCAGTTGCATATATTAATATACTACTTCCAAATGTGGGAAGAAATATATCACCAACTATCAGTGTTGGAGGGGAGGGGAGAGTTGTAGACCATTGGTAAATCACTGGTCTATGCAGTTTGTTTAGTTAGCAAGACAAAAAGCATTATAGTTTCTATAATTGCTTCTGATGAGTTTCTGACTATTTTGCTTATATGTTTGTCTTTAGTCATTGCATAAATAACTTTCAGTGGTATTTTGTTTCTGGGCAAGAGCTTTGCATCTCATTGTAGCCAACTTAAGTAAAACACCACAATTAATATCAATAACACTGAAACATACACCACTGTGATAAACAGTTCAGCAAAGGTGAACTGTTTATCACACCACTATCACTTTTATAGTTCCTAAATTATGTTGCTTGGCTAGTAATTCCAGTTGTCCGAGAAGATTAAGTTAACTAATTACACTGTTAAAATATAATGACATACCTTGCAGGTTCTCAAAGTATGATAAATATAATTTGTGGAAGGACTATTTCCTCAGGATAACCTTTAAGAAAAGGGGAGGAGAAAAATTCCTATATTTACATGATCTAGTTATGTCACAATCTTTTCTGATTTGGGTGGAGGGGTGAGTGAGTTTCACCAGGCTGCTACATTAAAGTGGCTCTAGTATCCTGGCATGGGATTTAAAAAAGGAAACTTGGATACTAAATTAGAATTGAGACCTAACTATAAACTATTTCTGAAAAACTAATTTTGTTCACTAAGATATTAATAATTCAATTTCTTAGGCCAAAATCATTAATTCCTGGAATGGCTCAGGAAGAGTTTTTTTTAAAAAAAAAATTGCTAGAGGGAAGGATAAGGCTTATTTCACAAATATTATTAATTAGTTTAATATTAATTTTAATTTATACTTTTTAACCTTCAGGAATATTTTCTTTTTAACTGCTTTTAATACTCACTTGAGAGGGAAATCAGGTTTTTTTTTTTAATCAACCTTATTCAAGCTTGTTTCTTCTCAAGAAATGGCTAATTGTGGAATTCATACCAGCTCCAAAAGAGAAACTTTCTCATCTCCATTTATAACCCTCCAAAAAGTTAGGGGAATATATCTACATCAGAACATCTGGACTGTTCCAGCTCTTTGCTCCCATTTCCCATATTTAGGTACATGTCTTATGATTAAACTTCTTGGTAGCATGTAATTCCAACCCCAGATTTTGCTTTGTGTGTATACATATATAGGCTAAGCCGCATTGGTACATATTATCATTCATCTAATGACTGAAATTGAAATGATTCAGCCAACAAAATATCTGTGTGTGTTTTTTTAAACAAGGGGTCATGATAGACTGGTAAGTCTGAGATATCTAATGTAAGATTTCTTTCTATATACTTTATACTTGCAAATAGCCTTATAAAGGTAGAAGATACATAAATCACAGAAGAAAGTCAACCTGGAAGTAAAATCTTATGTTCCTGCAATATCAGCTAAAAACCTGTTAATTCTTTCACATGTTATAGGCATGACAAACATTAAAAGACCTGTTCAAAATATTGGTGAACTTTCTCAGTCTTAAAGCAATAGACAATTCTACTTTGATGATTAGTGCTCTTTCAATGAAATTTTAATTACTCACATAATACTAAAGTTGACTTCTAAAATCTTGACCTAACTGTGGATTATAAATGCTTAATGTGGAATTTTATAGGATTTTACATATGAAAATTGGTGTGTTCTGGGAAATTGAAGAGGAGTAGTTTCCCCACACAAAAAAATAGAACTTTTGAGAAAAATATTAAAAATGCACAATGCAAACTACCAAAGTTTTTTTTTTTACTTATTTGATGGATAATTTGAATCTTGTTGATGTATGGAGATATAAAAATGATGACACAAAAGAGTTTCCTGTTTTTTTTGAAAGATATAGAACTTTTTCAAGAATAAATGTGATTCGGTACTCTTGAGTCTTTGGTTATTAGTTTGGTTTGGTTTATGCATATCAATGTACATAAAATGGAGACATTACCAAAGACTTCCTTAGAACATGTTAGTGACTTAACATTTTAAGTAAAAAACAGCTCTTTTTGGTGAAAATTGAATGGGATGTTGTTCCAAAGAAAATGATAGGTGGTGTGAAGGATTACAAAAAATAAACTTGTGATTCAGTGTTTTGATGATTACACAGAATAAATTATAGAAAAAAGAGAGACATGAGGTAACTTTAGAGAAGCTAAAATGTAATTGTACTAATTACAAATTGCAAACAATATTGGAAGCCACTTCTTATCTTTCTAACCTTCCTTACATCCTTCTCACTTTCTACTTTTTTTATAGCACTTTTAGCTTTTTCTTTTATTACTCTTTCCTGTCGATTTTCTCTGTTCTATTTAGTTTGTGTTAGTTCTTATTAATGCTGTTAAAACTTTAAATAAAAATTAGGTTAAAAGCTAGAATAAGCCAAACTCAAAATGCAATGATTGTTTAAAAAAAGCTTCCAATACATGGAAAGTCTGTGAGTTTTATTTTCTCAGACAAGTAGATATGATCTTAATTATCAGGACAATTCAAGTGTACTGAATTACAGGTATATTGGGCCTCAGGGAACCAGCAGCTTATAGCTGCTTGCCTCAGTTAGTCGCCCCCCAAAGAGAGCCTCATGTGCCTGCCTCAGGCAGGTGAGCTATTTGGGCAGGCATGTCCATCCCCAGGCTGGCATACCTCCATGTGAGCCAAATGATAGATGAGTCCTTAAGCAAGCCAAGCTACCTATTAGTAGAGGGAGTCCTCGACTGAGGGCACACTAGAGACCAAAATTGGTCTGTTGCTAAGCAAGACATTTGTTAAGTGAGTTTTGCCCCATTTTACAACCTTTCTTGCCATGGTTGTTAAGTGAATCATGGCTGCTATTGTTTTTCTGGTTCTCTATTGCTGATTTCAATTCAAACCAAGTAATGTCTTTGTTTAATAATTCTTTCATTTCTTCCCCAATTGCTTTATCCTTCACTTCATCTAAATAATTTCTTATTCTATCTTCATTAACTTCTTCCTTTTTATATAACTCTTCAAAATACTTATGGGCAATTTGTTTTTTCTGTTCTATCTCCTGTTGTATATCCCCCTTTCCATCTATTAGCTGGTATATCAATCTCTTTTCTTTCCTTTTTTTTAGTCTATATGATAGCCATCTCCCTGGCTTATTAGCATGCTCAAAATAAGTTTGTCTAGTTGTATTCGAATTTATAATCATTCTCTCTTGTTCAATTAAATTCAATTTATGTTTTGTTATTATCTGATTTTGCAATTTTGAATCCTTTGGGGTACTCTGTAATTGAGTTTCTAATTCCTTAATTTTTTGTTGTAATTTGTTTTGCTGGGCGTATTTTTCCTTATTCCTCTTGGCGTTATAAGAGATTGTTATACCTCTTATTACTGCCTTCATTGTATCCCAAATGTTTTGTTTCGTAGTTGCTCCATTATCATTTTCCTTTAAGAAATAATTTAATTCCTCCTTGAGTTTGTTGGTGTATTCTTTTTCTCTTATTAACTGAGTATTTAACGTCCATCTTTTCTTGGGTTTTTCCCTACCCTTCCATATTATCTGAATTGGATTGTGATCTGCCCATTCATTAGGTAAAATTTCAATCCCTTTTATCTCATTTGCTATTTCCCCATTCATCCATGCCATATCAATTCATGTCCATATTTGATGAGGATTTGAATATAATGTAAATTGTTTTTTCTTGGATTGTAATCTTCTCCATATATCAATCAAATTTAACTCCTTCATCATTTCCGTACATATCTTGGGAAGCTCTCTTTTCCCCCCTTTGTTCTTCCCCCCATTACTGTGGTCTTTTTGATAATCAGCAATAGCATTAAAGTCTCCTATAATACAAATATTTCTTTTTTCCAATCCTACTATTTTTCAATAAAGATGCTTAAAAAACTCTTTTTGATCTCCGTTCGGGGCGTAGATTACCACTAAAAGAATTGAGATGGCATTAATCCAGATCTTCAAAACCAGAGTTCTTCCCTCAGAATCTGACCATATTAAATCTGCTTTCAAATCCTCTTTAACATATACTTCAATCCTTTTCTTTTTCCCCATGTCTGCTGGTGCGGAAAATAGCTAACCTAATTTCAGACATTCTAGGTATTTTTCATCTGTTTTCTTTATATGAGTTTCTTGTAGGCATATTATATCAGCATTTTGTTTGATTAGTTTAGCTATTATCCTTTTCCTTTTTATCGTCGAGTTTAAACCATTTATATTAATTGATAGTAGTTTCTTTTCTTCTTCCATTTAATTAATTCTATTTTGCTCTTTGTCTTGTAATGGCTCTGGTCTCTCCTTGTGCCTGAAGATGTGTCCTACTTTCTTCTCTCTCCTGATGTAGATGAGTATTTCCTTGATTTCCTAAAGTTCCATCTCTGTTCTTATGATAGCCTTGATCTTCCTGGGAGTTTGTTTCGGGTTCCTCCTTACTGCTCTGGTCTTCCGGACCTACCAATCGCTCATAAAATTCCTGGGCCTTTTCCATGGAGTCTTTTAATTTTCCTTTCGTTCCAAAAAACTAACATCCCCTCTGGGATTAGCCATTTAAATATGATTCTTTTCTGATTTAGGTAAGCTGCTAAGAACTTGTAGTCTCGTCTTTGTTCTCTTACTCTTCTTGGTATTTGTTTGAGAATCAAGACTTCTTTACCTTTATATGTGATTGTTTCATCTCTTGACATCCTATATATGATATCCCGGACACTCCTTCTCGCAAATCATATATGGACTTCTTTTGGGCATTTGTGGCATCTCGCATAATTAGTGCTAATCCTGTAAACTTCATCAAGCTCCCTTAAGATGTCATCTTTATCCTTTTCCAATAGTCCAGCCAGTATTCCTGCCATTAGTTGTTCCAGGTCTTCTTCTTTGGATTCCACTACATTTTGGAATCTCAAGTATGTAGCAGCCTTGTCCATCTCTAGGTAGACCAATGAGTCCTCCATTTCTTTACTCACATTCTTTAATTCTTCATCTACCCTTTCTAATTTCCTTTCGGTTCCTTCAGTCCTTTTCTCTACCTCTTTTATTGTTGCTTCATTTTTCTGCAAGGCCTGCTGTAATAATCCAACTTTGTCCTCTACTTTGGAGATGTCCGCTTTCATTTCTGCTTTTAATTTCCCCATCTCCTCTTTTAGTTCATTGATATCTGCTCTCATCTCGTTATGGTTTTTCATCATTGTTTCTTGCAGCTTCGTCATCGATTCCTGTAAAGTCAGCAAAATTGATTGGATGTTGGCATTTGAGATGTTAGCTTGTTTCTCCACTGGTAATGTTTCTTCTATGTTTTTTTGTGCCATGGGTGAAGCTGTTGCCAACATAGTTGTTAATGTCGGGGTGACCTTTTTTCCAGTTTTCAGAGCTGTAGTAGTTGTGGAAGTCATTTCTTTTAAGATTTGTTTCTGTTGTTGTACTATATTAATTATATTATCCTAAATTAACATTCAGTGATAGAATCTCTGTATTAGGATTGACCGGTATCTAATTACTTAATCTATCTATCTGCTGGATAGCTGTGCTCTTAACTGGTTACTAGAGTATAAGTACTTATATATAAAAATATTATCACTGTATTATTTTAAATCCAAATTCTAAATCACATATATAATTTTGTAAGGTCTATGCTCAGCCTCTATACATAACTTCATGTAATAAATACATATATATAAATACAGATATATAATATCCAATTCCAACTATATTTAAATATTATAAATAAATATGTGTATTTATCTAACCTTATTTTAAATATTCTTAAACACAAACAGTATTACATTCATCCCCAAGTAGATTAATTGTGGTCACACAATAAATTATAATATTAATACATAAAACCCTATACTTATTAATTAAATAATACTTAATGTTCTTACTATTTTCCCTATATATCTAATCAAAGTATAACTATCACTATTATTAATAAATCAATTAAATCAATTAATTCAATTATTTAACAATCAGATACAACAATCAATTTTCCATATTTATAATCATTATAAAGAGAGAATAAAGAAGGAGAGATAGTTCATCATAGCGCCAGATGGTGAGGGAAAAAGAATAAAAAAAATTGAGCAAATGTATACAGAAAAAGGGGAGTAAAAAAAGGGGGGAAAGGAATTTTGAAGTAAGTTTTTAGCTTTCCGTCTCTAAGTTTAAGAGCTTTCACTCCAAATGCACCGGAAGTGGGGAGGTAAAAAATGCTGAGTAGTGACTGCAATTACACAGTATCTCCACACATTTGGAAGCTTCCACTTTTACTTTTTGTCTTAGTGTTCCTAAGTTCAATTTTCCTGATTTTCTTCAGATGGAACCACCTCCTCAATTAGATCAGTATGCTCCCTAAGGGCTGTTAAGTGGTTTATATCAGTTATATTGTTACGATAACTTCAGGGTTTCTAAGTATCGCCTGTGGTGCCACACTGTCTCTGTTCTGTCAGCTTCAATCTTCTTCCCATCTCCGCTTTAATAAAGTCTATCAGAATAGAAATCAAATGAGATAGTCCAAATCCTCCACAACTTCCAGGCACCTTCCAGACGCTAGTCTCCCAACCTCGTCAACTTCCCTTTTTACTCGTTATTGTCCTCTCTCTCTCTTCTGTCTGCCAAGCCCTTTCACTTTCACTTTGCCTCGCATCCGCTTTTTGGCCGCTTTCTTTTAGGGCTCCAGACAGACACTTGTAACATAGACTTATAAAAGTCTATGGCATTCCAATCCTCCTCTCCGCCGCTAATTTTCTCTGCCACACTCTTCCCCAATGATCTCACAAACTGTCACTCACTCGCTTCTTTACATCGGTGGCAGTCTGGACTTTGGAGGCACCATTGATAGGGGGCTGTTTCTTGCTCATTAGGCTCTGGAGGGCTCCTCTTCACTGCAGGGGGGTTGCCTTCCCCACACTGCAACCCAAGTCTCCCCCATGCCGGCACGAATCTCTCCGGGACTCGTGCACCCTCAAAGGATCGCACAAACCGCAAAAAGAGATTAACTGAAACCACAGATGGGCTTTTGCACCTCTCTTCGTCCTTGCCTTGCCACCGGAAGTCCTGTAAGTCACTTTTTTCAGAGATGTAACATCGAATGGTCACTGAATGAACTTTGTAAGTTAGGAACTGCCTGTACTCTTGATGGGCCATGCAAAGCCTGCATAACAAAGATAAAGGAAGAGGGATTATGAATGTGTGATGCCAGTGGTGGGATTCAAATTTGTTTTACTACCAGTTCTGTGGGCGTGGCAGGGGAAGGATACTGTAAAATCTCCAGTCAGAGGTGGTATTTGCTGGTTCTCCAAACTACTCAAAATTTCCTCTACCAGTTCTCCAGAACTGATCAGAACCTGCTGAATACCACCTCTGGGTGATGTCCCTTTCAATGTAAAAAATAAGCTGACTGTCGGGCATATCATACAAGACATATATTGCTAAGATAAAGAATAAGGCTAAGACAGAGCCAATAGAAAACTTGCTAAATGTCTTCTAGAATGCCTATTAGTTAACTTTTAGAAATAGGGCTGAAGTAGAGCCAATAGAAGACCTGTTAGATAACTTTTGAAGTGTTTATTAGTTAAGATTTAGAAATAGGAATGTCATGGGGCCAATAGAGGATCCTTTAGATAACCTTCAAAAAGCTTATTAGACAATGCTTCTTTATCCCATCTTGAAAAACTATATAAAAGCCTGTTGAATCCTTTGTTCTGGGTCCTGGCATTTTGCTGGCTGGGACTTCTTTTGATGAAGCACTTCAATAAAAGGACATTAATCCTTCACCTCGTGTTCTGGTAGGCTTTGGTGCCAGGCTAAGACCTGAATTTGGGAACAACACTGTAGTACAGCTTTATATCGGGCCAACAAGTTCTTTACTCAAATAGGTTTTATTGTACGGTGACTTTTATATTATGTGTTTTTATTCCAGATATATATTCAAATTTTAAGTTAAATTCTGTAGATTTTCTTTTTCATAATTTTAACACCTTTTTTCCATAGGAACCTAGGGCTGCATGTGGGGAGCCACCAAACCTGATGTTGATGGGCTCCGAGTTCCTTGAACATCCTTGTTTGGTGCAATTCATAAATGGCATCAACCAGAGTGGTTTATACAAATTTAACTATTTTGTTCCTTTCTATTATGTCTGATGCTTAGAAACTGCCAGGATAAGTCCCTGCAGTTTTCTTTTTCAGTTTTCATAACAGCCTCCTTCTGAGGATTGAGAGAAAGTAACTGACCCAAAGTCACCCTGTTGGCTTTGTGCTTAAGGCAGGACTAGAACTCATGGTCTCCCAATTTTTATATTATACCTTAACCACTACACCAGAGTGGTCCTCAGATATATTTTAGGAGAGAGACAACCCTGTCTACTCATTCATCAGAGTAGTTGTAAGTTTCTCTTAGCTCTCCCACATTTTTTAAAATGAGATCATAATGCACACAATAATTATTTTCAGATAATTGGCACCGCATCTTCTTTGACTCTTACATGCGTCAGTTGCTATATGAATATAGCTTTATATTCATTGGCTGCCTGTAACTGGGATGAGGACAAGACATTGTAGATATGATTTTTCTGGGTGCCTAGAAAGGAAGGAGATATGCAACAGACCATAGGATTGTGTCCCTTGTTATTTATTCCTCTATAAGAGATATTTCTGTACTGCTGCTCACAGAAATCCTGATGCATTTTACTATATTTGTAAGGTAATTTCAGAATTCTGTAAGTGATCTATGTGAACATCATATTTGATAATATTTCACACTGAGTTCTAGGGAACAATTTGGAATATACATATTTAACATTAGTGTAATGTGTAGTGATTCTGTAGTAGTTTTTGGGTTCCTGGTTGGCATGGGGGTCAATAAATCCATAAATATTGAAAAACAAACTTTTTTTAAAAAAAGTCAGTTTCATATGTTTAGTTTTCAAAAGGTATCTTCCATTTATAAGATAGCTATTGATTCAACCAATTTTAGAATTTATCAATATATTCTCTTGCCTGCTAAAAAAGTTTTAAAATGTTAAAAAATGATATATTTATTTTGATAAAATATTCATAAATGTGCATTAACAAAGCAAATGGCCGAAATACTTGGCAGTTGCAACACTGTCTGTGATCTATAAGTGGCAGCATTTATTTGTTTTAAGTTGGCTTTTCCCCCCAACCCTGCTTGATATTTGTGAAATCCTATGTGTCAGAGTTTCATTTTCAATCATACTGTATGCAAATAAGCTGTAGCATCATGCAAGGGAGAAACCACAGCTTGCAAAATAATTGCCAACATTTTCCAGCAATTCCATTCTTACACATGGAACGGTCTTTTGCGAAATAACACCTATAAATAAATCCTTGCAATTGCTAGAAAGACAGTTGACAACTGCACTTCCCCCTCCCTTGCTTCTTATATGGAAATATGTTAGTAACAAATTAAAATGGAGAAAAAAATGTTATTTTATACAGCTTTCTTGAAAGCCACGTAAGATTGCTGGATCAAAATGTACAAACTGACTTTTGTTCTTATTGGTGTTTTGGAATACATGAAGCTTATGCCAAATCAAACAGTGGATCCATCCAATGTATAGTCTCTGTTTTGACTAGCGGTGCCTCATCTCCTCAAATATCTAAGAAGGATTTTCTTCTGAATTCTATTGACAAGTTAGGCAGAGTGGAGAGAAGAACTATAACTGTAGTTATGAAATGCACACCCTTAGCCATGCCTTTGAATATATATTTTAAGGTAGAAAATGTGCAATATAGTTAAATATAAAACCATGTTTCTTGGCTTTAGTCCAACTAGACTGGACATCAAGGTATTACTGTATCTCATAGCTGCTTGAAAAATTCATTGTTTCCATCCACTAGCCAGATTCAAACACTATTGTCAGGTGTATTAGGATGGAGTAAGCAATATATTTTCCCTATAAAGAATAGCATCCTCAAAACTAAATGATGTGGGATATATCTATACTCTCTTTCACTAGCCCATTCCCCCATAATGTTGAGTCTCTCTTGAAGTCTATATATGCATTTTTAAAATTTTGTTTATTTATTTTTATTGGCTAATCCAGAGCAAAGATGGGATTATTTTGTCCAGTCAGTGTCTGATTGGTTGAACCTGACTGGGTTCCAGAGGGAACTTAGGGCTTTCCCTGAGGATCTCTTGGACAGTTCAGTTGAGGTTTATTGCTACCTGGAATAAGTAATTATCTGAGGCTCTGGATCAGATAGATTCTAGACAGCCCCTAACCTAGGATGCTTCTTGGTTCTCTAAGGAGCTCCATGAGATTAAGTATCAAAAGCACTCTTGGAGAAAGACAAAATCTTGAACAGCATCAGAGAAAGATAAAGAATGAATTCAACTAAACCTGAGTGCTAGCCCATACTTGAGCCTACATCATCCTCAGATTTGCTCAGAGTTGGATTCCAACTGGGCAAGTCCATCTAGACTGAATTCAATTCTGTGACACCTGAGGAAATGGACAGGGGAAGTCCTCTGCCTGCTTGCTCAGCAATCATCTTGGGTTGTTAAGACTGTCTAGAACAGTGGTGGCAAACCTATGCTAAGCGTGCCACAGATAGCACTCAGAGCCGTCTCTGTGGGCATGTGCGCAGTCATCCCAGCTTAGTTCCCCACGCATGCGCGTACCTCCTGCTGGCCTTTGGGTCTCTGCCACACATGTTTAAGGGCCCACATCTGCAGGGACAGGGCACACGCATGCAGGAGAAACATCCGCATGTGGGTGCACATTCAGGGATGCATGCACAGGGATGCAAGCGCATACACAGGGGTGCATGCAGGGGCATGCCTTGCATTTTGGGTAAGCGCGCACACACTTTGGGCACTTTGGGCCCAAAAGGTTCGCCATCACTGGTCTAGAAGTTACCAAGCCAAGGGTCCCCACAACAATAGCACTTTGCAATAGCATTTAAACTAATATACCACTCAAGTGGTATATTAGTTTAGAGTGGTATATTAGTTTAGCATTTAAACTAATATACCACTCAAAATAGTATTTTACAGCATTCTCTGAGTGGTTTACAAATATCAGTAGATTGCTTCCAGCAATCTGGGTCCGCATTCTACCAACCTTAGAAGGATGGAAGGCTGAGTCCATCTTAAGCCAGTCAGGATCAAACTCCTGACTGTGGACAGAATTAGCGTGCAATACTGCATTCACCACTGAACCACTACTGACACCAGTGATATCAGTCTCTTTGAGAGAGGGGCTAGTTCTTCTGCCCTTGAAAGAGGGTGTGTTCCAGGTCTCCTCTAATCAATGTTGTCACTTTGCAAGTCCAAGCAAGCATGCTTTTTTTCTGTCCTGGTCTTGTGAGCCCTTCAAGGTGAATCAGACTAGGAAACCAATGTCATGAAAGCAATACTACTTTTATTGTAAAGAGGTAGTAACAGGATCTTGCAAGTCTGAATGCATTTTCCCCTTCCCTCTCTTTACCAATCTTCATCTGAGAATGTGAGATGGTTTTATGTGAAATGTTGTCTCATGTTACATTTCTGCCCCATATTTAGACCTCTTTTATATGACCATAGCTTTAATAGTGGTCCTACCTCTTCTTCCTCAGGGTCATTCCCACTTCCCTCTCTCAGCTCACAACCTCTGGAACATTATCCTCCCCGCTCATGAGATAAACCCTTTCTTGTGTGTTATAAGCCATCCAGTCTCCTGGAGTGGGCAGCTAGAACAAATTTATATACATGAATGCAGGCTTATCGGGGGCATTTAAAAAAAAAAAGAATTGGTTTACAGCTCATGAGTTGAATCAAGCTCAGCATGTAAAGCAATTTAACTGCAGGCAATCATAATACAAATCTGATCTTCATCCTCCTGGTCAGTATCTAATTCTCTTAAAATCCACCACGACTACAAGTTATCTGGTTTTGCTTCACCCATCTTCCAGCCTCCCAGCAAAATGGAGTTACTTTGTTCCCTTCTCTTCTTCCTCCCTCTCCTCTGCCACCCCCACACAATCCATTTCACCCATGCACCTAATAACAGTCCAAATATATCTAGCAACATCTTTTTTTTTCTGCAGTGTCTCTTTCATCTGATCACTAGACCTTCAGTGAGAAAAGCTTAAGTCATCCTTCATTGTACTCAGGTTAAAGTCAATTTTTCCCATCACCTGACAGCATCCAAAACCAGTTATGAGGTACATAAAATTTGTTAGATTATATGGGGGTCAAAGTGTGGTCTGTTGAGTTTTTCAAATGTGATTGGAAAATGTTACCTCATTTTTGGTCCATAGAGAACTCCTATTGCCATCATTCTGCTATTTTAGCCCTCATGAACTGAACACACTAATGTTGGGGTGATGGCAGAGGTGGTATTCAGCAGGTTCTGACCAGTTCTGGAGAACCAGTAGCGGAAATTTTGAGTAGTTTGGAGAACCGGCAAATACCACCTCTGACTGGAGATTTTGCAGTATCCTTCCCCTGCCATGCCCACCAAGCCACGCCTACAGAACGTAGTAGTAAAATAATTTAAATCCCACCACTGGGTGATAGCCAATTAAAATTGCTAAATGTTTGACTGTTCAGCCAGCACAGCTATAAATGCTTTAACTCTATGATCCTTACTGGTTTAGTACAAATAATATAAAAATGGAATGACAAGACTAACCATTCCACCCCTACACAGAACTGCTACACAGAGCAAAACACAAAGAAATATGGAAATCAGTATTTGTTGCTTGCATAAGATAAAAAAGGAATTTGAGAGAAAAACCAAATAAAAGTGGCTCAGCTTCCTTTGTTGAAGGTGTTTTTTTCCCCACAAAACTATCTCACTCAGGTTACAAGTTTAAGGTAGAGAAAAACAGAGAAGAACCAAGAAACAACAAAGAATTCTGCTGTCACTCCTGCTTCATTCCTGCCACAGTACTGTGATTGAATAGCAACTATTGTTCCCACTAGTTGTTGAAGTCCAGAAGAGGAAGACAGCAAAGGTGGAGGAATTCATCAGTTACTTAGTTTATCATGTGTTGTGTATACATAATCAAGACAGCACCATTCAGAACAGAGGCAGGACATGATGGAAAGAAGCTAGCAATGGGGCAGCAAATTTCATGCCATAGATTTTCTTCCTGATTCAAGGATGGATGGAGATCACTTTAAGTCAGCAGTGGAAAAAGGGCCATAGATGCTCTATATTGCAGTCTCCAGCTGTTCTCAACACCTGTTTGAACAAATGCTGCCATGTTACCCTTTTAGCAACAGAGTTAGCAAAGGCATTTTAAAAGAAACTGAAGGAATAGCGCTTTCACAGCAGGAAGAGTTTCCATCATAACAATCTCTCTGTGTGTATACGATGTACAGTATGTGCATGCATACATGTGTATGCAGAATCAGCTAAACTGCAAACAGCTATACAAATTAATACATGTATCAAAACCAGAAATGTTATTCCAAATCACTTCAATTATTCTATAATTCAGCTGTCTTAGCAGTGATAGCATCTGAGAAATTTTGCCTGGACTCCAAATATAAGCAGGATCAGTCCAGGTTATTCCATGGATAGTCCATAGAATACCAGAATTGTAAGTTAGGTGGGGAAGTTAAAAAGAGACCCTAACCCATTTCCATTGTTACCAAGATGACTGTTGTGTAATCACACAGACACAAACAGCAGTTCATCTTTGCTTGAAGCATCTTTACCTTATTTTATACCTTAAATTTTATCAGTATTTTAGCCCATGAAAGTATTGAAGGCCAGCTTTAGGGGGGCCAGGGAGCACAGGAGGGTCACACACACATGTGCAGAGGTGTGTGGTGCATGCAGGGGGGTCACATGTACATGAGCAGGTGGCAGGGGGTCTCATGCACATGGCATGCACACGCACTTTTGGCATGCATTGACAAAAAGGTTAGCCTTCACTGACCTAGCACATCAGCAGATGTACAGAAATGATTTTCATAATATATAAAATCACCGTATGATGCCAATTCACATGAGTCAGTCAAATAGCATGCTTACCAGTTGCACCTACAGTATGGGATACTTACTTGTATGATATAAATTAGCCATAATCTGGGCCAACTTGCCTAACTTTGCAAACAGCAGCATAGAGTTTTGCCCAGTTGACAATAACTGAAAGCTTCTGATCTACCAAATTTATTAAGTATACAGCAAAACTCATCATATTGGTTAGTCTATTGACTAAAAAGGGGACAATGAGAGTAGAGCAGAATGTCAACTCATAAAACATTTTTATGCCCGTTTTATAGTTGCCAACAGAAAGGGGGGAGGAGTTTGAAGGAGCAGTGCAGCAGTTTGGAATTGAAAGTGCATTTCTCTGGAATCCTGACACAGATATCATATGAACAATGCAAAATAATTTAACTTGTAATTTCCCCGCATAAAGATCAGGATGATCAACCATTTTGGGTTCATGGACACTTCTAGAATTTAAACACCATGTGCATGTTCTCACCATATGGCTGCTTCCTTGAGCAAGATCAATCAGAAATGCCCACGTACTAAGGAAGTGAAAAACCAAATGTTTTCCAGTTCATGCCAATACAACTATTCTTGGATTGGCTTGATCCAAAGCAAAAGTTTATTTTTGAGGTTATAATAGCTGTCTGCTTCAGGGCTGGACCATGGCCATTCCTAGGATGTATCTCTGTGCAATTCTTTAGTAAAGAACAAAGAGATCAAAGTATTCCTGACCAGTGGTTTCTCTGGGGATGAGGACGATCAACAGCATCAAGATAGCAGGTCAACTGGGCCCTTGAAGCCCCATCCTTTTTGTATCTGTGCTAAAAAGGGCTAGGTTGATCTTGGTTCTTGGAGGATGTCAACAACATCAAAGCAGGAAGCATGACCATGTATCCCACAGCATCCTTGAAAGGTAGGCAGTGAGGGGCATACTGATGAAAGTATTGCTGTGACACAAAGTCCATCTATTTTAATGTTTGCCAGTGGAATAAGGTGCCAACCTCAAATGAAGAAAAACAAAGATAATTTTTCTAAGGGCCTTTCAGTAGAACTAAGTTGCTCAGTTGTAGTATTGTTCTTCTCTCCTTGAATATCAGCAGGAAATGTGCCTCTCCCACTTACAATGCCTAACTGGCATCTATTGTCTTGCATTTAAGTTACTACAATGACCTAACCATTCTTTATCAAATAATGGCAAGCAAAGTTGGGAGCAAATTTGAATAAGTGTAATTGATTAGAAGGGAATAGGCGTTGAAAAGATAGTTCTGCTAAAGAGTGGTCAAATTATTTTAAAAGTCCCACATCTATATTAATATTCTGTTATCATCTGATATCCATTTCTTATCTATTCAAAAGGACAGTATCCATCCACAGACTTGGCAAGCTTACAATGTTTAAGGAAATGCAGAAGTTTGTAGCACTGCATTCAGTAGCCAATGGGATCTTCCTGTTAAAATGGCAGCATGAGGAGAATATGGCAAAAGGCGTAGTACCTTAGGGTGAAGAACTTTAATTTCAATATTCATATTAAATCTAGAAGCAACATATGTTAATACTGAATTCTGGAAAGTCTTAATTTTTTTTTGTAACAGCTATCTTATCCCTTTAAAAAAAAGGTCACTATGGTTCTAGTAGGCATCAGATTAATGCATATCAGAGATAAAAAAAATAAAAACCCAAATGCTTGGATAACCTATAGGCTCAATCAGATCTACTCCTGAAAATATTCAGATGCAGTGCAAAATCTTCTTTTGCTGAAAAACACTTTTCAGTATTATGTTTTCTCAATCTGCCTCTCACATATTGCACACCGAGATACAATAAATTTAGTAGGAAGTCAAGCCAAAAATAATATTTAAACAAGTAAATTATACACATATCTACAGTTGCATTTTTGAAGATTATTGTATTTAATTTGAGTGAAAAATGGAGAGGCTTTTGAATGCTAAGCTTCAAGCAAATTTAAAGCAAGAGGAAGGAGATAACTAAAGAATCTTGTTTTTCTCTATCAAATCACAATGCAGTATGCATAGAAAACCTGCACAAAATTATACTGTATGTCAGTAAGCTGCAGAAGGCCACACATTCAATTCCAAAGCACAGATCTCCTGCAAATGAACATTACAATCAAGTCCTTCTTCTCCTCCCCTTTCTCCTCCTTGCTCCTCCTATCACTGGCTGTGGAAAGAAAGAGATAGACAGAAAGAGAAAACAGCTTTTCTTTGTGTCTGTAGAGTAATTATCTTAACCCAAATCATTCTGTTTGGGGGTGGTGGGGTGAGGATGCAGTTTGAATTACACCTTGTCTAGTGATCCTACCAAGATATAAGTTTACATCTTCTTTAACTACATCCCAAAATCCAAGGCCCCCCTTTTATTTTGATTACATTTTAGACTCTCACTTGAGGCATTCTAATATTTTAGGCTGTCGTATATTTGACAATGATATTGATGCATACATACCTTTCTTTTGTTACTGTTTATAAAGCTTTATCGTATAGCTCTAATCTGGGAAAAGGATGAAAAATGCAAGTTTCTTAAGTAAAAGATCATGTATTTCAATTTTTTCATAGGATGTAACTTCTTGAATACATATATGTATGTGCGTGTGTGTATGTTAATGAAGTAGGTTAAGGACAGCATCTTTGTTAACATACATTTTAAGCATGGTACTTTTCCCCATCATTATTTCACCTACTAATACTGCTTCACCATACACTTTGTTAATTTACATAAACATGCATAGGCTATGAATAATGCATAACACTTACTTGAAATGCAGGGTTTCCAGTTTCCACAGTGCAATAGTATACACAACAATTTGATTGGCTCTGCTCTGTTTTCATTACTGGCAATTTCTTGGAACACAAAGGAGGTGGGAAAAAAGCTGACAAGAATGGACAGTATTTATTTTGTGAGAAATATTTGTTGCCTTTTCAAGGCAATTGTATTGCAAAGTTTTTGCCTTGTGATTGTTGTTTCTTTTTCCCTCCTTAAGAGAATGCATTAAAAGATGTGCAATTGCTCTTTTGTGCATTCAGTCAGTCAGATCTCCGGTTTTTTTTTTTTTTTTAAGCTTGCCACTGGATTTGTTCCTTATTTGCATAAACGTGAGCACAAGCTATAAATAAATAAAGAACCATCAGATTTCTTCAAGCCTCTCAGTTAAAGTGAAAGCAGCCAGCTATTGTAAGAAGGGCTGGTAGAAATGCTGAGATAACTCAACTTTCAGAATGTAGAAAGTTTTGGGGACAGGTTTCAAAATATTTTCCCCCAGAGAGTTTTAATTTTTTCCCTTTGTCTCAAGCTGTCAATATTATGACAATGCTATTTATTACTTTGGCATGTTTGTTTTACCAAGCAATAAAAATGGCATGGCCAAATTTGGGTGTGTGTCTTGGCTTTTGATCCAATTAATTGTTTTGCTTAGATTTTTTTTTAATTTTATGGAATATATTAACAAATGTTTATTACACCTTTTTATTATAGGTAGTCGTCCACTTATGACCTAATTAGGACCTGAATTTTAATTGCTAAGTGAGGTGTTGTTAAGTGAGTTGCACCCAATTTTATGACTTATTTTCCCATAAAGCGAATTAGCCTAGTTAAGTGAATCACACATTAAACAAATTCTCCCATTGACTTTACTGGTCAGAAACCAGATGGGAATGTCAAAACGGTGATCACATGACCCCAGGATGATGCAATACATGCTAATTGCCAAGTGTCTAAATTTTGATCACATATTCATGGGGCTGCTGCAATGGCTATAAGTGTGAGGACCAGTCATAACTACCTTTTTTCCATACTATCTATCTGTCTGTCTGTCTGTCTGTCTATCTATCTATCTCTATCTCTATCTCTATCTCTATCTTGATATCTATCTCGATATCTCTCTCTCTCTCTCTCTCTCTCTCTCTCTATATATATATATATATATATATATATATATATATATATATATCATTTAAAACAAACTTAAACTATGACATGCATTCGTATAACAGATTAATTTATCAAAATATTAAAAAACAATTAAAACTTCAGTTGACAGACTGGAAACAAAATTTAATTTTAATGATCATATTAAAGAAAACCCAAGGTAATTGTCTACTTATCTAAATAAGGAGTCACTACAGAAAA
Organism: Notechis scutatus; assembly: GCF_049901735.1. Taxonomy (NCBI): domain Eukaryota; kingdom Metazoa; phylum Chordata; class Lepidosauria; order Squamata; family Elapidae; genus Notechis; species Notechis scutatus. The sequence continues at coordinate 229,570,030 of NC_142010.1, read as the reverse complement.
CTAAACCACCATCTGATGATCTGTGGCAGCTGTGACCAAATTCTCCAGATGACTTTACTGAACAGTTGGGATCAGGCAGCTGAAGGCACTCTATTAACTGATTCAGATCCAAGCCTTTTGGGGCTTAAATAAATATTTATTAGCACTTTGAATTTGCCCAGAAGCAAATTAGATTACCAAGCTTTAGCCTCTTTATTTTTTGTTTGCAAACAGAGATGCAAAAAAGGAAGAGTCTTCATACAATTGGTTTATAATTCTTCTGACACGTTAACCCAGGGTTTCACTTCTACATAGGCATGAATAAGAAGTTTTCTCTTTTTTGTTAAGGGGTAAAATGGTGATCATTTAATGACTGTAAAAAAGAACAAAGCCCTGAAAAAAATCAAATATAAATCTTCAGAAAACTCTGTTACATACAAATGTTGCTAATTTAGAAACAATTACAATTTAATAGAACTGCATTACAGGTACTCTACTTACAACCATTCATTTAGTGGTGTTCAAAGTTACAATGGCACTGAAAAAAGGACTTGTGACTATTTTTCACACAACTGTTTCAGCATACTCATGCTCATGTGATCAAATTTTAGGTACTTGGCAACTGACACGTATTTATGGCAGTTACAGTATCCTGGGATCATGTAATCACCTTTTGTGGCCTTCTGACAAGCAAACAATCATGTTCCTAACTTAACCACAGTGGCAAGTCATAAAATGGGGCAAAACTCGCTTAACAACTGTCTTGCTTAGCAACAGAAATTTTGAGCTCAATTGTAACTCAAGGACTACCTATACAGAAGCCAGCGAGCAAGTGGCCAGCTAACCTGTGTGGTTGCTTGCTCCACTTCCAGCTAATTCTTAATTTTAAAGTTCATACTTTCCCTTCCTATAGACAAGGGGTGTCAAGATCACATCATCATGGCAGCATCATGTGACATATTGGGACTCTTTTGCCCTTCATTAACCTGGGTGTGGGCATGGCCGGCACATGACGCATCCGATCTGCAGGCCAGGAGTTTGACAGCCCTGCTGTAGACCTTTAAATTAGACTTGGATTAATTACGCTTTCAGGTGGGATAGAAGACTGACTCAATAAATACAAGGGCAATGCTTCTGTTCTTTCAATTTGGTAACCAAACAATTTTCTCTAACATACAAGTTTGAGCATTGCCTGACATCTTTTCTGGGCTTTCTCCAGCATATCCACTGTCTCAAAGAAGTTTATGTACATAAATCTTTTCTAGTTGCTGAAAGTAGAAGAGAAGGCCTTGTAAATGAGGGAGGGGAAAAAAAAGCCAACCCAACAGTTTGAATAACCCCATCGTTACCATTCAAAGAAGCAAAAAGTATTGCCTCTATGACATGACCCATCTCACTGAGGTGCAGTACAACTATATTACACAGGAGTTACACATTAGCTATCCCATAATAGAATCTTGTAAAGGCACAGGCATGCCATTCATGTAGTTATAAAGGAAGAGAAAAATTCTAAGAAAAGGTTACTTTAAGATTGGAGATATCTTTTGATTCCAGTGGGCTTCAAACATTTCTTAGAGATCCAGTCTGAAGCAGTACACAACCCTAAATAGAGCTCCTGCCAAATTGCAAGTAGCCGGCAGTCAGCAGAAGTAGCCTGCAGTATTGCATTCTAACCACTGCACCACCATGTCTCTTCATTATAAATTTTAATGAAATTATATAGATATAGATAATAATTATATTTATAAATTATAAATATAGTTTTATGTATATAATTATATTTACAATGTAATTATAAATATGGAAATTATATAAGCAGAGCTAAAACATGAAAAGATTAATAAGGGAGTCATCTCCCCTCCCCTCACCCTGTTTTGTTTCGTGGGCAGTCTATGATCTGTTCAATAATTCTTGAACAAACCAACATCTATCATGCAGGCCACAAAGAAGAAATAGGCCATGGAGAATAATCTGAGGAAACATTCTGAGACAAAGCCAGCCAAGTGACATTGAAAGAAAGTTATAGCTTAGTGGCTGTAATGTCTCCTCTGCAGAATATCCATGGTTCAATCTTTGGAATTATTAACTAGGATTGAAAAAACTTCAGGATGGAAGCCTGAAGAATTATTGCCAGAAAATCACTGCTAACCAGACTGGCAGATGGACCAGCAGTCTAACAATATAACACAAGGGTTTTTTGTGTGTGTTGTTCCTATGAGTCAAGGTGAATGTTTTAAAGGAAGGATGGACACAGCCAAATAATTATCTTATTCTTATTCTAGTTAATTCTTATTCTATTCTTATTTCTAGTTAACAGCTCACAAACACTCAAACTATAGCTTCATTAGATCAAACAAATACAAAGATGATTAGGAGACAAAGTGTGCTATAACACTTTTGATATACTTCATAGCTGATAAAAGTAAAATGAAGACGCCTCAACACTGGACCAAAATAATTATAAATAAGAATTTTGTTACAAATTGTGTTCTACAAAAAAAGAAAAAGAGGCTTTGCTTTCACCTTCTTAAATGTTAGTTTAATAAAGGCATCTAAATTAGGCAATTGCTGCAAATATCTTTATGCAGTGCCTCTTAACTTCTACCTCCTTAGCTACTAAACTACAGTATATTAAATGCATGTATTTTTCTTATGGGCACTTAAGTTAAAAACAAAAAAAAATCCAGACAAAAGAGAATTTATGATTGCCATTTGAAAATATAGTGAAAAGGTGAAGTAGATTAGAAATGAGGTACGTAGAGAAAGAGTTAGCATCCCCTTCATTTTGATATCCTCCCGCCCCACACACAGCAAAGCTCTTTTTCTTTTGAGAGTTGACATTGGGTCAGTGTGACATATATTTTTGTACGTGGTGCCTGCTGTCAGAGTAGAGCCAATTACTGTTGCCAAAGTGTGCTTCCATGGCCAAGTGGCAGCCTAAAGTTAAGCCTTCAACCATGCACAGGGTGTAATCTCAGTAAATGCTGTTTCCAGTGTATATTGGACTAAAAGCTCTTTACAAAAGCCAGGAATCCTTCAGGTGAGAGTAGGAGTTATGTAGTGTGTAGGGAAACAGGGAGCTGAGAATGGCGCTGTGCTTTTTTACCTATTACCTTTGTACTAATGCTCCTCAGGAGATCTGATCCATAAAGACACTAGCATGTTTTAAGGATCTTGTACTGGCTTAGAACTGTTGGCAGGAAACTCTTGCTTAATCGTATTACTGTGCTTGCATCTGTTTCAATGATGCTTGAGACAAATTAGTCCCAGTCTATAGTCACCAGGGCTGCAGCCAGGCAGATGATAAAATCTGGGGACCTGGATAAAAACCTAACATAAGAGGTTACATTAATACCAAGCCTACTTCTTTTCAAAATGCAGCCAATGTGAAATACAATGTGCGTGCATGTATGTATGTATGTGTGTGGTTCTATAATTGTCATATGTGACTGTACACAGAGATATTTACACTGTTTTCAGTTTTCCTATACCATAGGAACTTCCTATTAGCAGACATAATTTAGCAAAGGTAACAGAGAGCATACATTGGATTTAGTTAAAAAAAATTTGGGGGGGGGGGTCCCCACTGGGCTGCTGCTTTGAAGAAATCCTGTGGTGCGCTGAGATGAAGCAGCAATTCTTCCATAATAACTACTAACTGAACCTGGATTTTACTGAAACTTTTTGATATATTGAAAAACTGCAGAAAAGTAGATAATTTTTAAAACAAATCTGCTATTTTCTTTTATTAGATTTAGGGAATGGTCGGTAAGAATGAGAGGATCTGAAGGGCTGACATTTATTTATAACATATAGTTTCCCAAAGAATGTCCAGAGAGCAGCACCTTCTACCATGACCAAGACTGCCTACCAACTACAAGTCAATGGCCGGCGGGCCGTGGCCTTCCAAAACAGAGAGGGCAAGACACCACCAATAAAGATATACAAGCCTGGGACCTGCATCCAGGAGATGCAGCTGACCATGCAAAGTGGCATTCAATGATCCAAAAAGCGGACCTTGCACCTGTGGGAATATGCTAGGAAGCAGAAGCAGAAGCAGAAGGAGAAGGAGAAGAAGGAGGAGGAGGAGGAGGAGAAGGAGAAGGAGAAGGAGAAGGAGAAGGAGAGGAAGAAGAAGAAGTTGTTTTCCAAAGACTATCTAGTCACAACATTTTTGCAAGAATCATGTCCACAACGTAAAGTCCACTATATACGCATAACTGTGTTTCTCTCATGAAGGGAAAGATTTGAAGAATTTTGTTGGAGTTAATAAGATAACTGCTGTTCTGCTTCTTCTGTTGTTCTGGATATGGATCTCTTAATTTGTTTCTGTCCTACTCCAAAAATGACATCTACCTCAAAAATGGCATTCAACTCAAAATTTTGCATCTATCCTTTTGTGATTTCACGACTTCCTTAAAAATGGGCATCTCAAAAAACTTCATGGTAGTCTTGGATATTCTGTTGACCTGAAATGACCTTTCTTAATTAGGATGTTTTGATGCATCCAACAAATACCCATTAAACAAATTTTTGAGATTTATTTCATGACCATGGAGAGATAAATTAAATCCAGGTGGGTGACTTTGGGCCAGTCACTTTCTCTCAGGCCAACTCACCTCAGAGAGCCTTTGTTGTGGGGAAAATAAAAGGAGGTAGGTGTATTGGATAAATTTGCCACCTTGAGTTATTTGTATAAATAAAAGGTAGGATACAAACAAACAAATAAACAAAATAATAATAAAAATAAAAAAGTTAAAAAATGCAAGTATTTAAAAATAAATCTATGGTGATATCATGATTGAGATTGGAAGGACTGAAGATATACGGTATAAGAATCATATCTATCTTAAATGGAAAATACTGGTTGCAACTTTATTAACATGAAGTTTAGTGCAGCAAAGGATCTGCATTCACAGTTCTGGGCATGATACAGAACTGCTGATCTTTAACCAGTGGTGAATATCCATGGAATAGGGGTGGGGAGCCCAACCCATGATCCCCTTAGCAACTCTGATTCCTAAAGTTTCTTCTGACATGTGCTCTTTCACAGAGGTCTATTTTTCATGGATATAGGCCATTCTCCGCTTATTCTCACAACCTAAGATTCAAATACAAATATTGATACATCAAGTTGCAAGAAAAATGATTTCTATGAAGATGCATTAACCTAGGGTCCATGATGGATGGATGAACAGGAAGTTACATGCTTTGCAAGGATGGACCATGTGAAGGCCCTGTTTAAGTAGATTAGAGGTGGATGCAAGCTAAATCCACTGGCTTCAGATTTAGCCATTCAGTCTTTTTCCCATGGTGGTTTCTCAGGTGGTTTTTCTTAGCCCATTGACTATCTATTTTGTTCCAGCTGTGCAGTAGTTATAATGAAAACCATGAATCTGCTGCATCAACCAAAATAGAATCTGCACAGCTCCAAATACCAAACTAGATATTTGAAGCTTATTCCAGTAAATTTGGAGTTTATTTTTTTTAACCCCACAGTTTATTGTTTACACACACACACACACACACACACACACACACACACACACACACAAATCAATAGCAATAGGGACAGAGGTGTATTCAGCAGGTTCTGACCAGTTCTGGAGAACCGGTAGCAAAATTTTTGAGTAGTAACAGATAACAGGTAACAGATAATCAGAGTTGGAAGGGACCTTGTAGGTCATCTAGTCCAACCTTCCACCCAAGCGGGAGACCCTACACCACTTCTGACAAATGGCAGTCCAATTTCTTCTTGAAAGTCTCAAGGGATGGCGTTCCCACAACTTCCAAGGGGAAGCTGTTCCATTGGTTGATTGTTCTCACTGTCAGAAAGTTTCTCCTTATTTCCAGGTTAAATCTCTCCTTGTTCAGTTTCCATCCATTATTCCTTGTCTGGCCTACAGGCACTTTAGAAAATAGATTGACCATCTCCTCTCTGTGGCAGCCCCTCAAATATTGGAAGACTGCTATCATGTCTCCCCTGGTCCTTCTTTTTACTAGACTAGCCATGCCCAGTTCCTGTAACCGTAATAGTTTGGAGAATTGGCAAATACCACCTCTGACTGGAAATTTTACAGTATCTTTCTCCTGCCACGCTCACCAAGCCATGCCCACAGAACCGGTAGTAACAAAATTTGAATCCCATCACTGAGTAGGGAGTAGGCAACAGAATAAGATACATGGTATAGGAGAGTGGAAAGGGTTAATTCTTGTTCCTTGCTACAATTCCAATCCAAATTTGAATAAATATTAAAGAGCTGCAGATGGAGGATTATCTTGAGGTACATATAATTGACGAAATTAGCACACACTGATTATGGGAAAGATTGCAATTCTGTGTTGCGCTGCAAGAGTACAAAGTGAATTCTGTTATTATAGTATTGCTAGAAAGAACAAGGAAAGGATACAATAAAATGAAGCAATAGGTGCCAGCCCTGGATTTTTGCACAGCCTCTAATTAGAGTTACTATATCTGGGCTGCAAAAATCCAGACAACCATTAGATGACAGGTCAAATAATCAAATACTCCCTTTGCCTCTAATACAGTAGTTATCTGTTTTGTTTTGTTTTTTCATTTCAGATGTAGTAGCTCTACTTTCCTTTTCCTGCCATAATCTCAAATGTGAGCATATGAAAACAGAGCATGTTTGGCATATACACATGTTCTTAATCCAGTCTATGTCTCCTTAATATTGGACTGAATACTGGGATACATTTCCCTTGACCATATTGTTTGCCTGTAAAGTAGAGAAATCCAAGAGAAATATTTATTTGCAAAAGGCATCCATTGCTTTGTAGAGAGGCAATGTTCTCAGAGCCGTCACCTTTTAATTTGGAGATGGGAAATTTGCTGTTTGTGACATGGTTGCCTGGGCAACCAAGATTTGCTGTTTCATCTTTTTGCCATGCCACAGCCTTGGTGGCAAGCAAGTCTCTCATGGCAGGTTTGTGAATGGGGCATAGGAGTTTGTGTGTGTGTGAGAGAGAGAGTGAGCAATTAAGAGTATCTCTGTCATAACATAAATATAAATTATATTCAGGTCCAGAAAGATAACTATTAGTAAGAGTAGTGATCTTAGTATGTTTTTATTTATTTGTTGTACTTTTCTTTAGCTGTTAAATGGGAATACTCTAAGTTTAAAAAGCAAAGTGAAAGAACTAGAATTAGCTGTGTTTCCCCGAAAAAAAGACCCAGTCTTATTTTTTATTTTGGCCTTGAAAATAAGCATTTGGGCTTATTTTCCAGGAGGTCTTATTTTTTTTAACTGCAGGAGGCAGCGAGCTCAGGGGCTGATGGGAGTGGAAGTGAACTGTCTGCTTGCCGATGGCTGCAATGGGCCAAACTCTTGACAAGCCCCAGCCTCCACCCACCCTGCCTGCTGGTCCAGCTGCTGAGGCCGTGGGCAACCAGACAGTGGGATGGAGAAGGCAGGGCTGATGGTAGCTGTCCAAACACTTTTCACCCAGAGGGTTAGGGTTGGGCTAATCCCGCACTTGCTGACTCTCATGTTGGCCATGCCCATTTCCCCAGGCTTATTTTTGGCATAGGGTTTATATTAAGCCCACCCCCCAAAAAAATTGGGTCAGGGCTTATTTTCAGATTGGGTCTTATTTTCAGGGAAACACGGTATGTATTTTTAAATTTTAGATTACATAAAAGCATGAATTGGATCTCCATGTGGACTTGAAACCCTCAAGTTCCATTGTTGAAACAGGTGAAACTTAGTCTTGTGGCACTTTAAAACCAACAAATAGACTGGGGATGTATACAGAGGAAGTAAAAAAAATATGCAATCAAAGTCTGCCCCTTTTGCATGTATTGCAACAGACATAAAAAGGAATGAGGCTTTGGTCACATGGTCATGGGCACAGTCTTGACTTTTTGACCATGCTCCTGCAATGCGTTATAGCACCATTATGTCATAAATTGAATCAGACCAACAGATGGTTATATCATATTTCCCAGTATTTGCTTCCAAAGGTTATTTGCCTACATTCATCAGTGAGATCATCGGCGTTCTGATCAAATGCTAGAGAAACTGGAATACAATAACACGGCTAAGCTAAATGGAGAGAGATTGTTTAATTCAGCAAAGACAGATTTAACCTTGAAAAATAGAAACCCTTCCATAAAGTAAAAGACTGAACAAACTTCAAAGTGTACGGACTGGGTAAACCTTCGTATATTACTTACATTTCATAGCAAAACTATCTACAAATATCTGAAAGATCGGATAGGATAAGCTGAAAGCTCATTCAGGATGCAAATCTTTCTGGCACAGACATAATTATATTGAAATATTTCATTTATTTTTATTTATTTTATTTATTTATTTTTGTCAATTGCTTACAAGATAATAGGTATAAGGAAAAACATAGTTATGAATACATGGATACATATAAGAAAAATAAAAAAATAAAAGAAACAATAGGAGAGGGATGGTAGGCACATTGGTGTGCTTATGCACACCCCCTACAGACCTCTTAGGAAAGGGGTGAGGTCAATAGTAGACAGTCTAAGGTTAAAGTTTTTGAGGTTTGGGGGAAAAAAAACACAGAGTCAGGTAGAGTATTCCAGACATTGACCACTCTGTTGCTGAAGTCGTTTTTCCTGCAATCAAGTTTGGTGCGATTAACCTTGAGTTTGTATCTATTGTTTGCTCTTGTGTTGTTATGGTGAAAGCTGAAGTATTCATTGACAGGTAGGACATTGCAATGTATGATTTTATATATTATACTTAGATCAGACTGAAGGCGGCTTAGTTCTAGTTTTCTAGGTCTAGAATTTTGAGTCTGGTGACATAAGGTATTCTGCAATGAGTAGAGGAGTGGAGAACTCTTCTTGTGAAATATTTCTGGACTTTCTCAACTGTGTTAATATCAGGTACGTAATGTGGGTTCCAGACTGATGAGCTGTATTCGAGTATTGGTCTAGCAAATGTTTTGTATGCTCTAGTTATTAGTGTAATATTACCAGAGAAAAAGCTACATAAGATTAGGTTAACAACTCTTAACACCTTTTTGGCTAGGTAGTTACAGTGGGCTCTAGCAATTAGATCATTAGAGATGAGTACTCCAAGATCTTTGACAGAGTTTGTATCATTAACAAGATCTTGACTATTCAGCCTGTATTTTATTTTCTGATCTTTTTTTGCCAATATGTAGGACAGAGCATTTATTTGTTGAGATTTGAAGTTGCCATTTGTTTGACCATACTGATACATAGTCAAGGTCTTTTTGAAGGGTAGTAGTATTGTCTGTGGTGTTGAATAGCTTTACATCATCAGTTAAAAAAATGCAGTTGCTCTTAATATGATCACAGAGGTCATTTATGTAGAGTATGAAAAGAGTTGGTCCTAGAACACTGCCTTGGGGGACACCACTGTTGACAGGTACAGAATTTGATAGGACGCTCCCAATTTTGACCATTTGTTGTCTGTTTGACAGGAATGCAGGTGTCAGAGATACCATAAGATCTTAGTTTTAGGAGTAGTTTGTCGTGTACCACTGAATCAAAGGCTTTACAGAAGTCTATGTAGATTGCATCTATTGCTTTGCCCTGATCGAGTTGTGTAGTCCATATGTTTTTGTAAGAGTTGCAGATTACAGGATAGTTTTTTCCTGAAACCAAATTGTTTATTAGAGAGTAGGTTGTTTGTTTATAAGTGGAGGATGATGGATTGGTTAATAATTGATTCCATGACTTTACAGGTAACGCAGCATAAAGAGGTTGGTCTGTAATTTTCAACTAGGCTGGGGTCTCCCTTTTTGAAGATGGGGATGACCATGGCTTGTGACCATAGTTTTGGCAAGGAGCTGGTCCTGAAAGATTTTTCAAAGATTATGCTTAGAGGTTCGGCTATGGCAGTGGGTAGCTTTTTTAAGAAGTAGGCACATATTCCGCCCGGTCCAATAGATAGAGATGGTTTTAGATTGCATAGTGTTTTTTCAACTTTGTCTTCTGTAAAATTGATATGTATTAGATCATTGTAGTTGTCTGTGGTTCGACTAGGAAATACTGGGTATGATCCATTGCTGTTTACAAATACTGAGCCAAAGAATATGTTAAAGAGGTTGGCTTTAATAGTGTCATCATTGCAGTCTTTACCATTAGGTCCTTTCAGGGGTGGGAAGGACCTTGAGTCTTTTAATTTGTTGTTTACAAAATTGTAGAAAGCGCGGGTGGAATTGGTGCATAGAAGTTTTTCTTCTTGTTTCATGTGATAATTGGTGCATTCAGTCTTTATCTGGTGGCATAAATTTTTGTATCGGCTTTTGAAGTTGGCAACGTGACCTGATTTGTTTTTCCACCAAAGTGATTTTATTTTTTGATTGAAGCTTCCTTATTGTTATGGGTAATTTGTTTTTTCTGGTTTGGGGAGTTGTTATTGGTACATATAGTTTGATTACTCTTTTGACTTCAAGTAAAAATATGTTGTAGTGGTCTTCTACAGTATTGCATCCAGTGAAGTTATATCTAAGATAAAATCAATCAATTAATATCTAGGACAGCAAGATTTTAAGACATTTTAAAAGATTTTAAGATAAGCAGGATAAAACTGGTAAATGTTGTAATATTGCTTAATGGAAATAGAATTGAAAAATGGATGGAGACTTTGATCATGAGAAGAGTTGGTATAAAAATACTTTGGGAAAATCCAGAACAGAAAGCTTTGTAGAGGTTTGGGAAGTATATCATATGTTGCATAAATAAGCCAGATGTCACAGTATTAGGATGAAGTGCTAATTAGATTGGCCTCTGGCCATCTAATTTTGCCAAATAAGATTCTTTCAGAGTGAAACAATTTGTTTCATTTAGTGATATATAATTCCAGTCTGCCTTTATAAGGAAAAAACCTTGAACATGGAAATATAGTTTCAACCATAAAATAGCAATTTAGATTTCAATGAAGCACAACTTGTATTTTTAAACTTTATTCTAGATATGGTATATAATACTTTTACGCTGCCACAAATAAAATGACTCTCAGTGACTTACAGGCTATATAAACCAGAATTATCCATATTGAGCTTGAAGCCAATCACTGAAATTATAACAAAATAATGGTAACCATAGCTGCGCCTAGATAAAAAAATAAAGGCTCAAAAATAACAAGATACAAATAATAAATTAAAAAGCAGATAGTCAGATGGCCTCAAGTATGCATTTAAGTAAAGGCCCTTGAAATCATCACAGTTTCTGAAAGTTTCTGGAAAAACAACAAGAAGACAGCCTGATCTATATTAGGAGACTATTCTGAAATATTTGAAAACCTAATCAGTTTGGAAATACCATGACATTATAAAGTTATTAATACATTGTATTTGAATAAATAGTTCCAGATATAGAAAACATTGATTTTTTTAAAATACATTTCAATTTGTTCTATGATTTGGGCATTTGAACCTTGCAAATCAAATATGAGCAACTAAATTAAATTCAAGAGTGAAAAAAGCCTATTTTATTCTTAGAGAAATCCTGGTCATATTCCAAGAACTTTGGGGATGGAGGATATTAGGATCTCAAGTTTTTGTGAATAATTTGAATTACTGTGTCTACATACTTATTTTTTAAATCTTACTTTAGATCTTGGGATAGAAACAGTACTGGTTGACTTGGCAAACAGCGTAGACTGAAAATTTCCAAAATTAGACTTAGGTGTCCTAGCTTGACCTCAATAGATAGTATGATAATGACACATTGTAATCCATCAACATTCAGAGGCTTATCAAAGTTACATCTGGCCCAATATTAAGTCTAATGGAGATGGGAAAGGAGGTCTTCTATTCAAAAATCAGCTTAACTATAGATATATGGCCAAGTGGCTTTGACTAACTTTGCACACATAGCCTTTTTCTTAATAGATCAATGGAATTTGGGGAACTTGCCTCAAACTTACAACCATTGTAGCATCCCCTTGGTCCCCTGATCAAAATTCAAATGCTTGGCAACTGACTCATATTTATGATGGTTGCAGTGATAATCACCTTTTGCAACTTTCTGAATAGCAAAGTCAATGGGTAAACAAGACTCACTTAACCATGTTACTTAATTAACAATTGCAATGATTCATTTAACAACTGTGGCAAGTTCATAAAATGGGACAAGTTCATAAAATGGGACAAAACTCACTTAACAAATGTCTCGCTTAACAATATATATTTTGGGCTCAACTGCAGTCTTATGTTGAGGACTACCTGTATTGCAGACAACTCAATCTGTCCTCCTTCAGGTGTGTTGTAGCTGCAGGACTCAGAATTCTGTGGGGACTGCAGTTCAATACACCTAGAGAGTACACCACTAGAAAGGGCTAGTGTACTGGATCATGATTGTGTTCCCCTTTTCCCCACAACCTCATAGCAATTGTCCCCTGACTCAGCCTTTCTGAGAAAATTAGAAATAAAGTCAATTATTCTGCTGAAAAACCCCAGAAGCTTGTTAACAGAGGAATAATATTACCATGATGTATAAATCTACATTTCAAAATTCATTATTACTTTAATCATACCTAGTCAGGCTTATGACTCTAGGTGACCTTTAAAAAAATGTCAGGTATGTTTGCCAGATAGATTTTCAGTATTTGAATCATATGCAATTATCATAAAAGTTATGAAAATTTAGATATTTCTTTTCGGGTTCTGGTCTGAGAAGATTGCTCTTTGATTTCTTATCTTCAATATGGAAACAATAAGTCCAACTTACAGATTCCTGGCTTCCTATAAACTGCTCTATTAAACCTTTTCCAATAATATTTTTTAGTTTTGGTTGTCTAAAGATGCTGCATACATAGAATTCACAGAACGTGTAGATACAGTGCGCAAAATGTTGCACTGCATCAGGCACACTGCCAGCCTAAACTAAGAATATACCTGAAACTATAATCAGCTGATCTTCTGTGAAAATGTAGTGCCTTTGATTCTGCACTATTAATAGCTAGCGAGCTATTTCTGCAGCATGGAATGACAAATTGATTGTGCAGTATTTGCATTTCTTGTAACACTGCCAAGAGTTTATTAATGAAGAGCTATCAATATGAGATTAAGTACAATATACACATTTATTTTTTATTTTTATTTATTTTTATTTATTTATTTTATTTGTCAATTGCTTATAAGATAATAGGTATAAGAATAAACATAGTTGTGAATACATGAAATGGATACATATTAGAACAATAAAGGAAACAATAGGACAGGGACAGTAGGCACGTTGGTGCACTTATGCACGCCCACATATACGCAGCATTAAAAAAGACATCTCAGTTGCCTCCAAGATGATGCAATCTGTTTGATGACCTTAAAATTTAATTGCTTAATTATGGTACACATAGAAACCTAGTTTCAGAGTTTATGCTCACTACCAGTTGCTCTATTTCCAGAATTAGACAGCAACCATTTTTGGAAGGCAAAATGGACAGTGTCATTCTGCATTCACCCTCTTGCCATCATAAATACAACTTTTCTGCTGCAATTTTAAAAGTACTCTGTTCCCCTTTTGTTCCTCTGACTACTTCCCTTTGGCTGGTGTGCTTCATTTCATTAGAAGTTAAGCCTAACAGTTCATTGGTTACTTTAAAGAAGCAGGCATGCTTCCATCACCAGGTCAATAGTTACCATGGCCACTAATGTCTTCTGGAGCTATCTTTATCAGAACTGCTACAATAGCACAATATTTATAACACCTTCCTTGAAGGTGGAAAATTGCTAGTTAGAAATATGACAGAATTTATCAAAAAGTATCCCCATGAGATAAAATCTCCATGACTTTTCCCAAGTGTACATTTTCCTAAGTCCTGTGGTGCACCATTTCATCACTTTTCTAGTCACTTCAGGTAGAAGTGTTTCATCTCCAGCTATCATCAACCTTAAGTGGGTGAAAAAAAGGTAATGAAATGATGTATCACAGAACACTTTTAAGCCCAGGGAAAAGTAGGTAGCTCAGGGGAAAAAAAGTGTAATTTAAAAAAAAAATATGGCAGGGTTATAACCAGTAGCCTTATATTTGAAGGCTATGGTAGCATTACTATACTACTAAAGATAGCTCTAGCCAATACTATAGACCAGGAATACCTAAACTTGGTAACTTTAACCTAGCTGGCTGGGTTTTTCTGGGAGTTGCCAGAAACCCCTGCTATAGGGCAGTGAGAAAGGTATTTTTATTTTAAAATTGGCTATAATGGACACATACACACTCATAAGAATCTATGCAGTGGTGGGGTTCAAATAATTTAACAACCGGTTTGCCTAGGATCAGGTTGGCTGGTGTGGCCCATCCCCATTCTCCAGCTCCACATGTGGGATGAGCCTCCTGCAATGGTCAACCTGACCTTGGGTGATCCAGTTGTTAAATTTTTACCCTTTGCCAAAAGGCAGTCTCCAAGGGTGCTTATCTGCACATTGGTCTCACTGCTGTTTAGGCCTTCTGGATGCAGCTCCTTTAAGAGGCAAGGTTTATGAGGAATGAGAAGGGGAGGTTACCATAGAGACAAGGAGTTGATGCTCCTGAGAGCTCACGTGGGAAGGTGAAGAATTGTGAGGAAGTTGAGGGAGGGATTCCCCCTCCCTGTGGACCTGCGTGCGGGGAATGTTGGTTAGTCTGCAGGCAAAAGTGAGAAGATGAGAAATTAAGTTGGCAGTATGATTGAAGCTTGGCCCAATGCGGGGTTAGTTTGGCCAGGCAAATTATTACCACCACCCCCGCTATCAAAGTGGATCCTGAGTGCTACGCTGCTCTGTAATGGAGAAATGGACAACGGAGTGGCCAGTATGAGGGAAGGAGGAGGAGCAGGGAGAAGAAAGAGGGAAAACGGCCTTCTCCTTCCCTTGTGCTGGCCATTCCATTGCCCATTTCTCCATTGCAGAGCAATGCAGCACTCAGGATCCACTTTGATAGTGGGGGTGGGTGGGTAATTTAACAACCAGATGCCCGAACTGGTGCAAACTGGCTGAATCCCACCACAAAGTATGTATGCCCAGTAAGATCCATCCATGGGAAAGACAATAATTGATAATTGTTGCCCTACAAAGAAAAGGCAGGAGGATCCAGCAGCTTGGGAATTGTTCACGAGGAAGGCACGGTAACCTGCTGTCTTGCCTGAATACTTTGCAAGCTGTCTTGTAATCACGATGTTTCAGTCTGACAGTATATTATTTTGCTGACTTCATCAAGCCAGCCTAAGAACAGAACTGGAGCACTTAAGAATACAATCTAGATGTACCTTCAGATATTCCTAAGAAAACCTGAACACAATTTCTCTTGTTTGTAGTAATTAACTGGAACTATAAACACATCTTAGCTCCAAATACTGTATTAGAAATTCTATTCACTGCCCTTCTGACTTCTGCTCAGAGTCTTTTTCTCTTTGTAGCTCACCTTTTGTGGGACGCAGCCTTTTGTGGGAATGACAATCTAATGCTGGTTCAAAAGCAGAGCTGTTCTGTTGAAGCCAGTGCAATACAGTATATTTTAAATTGGGTTTCCTCCTATTAGTTTTTTTAAACAATATTAATTTCCCTTTGGTAAAGTCCTCAGTTAATTAATGAAATTTATTTATTTCATGTATATGCCACCTTTATTATATCTAAAAGAACTCTTAGAGCACATCATCTGCTCCTCCTTCCTCCTGTTTTCTCCACAACAACAACCCTGTGAGGTGGGTTGGGCTGTGAGAAAGTGACTGGCCCAAGGTCACCCAGCTGCCTAAAGTTGAACTTGAACTCATGGTTTACTGTTTTCTAGCCTGGTCCCTTAACCACTACACCAATAAATATTACATAAACTAAATGCCACAGTGCAGATAAGGTATTACTATGTATTTTGGCTTAGTATAATTTGTTAATAAAAATTAGAGTTAGCTTTTATTTAATCCCAGATCAGATTCACTCTCAATATAGTCTTCTGTTATATTAAGTAGTAGTCTTTTTCAACTATAGAGTCATCATTGGTTTAAGTTTTAGTTGAAGGATTTGGAACTTTCCAGCTACTGTTAGCCTCAGTCAGCATGTTCAGTGGTAAAGAGTGCTGCAAATTGTGATTCAGTAAATCTGGATTGCCACATCTGAATTATCATAGTTCTATGCAACCATTGTGTCACATGGCAAAACTGTTTTGAAATACAGCAAATGCCAAAACATTTTCATTCCACTTTAATTAAGTTAGCTTGGTGAATTTTAGGCAAAAACAACCAGCACAGATATTGAGTAGACTTTCTCCAGTAATTACATCTTTTTCTTCATAAAAGATTTCATATAAAAAAGAATAGAGGGAAAAGACTACAGAGAAAATGCAGTGTACTTCTAAATAAGAAATTATAATACCTAGCTTCTAGTGAAATTCAGTGATTCAACCAAGATTATATACTGCTTTGCCTGCTATATATTCAGACAATGTCCTATAGGTTTATTCTGTGATAGCTTATTAAATACATTTTTTATTATAATGTATGGACCTAGGATGGGAAGGGGTAACAATTTTTCTGCAAAAAAATACTAATTTTTTTATTGTTTGTAAAATGGCAGTACTTTCATCTGGTTCACACACAAATATTTGTCTTTATATAGACAGACAATGTATCTTTCCCACTCTCCCATTCAAAGATTTAACTTAATTAGGGAACTGAATGCTGAAGAATGACAAGAGAAGGCACTCAAATTTAATGAAAATTGTAACAACATAACCATTGAAGCTAAAACAGGGACAGTGAATTGTTAGAGACAAGGGACAAGAATCTGCCTCTGGCTCTCCCAAACAAAGCATATAAATTCTATGTGCATATAAATTCTATGGGCAAAACAGTGACAAACTCTTATGCCTGAAAAGTATAACCTGGCATTGGGAGTGGACAGCCTATGACCCAAGAGCCACAGAAAGCTGTCAAAATATCTTGTTAGAGTTTTCAGACAGACTTCTGACCATACCTGCTGAAAAATAACAGTGCATTTTCTTATCTTTTTAATCTGGCAAATGGATGAGAGGTACACTCCAAAATCTAAAATAAAAATATCACATTTAAAAAAAAAAACACTTTGAAAGTCCTTTCCCACCACTAAATTCATTTACACATTGTTGGCCACAAAAATAAAGCAGAATAAAAGATGTCCAACTCTAAAAGACATGAATTCTGTAGGAAGAAGTGTAGAAGTTTTGAAGGAAGTTAGAAAAATAAATAACAGGTTGTTATTACAAAATAGAGTAAAAATAGGGAAAATAAATATGGGAAGAATTGTATATAAACTCAACAAGAGAAATTAATGAAAGAGACCTTGGTGCAAATAATGGTATACATAAATATAAATATATGTAAATATAAATGGAAAAGAAAATAAGAAAAGCACAACATACTTCGTGAGATATTGTATATTTAAACGTATGGCCTTATTTATATAATGGATTGAAGATCTGATTATTACTTATGAGTAGTTACTTATGAGTAGATAGCCCATAGACATGGATTCTATGGTTAATATAATGAAACACAGAACTCGTACGCTTTAGATTTTTATCCCACCTTTATTATTTATAAACGCTAATAATAATAAAAATAATGATAACAATAACAACAACAATAATAATGGCTGCAAACATACATAATACTCCTAAAATATTATAGTTGTGTAAAAGTATTAGAAATATATATAGATTTGTAACTGTTTAGCATTATAACATCATACTAAATTCTAAAGGCTGTGATGGTGCAGTGGATAGAATGAAGTACTTCCGACTAATTCTCACAAATGTCAGCAGTTCGATTCTCACTGGCTCAAGGTTGACTCAGCCTTCTTTCTATCTTTCTGAAGTCGTTAAAATGAGGACCCAGATTGTTGGTAGCAATTTGCTTTAAACTGCTTAGAGAGGAACTGTAAAGCAGTGTGAAGGGGTATATAAGTCTAAATGCTATTGCTATTTTTTTCTGTTGTATTTTTTATGTATTTTTAAGGCACTTTTTAAAATAATGTATATATTTTTGTTCCTTTTGTTTCTTTCTTTTTTGTTATTATTTTAAAAGCAACACAGAATTGTATATTATTTACAAATAGTACTTTGTGAGGTCTGTTAGAAATATAAAACATGAAAATATTTATACTCAGAGACCCTAATTCTAAATTTCTGCCAATACTGAAGAAATCAGGTTTATACTTCCTCCAGATTGACTGTTTGTGTGTTCAAATTGGTGCTGATATTTTCTCTAGGATGATCTCTTCCCAACATGGTCCATCAGATCTTCCAACAGAGTATCCATCATTATTGTCCATTCATCTTGTTCTTGGTCTTCTTTTTCCTTTCACTTTTTTTCAATATTATAGATTTCTTCAGAGATCTGTATCATCCCATAAGGTGTTCAAAGTATGACACTTTGAACCTGTTTCATGAGTGAGAACTGTCATTTGATTTGTTTGTCTTCTTGGTTATCCATGATATTCTCAGAAATCATCTCCAATCCCAAAGTAAAAAAGTATCAATACTCTCTTTACTTTGTTTCTCCAAATTCCAACTCTGGCTTCCCTAGAATATCACAGACTATAGAATTGCTTGCACAATTCTGATCTGTGTGCAGACAGATGAGAAGTATAGTACAAAACCTAAAATAAGAATATCACATTTCTTTCTTTTTTTAAAAGAACCCTCTAAAAGTCACTCCCAAACCAAGTCCTTCCCCCACCCCTAAACCTATTAACACATTGTTGGCCACAAAAAGAAAAAACATGTCTAGCTTACTCTGTGTGTGTGGGAGGGGGCACAACATCTGAATATCTTTTCCAAGGCCACCATTTCTATTCTACTAAAAGTGTTGATTCCTTTATTGTTAATAGTTGATTACATAAGGCAGAGGCTATCCACCTCAAGAACCTATATCTAATTTGAGAAATATGAACTATCGGATTCTCTGTGATAAGGTAATTGTCATGATAAAAAACAGCAATTCTCAAAAAAAACATTAAACATTTCTACTAACCCTTTTTCCTATCTGTCATCATTTAAGATGGTGCAAACTTGAGGAACTTCTGTAATTTAAGATGAATTCTTGAAGTAGAAAATTTGAGAAATCTTTGCCTAGCAAGAACAGTTGGATTAATTGAACAACAAAGGAAAGGGGGAAATTGTTCATGCTACTCTAATAAGTCCAGTTTAGTGAATTTTAGACAGAAATAGAAACAACACAGTCATTGAATTGACTTTCTGCAGTGATTATATTTTTTTCTTCATAATAGATTTCATGGAAAAAAGAGATAGTAGAAGGAAAGTACAGGAAGTTTCTAAATTATGATACCTGGCCTCTAGTGAAATTCTGTGACTCAGGTAGGGTTCATATTAAACCCTTGCCTAGAAATACCTTCATTCTAGGGTTTGCCAATATTCCATGCAGAATATTTTGAAGATAAAATAACTGGATCTGCTAAGCTATTTTGGATGTCCATGTAGTAGTCTTTTTCTTATGCTTAAAAAAAAAAGGACATGTGGGACTTGTAATGTTAGTATGGTGTATTAATAGGACGTTCCAGCTTCAGTAATAGGGGACCAACAAATTATAGGGTAATACTCAGTTTATATCTATATCTATATCTATATCTATATCTATATCTATATCTATATCTATATCTATATCTATATCTATATCTATCTATCTATCTATCTATCTATCTATCTATCTATCTATCTATCTATCTATCTATCTATCTATCTATAGAGAGAGAGAATTACACAGAAGGTTACATACTTTACTAGAAAACAGTTCTAATCCTTTTTTGTGTAATTTAGACTTCAGTTGAAAGACTATCATTAAGCTACTGTAGGTAAAATAAACAGAATTTATTATGCTTAATGCAAATGTTTTCACACTCTTTTAAATGCTGGTACATTTCTGCCCTTCCCAGGAAGACTATGACAAGAATATGTGACTGAAAGTTTAGGCTCTTAGATTTGGTCTGCAACTAGACAGCATCAAAGGGTCAGACTTGTTGTGAATCAATAAAAGTAAATAACCTAAATGCAAATTAGGGGTTGAAACCTGCACAATTGATTGGTCCTTATACAACAACTTGGGATTGGGCCAGAACCAGTCCCTGATTGGTTACTTTTGGGACTGTCCTTATTGGTCAGTAGTTGGAACCTGTTGCGCAGTTTCATTGGTTAATAAGGCAGCAGCTAACCCTATAAAAGGGTTACTGCTGCCCATAGCATTGCTCTGTTCCATTCTGATTCCTGTTATTATTAAAGAGTTGAAGTCACTGGTCAGATGTCTGGTCTCCTCATTCTCCAAACTTAACACTGGCGACGAGGATGGGATGCGGAGACCGAAGAGCTGACTAAACCTACAGAGCAACCTACAGAGCACGTGGTTAATCACGCACCATCAATGGCAGCATGGCCAGCGGTGTCGTACCACCCGCTCCATTCAATCCAGAGACCGAAGACTGGGAGGCCTACATGGATCGGTTCCAGATGTTTCTGGAAACTAACAATTTGAAAGATGCAACAACCGGAAAAAAAAGAGCTATCTTTCTAACGCATTGTGGGCCAACCGTGTTTAAAATGGCAAAGTCGCTTGCCAAGCCAGCAGAGGTAAAAGAAATGGACTGGGACGTCCTCGAGCCATTACTACGGGCTCACTACGCACCCTCCGTACCAACCCTAGTAAGAAGACACGAATATTACCAGAGGGATCAACGGAAGGGCGAAAGCCTTGCCAATTACATCGCGGACCTCCGGAACCTAGGAGGCCTCTGCGGGTTCGCCGACCTGGAAGAAGCCCTCCGGGACCGTTTGGTTCTGGGCCTAGAAGACGGTGCTATCCAGAGCAAAATTATGGCTAAGGGGGA
This sequence comes from Notechis scutatus, assembly GCF_049901735.1. Lineage (NCBI taxonomy): Eukaryota > Metazoa > Chordata > Lepidosauria > Squamata > Elapidae > Notechis > Notechis scutatus. Next base: position 229,549,231 of record NC_142010.1, on the reverse strand, counting down.
CATCAGCCTCACCGATGCCCTTAAAGAAGCCTCAGCAGCAGAGGCGACAAAGAAGTCAGCAGCCCAAATGCGCCGCACCAACGCACCGCTACGTAAACTCGCCACTGATACCTCGCCTCGCTCAGAGAGACACCCGGTATCAACTCACCACGAAGACCTAGAGTCCCTGTCCGACAGCGATGAGGAAGAGGTAAACCGACTTCGAATGGAGAGAGAGCAGTCCTCACAACACTCATTTCGACCGTGTGCCGGCTGTGGAGCGAATCACCCACGATCCGGCTGCAAATTCCTTGACGCACTTTGCCGCCATTGCGGGAGACGCGGTCACATCGCAAAGGTTTGCAGAAGCAAACAGAACTCCAAACCCCGACAGGCCGAATTCCAGTCTTCCGGATTCTTCGGCACACACCGAGAAAAAGTGAACCACTCCTACAAAAACAAGCCGTCCACCACTTCCACCAGGCGTGAGGAAACCAGGCGGGAAGAGACCCACCAAACAATCACCATAGGCCACGCTACATCCCTTGATGCCGGGAAAATCCGAGTAAAGGTCACCATCGAAAACAAACCTTGCGTGATGGAGGTAGACTCGGGATCTTCCCTCTCGATGGTGTCGTGGAAAACGCTCCAAAAGCTCCTTCCAACGATTCGCCGCCAAGACCTTAACCCTCAAAGGGTTATACTCAAAGACTATCAGGGCAACCGAATCCCCGTCGTCGGGTCCCGCAGATTCCAGGTCTCATTCAAGGACCGCACCGTCGCACTACCACTGACTGTCGTGGATCGCGACAGGCCTAGTCTTCTAGGCCTCCAATGGTTCAGGCCGCTCGGAATCACTGTAGCCGGAGTCCACAAGGCCGAAAGCGTCGATTGGGAGGAAGACCTCGTGCAAGAATTCAAAGACGTTTTCGCGAACGGACTAGGCAAGTATAAGGGGACCCCAATCTCGTTTAACTTGAACCCTGAAATAGCACCCATCCGCCTTAAGCCGCGTCGGGTGCCGTTCGCCTTAAAGCCTAAAATCGACGAACAACTCGATAAGCTGATAGCGCAGGGCGTACTGGAACCCACCGACCACGCCCGTTGGGAAACCCCCATAGTGACGCCAATCAAGCCTGATGGGTCCCTAAGAATTTGCGGAGACTACCGGGCCACATTAAACCACGCACTGCAGCAAAGTGCTTATCCAGTACCGGTAGTGCAACACTTACTCCATTCTCTGGGCGGCGGGAAAGTTTTCGCCAAACTAGATTTAGCCCAGGCATATCAACAATTGCCTGTAGACCCAACCACAGCCGAGGCACAAACGATCGTAACACATAGGGGCGCCTTTAAATGCAACCGGCTCCAATTCGGAGTAAGCGTCGCCCCTGGAATCTTCCAGAGTTTAATGGAAAGGTTGTTACAAGGGATAAAAGGCATTGTCCCATATTTCGACGATGTACTCATCGCCGCACCTAACAAAGACACCCTAGAAAAACGACTCAGAGAGGTTTTACGAAGATTCCAAAATGCAGGCCTCAGAGTAAAAAAAGATAAATGCCACTTATGTACTGAAAAAGTAGAATTTTTGGGATACCTCCTGGACAGCCAAGGAATTCATCCCACCGAAGACAAATTACGGGCAATTAAAAAGGCACCCACTCCGAGGAACAAGGCAGACCTACAGGCGTTCCTTGGACTTATCAATTTCTATAATGTGTTTTTACCCCACAAAGCAACAGTAGCTGAACCATTGCATAGACTATTAGACAAAAAGCAACGTGGGTTTGGGGACAAAGGGAACAACATGCTTTCCAACAGATAAAGAAATTGCTAACTTCTGATTCAGTACTTATGCAGTACAACGAGACTCTGCCGCTTACTATCACGTGTGATGCATCGCCTTTTGGGGTTGGGGCAATTCTGGCCCACGTGTTACCAAACGGAGCGGAAGCCCCCATCGCGTTTTTTTCGCGAACCTTAGCTAAAGCTGAACGCAATTATAGTCAGCTGGACAAAGAAGCTTTAGCTATTGTTGCTGCAGTAAAAAGATTTCACGAATATGTTTATGGCCGTGCCTTTACAATAATCACTGATAATAAACCGTTACTGGGGATCATTGCGGGTAATAAACCAACCCCGTATATATTGTCCCCCAGAATGACCCGTTGGTCTGAATTCCTGGCGGCCTACAACTACACTTTGCAGCACCGCCCGGGGAAATCGATTCTCCACGCCGATGCATTGAGCAGAACACCGCTCCCAGACGCTGTTGTGGATCCAGCCCCAACCCTCTCAACACTACAGATTGAATCTCTACAGGCACCACCCTTGACGGCTAGAGACATTGCTTTTGAAACAAAACGTGACCCAGTTCTGCAACACATACTACGCTGGGTTGAACGGGGGTGGCCGACGGACCAAATTGCACCTGAATGGGTGCCTTTCAAAGCCCGCCAAACCGAGCTGTTCTCCCAAAAAGGCTGTATCTTGTGGGGCGATCGAGTCGTAATCCCTGCCAAATTGCAACAGACTGTGCTGGCGGTATTGCATGAGGGACATCCGGGTATTGTGCGGATGAAATCACTCGCACGCAGCTACACTTGGTGGCCGGGAATCGACAAAAGAATCAAGGCCTGGGTCGCTATGTGCCAACGCTGCCAGGACGTCAGCAACGCCCCACCGAAAGCAAGCCCAACCGAATAGGAAATGCCGAGGGGACCGTGGTCCCGTATTCATATTGACTTTGCGGGGCCTACCAAAGGTCACACTTTCCTGATTACTGTCGACGCCTATTCCAACTGGCTCGAGATTCATCGAATGCACACAACTACAACCGACTCAGTTATTAATAAATTAAACAGACTCTTTGCCACGCACGGGTTTCCGGACGTGTTGGTCTCGGACAATGGCCCGCAGTTCACTGCATTGCCCTTTGAACAATATCTGGCTGATCGGGGCATCCGCCATGCGCTGACCTCACCCGCGCACCCTGCGGCAAATGGACGTGCAGAACGCATGGTACAATTTGTGAAAAAGACCCTGCATAAAATGGAATTTGGCAACATCGACGAGAAAATCAATCGAATCCTCTTATTGCAGCACATCACGCCTCACAGCGTGACCAACAAAACACCCACTGAACTTCTCATGGGGTGGAAAATACGATCGCACCTGGACCGACTCCACCCCGCTTTCGTACCAGAAAAACCTATCGGCTCCAGCAGCAAATGCCGGGAATTTAAGGTAGGTGATTTAGTCTTTGCCAAAAACTTTTCCGGCGACCCGTTATGGATACCCGCAACCGTTACCCACCTCACCGGGCCTAGATCTTACCGCTTGCTAACAGACGATGGGAGGGTGTGGAAACGCCACATAGACCAACTCCGATCGAGATTATCACCCAGAGGCCATGACCTTCCCAGTTCAACAACTCAAGGGGGAGGGAGTATCGAGGGAATTGACTTTGATACAACTAATAGCGGGTCAACAGGAGCCCTACAGCCCAGCGAAGCACCGGAACGTGAAGCGGGGAGGGAGTTGATGTCGCCAGGGAACTTTAATACAGGGAAAACGAACTGCAAAACCCGAAGAAACACGCAGCAGCAGAGACATCCACAGTGAATGCAGCACGGAATCACCGTGCAGCGAAATAGAAATTAACAATGGTCATCCAAATGCTCCACCGAACCGGACGTTGGACAAAACCCGGTGGAGCCTCGAAAATCTTCCAGGCAGACCAAACGGCCTGCCTATCTTGAGGATTTTATCACAGCTCCCTCAAACGGAACCCAAGGGGGAGGGGTGTTGTGAATCAATAAAAGTAAATAACCTAAATGCAAATTAGGGGTTGAAACCTGCACAATTGATTGGTCCTTATACAACAACTTGGGATTGGGCCAGAACCAGTCCCTGATTGGTTACTTTTGGGACTGTCCTTATTGGTCAGTAGTTGGAACCTGTTGCGCAGTTTCATTGGTTAATAAAGCAGCAGCTAACCCTATAAAAGGGTTACTGCTGCCCATAGCATTGCTCTGTTCCATTCTGATTCCTGTTATTATTAAAGAGTTGAAGTCACTGGTCAGATGTCTGGTCTCCTCATTCTCCAAACTTAACAAGACTCTTCTGTATTTTTCTGATACCATTCTAGTGGTCATCCAGATTTTCACAGACCTAACCTTGAGGGATGCATTTTCACCAGTGCTCCTAATCATAAGAAGGGAACCAGCAAAAGGCAGATTTTAGAGAAAGTGTTTTTAAAAAAGAATGAAATGCTGTTTTCCTGCTCAAGCTTTCTTGTTTAGGAAGAAAAAGGCTTATCCCAGGAGTTATTAAAACTATTGGTCACCTGAAGTAGTGTAAATTGGCTCTAGCAAGTTGTCATTCAGACACTGACACTGGGAGCTTGCTTTTAAAAATATGCTATCAAGGATAATCTATGCCACCTACTGCACGCAGGGCCTCATAGGAACATCCTTTTCAGGTCATTCCTAGTCTATGAAAATGGCAAATACTTCCATCCTGCAGAGTCAATATTTCTTTATGCTTGGTGCTTAGTAAAATTTGCAAAATGGCCCCAACTCAATTACTTTTGTACTTATTTGATTTACTTTTTTTAAATTGCTCATCACTTTGGGATCAGGTTTTTCCAATAAGGATCTAACTGTATTCACTATGACAAAGTAGATTTTTTAAAAAATGTTGCCCTGTTTCTATTCTATCTTTTTGCATTTGTGATTTTTAAAAATATTTAATATTATTCATGATATTATTCATGATAATAGCCACAGAGAAATAGTCTACAGAAGATAAAACCAATGCTGATCCTTCTTCAGAAGCTTGTAGTAAATGTCATGTATAGATGAGGTAACCTGCACATATGTGAATGTGGAAGATAAATCTTTCTCTCTTCCCCAACAAAGAGTATGCCAATTGATGTATGCACTAAGTTTGTATTTGTTGTGGTCCCACCCCATTTATTTTGCAAAACAGGAAAAACAGGCTCCTCATCTCTGTTTTCTTAAATGGACAAAGAATCATATGAAGACTGACTAAGGTTTTTTAAAGTAGCATTGATACAGCAGATTGAACCACACAATAATTTCCCCTTCATAGTGTCACAATGCCTGCCTTCTGGAACAGCATTCCTCAAGAGATCAATAAGGCACTTAGCCTGATGTTGTTTTAGAAGTTTCTCCTAGTTAGGATGGTGGTGAATCTTTCATAGTATTTTATATGAAGTACATCTTTTTCTTCTTGTACTGTTCTTACAGTTTTTAACATTGCACACTGTCCAGAGATTATGTGGAGTTGGGCAGATTTTTAAATCTGATAAATAAATAAATCTTTCCAACTATGTTGTTTTTGCAAGTATATAATTTAAGCAGTAATTATTTCTCCATCTGCAGATTTTTACATCCATGTGGCTTATTTTACTTTATTTTTTATTTTTTGGGTACCAAGTAAGTGGCTATTTTGTTATGACAGTGTGAGATAAATGAATTAATAAGATCTGCAGGGTGGGAGTTATATCCAAGTTTTATTTTAAAGAATAGGGTATCTATTTAGTTCTAATAGAAATTAAAACAATGCATTTACTTTACAAATGGAGCATGGTAATTTGATAATAGGAAGAGATAGAGAAAACCTCTCATCTATAAAAGATATCTAAACATAGAGTACAAAAGCATTCAGACTATTTCCTAGAATAGGATATTTAGATTAATCTTCTTTTTCACTGAGAATCACCCATTTTAGCCAGCAACCCTGAATGCAGAGTTTAGACTGCCAGGCAGCTATTCTTCTAGCAGTAGGAAAAAGAACAGTTATAGGTAACCCAGATATCTCTATACCTCATCCCTGTCATTTTATTTTTATATCATTCATGTTTTTGTTTAACAAATTATAAATAAATAAATAAAATGTAAAGGTACACTTAGAAATATGCACTAATTCTGTTAGGTGCACTAGGATGTAAAAAGAGCAAATATATTGCTGCTCATTTGCGGAAAAAAAAAAGAGGAAAAGCAACTTGACAATTTTCATTACAATTTGTGGGAAATGATTACATTGATTTCAAATACGGTAACAAGAAGAACTTGTGCCCTTTCTGGACTATGACTCCACGCAACTCAGTATGGGCTGTGCTGACTGAGGCATCTGGTAATAGAACTTCATCAATACCTTGAAAACCAATTGTTGTCTAGGCTTAGTGTAGCATAACAAACAAGTAGGCTTAAATCATTGTAATCACACATATATATATATAGGTAGTCCTCAATTACAACAGTTCATTTAGTGACCATTTGAATTTACAGTAGCACTGAAGAAAATGACTTACAACTATTTTTCACACTTGGAACCCCATTATCATGATCACCAAAATTCAGATCCATGGCAACTAACACATATTTATGACATTTTCAGTGTCCTGGGGTCATGTGACTCCCCTTTTGCTATCTTCTGTCAAACAAAGCCAGATTCATTTAACAACCATGTTACTAACTTAACAACTGCAGCAATTTGCTTCACAAAGCATCTTTCTTGTGGCAAGAAAGGTAATGAAATGGGGCGAACTCACTTAACAAATATCTCACTTAGCAACCTAAATTCTGGTTCAGTTGTGCTCATAAGTCGAAGACTGCCTGCATATCTTTCCTTTCTACCATTTCATTAAAATGTTTCATAATTAACTTAAAAAAAACAAGTATAAGTAATATAATATCAAACATATATTCCAAATGTTAATAGAATCACATATTATGTACAGTCAATCTTTGAAGGAGATGGGCAGTTTAGAAATACGAAATATAAATAAATATTTACAAGAGAAAATTGCTGTAATACTTAAGTACTATAAATATTTTAAGTACTCCTCAAAATATAACTTTTAAAAATATCAGGTCACATAATTATTTAAAAATTGGCATGTTAAGCTATCTATCCAAGCATAGATTTTTTTAAAAAAAAGTTATATCTATTAAAATATTTACGTTGGAAAATTATTTTTAATTAGCTGCAGTGTCGATAGCAGCACAGGAAATTTGTAGGTTTAGATTCACACTTGGTATAGTATAATTCAGAGTCTTACATTTTATATTTAAAATGGAAAAAACACCCTTAATGTCTGCTTTTATAATGTGCTAAAAAAAGATATATTTTAATGACACCAAGAATAAAGTAAAATAATGTAGGGTTTTAAAAAAACAAGCTGCAATAATATAGAACTATGGAATAAATTTATTGACATTCATTGGATTTCCTTCTTATTCAGCATTCCAAAAACTGGAAAGGAAGATGTGAACTACTTGAAAATGATTTATACATCAAAAAGTGAAGAGAAATTATTAAGCTAAAGCTTTTGCCCTCATTTATGTACCAAATAAATAGTAATGATAGTATGCAACTACATGGTTAATTCATTCTCCAATCTATAAAAATGATTACCATATTCCTATTTTGATTTCTAAAACATCACATGAGACTGTTATTTTTGTTGCTACAGAGTAACACAACTTTCTATTTGGAGGGACAGAGGATCCATACTGAAATGTATAACCCATGTTTAAAAGCTAAAAAGTGGTAGATGACAGTGTGTTATGAATACCGTTCTGTAGAGCAAAGAAATACTTACTTGCAAAAGGACCTGCTCCATGAATAGCAAAGAGAAAGCTGAAACAATGAGATGTTTGCTTACAACAAATATTTCAAGATATTCCAGAAAGAGTTTATCAAAGCAAAGCCTGAAATACAAAGACGATCATGATAACATTAATAATGCTAGTTTATATTCCACCTTTCATCATTATGTAAGAATATTGTCTTCAGGGAATAGTTGCGAATAGCCCTATTTATTACAATTTAAAGTAAGCTAAAACAAATAAAAGTAATTATGACTGCAATTTTATATACTCCCTCTTTTGACACACTACTGTATCTCAATATTATAATTTTTCCCCGCTGCCTGGAAAATGGAAAAAATGAAATAAAATTTGAAGCAGAAGGAACATAAGAGATGGTTATTAATCTGTAACTAAAAAACTCTGATTTAAATGCATATATATCAAGAACTTCATATCCATGGTTAAGACTCTCTTATTTCCCCCTCTTCAATATATATTTAATTTTTTTTTAATGTTGTATTTTATTAATGCTTTTGAAAGCCAAAAAATGCAATTTAAATTTGCTGGAACACTCTTACAACAATCTTCATATAATGACAAAATGCCAAGCAATATTTTGGCACAGCATTGAATTTGTATTTTGGGTATACTTGGTATACCCAAATTTATTGATTTCACTGGACTTACTGACTCATTCATTCATTCATTCATTCATTCATTCATAAGATTTGTATCTTTGTGTATAGCACAATCTTCTTTGCTGGTCTCAAGGAAGATAGATAATAATAGATAGATAGATAGATAGATAGATAGATAGATAGATAGATAGATAGATAATAGACATACACTTAGAGACATACATATACACATCATTTAGAGCAATATAAAAGGATAAAATCAAAATTAATAGAAATGTATAGAAACATAACTACAGCTTTTAAAATAACAATGGAAAGAGATTTAAAAGCTAGGGTATACAGTCCCAAAACAATGGGCACTTCCAATGGGCACTCACAAAATAAAAGCTTAGATTTCTTCTCTGGATATGTCTGCAAATATTTTGTTTCATTTTTACAAGGGTGTGGTATTTATACAATTATTTCACAATACAGGTAGTCCTCATTTAGTGACAGTGATAAAAAAGTAACTTTTGCAGTTTTATAGAGCAAGGGACAGCTTAAGAAAAATTATAAATCCTTTCACAAAATTAGCAAGCACTTTGCTTAATGATTGAGTTGCCTGTGCTATTGTTATTAAATGAGAACTACCTGTAGAGTGTATTGTTCAGTTATTTTGTCTTATATTTTATATTTATTTCATATGGACATTCTTAGGTATCTATGGCTGCAATAAATTGACTAACTGATTAGGGAACTCATTGAACACATCATATATACATATGTATAAACACGCAGACATACATAGTTAAATAGGGGTGTGAAAAATTATTTGCCAACAGCCAAAATAGTTCTGTGTGAAAATATTTACCCCCTTTTGGATTGTTCTGCATTTTGCATAGATTTACTATGGGATGTTATCAGAATTTCATATGGGTCCTACTGATATACTGAATAGAGGGATATACTGAATAGAGGGAGTAAACAATGACACCAAAAGTTAGTGATTGTTTCATTTACTTTGTAAATAGTCATCCAACGTGTCAAGCCTGTGTTAAAAAAAGCAATCATCTCCTCTCCCAGTTCAATCAATGCTGTGTAGAGATAACACAGGGCAATAGTGTGAATACTTAATTAATCAATCAGGGCTGATTTGTCCCAGCCCAACTCTGTATAAATTTCACAAAATCTCATTACAATGAAATACTCACCGGTGTCTCACCACAATTTTCACAGAATTGCGTGTGTACATGCATTAATATGCAGTTTATGAGTATTAAATATTTTTGAAGGAGCTCACTAAAGGATCTTCTTAGTTCAAGTAGTAATTGCCAAAGAAGACTGGACTAGTCCTTTCCCTGAAGAAAGAGCTACCACAGTTTCCTTATTTTGGTAGAACTTAGTTTATAAGTTGACATATATATGTTGTAATTGTTTAAGTACGTGATTTTTGGTTAGTCAAAGATTATAGACCTTTGGATGATATAGGGAGTATTCTACTTAGAAATAAATATATAAAATTCTTTTCATTGGTCTTGCTAATGAAAAATCAAGGAGGAGGGGGAATGCCTGGGGACATATGGATGATATTGAGTATTTTGAGGAACTAAGAAGAATGGCAATGAAATTCCACACTTCCTCATCAAAATAAGCAGAAAATGAGTGATATAGTCAAGATCTGCAGGGTTCAGACCAGCAATGTGCCCAGATGAAAAGAGAAGCAGGCTTTTAGAATAGTATTTCTTGGAAGGTTGGGGAGTGGGAAAAATATTGTAGTTCTTAAAAATATACTATTAAGAATGAGAGGAGAGACTGTAGGGATTTATTTTGCCAATAAATTATGTCAAGGAGATTTTTTAGAAAGCATGCAGGCAATAACAATAATTGCACATGGAAGTGGAGAAATGCTGATGAGGAAGATTGTTAAAAGAATAGCAACTCCTTGAAATCTGAATTGGATAAGCTGTTAAAGGATTTACAGAGAATGAGGCACAGGGGGAAAAGACAATGGTATCTTTCCCTTGGAGAAAAGGTTAAAAGTAACTCTTTTGTATAAATTAAAATCACATTTTGAGGGGGTATCCGTCAAAAAAAGCATGTCAGAGAAACAAATGGGTTGATTTTTCTTCTCTTTAAAGCAGCAGCCCCCAACCTTTTAGGTACCAGGGACCGGTTTCATGGAGAGAGCTTTTTCTGTGGACTGGAGGGGGCATGGTTTCATGCACTGCCTGCATCCCGTGGATGGGCCTTCGCTTGTTTGTGGGGCCCTGTTTCTGGCATGCAACTGACTAGTGCCAGTCCATGGACCGGGGATTGGAATACATGATCAATATATTTGGCCCAGGTAGAATTTTCCTTAAGTTATGATTTAAAGGTGATTTGTTTGTTTGTTTGTTTATCAAATTTATATAGCACCTGTATCACAAACAAGTGACTCTGGGTGGTATATAACAGATAAAAAAACAATATATATTAAACTGACTGGTAATCAATGAAATATTCTAGAAACATACATAATTGTCCATGCTGCTGCTTTTTGCACAGGCTGAAACTTTTGAAACTCTTCAAGCCCATGTAGATAGAGTAAATTACAGCAGTCTGGGAGGTGATAATCTAATTAGATTCTTCCATTTAAGAATGGGAGCAACTGATGCACATTACAAAGTTGAGCAAAGGCTCTCCTAGCCAGAAGTGCCACATGCTTTTTGAGAAGAAATTGTCACTCAAGGAGGATCTCCAAATTGTAGATAGGATCTGCTTAGGGTAACACAGTTCTATCCAGCATCAAAGATGGTGCAGCCCTAGAACTGGCAGGCACTTAAATTCACATAGATCACATGATCTATTGAAGGCTGTTGTTCCCCATCTGGACCCTTACAGTTTCCAGGTACCTGGATAAGATATCCACAGCATCACTAAATTCCTAGGGGCAGTTTTCAGAGTCAATCTAAAAGGATACCATAGTTGATGTTATCAAATGCCACTGAGAGGTCAAGTACAGTGAAGATGCATGCACAACCCCCATCCTTACCATACTAGAGATAATTTAATTTAATAATCTAATTAATAATATAACAAACAAAGTTATAACTAGTAGCCAGCATGAGTTTGTTAAAAACTGATCATGCCAAATCAATTTTATTTCATTCTTTGACAGAGTCACTAAATAGGTAGACCTGCAAAATGCTGTGGATGTAATATATTTAGACCTTCAGCAAGGCATCTGACAAAGTAGACCACAACCTAGTTCTTGGTAAGCTAGAAAAATGTGGTATAGACAACATCACCACCAGATGGATTTGCAACTGGCTGACAAACTGTAATCAACAATGTGCATGTGGTACCTTAATGGTACCACATCCACATAGAGGGAAGTAAGCAGTGGGCTACCACAGGGTTCTGTCTTAGGCCCAGTACTCTTCAATATCTTCATATATGACTTAGATGAGAGAATAGAAGGAGAACTAATCAAATTTGCTGATGACACTAAACTGGCAGGAACAGCCAACACCCCAGAAGACAAATTCAGGATCCAAAAAGATCTTGACAGACTTGAACAATGGACCCTATCCAACAAAATGAAATATACTATATATAGTATATATACTATATACTGTATATACTCGGAGTATAGCCAAGTTTTTCAAGCCCTTTTGTGCTGAAAAAGCCCCCTAACACTTATAGGTCAGATTCCCCCTCTGAAAAAATGGTGTGGAGCTCCGGAGCTGGGCAGGCGCTTCCCTGCTTCCGTGTTTCCTTTGCAACTTTTAAGCATGGGGGGTAATTGCAGAAAAGTTCTTGCATGAGGATATATTGTTTTTCTTTTTTTTTTAACTGTTTTTTAGGGGGAAAGAACCGTCATGTGGAATGCTCAGACACAGAAATCTAGAAAATAAGTGTGTGTGTGTGTGGGGGGGAATTTTAACAGAGGGAAGATGCCAGGGGAAAGGCAAATACGTGGAAGATCCTTCAGGAAACTGAGGGGAGACTCACCCTTGGTCAGATGAGCCCCCTTCCCGCCCCTAAGGGAAGCAGAGAGCAGCCAGCAAGGTCAGGCAAGCCCCGCTTCACAGACTCCGTCTGCGTCCTCGGACCCAGAATCGCCCTCCCCTCAGGGGCAGCAACGTGCCCGGTTTTCCCGAGACCCACCGTGCAGTGAAAGCGCCCTGGCTCTAGGCTCGCGGGCTCAGAAAAATGCTGACAGCTTAGCGACATCCGGCACCGCCCTGTTCTATGTGCCGGGCCGGCCGAAAAGCCAGTGGAGCAGGGGCGGCGTGGAGATCGGCTGCAGCTTGGAGGCCTCCGCTGGCTGCTGCCTCTCTGCCTGTTTGTTCTGTTAAACGAGGAGGAGACAGCGGCTGGTTGGCGGAGCAGCCAAGAAAGCTGTTGGTGTACGGCTTTGCTCCGCTTCTTGGCCTTTTACTAAACAGGAGGCATAGACTTCCTCAAAATCAGGCCTGACTTGTTAGCTGCTCCTCCTTCTCTGCCTAAAGTCTGTGTGACCAGGGGAGAGACCACAAGCCCGAAATACTGCATTCAGCTTTTGCTTCCTGCTCTTTCTTGTTGTTATTACCGAGAGAGGCCTTCATTGAGACTTGTCTAGAAAGACGGGCCCCTGAGGGAGGGTGATTCAGAACTGCGGGAACTGGCTTTGGATGGTGGTGGGTGGGTGGGGGGGATGAGAGCCACCTGCCCTTGCTAAAGGCGGGAAGGGGCTCATCTGGACCAAGTGTCAGTTTCCCCAATGAAGGATCTTCCGCTTGCCTCATGGGGCTGGGGTCCATTGCCGTGCGGCTCCGGTCCCGCGTTGCCTTGGGAAGGTGGGGCAAAACCAGGAGCCGTTGAGCCTGAGCCTCCCGGTGCCGCTGTCAAGCGCTGTTGCAAAGCGCTGCGCGGCTCTTCCTTTTGCCTTTCCCTTCCCGGCGGCGGGACTGGGGGCGCGCCGGCGGGCTCCCTGACTCAGGGGGCCTCCGAGGGAGGGAAGAGAGTGACTCCTGCCTCTCCCTGTCATCATCATCTTCTTCTTTTGGGTTAGTGAATCAATTAAACCTTTCATGATAGTGAGATCGTTTCCCAAATTAATTATTTTTATTTTTGAAATTTACCAGTAGCTACTGCATTTCCCACCCTCGCTTATACTCGAGTCAATAAGTTTTCCCAGTTTTTTTTGTGTAAAATTAGGTGCCTCGAAGCTTATATTCGGTCGACTTATACTCGAGTATATACAGTAACCAATGGAACAGCTTGCCTTCAGATATTGTGGGTGCTACGTCACTGGAGGTTTTAAGAAGAGACTGTCATGCCCCTGGTGGAGACTGACTCTGAGGAAGAGGAGGAACAGCCAACAGGGAGTGGGAGTGTGGCTCCAGAGGTGGTGGAGGAGGCTGGGGAAGGACAGAGGCCAGCTGAGCAGTCAAAGGAGGATCCAGGCCCATCCCCTATCCATCCTAGGTCATGCAGGGAGGAGAGGATCAGGGAAAGCGAGGTCTACTCAAGAGGAGATTACCATGATCCTCCTTGTGGCTTGCAGGTGGGAGCTATGTATATAAGTTTGCAACTGCGCAGTTAGAATTTGCAGGAGTCCATTTAGTGTTTACCTTGAAAGAGGTTTATCTTTGCTGGAGTTCTTCCCATGGACTTTTCTCGGTTATTTTCCTGGAGTTTATGATTAGTTATCTTGGCTTGCTTCAGAACTCTCATCAATGCAGTTTGTTTTGGTTTTCTGTTTGCCTCATTATTTACTTTTGTGACTTTAAACTGTGCCTAATAAAACAGTGAAGTTAAGTTGAAGGCCTTACTGGACTTTAATATATGTTTTGGGTTATTTTGAGGGACTACGGGTCATCACATTTTGACTCCTGCCACCCCTTCAACTTATTTTTGCTTTTTGTGGGGTGACCATGGATCAGCTCAGAGCAGAGATTGCCCAGTTAAACCAGCAATTGGCTCTTTTGACTACACAGGTGGCACAAATGCAAGCTGCCCAGCCATGGCAAAAATGCTCAGTGGCAGTGCCAGATAAATTTGATGGTTCGCTGGCTCAATTTCCAGCATTTTGGGGGCAGTGCCAGCTTTATATGAACCTTCAGCCTGAGGACTTTCCCACTAACTGGGATAAGGTGGGGGTTTTGATTAGTTTGTTGTCAGGCTCTGCAGCATGTTGGGCGATGCCTCTGATGACCCAGCCCAACCAGGTGTTGGACAATTACGCCGAGTTTTGCCATCAGTTTCGGGCCATGTTTGAGGACCCTGTTTGAAGCCAAACAGCAAACAAGATATTTGAGAGAGTTGAAGCAGGGACGTCGCTCACTCATGGATTATATTGCTAGTTTTAGGGTGGTTGCTCAGGATGTACAATGGAATGAGGCAGCACTATTAGACCAGTTCCAGGAGGGTTTGTCATCGGAGCTCCTGGATGTGTTGGCGTGCACTGAATGCCCTCGCATCTTTCAGGAGCTCATGCATCTGTGTCTTCGTATCGATGCCAGACTTCAGCAGCGATGGGTGCGACGATGGACAGAGACCGTATCCGTTTCCAGCAAGATGGCGCCCTTGGTGGAAGTGCCTTTGGAGGAACCCATGCAGTTGGTGGCTGGCCGCCCTCGCCTGACTCAAGTAGAAAAGAATAGACATCGTCGTGATGGTTTATGCTTCTTTTGTGGCAATCGAGGCCATTTTGTAGCCAAGTATCCTTTTAAGACATCAACAGCAGCGATACCTGTGGTGGTGGGAAACGAGCATCGCTCGGCCTACGGAGGTCTGCAGGTCGGGGTGTAAAGTCCATAGGCCCACCATTTTCACCAACCTTGCCACCTTGCCACCTTTGACATCTTCGACATCTCCAACACAGTCGCCATTGATGAAGCATCTTGTGCTGCCAGCAAGTGTGTTCGTGCCTGGTGTGGAAGCAGTGGAGATCCCAGCTTTGGTCGACTCAGGGGCCACAGCCAATTTCATGGATGCTCATTTTGTCAAGCAGTGGTTCATTCCTCAGCAACAGGTATCCCCACCAGTAATGGCAGAGATGATTGATGGTCGGCTCCTTCGTTCAGGACCCGTGGTTGTTGCAACCAAGCCTCTTTGCATGTGTATTGGGCAGCATGTGGAGGAAACCATGTTTTACATTGCCGCAGTGCCTCATTTTCCGGTGGTGCTGGGTTTGGAGTGGTTACAAGCCCATGATCCACAGATTGTCTGATCATCTGGAGCTGTGCAGTTCCTTGATAGGAAGTGTGCCAACCATTGCTTGCGCTCCTGTGCAGGGAGTGTGGCTATGCCCATGGACCTGGATCTACTTGCGGAGTTGGTGGACTTTGCTGATTCTCCTTGGGGAGGGAGGCAGATCAGTTACCTCTGCATTGGGCGTATGGCTGTCCAATAGATTTGTTGCCCAATGCAAAATTGCCGGTGGGTCGGATATATTCCCTTCAGAACTGGAGTTCGCTGCGTTGCGGGATTTTATTGACAAGAACCTCTGGAAAGGGTTTATCCGGCCTTCTACCTCCCCATTGGCTGCACCAGTGCTTTTTGTGAAAAAGAAATCGGGAGAGCTATGTTTGTGTTGTGATTACCGCAAGTTGAATGCAATCACAGTGAGGAATTGGTACCCGCTTCCCCACATCCCTTAACTGATTGAGCGGCTTCATCAAGCTAAGATGTTTATGAAGTTGGACTTGAGAGGGGCCTACAATCTGGTTTGCATTCGTGCAGGGGACGAGTGGAAAACAGCTTTTCGGACAAGGTATGGGCATTTTGAGTATACCGTGATGCCTTTTGGATTAACCAATGCCCCAGCTGTGTTCATGCATTTCATGCACAATGTTTTCCGTGATTTGTTGGATCAATTCGTGGTCATTTATTTAGATGACATTTTGATTTACTCAGACTCCCTGCAGGAACATTGGCAACATGTGCGGCTGGTGTTGCAATGTTTGTGTGATAACCACCTGTTTGCTAAACATGAGAAGTGTCAGTTTGCACAAACCACGATTGACTTCTTGGGACATCGTATTTCACCTGATGGGATGGAAATGGACCTAGAAAATATTCAATCGTTTCAGGAGTGGGAACCTCCACAGCGGGTTAAGGATGTGCAATGACTGTTGGGGTTTGCAAACTACTATCGCACATTTATTCCCCGCTTTGCTGTCTAGACTGCTCCCCTTTCTAATCTGCTGAAGAAGGGAGAGAAGTTCCATTGGGGTGCTGAGGATCAGACAGCTTTTGAGGCATTGAAAGTCGCCTTTGCTTCTGAGCCTATCCTCAAACACCCTGATCCAGGCCAGCCATTTGTGTTGGATACTTCTGATGTGGCTGTTGGTGCGGTGCTCCTCCAGGCCTATGCTCCCGCAGGCACCTTGTTCCCATGCCTTATTATTCTCGGAAGTTGTCAGCTCCAGAGTGCAACTATACGATTGGCAGTTAAGGTCACTTTTGAGACATGGCAGCACCACCTGGAGTGGGCTCGTCACCAAATTGAGGTTCAGACAGATCATTGCAATTTGGAACACCTATGTACAGCTCGAACATTGAACCAGTGTTAGGTGAGATGGTCCTTATTCTTTGCTCAATTTGATTTCCGGGTGACCTATGTTCCAAGTGGAGGGAATCAACACGCCGACGCCCTATCTTGGAAGCCCGAGTATACCCAAAGGGAGGATAAAATCTTGCCCCGACGATGATTCCGTTGGAGTGGTTTGCAGCCACTGAGGAACCTGTGGACCTTCGAGTGAGGATTCAGGAGGCGCAGCAGCAGGACCCATTTGTGGCAGCTCGATGTCAAGAATTGGATGAGAATGGGAGACAAGAGACTCCTTGGGCGAATATTGGGGACCTGTTGCGGTTCTGTGATCGCATTTATGTGCCTGGAAGTCCTCTTTGTGGCCTTATCCTACGTCAATGTCATGATAGTCCGGCGGCAGGACACTTTGGGTTGTTCAAAACACTGCACCTCATCTCTAGGACATTTTGGTGGCCAAGACTTAAACATGATGTGTTGGAATATGTGGCATCCTGTGGGATCTGTCGCCAAACCAAGTTTGCTCCTGGTGCGCCTCCTGGTCTCTTGCAGCCCTTGCCCACGCCAGAACGACTGTGGGGGGCAGTTTCATTGGATTTCATCATTGAGTTACCACCATCGAATGGTGCCACAACCATTTTGGTGGTGGTGGATATGTTGACTAAAATTGCCCACTTTATTCTGTGTGCGAGTCTTCCATCGGCCAAGATAACGGCTCAATTGTTTATCTCCCATGTTTTCCGGTTGCATGGGTTACCAGGCCGCATGGTATCGGATCAGGGAATACAATTTATGGCACACTTCTGGCAGACCCTACTCGCAAAACTGCAGGTTCAGGCGTGTCTGTCATCTGCTCATCACCCCGAAACTGATGGGGGGACAGAGAGAGTGAATGCTGTTTTGGAGCAGTATCTCTGCTGTTTCAGCAATACTCAACAAGACAATTGGGTCGAAGTGCTGCCGGTGGCAGAATTTTCTTATAACAATGCTCAACATGCATCCACCCATGTGTCCCCTTTCTTTGCTAACTATGGGTTTCATCCACAACTTTTCCCTTTGGCCCTGTCTGATTCCCCAGTTCCAGCAGTGGATACATTTTTGCAGGAGTTAAAAGCCATGCACCACATGGTCCATGATCAACTAGAGAGACTATAAATGGTTTTCAGACTGACATTGTCTCGATGTTCCACCTTTAGTGGTCGGCGATCGGGTTTGGCTCTCTACTCGATATTTACCAACGATGCGACCATCAAAAAAGCTCGATCACCGTTACTTGGGACCTTTTCCGGTCGAGGCAGTGATCAATCCTGTGGCTTATCGTCTCTCCCTGCCATGGACCATGTGTAACCATCCTGTTTTTCATCGTTCCCTGTTAGTCCCTGCCTCAGCCGACAGTCCGCATAGACCGGCTCCATCACTGCCGGCACCAGTAGCCTCTCTGGGAGAGGAGGAGTACGAAGTGGATAGCATCCAAGATTCACACCAGTTGTGAGGCCAATTTCAGTATTTGGTGGCATGGAAAGGTTATGGACCAGAGGACTTCACCTGGGGCGATGCCACTGATGTTCATGCTCCTCGTTTGATCCAGGACTTTCACGCTCAGTTTCCTCAACGTCATCATCTGCCTGGCCCCGGGGGAGGGGACCCTGCGGGGGGGATAGTGTCATGCCCCTGGTGGAGATTGACTCTGAGGAAGAGGAGGAACAGCCAATTGGGAGTGGGAGTGTGGCTCCAGAGGTGGTGGAGGAGGCTGAGGAAGGACAGAGGCCAGCTGAGCAGTCAAAGGAGGATCCAGGCCCATCCCCTATCCATCCTAGGTCATGCAAGGAGGAGAGGATCAGGGAAAATCGAGGTCTACTCAAGAGGAGATTACCATGATCCTCCTCGTGGCTTGCAGGTGGGAGCTATGTATATAAGTTTGCAACTGCGCAGTTAGAATTTGCAGGAGTCAATTTAGTGTTTACCTTGAAAGAGGTTTATCTTTGCTGGCGTTCTTCCCATGGACTTTTCTCAGTTATTTTCCTGGAGTTTATGATTAGTTATCTTGGCTTGCTTCGGAACTCTCATCAATGCGGGTTTTTTTGGTTTTCTGTTTGCCTCATTATTTACTTTTGTGACTTTAAACTGTGCCTATTAAAACAGCGAAGTTAAGTGTAAGGCCTTACTGGACTTTAATATATGTTTTGGGTTATTTTGAGGGACTACGGGTCATCACAGAGACTGGACAGTCACTTGTCTGAAATGGTATAGATTCTCCTGCTTGAGCATGGGGCTGGACTAGAAGACCTCCAAAGTCCCTTTCAACTCTATTCTGATTCTATTCTAATAGCATGACCAATACAATTTCTATCCCATACCCCATGTCTGAATCCTGACTGAAAAGCCCTTTGAAGCTTTTCCACAACCATCTTCTTAACCACCTTCCCCAAAATGGGGAAGCTAGATACTGATAAAAAAAATTATAGTGGGGTTCTGCAAAGGCTTAAACTAAGATCTCCTTAACTGTTAAAAAAAACCAACCCCCTCATTTGAAGAATAATTCACCGCTACTAGAACCCAGTCACAGGATGCCCCTTAGGCTGCTTTAACAAGCCAGGAGGGGCTCCATCTACTTCACCAGAACCAACATGTTCCCATATAGCTAGGCAAATTTTCTCTCCAGACATGTCCTCTGGATCTGCAGCAGGAACAGCATCTAACTGTGAATGAATTTGAGCAACTTTGGCAGATGCTGAACAAAATTTTCTCCATGGCCCTGCAAGGGGATCTTCATTTTCCCTATATTCAAGATACATTACCCAATACAAGGCCACAGGATGACTATCCAGAGACATGATAACGGCAGAGAAATATGTTCTTAATAGCAGCTCTAATCTGTGTCTAATTGACTTTGTCCCCTGTAAAATGCCAGCAATGCTCTAGATGCCTCTTCTCTTGTTTTATCTCCTTAATTCCATTGTGAACTACAGAAATGATGGAATCTGTGAGAGAACGCAGAGCCATGATTGGATCTGAGGCCTCAGATGCCCTCTTATTCTAAGCAGTGACCAATGGATGATGCAGCAGAATAGCAGGAACAGCTCCCTGCTTTTGAAACATATTAGATCCATAAGTCATTGGGGCAGACTGATTTAATTGGTTTAGCCTCCCTACAGTGGGTAGTGGTGCCAGAGAATGGCAAGCAGACTGGATTGTGAAAGATCTGGAGTGACTTAGGACCACCTGATGGACTGATTATTTGGGGAAATGGGCTAAATAGGATTGGAACTTGCAAAGCTCATGAGGGATGAGCCTCTCCTAATCACCTGCTTCAGAGTGAGGTTGGTGGGGTGGGAGTTGAACAGAGTGATTGAGGAAGGTGGTTAGTTCTGAGAAAAGGGATGGAGTGGGAGAGCCTGACTATTGCTGGAACATGCTAAGCAGAAGAGCCTTTGATTAAATCTATGCCTCTCTACCTCATTCTTTTGCAGGTGAATGCTATGGATCCCTTTGTCTTGGTTTAGGAAGAGGGGAGGGAGGGGAGGTTGATGGATGAAAGAGTGGAGAGGGCAGGGGAAGGTATTGCAATGGTGAGAGGTATGGGAAAATATGCAGGAAATAGAGGGTAGGCCACTCTTACTCTTAGAGAAGGCAGCCTTGGTGCTTAAGACTGATACTGCATTCCCTCCCCCGACCGCCCCCCTGCTCAGTTTCAGGATTTGGTTTTCAGAGTTTTCATGGCTCTGGCTTCCACTTGCTGCTGGTAAATGCCAGGTCATTTTGACACAGCATTACAAAAGATTCCATATGTGGATGTGAAACCATTTT
Source organism: Notechis scutatus (assembly GCF_049901735.1). Classification (NCBI taxonomy): domain Eukaryota; kingdom Metazoa; phylum Chordata; class Lepidosauria; order Squamata; family Elapidae; genus Notechis; species Notechis scutatus. Next base: position 229,528,685 of record NC_142010.1, on the reverse strand, counting down.
TGTGAGGTTGAGCCACAAGGATCAGTGGAGACTGCTGCTTACATATTTTCCTCCCTGCAGTGTAGCAGCATCCTTGCCTGCACTCCTGGACCCTGTTTGGGGTGGCCATGAATTCCCAAAGTTTATGGTTCTGGGAGACTTCAATTTGCTTTCTCTAGGCCTTGGGCCTGGGCTCTATTTATTTATTTATGTCCTGTCTTTATTATTGGTACAAATAACTCAAGGTGGCAAGCATATCCAACACACCTTCTTCCTATTTTCTTCACAATAACAATCCTGTGAAGTCCCAAGGTGCTTTTTCAAGAAGTAACTGGACTTTCTGTTTTTTCTTTAAATAATTTTTGCTCCTCCTCCAAGAAGCTTCTTCAGCTGTAGATGAGAAACAAAACATCTTCAAAGAAAAACCAGAAAGTACAGTTGCCACTTTAAAAAGCAGCTTTGGGACAACCATGACCTGGCTGACTGAGAATCTCCATAGACAATCCTGTGAAGTATAATACCAAAGTTTGAGGAAGCCATGAACCTGGCCCAACACATCGTCTGGTTCCCCTGGCCCCTCCAGATACTGAGATAGCCAAGCCAGTGCAATCCTGTTCCCTTTGCTTGTACTAGAAATTCTTACTTATCTTTTTAGTCACTTGAATAACAGAAGGTCTTTTATAAAGTTTAAATTTACAGTTCCAAACTTATGGCAGTAGCAGAAAGGACTGGTAGAGAAGAAGTGCTATGACAGGCATCATTGGTCTGAAATGTATAGTTCTAGATTTACTGTAAACTTGTGACTGTGTAAAAGTGCCTGCCATGCTGGCCATCATGTAGGATTGCTATATTTTGTTTGAAGGATTCATTCATGAAAGATATGATTGTCAAGACAGCCAGGATCAGAAACAGCAGGAGAGCATGCTCACATTCATATTGTCCTGCGGATCATTAGATCCCACTGAATTGCATTGATTAGAAAGACCAAATGCTGCATCATCAAACCAACTTGTGCACCACCCTGTGAAAAGAAACATGAGGATATTGCAAAATTCTTTATGTAAGCCAATATTATCTGATAAGTGCCATTTGTTTCTTTTAGAATAGTGAGCATTATCTGTTCTGAATTGTTCCAAGTCTCCAAAGTAATGATTGGTTCTCACATTGCATGAAGTCATAATCTGATTTTGATTTTGTTTCTTGTTGTGCAATGTGATAATCTAGCTATTGTGGTTTCTAAAATGTTTCTAAAATGTGTTTTATGCGCCATGCCATGTATTACTTCAGGTATTGTTTATTCACAGGAATTCAGATCTTTCTATCACATTATAAATAAGTTGCTTTGTGTGGAAGATGGGCAGTCTCCATATTTGATAATAAATAAAATATATAAATAAATAAATAAAAATAAGTCTCCTCTGGGTAGGAATATAGACAGACAGACGCACAAATGTTCTCCATATAATTGAAATGGGATTGTTTAAATTGCACACAATATTTTGACACATCATTACAAAAGGGGAGGTAACAGAAATCCTTAACTTTTCAGGGTTATTAGTCCATGAATGTGTTCTTCGAGAGCACAATGCCTTTTCTGATCTGTTGTTGTCTCCTCTAACTATGGAATTTGCATGGGCATACATAAGCTATTTATTCTGCTGCTGGTATGTATAAAACATTACAAATATGTTCATAAGCTAAATGAATGAATTCTAAACTCTTGATTTCCTTGCAAGGCTTCTCCCGTTATTGAACTCCAGGCACATGTTTGAAGACAAAACATATTCAGAAAACGTAACTTGAGCAATGAAGTGGAAAGGAAAGCTAAAGAAGGCCTTAGATGTCTCATATGCCTTTTTAATCCACTGCTGCTCCTAAAATACAGGTGAAACTCAAAAAATTAGAATATCGTGCAAAAGTTCATTTATTTCAGTAAGGCAACTTAAAAGGTGAAACTAATATATGAGATAGACTCATTACATGCAAAGCAAGATAGTGCAAGCCATGATTTGTCATAATTGTGATGATGATGGTTTACAGCTCATGAAAACCCCAAATCCACAATCTCAGAAAATTAGAATATTACATGCAATCAATAAAACAAGGATTGTATAGAGAACAATATCGGACCTGTGAAATGCATTAGTATGCATGCATATGTACTCAGTACTTGGTTTGGACCCCTTTTGCAGCAATTACTGACTCAATGCGGCGTGGCATGGAAGCTATCAGCCTGTGGCACTGCTGAGGTGTTATGGAAGACCGGGATGCTTCAATAGCAGCCTTTAGATCTTCTGCATTGTTAGGTCTCATCTCTCTCATCTTTCTCTTGGCAATGCCCCATAGATTCCCTATGGGGTTCAGGTCAGGCGAGGTTGCTGGCCAATCAAGCATAGTAATCCCATGGTCATTGAACCAGGTTTTGGTGCTTTTGGCAGTGTGGGCAGGTGCCAGGTCCTGCTGGAAAATGAAGTCAGCATCCCCATAAAGCTCATCTGCGGAAGGAAGCATGAAGTGTTCCAAAATCTCCTGGTAGACAGCTGTGTTGACCCTGGACTTAATGAAGCACAGTGGACCAACACCAGCAGATGACATGGCTCCCCAAATCAACACAGACTGTGGAAACTTTACACTGGACTTCAAGCATCTTGCAGTGTGTGCCTTTCCATTCTTCCTCCAGACTCTGGGTCCTTGGTTTCCAAATGAGATGCAAAAGTTGCTCTCATCAGAAAAGATGACTTTGGATCACTCAGCAACAGACCAGTTCTGTTTTTCTTTAGCCCAGGTAAGACGCTTCTGACATTGTTTGTTGTTCAGGAGTGGCTTGACAAGAGGAATATGACATTTGAAGCCCATGTCCAGGATCCGTCTATGTGTGGTGGCTCTTGATGCACTGACTGCAGCCTCAGTCCACTCCTTGTGAAAGTCCCCAACGTTTTTGAATGGCCTTTTCCTGACAATCCTCTCCAGGCTGTGGTCATCCCTGCTGCTTGTGCACCTTTTTCTTCTGCACTTTTCCCTTCCACATAACTTTCTATTAATGTACTTTGATACAGCACTTTGGGAACATCCAACTTCTTTTGCAATTACCTTTTGAGGCTTTCCCTCCTTATGGAGGGTGTCAATGATGGTTTTCTGCACAACTGTCAGGTCAGCAGTCTTTCCCATGATTGTGATTCCTACTGAACCAGACTGAGAGACCATTTAAAGACTCAGGAACCCTTTGCAGGTGTTATGGCTTAATTAGCTGATTAGAGTGGGACACTTTGAGCCTAGAGTATTGAACCTTTTCACAATATTCTAATTTTCTGAGATTGTGGATTTGGGGTTTTCATGAGCTGTAAGCCATAATCATCACAATTATGACACATCACTGCTTGAACTATCTTGCTTTGCATGTAACGAGTCTGTCTCATATATTAGGTTCACCTTTTAAGTTGCATTACTGAAATAAATGAACTTTTGCACGATATTCTAATTTTTTGAGTTTCACCTGTATGTCTATGCTATGGGTACTCTATCTGCATGAAATGTTATCAGATGCCAACAGATGGCAGTAGAAATAACAGGAAACAGCCCTAGAAATACAGATATTTAGAGTAAAACAATAGCATGTAGGCATCATATTCTATTGTCTGCCAGTAAATACTTCTTGGCGGATGCTATAATGGCTAACGAATACAGATTACATAGCATTTGAATAATGCTATGCTTGGAAAACACATTAATGATGTTCTTTAGATTACTACATCTGTATCTACAAAAGTGTAGCCTGCCAGTTACTGCAATCCATTAAAATAGTGGTGATTAGTTTGAAGAAAGCTTTGTTCCTAACAAATCATACAAAAATATGTTTTTCATATGAATTATGTTTTTAAAAGAAAAAGATTATCACATGCAATGAGGAAGGAGGGAGGGAGGGAGGAAGGAAGGAAGGAAGGAAGGAAGATAGGAAGGAAGGAAGGAAGGAAGGAAGGAAGGAAGGAAGGAAGGAAGGAAGGAAGGAAGGAAGGAAGGAAGGAAGGAACCAAGCTTGCCATTATAATATTCTGACATCAGATAGTATTAATATCACAGACTACTAGTAAGGAATCGTGCAAAAAATACACGATCCTAATTATGAGGAAAAAATGGTACAGCGTGCATATATGTATAAATAATTGGGGAAAACATGCCAGGTTTTTTTGAATTGGAAAAAGAGGCATCATATAATGTAAAAGACTAGACAGACCAAGGTAAAGAAAAATAATGTGAAACAAAACATTTTTTACATTCAAATTAAGGAGAAGCAAATTCCTTTCCTAGCAGTGTCCTGCTGACATACCACTTTTGAAGATCATTTTGTTCATAAAAGCAGCATCACATAAAACCCTTAATAAAGGATGGCATTTGCCTATGAGTTTTATTCCTGCATATTAGAGTAGCATTTCTGTTGCAATTATAACAATTTTATTTTATTTTATTTTTGCCCCCTTCATAATATAATTAAGGTAAATAAATAAAATTGAATGCACCTGACAATATCTCCTAGATTAATGATCATTGTAAATTATCCTACAAAAAATGAATATTGGACAGGAGGCCCAAAATGATATGATTAGCAAAAAGCTGTTTAAAGCAGTAATTTACATTGGACTTTTAATATTTTACAATACTCCACGTTGCTCTTTCCAAGCCATGAATATCAAGATTTGTTACCATCTCTTTCCTTCTCTCACTGTATTTTTTTTTTCCTTTTCCTGCTGTACACAGTATTTGTGGGCTATGGCAACCAATCCCCTGGGGGTTTCTTTTGCCTTAATTTGCATAAACACTGGCATCATATGAATATTCAGTGAGTGGCTTTGCATTAAGTAAGTGCCCTTAATCAGCTTTTCAGTTCAGTTTTATTGGTTGCACTACAGTCAGTTATTTCATCCAGAAAATCTGAGGGCCCTACAAAGCTAAGCAGGTAAGGATTGTAATTCTTTTTATGCATATAATGAAAGAGTATTATCATTTGATTATATAGGTTTTTGGGGTAGGCTTAAAGATTGGTGCTTGGCTTTGGGTTTTGTTTTTCATATACATGCTTTCGGGTTTCTGCCCTACCCCCCCCTTGCCCACCCGCCTTCTTCTTACTATTATTAACCCATGGCAGTCAGGTGGGCAGACGCTTCAGAATTTGCATAAACATCAACTCTCAATGAATAATTCATCAGGTTATTTTAAACACTAGCTGAGCTCCTACTTTTGGATAGCTCTATAATAGAGCAGTATGATTGGCTGTGTGGTATTTTCATCACCCAACAGAATTCCTATAACATAAAAGCTAAACCCCCCCCCCCCAAAAAAGAACCCTAGGTTGAATGTATCATTTAAATATGGGAATGTGTGGTGTCTATCTGTGTGGAATTACACTTTTCTGTTTCTCCTTTCCATTGGGCTTTTCAGGCAGCTATTAATATATTGTATTTTGTTGAGGAAGGAGAGATGTTTAAAATGGAAAGAAGCCTTATAGTATTGATATGGTTGCTGCTAGCAAATTTGTCCTGTCCATGATTGCAGTGTCCATCATATTGGCCTTTACCCTGCATAACAAAACAAGCCTCATCTAGATGAGACTCCTTCTGAACTTACAGTATGTTGCATAGTTCCCTCCCCACCACATCTACTTTTACATTCTGCATGTATGCAGTGAAATCATATTTCCACATTTCAGTGTGTGTTCTCGAGATTGGGGTGGCAAAACAGCAGAGTAATTATTCATAAAAATAATTGTTTTGCTACAGAGGATATCACTAATAGAAATGGGTTAATGAATTTAGAAGGCACTGATAAATAAAAGGAAAACACCTCCACCCATTTTTGTCGAGTTCTTATTTGCATATATGCACATGTTCTTCTTTGTTGTGTAAATCAAAATTCATCAGCTGCAAACCTGCAAGCTGATTATGTGAAAGGTTTTGATCCAAAAGATAAATAAGAATAGTGTTGATATAATTCAGATCTAAAGCATGGTTGTGTGCTCATGTATGTGTATAGATATGCATGCTCGCACATCATTTTGAACAAATCATTACTCTTATTTATTTATATAACAAAGCAAAAAAATGTGGATCTAGAAGATTTCATCCACATTATATTTACATTGATGTTGGTAGATAGAGTTGTTATTAATTTTAAAAGGAATCACATATGTTTCAGTAAACTAATGTACTGGTATAATGTAATGCAGCAGATGCAGATGTGTGCAAATGCATGATTGTGTCCTTTTTTTAAAAAAAATGCCACTACTAACCTCACTCAAAAAGATATAGACTTAATTTAATGATAGAAAGAATTTTCCCAGATTGGAAATCACTATTTTTAAACAAATCTAAACAAATTTAAATCTAAGGAAAATCAATTCCCAAGAGGAAAAAAAAAGGTTGAATTGGTGTTGTTGTTCATATTACAGTCACTTGGAGCAATATTCTTTTAACTTTTCGTTAATGAAATTAAAATATTCAGTTTCAAAGACATTTGACTAGAGTTTCGCCATTACGATGCTATTTGAAAAGTAATTACCTGTTTTATCAGTTTGCTGCCATCATTCCAAATACATGACTCCTTTCAAGGAATATTAGGAAAAAATAATTAAAATTTCAAGTGTTTAGAAGAAAATAATGCAAATCTCTTCTAATATTACAGGAAAGCAGTTACACTTAAATGCTTAATTTAATTCAAATTAATTCTGAATATATTTTTCTTACTATGTATATATAATTCAACTTTGCAACATTTAATGACCCTTGTGCATTTAATCCTCAGCCATTAGATGTTTACATCTTTAAAAGAACACTAAGTCATTTTACATGCATTAAATGAAAATTTTGCTCATGATCTTTTATATTTTTATGTGCTTTCAGTTTAGAATAAAAATGAAAATAATCTGCAAAAAAAGACCAACAAATATTGTATAAAAATATCATGCATATTCTCAAATTTGTAATGACCCTTAATCAATCATTTTGTTTTAGATCTCTGAATCTCTATATGACATCTCTACAATTGTAAACTATGAAGGTATATAATACAATCTAAAAGCAATAGCTTCAAATTTTATCAATGTAGACCTGCAAGTTATTTAAGCTTTACCCCTTATAAACAAATCAGGTAACATTTTATCTATTGTATATAACCTTTTGAAAACTAATTGAGAAGTAGATGAAGGTTAGGGAGAAGAATTGGCCATTATGATAATCCTGCCATTTTTTATGGCCACCTTTATTAAGCAATCAGTCTGCTTATTGGCCAACTGCAAACACTTCACCCATGTATCTGGACTGCTATTGCATATCAGATTTAGAAGGCTCTCAATAACATTTTTGTAGTTCAGAGGAAACTATATCATTTGTTTTACTTCAAACATTTTAATATTTATTCTATATAACAAAATATTAATTCATAATCCATCTCTTATTCCATAAAGTAAGAACATTTCTCTATCTAACTAATATATGAATCCTAATGTTATCAGATTTTTTTCCCCATATGGAAACCTTGTAGTCCTAATTCATGTCCCTAACTGGTAACAGAGCTCATTGGATGATTTGGGCTGGACCACACAAATAAATCAGGGTTGTTTTTGTGGAAATCATGATCTCTTCACAAATCATTTTGCATTCTGAGAGAAAATGCAATATGATAAATATTGATGTATTTATAATGTATGATAAATAATAAAATAAGAAATATATCATCTTGTTGAGCTGCTAAAAATTTAATAATAATAATAATAATAATAATAATAATAATAATAATAATAATAATAATAATAATAATAATAATAATAATAATAATATAGATAAAAGGTGGGGAAGGGGGCCTGGTATAAAACAAACTCTGACCTTATACTTGAAAGTCTCTTGTTCCTTTGCTGAAAAAAGGGTTAATTCAAATGTTGACAAACAAGTGTGAACATTCTTGTCTTTCTCATAAACTATATAGGAGCACTTCCTACCATACAATTTTAATTAGGGGAGTGATTTCTCAGTTGGAGTTCTTCAATGGCTTTAATGTTGAAATTCTATGCTACTCCTTGGTAGCATGTGCTTATTAAGGAGTAAACTCAATTGAAGACATTGGAGCTTCTGAATAAACATGAATAAATCCTGAAATAGCAAGCTGCTTGGCATTCACATGCAGCACTGGCAAAGATATAATGACTAATATCTTCAAAATGGCTCTGTATTTCTCCTTTGTCAGAACTGTCATGTTTCTTTATGGGAAAAAGAAGTAACATATCCAGATTATATTGTTTAATGTTTGCAGAGATAGTTAATTTATCAGTAATTAAATATTAGTCTTTCATTAAAAGATTATCTATCTAACTTTATCAAGCACTCCATTCTAGGGTAGGAATTTAAAATATATGTGTGTGTGTGTGTGCGTGTGTGCATTGTGTGTGTAGACATATAATAGTTCTGGAAAACATGTAAAAAATAATGATCTCTCTTTGTTAAGAAAGACTAGAGATGAACTAACTACTGAAGAAAGATCTTTCTTTATTTTCCTGGTAACATATAAATGATAGCTGTGAATCTCTGCTCCAAATGGAGACAATAAACACCATAAAGAGAAGTCAACCCTTCGCTTAACCTCGGCTGAAGGAGGCCTCAATTGTACATAAAATATTATATTAAAATATTTGTTGACATTGTTAGAAATAAAATCTGGGAGGTATCTAATGCAGGTGTATTATCATAAACAGATTGAGTTCAACTAACTTAGGATATTATAGATTAAAACCAACATTGTGTGGTTGGCCTGTGAAAACGATTTGCATACACACCCCTCACCATAAACCATTTTACTTAATAGCTGTAGGTTATCACAGTGCAGAAAAATGATATTTGAAAAAAATATATCAAACGCCTAGCATTGCTTTCTTCACCTATTTTTAATTCTACTTTTTTATAAAGAAAAAATGTGATTTAAAGATGTATTAATGTTAACTTAATAATATCTGATTATGACTAAGGTAGAAAGAATCTATATTTTTGCTAAAAAGTAATGTTGAATGGGGATTATTAAACTGATTGTTCTTCAAGTTATAAGAAGACATTTGATCCAGTCCTCACCAACCAGTTGTCTTCCAGATGTAGAAGAAATTAAACAAAATATCAGATATGCCATCTGTAGAAACCAACATATCTGAAGGGCAGTAATGTTAAATTAAAAAAAATTAATTTGATTGGTTCCAGATTTAGATAATTTCCACATTGGTTTTGGAGAGACATCCAATTATTGGTATTCCAAAATAACAGTAATATGAACCAGCTTTATATCATTTGAATAATAGCTTATTTCATTTTTTCATACAAGTTTGTCGATAGCCTTTATTGTCTTCCTTCTTTGCTGAGTATGACAATTCATTTGCTGTTCATGAAAAAGAAAGGATTAGGAAAACAGATTCCACTATTTATCATCTGCTGCACATATGGCCTGGCAGTAGCATATTGAAACCCATATCATTTCCAAAAACCAGAAGTTGCTCACTTTATTCAGGTTTCTCCAAAGCAGTTTTTGAATGTGAGAAAACATTGCAGCTTCTATGATTTAATTTTTACTGTTAAGTCAACTCTTTAAAGGAGAGAGATCTTTTTTCATATTCAGAAGCCTGAAAAGAGATAGGCTGCTAGTGTAAACAATAGCAGACAGGTACTACATTCATCAAAGATCCAGGCACTTTTTCAAATCACTGATGAAGTATCCTTGGTCCTATTTTTCATGTTGTAGGTTGGTGGTCATATTCATTGCATAAAAACAAATTTATATACTTTCACCATTGAGAAGATTACTCTAACACACAAGGTTTTTCTTAAATTCTGGGTTTTCAGACATTGGTTATACATAGATATCATAACAAAAATACATATGCACATGTTTTAAAAACACTCATTGATCTGCTTGAAGATACTTTGACAAGTCTAGAGTTGAATTCCCCACATCAAGCATGTTAGATCTGATGTACTAAAAAACTCCTCTGAAATACCTAATGGTACCTGGTGTGAAGTCTTAACAGCCCTTTTCTTTTTATCATTGTTGATCTGATTATGATGAGCAATGTTAGACTTATTTTCAAGAGAACAAGTGCACTGTTTTCAAAATATTTCTAGTGACCCCAAATAAGTGATACAAATAGGCATCAAGTACAATACTGCCAGGTGACATTTAAAATTTGGGTGAGGTTTCCTCACATTTCCTACATCCCACCACAGCACGCATGCACGTGCGTGCACACACACACACACTTAGGAAAAAAAGATTATTGGCATGTAGCAAGCATTTTCAAACCATTAACACCATTTTATTCTTTCATAATGTATCTGTAGTCATTTAATTTTCCGTAAAAAAACCCCTTATTTTCTTCTGACAAGATCAAAAATCTGAGTACCTTTGAAGACATTTTTCTGCAAAGTGCTGATAATCAGGACTGAAAATGAAAATGCTGACAGATTATTAACAATGGAGAAATAGCAATGATGGGATGGGGAGGGGACAAGTTACCATAATGAATGAATTGTTAGCATATCCAGATTTCTATAGCTGATCAGACTCATATCATTTCAGTTTTTCTAAATACCAACAGTTCAAATTATTATTAGAGCTTTTCTTCTCTTATTAAACAATATTTCATTTTAGCATGGGTATAATTCTGGGGGGAAAAACAAAGGAAATGCAGAACTACATCATCTAACAGAAAAGCTTGCTATCTACCAAAGGAAAACAGAAATGCACTGAAAACTTCAACATGCTACATATTCATTTCCTTCTATTGTATATTTCAAAGGTTTTACAAATAATGATATACAACTGGGAAAATGTACAACCACAAAACTAGTATTTTCCTGAGACATTTAATTTTAAAAATGCTACATTCTCCATGAGCCATTTGTACATCATTTATTCACCTCAGATCTGTAAGAATCTCTATTTCCATTTTACAGACGACTATTTAAAGTTTGCACACAAATGTTCTTCTATGGATATACTTGAACTCTGACATTACATTTCTCATCTTTTATTTGCCTCTCTGAACAGTTTGGGTACTCAGATAGCCTCATGTCTAGAATAGTGTTTTTGTAAGCATTGATTATTGAACAGTTGCAGGATAATCCCAAGGCTCCAAATAGTTTTTATATTATTATTTGAGCATATCATGCATGTATTTGTTTACTTATATTAAAACAAAACATATCTCTAGTGAAAATTATGTCTCATTGGTTGTTGCATATCTTGAATGTGTGAAGCTTTAGGATTTTGGATGGATTCTTTTCACAAATTCTGAAAGATCTCAAGCTAAAGAAGTTAAGATGAAAGACAAAATTATTAGGAGGAGTAGGCAACATTTTCTTCCCTACATTAGTAAGAAAGTTTATAACTTTGTTTATATGTTTATAGCTTTGGCCATCCCTTAGAATCACAGGGAAAATTAGAATGTTGAAAACAAAAGAAATTCCAGATTTACCTGCAGTACTATCTTAACAGAATTTTAAAAACTATTAATTTTTTGTTGATGGCAGATGGTATTGTATGATGCTAGCATTTTTAATTTTGCATAAAGCATGATCAGATGAATAGCATTAAAATGCATCAATATAGGCAGATGCTAGCTATTTAAGCATCAGATTGCAATAAATATAATGCAGTGACTCTCAATTACTAAGATCACTTTCACAGATGTATTATGAGTATGATACTAATTGATGTAGGCCAACATAGTAGCATATTTAGGTCACCCTTTGACAAGTAAACTTTCAAGAGGTCTATTCTACATCTGTACCATCATAGCACTTTAATCTTAAGAAATCCATAAATCATAATTCAGATATAGCGATAGTATAAAAATATTAGCTAATCCCACTCCTTGAAAATAGTTCCTATGTTAATGATGGAACACATTTTTTATATGGAGAAGATCCCAATTTCAACCTACACATAGTAAAAAATAAATACCAACCAGCTAAACACCTCATGGAAATAACAGAACACTGCTTAACCAACATATATTTCATATACAAAGGACAAAGATACAAGCAAATTGAAGGAGCCCCTATGGGATCACCCGTCATTGCAAACCTGTTCATGGAAGAATTTGAATCCAGAGCCCTGGCTAATGCCACCCACAAACCCAAACTATGGTTAAGATACATCGATGACACATTTGTGATTTGGCCCCATGGAAAAGAAAACCTAAACAATTTCCTAACACACCTAAACAGCACACACCCCAAAATCAAGTTCACCATGGAAACAGAAACAAACAAACAACTACCATTCCTAGATGTACTAATCTACAAAAAAACAGATGGCACACTAGGACACACCATATACCAGAAGAAAACACACACCAACCGCTACCTCAATGCCCAATCCCACCACCACCCAGCACAGATAAACTCTGTGGCCAAAACACTAATTGCTAGAACCAAATGCCTGGCAGACAAGACACACATAAAGACTGAACTATGAACCCTGACTAAAGTACTGACAGCCAACGGCTTCCACAAAAGCAAAATCACCGGCTTGATCCACAAAAACACACTGAGACATAATGGAGACCTAGAAGATGAACAGACCTATGGAACAGCTGTCCTGCCCTACATGAGAGGTACTACAGACAAAATCAGTAAGATACTACACAGGCATCACATCAAGACTGCCTTCAAAACAGACAGAAAAATAGCAGCCATCCTTAGAAACCCCAAAGATAAAATTGACCTGGAAAACCAAGGCATATATGAAGTCCCCTGTGCATCATGCCCTGCCACATACATTGGACAGACCAATAGAAGAATAAGGACCTGCCTGGATGAACACAAAAATGCAGTAAAAAAGCTGGAACACACTTCCTCACTAGTCCAACACATGAAAGCCACAGGTCATAGCATCAACTTCAATGGCACCAAAACCCTAGCCACTATAGAAAACCCCAGCCACAGAATTATCAGAGAAGCCATAGAGATTGAAAAAAGACCTGAAAGCATGAATAGAAGAGATGATTCCACCAGACTGTCAATTATTTGGAAGCCTGCACTCACAAACAAAAAAATATCCACACCACTAGCCAGGCAAACACCTGGGCACAAACAGATCCCCCCTGATACCTCCAGCTCAAACACACCCCAACCAGGCACCCAGATGAAACCTAGCTTCCTAACAAATGATAGCCGTCCATTTACTCATAGCCAAGCTGCACTAAAAGCCTCCAATACAGGAACACAATGTTGCCAGCCAATCAAGACACACACAAAAAAACCACAAAACAGACAGAAGATATTAGAAACACCAATCAAGCAGAACACAGGAAACTCCAAGACCAATAAACACAGACCAAGACTCCCAACCAATCAGGATGAAGAAAAAACCATTCTGGCACAGCAGTAGGCTAGCCCCAAATTTAAAACTGAAACAACTGTAAAAGTCTGATTTACAGACGAACACAATATAGAAGCCTGATGATGGCAGATGAGATTCTGCTGAAACGTTGCTACAACTTTAAAAGCACAACTATAATGACGTGGGAAAATACCCGAACAAAGCTGAATACCATACATGTAAGTACCCGCGAAAACTTAAGAATATATATATATTCTGGACCACAGACCAGAAGCCGCACTACAGCTGCATCACTACCCACTTCAAACCCCTCTGAGCCATACATGAAGCGAACTGACCCCCACCATGAAGATGCAGCACGACCATGAACTCGAAGCCAAACAGCAAGATCACAGCTCACCAGCTCAAATCCCCCAGTAACTAAGACCAACCTGAGCACAACCAAGCCCCCACCTGAACAGAACACACCTCCAGCCAATCAGAATATGGCCAACCCCCAACCAATCAGAACACAGCCAAACCCCCAACCAATGAGAACACCCCCACTCAATCAGAACACAGCCAAGCCCCCACCCAATCAAGTCACACCCCACTAGCAGTTAAAAGGAAGAAGCAGCTGCAAGCTCACATCACTCTGAGAAGCACAGAGCTGAAGACAGAAGCCTGAAGATGATGAATGAGACTTCATCGAAACGTTGCCTAGATACTTCAAATCTTATGCGGAGAAAACCCGAATAACCAAAGATCCACATACAAATACCCGCGAGAACCTCAGAAAACATATATATATATATATGGTATTCATTTATATATATATAATATATTATTATATAGTGTACATGTAAGTACCTGCAAAAACTTAAGAAAACAAGTATATATATATATTTGTTTTAGCAGATTTTCACGGGTACAGGTATGTAGGTCTAGGTGTGTTCGGGTCTTTTCCCATGTAAGATTAAGAGTATCTTGGCGACATTTCGGCTAGGTCCCACTCGCCCTCCTCAGGCTGGTGCTTTCGGCTTCATGCCAGTGCAAGCAGTGTGTGATCGGAGTTGCTGTCTCTCTATAAATACTGGGGGGGCTGATGTGCTGGGCTGGTTGGTTGATTGGTTGATGGAGTTGATGCTGGTATAATGGGTGCAACAAATGGATGCAACAAATGAGTCCCATCCACGAAAACCAACACCAGACCCAAAACAACAAGGGACACCACCGCCAATCCCCCTCATCAGACCCAGGCCCAAACCCATCCTATAAACGAAGGACAACCACCATCCAGAAACCAGACCACAGCAATAAAACTCATAAGGCCATCACACAGCCCATTATACCAACATCAACTCCATCAACCAATACAAGTAACTTTTAAAAGCTTTTTCAATCTGCATTCTGACATTTCAATTTCAACATCTACTTTTACCAGCACTACTAAAATGGCACAATGATTAAGATATTTCCTTGCATAGAGAAAGTTGCTTGTTCAAAATTTTAAAAAGCTAATTTTTAATTATCTTTTTCTTTGTAGATTTTTTTAAATAGCAGAGAAGGAAATTTAAGTCTAGGGTTTTATTGTTCTGTTTCTGAAGTTACCTGAAGTAAAAAGGATTAAGCTTCAGTTTAAACAAGGCCATGGGGAACTGGTAAATGTATTGTGCTAAGTAATGCTCTTAACTATCATGCTATTTCATCAACATCACTAAAGGGAAGTATAAGAACATTACAATGCATGATAACTATTGGTTTAGTTGATGGGGCAGTCCTTCCTCCTCAAAACAGCCAGTGAATTACTGACCTTATTAGCAGCACAAATGGACAGGAGCGCTTGAGCCAACAAAGGATGTAAAATAATATTTTGGAACTGGTGTTTTGAAGGTGACCACAGGATTGATTTCTGTCCTGCAGAAATGGTTTCTGATGGGTCAGCTAGCAGTGATAAGTATTACTGGCTTCCATTTTAACTCGGAACCATTTTCAACACTTTTGCATTTTCTGTTAAACACTGAATGATGGGTGGGGGGGGGGTTGAAAGTTTTATTTATGTTTTCACAAAAAAACACCATAATACAAATAAAACATCTTTTTTTGAAAATAGCATGGTCCCGGGTTACACTTCTTCATACAGACACAAACTCAATTTCATGCTCATTTTTGTGTTCTATTCCATATCTTATTACTGTTTTACATTTTCTACATAGTTTTTCCCGTCTTTTAATTTTCTCGATTTTATTTTGATTATCTCATCTCAATTCAAATCATTATATTTATACTTTTGTCTGTCCTGTTTCAATTTCATATTATCTTTTCTCATTAAAGAAATTTTCTCCTGTAGTTACTAATTGGAGTATGACACCTTTATATCTTTTAATTTTATCCATTCAACTCTTATTTAAGCTTCAATGTATACCTTAAGGTTATAACATTCAATATAATACATAACTTCCAATCGAATTCTGCTTGGTACATTCTTAAAATACATACTATATTCTTTAAAAAAGATTATAAATATATGTAATTAAAACACTCATTCCATTCCAATTCAGTTCTATCATTAATATTCATTAAAATCTTAACATCTTTAACATTTCTTTTCAATTAAATATCATACTTCCTTGGGAACACTTATAAACTTTCCATAATTAATTTTTCCCCCTATTTCTCTTCACTTATATTTTATAAATCATTAAATAATTAAAATGTTCCCATCCTTTCCTAATTCAATTCTCTCATTCGTTTTATTTCATTTGTTTATTAACAAACATTCCACTAGATTACGATAACTATTTTATCCATCATTTTAATCATACATTGTTTCATATTTTCTGAAATTATTTCTATTTCTAATATAACAATACTATCTTATGTACCTTTGCAGAATCCCTTTTTCAATTACTTTGTCACCCATTATCTCTAAATAGGCCCTGTTTCTCTGTATCTTGTTTCTGTCCTTTATAACTTCTTTTCCTTTCCTTCTTCCCTTTCTTCTTCTCCCTCCCCTTTTTACCCCCTTGTCTTTCTACTTCTACTTCTCTCTTCTGTAATCCCCTCTTCTGTTGCTTTCTAATATTATACTTATTTTTCAAACTATTGGGGGGTTTTTTTTGGTTGTTTTTTTCAAATCTTAAACTTTTCATTCTCTTTCCCCCCTTTTCCTTTTTTTCCCCCACATAAAATTACTTGTTCATTAAAGATGGCTTCTTCTTTGTCCCAATCTTCTTTTTCTGGAAGCGTTTCTTGTTGTTTCTCATAGTTCCAGATCTCCATTTCTAAGAGTTGAAATACGAAGCCAAAATAACCTCTCCCTTCTTGTGCATCTTCTTTGTACTTTTTAAGTTCCATTTTCAGTTCTTCTAGAAGTGATGCCATTTTAAACACTTTTAAACAACCACCCGATTGATTTTAGTCATTCAAATGCAATAACCAAAAATCCAGAGATCACCAAGTAATCCAAATACTCCCAAGCTATTTCTTCTTGCTTCTTTTTTCCACTTTCTCTTCCTGGGGTTCTATTATTTTGTTGCCAAGTTTCAGTTAAAATGTATCTTTTAGGAGTCTTGTTGAGGTTTTACTGTAAATTCCTTTTAATTCCAGGCAGTCTTTTCCCTTTATTCCAGATCCCGCCCCTTTATTCTTTTTCTCTCCTTTCCTGCTTTCAAAAGCTTTTAAGTATCCAGAAATCTTTATTATCCCTTGACATTTTATTTTCAGCTTAAATGCCTATTGATGTCAAAGTGGATTTTTTTTTCAATTTCTTGCTTAAGTCTCTTAGCTGTCAGTATAGGGAAAGGAAGAGAAGAAAAAAACCAAATCCTTTCCCTTTTCTCTCTCCTTCGCTTCTTCAAAGTCTTCTTTGGGAACAATGTTTTTTTTATATAGTTTAAATTCCAGGGTACCTTAGTTGTTGCTTTTGCAGTTTAACCCGGTCAACCAAAACTTTCTCTTCTTATCTTCCTCCTGCACATTCTTTTCTGGTTAAGTTCTTCTTTGAGGTGGCCATTTCTGACCACCGCTGCAACCGCCTTCGGGAAAGGGAGTAATGGCCAGCTGAGGAGGAGAGATGCAGCTCTCCTCAACTCTGCTGGTTTTCTCCCCCCTCTTTACCACCTATACGAGGTGGCTTAGCCCCAAAACCAGCTGGCTCGGGGTGCTCCAGCGGCGAGCACGGATCGAAACTGCGCACGATCATGGTTTCGGTCTGTCCACGAAGAGACTCAAACAGGAACTCCCAACATTGAATGATGGTTTTTGACCACTATCCCTAGAAGATGTCCACATTAAGAAATCTGAAGGTCTATTTATCTAATCTTTCCCTGATTGTAGCCAAGTATTTCTCGGGCTTCTTTGTTTTATTTAATAAATTATTGTATTGTTTTAAGGTTGGTGAAATAAAAAAGAATCTAACTTCATGTATTCATGTTTATTAGAAATAAGCTGCACAGTGAAACATAGAGTCAGGAAATAACATTCTGAATTGCCTTCTACAGCTTATGTTCTCCTGCTAGAAGTAAATGAAAATGTTCACCTATTTTTATTAGCCATGCAGATTTTCATAATTAGCATAGTAACACAAGGATTCTATCAGACTATTGTCACATAATCTTTATGTAATTATTTCTCACATTAGACACCATAGATGTCCTCATTATATTCAAATATGAACATGATTTCTGACATCTAAAGAGAAACGTATTTTCTAGCAGCATATCTATTCAGAAATGTATACTTTTAAAATAATTTATTGATACTGTGAGTAGTTGTATTGATTTTTTATTACAATATGCATTTTTATAACATCAGTTATAAACTCTAAAACCTGCTTCCCCATTAAAGTATTCCTCACTGACCCAAAAAAACCTGCTTATGCTCCCGTGTTTAAAAAATGTATTCAATTAATACATGCAAATGCATGTAGCCCATGTATATCCTATGCCTAAATTTCTTTATAATATGAAAAATGGCTAAATTAAAATTAGTAACATTTATGACAGCTTTTTCTCAAAGCTAGCATCTTCCTGAAAAAGATTGGGAATTCTTGAATGTATTGCCTGAACAGGTCAGGGACAGATGTGTGCCATGTGAGCTTGGTGTAGCTTGATGGGTGTGGCTAGGTGGGCGTGGCAGGGGAAGAATACTATAAAATCTCTATTCCCATTTCCCACCCCACTCCAGGGGAAGGTTACTGCAAAATCCCAATTCCCTCCCCAACCCACTAACCTGCTTTCCAGCTCTGTTCTCTTGTGCAGAGCAACAGCTGGGACTTGGGAGGCAGAGAATAGATGGGGGCGGGGCCAGTCAGAGGTGGTATTATGAATTACTCAAAATTTCTGCTACCATTCTCCAAAACTGGTCAGAACCTACTGAATACCACTTGTGAAGAGAGTGGTTTGTTCGGGTATTTTCCCACGTCATTAGAGTTGTGCTTTTAAAGTTGTAGTGACGTTTCGGCAGAATCTCATCTGCCATCATCAGGGTTCTGTATAGCGTTCATCTGGCAGATAAGATTCTGCTGAAACATTGCTACAACTTTAAAAGCACAACTATAACGATGTGAGAAAATACCCGAACAAAGCTGAATACCATACATATAAATACCCGCGAAAACTTAAGAAAACATATATATAGATATAGATATAGATATAGATATAGATATAGATATAGATATAGATATAGATATAGATATAGATATAGATATAGATAGTGTGTGTGTGTGTTAGAGAGAGAGGAGAGAGAGAGAGAGAGAGAGAAATTGACAGCTTTGTGGATGAACTGAAAGCAGGAGGATATATTAAAACAGTCAGAGAAGAAGTGAAGCACAGAAATATAGACAACCAAGTGATTAAGGTGTTGTCAGCACAGGCTTGAGCAAAGTGAGCAGTGAGCAAAGAAACTAGAATATTTCATATACAGATGCTATTATTGTGGAAATGTAAACATTCATCTATAGTCAATGTCTCATCAGTTTCAACTAAATATAATGCCTTAAGTCAGTGAGATGTGGCATTAAATAAATATAAATTAATTAGGCCATAATCTGAGGAAAATATGATGCTATCTAAAGCAATTGCAATAGATTCAGGTATTCTTATAGTACTAATAGTAAGATTTTGTTTCCTTGTTGAGATTTTGGCCAGGGAGTCTTCCAACCTTTAAAGCAGAGCTGAAGAACCTGGTACCACTGGTTAAATAGTTGGCATCATATTTTTTAAATTTTTTATTTCACAGATTGGGGAAATTGAGTAATGACAAGGAATACATTCTGGTTCATCCCTGCCGCTAATCAGCTTCCTGCTTAATACATTTGGCCTAAACTCCCTGATACCATTTTATTCACCGACATAAGAGCAAATGGTAAAAGCTTATAAAATTATATCCACTTCTTTGAAAGTCCTGTTGAATTATTCCTCATTGACCTCACATTGAGCCAAGCATAAGAAATGAGAAATTCCACAGAACACTTTTTCACTTATTTCTTCCCTTCTTTTCTTATCACTAGAAAATAAAAAGGAAGTTTTAATCAGAGTGTAATAACTCTTGTTCATGTTTTTACCTTCATCAGCAACACCCTCCTTTTCTTGTCAATAAGCTTCTTTCATTATGAATAAAATCCCTTTAGAAGATAGACCCAAGATCCAGAAGGAATTTGACAGACTTGAACCAACAAAAATCAATATAGTGGTGAGAAAAGTAAAATCTTATTCTTAAGCAAGAAAAACAAAATGGACAGGTATAGTGATAGTTGACTCAACAGCAATAAATGTGAGAGGGATCTAAATGTTCTAGTGGACAACCACTTAAGTAATACCAGCAATGTGTTGCAGCTGCCAAAAAAGCCAATGCAGACCTAGGCTCCTTCAACAGAGAGATAGCATCAAGATCACATGAAGCGTTATGATAAAGCAACCTATTTTTGGAGTATGATTCATATTTTAATACATTTTTTTAAAAAAAACAGTGATAAAATGAAACTTTTCCTTTTGGGTTTAATGGAAAAAGAACTAGAGAAAAAATTGGAACTTTATTATTATATACATTGACAGCAGCAAGGCTATTGTATGCACAAAAATGGAAAGACACTTTGATTCCTACTATGGATGAATGGTTGCTGAAGTTCCTGAAGTTGGCTGAAATGGAAAAGTTGACCACTTTGATTAAAGAAAAGAACATAAGTACTTTTGTTTTTACCTGGAGAATGCTTCTGAACTTTGTGCTTGATGTGGAGAAGAATGAAACTCTGACTCTTGTTTTATCAATTAGACTGATAGATTTTTATAGAAATGGCTTGTTCATATTATTATGAAAAAGCAAAAAGTTGTGATTTGATGTCAATGTTTTATTTTACTGTACCAGAGAGAGTCAGTAGTCAATGCTTCTTTTCCCTTTTTCTCTTATCCTTCCTCACTTCTCCTTCCCCCTTCCCTTCCCACTGCTTTCCTATTTACTTTGTATTTTACAATACTTTACAACTCAATAAAATATTAATGTAAAAAATAAGATGACACGTGTTAAAACTATTTGTACTGCACTGGTAAGACCATACTTGGAATAGTAAATCCAGTTATCATCACAATACAAAAAAGAGGTTGAGACTCTAGAAAGAATGCAGAGAAGAGCAACTAATAATATAAGAGTACTTACTGGAGGCTAAAGTACTGGAGGTGGACTGTTGTGGGAACTGGGTATGTCTAGTCTAACAACAAGAAGAATTAGGGGCAACATGATAGCCATCTTCCAATCTTTGAGGGACCATCACAGAGAAGGTGGGGGTCAACCGATTTTCAAAAGCACCTGATAGAGGACAAAAAGTAACAGATGGAAGCTTATGAAAGAGAGATCCATGCTAGAATTAAAGAGAAATTTCTTATCAGTGAGAACAATAATCATTGGACTGGCTTGTCTCCAGAAGTTGTAGTGGCAAGCCTTTAGAAGGAGATTGACAGCCATTTGTCAGAATGGTAGACAATCTGCTCAAACATGGGGTTGGATTAGAAAACCTCCAAGGTCCCTTCCAATCTATATTCTGTAAAATAGATTTCTATCACTTAGAATCCTTCCTGTACAAAGTACACCTGACATTTATTTGATTTTTACATGGTCATTCTTTATCTTATGAAGGATAATAAAACATCTATTTGACCAGATAGAACTTAGGGTTGGTTGCAGAGCCAATGCTGAAACGTATGTATCTGTAGGAAATTTCCCAAGGATGCTATTCTAAGAGATCTAGAGCTTGAAGTTGTCTTTTGAGAACTTGGTCTCCTAAAAAACTGGGAGTTCTTTATGATTTTTTTCACAGATAAAGTTTCTGATATCCACTGACAAATGCCATCAGTATTAATATCAGGAAGAAGGCTTGTGTGTCTACTTGCCCAATTTTATTGTATTAGTTTTCCTCTGTATACCTTGAGCAAATGGACATGTATTGCTAGTTGGGCAGTTTTGTTAGAGTTCTGTTCCTACCTTGGAGACAAGTCCCAGATGTTAGTCTTCAAGAAGTACTGCAGCTCCCTGAAAACCTTCAGTCAAATACTTATTAACATCAACATGAAGCCACTGAAAGCAATAATCAGAGGTAGGGGAATGGAGTAATAGCTACATGCTGAGTACCAACTATATGCTCGGCTCTACTTGTCATTTCCATTTTCAACAGATGTGCCAGGCTCTCGGGTGAGCTTTTGCTTGGGTCTGATTGTGAAACAAATTAAGTCTAATAGGCTAAAGACAAGACTAAGGATTCAAATAGTCTTGAAGTAGCATCCTTTCCTGGAAAAAGGTTTTCTAGAAAGTAGTATCCTTTCCTGGGGGAAACTGACCTGGCTAATAATGCACATTGCTATGGTTACCCCCCAATTAGACTATTGTCTAATGAGCCATGGTGGCGTAGTGGTTAGAGTGCAGTACTACAGTGCAGGCTACTTTTTCTGACTGCCGGCTGCCTGCAAATTGGCAGTTCAAATCTCACCAGGCTCAATGTTGACTCAGCCTTCCATTCTTCTGAGATGGGTAAAATGAGGACCCAAATTGTTGGGGGCAATATGCTGACTCTGTAAAACCACTTAGAGAGGACTGTAAAGCACTGTAAAGCATTATATAAGTCTAAGTGATATTTCTATTGTTAATATGTATAGACCAGAAGGGAAACTTGAAAATTACAACAGATCCAGAATATGACAGCCAAGCTTCTGTTGGATTTTCCTCCATGAAACAACTGACAACTGATACCTGTTTGGAAGCACTGCATTAGTTGGTCTTATGTTCAGGATTAACTTTAAATAGCTTCACTCTTGCTTACCTGAAGAAATTTTCTCCTGTATGTTACACCCTAGACCATACATGTCAAATACATCACCCGCAGACTGCATCCGGCCTGTGATAAGCTGTGGAGTTGCCTATGGGGCCATCCTGGAGATGGTGAGGGACCAGTCTCTGCTGCCCCAGGCCTGACCATACCACCCAGCTGCAATGACCAGGCCATGCCCACCCAGGTCCCCAAGGGCAAACAAACTCTTAATGTGGTCCATGATGGGATTGAGTTTGACATCCCTGCCCTAGGGCAACACAATTAATGATCAATGCTTAAATATTTATTGTGAACACAGACTGAGATGGTGGCCTCACTGAAATTAACTGCAGCAAGAGCTTTTTTTCAGGGTGACCCAAGTTATATCAAATTCTCATCCAGCCCTATTTTATTTTAAGAAGACACTAAAGACTTATTTCTTATCATAGTAGTTTGTTTAAAATATTATTTTTATATTTTAGTTTGAGGTTAAATATTTTAATTTTATTGATAATATCTTATTCATATTTCAACTCTCTTAGGCTGGCTTACCAAGAGTTCATGGTTATAAATAAGACAGTTAAGCAGGTAGAAAATTAACGGTAGTTAAAAAAATAGGAATGAACATTATAAAGTGCTTTCAAGTGCATTCAAGTGTTGAGGCTGGTGGCCATTTTCCACCAGGAACTTACAGAAGTTTCACAGCATTACTGAAGTGTTATTTGACACTACAATGGTGATGATTATAAGATGCTACAGGTTACCTGTAGGAAATTGCTATATCATCTGCAATTCAAGGTGCTGATCATTCTTAGTTTCAAAGCATTATTACTGTTGGAACCAAAGTTCTTCAAAGATCTTGTTTGCCAATGTGTATCTGCCTGAGCTTTATATTTGATTGAGTAGAGCTTCTTGCACCTGCTTTTGTGTCAATGCATGGTAGGGTTCTGTCTATATTTACAAGAGATTCCTTGTCATAGATCAAAGGTGTCAAACTCATGGACCATGGGCTGGATGCATCATGCACTGGCCATACCCACGCCTGGTTTAGTGAAGGGGGGAAAGGTTGTGATACATCACACCGTGACGATGCGAGTTTGATACCCCTGTCATAGATGGTTAAAATCCATGTCTAAGTATTATTTATATCAGAAGATATACTATTTCCTATACTCTTAGAGGTTACTGTTGCTTATATGATAATATAGTTGTGGGAGTCATATATTTCAATCTGGATATTCTACAGGGGTGGGTTTCTACCGGTTCTGTCCACCTCTGTAGAACCGGTTGCTCTGAAGAGCAGCAGACATAGAACCAGTTCTAAGTCTGCTGCTGTTGTGGCCCATCCGCCCTCCCGGGCTCTTACCTGTCCTTTATTTCCTGCTTTTTCAACTGCAGTTGCTTTCCGCGACACAGCTGCAGTTGAAAAGCAGGAAAAAAGGGCTTTTCCAACCGCCACGCACTTGCACGCAGCACTGCTCAGCTGTCCGGGAAGCTCAGCAGGTTGTAAATTGCGCTCATGCGACTCGCGCATGCACGCACGATGCAGAGCAACAGAACCGGTAGTTATACCAGTCGGATCCCATCCCTGATATTCTATCTTAATGTCTTATTATGCTATTGTATCTTAAGTGAACAAAGGATTTCCTGTCAGTGATGTGAACTATGTTGAATGTGTTGATTCAAAGCAGAATTAAATTTTTATAAGTAAGATCTATAAAATCTTTTAAGAATGAAGTAAGTAACCTATTCACTTTGTGAGAAAGTAAAGTTGGGGTTGCTATCTGCTTGTTTGAAAAGCAGCTGCAGTCATGGAGACAAGTTTTCTTCCCACTTCCCTCAGGCCTTCACCCATTCCCTCAGGAACTGTACTTACAGACATTCAAACCAATATTCCAGTTGCCTGGCTAATTGGACCACATCCTGATGTTTTCAAGGACCTGCTGATGTCCAAAAGCAGCCTCTCTCCACCCACACTTTTGTGGAAAAAGAGGTGTGTGTAGGACAGATGAAGACAAACCACCTACAAATCAGGAAAAGGAGATGATGTCTGGAAACTAGCAGTTATTCTAAGCAGGCAAATGGATTTTCATTCAGCTTCCAGGACTATAAGCTATGATGAGCAACATATCCTAGTGCGAGTCGGGCTTGGGGGCTTTGCCTGGAGTTCAGTAGCAACTAGAAAAGGAGTAACCAACAGAAAAGCAGCAACTCATCCCAATTAGACATGAATATTTGGAAAAAGGCAAAGATTGCATGCTACTTCAAAGACTTAGAAACTTTTGCTTAAAGAGAATATTAATGGACTGAGTATAAAGGATGCAGTATTAAAGACATAGTTACATGGCAATATCACCTTGCAAAGTAATGGAAAGGTGGAGTTGACCATGGCAATAGCCTCTTGGTGGGAAAGGCATGTGTTGCAATAAAACATTTTGTATAGATTTGCCATGTTGTGGTGTGTCCAATCCTGGGAGAGCAAAGAACCCTTACACACACATATTTTTTTCTTGATCAGATTATGTACTGAGTATAGTAGTCAGAAGTACAGAAGAATAAGTTCATATCTGTCCACCTGTGCAATTATTCATTGAGTTATCTCTTATATGACTGACCTATCTGTGCTATCCTCAAATACTATTGAAAAATCATTAACATATAATTACTTTAAATTATATGGCATATATGAGCATGCATACAACTTTATCACACCTATTAGTCATCTCTCTGTTCTATATGATTTTGAAGGTGTCATTATTAATTTGATAATCAAACACCTCAATTGTTGCCAATCTGCACAAAAAATATCCCAATATATGTCAAGAGTTCTGAACAAATGTATCACTTTGGAACAGACTTTTAAACTTATGAGTTTTATAATGATTGTCCGAATGCACTCTTGCTTTATGTATCTTTTTATTATCTGGGCTGTAATATAGTAAAATACAGAACAAATTATTCTGTCTTATTGTTTTGGAAAATAAATGCTTGAATTCTTCTAGGTATGACCATGGCAATGTAAATTCAAAAATTGCAAATTAAAGATATTATCAAAGAATATTACAGTAGTATTATGCTGCTTAAGCAACAGAAAGTTTGTTTCATGTCAAAAAAACTAAATACACATTTAAATGAATATTTTTCTCCTAAAAAGAGCAATGAAATAATATTACATCAAAACTATATTTAGTAAATATACCAATACAGATTTAAAATCTACAGGTGTAGCTTTTAAAAAATGAAAATATTTAAGGAATTTTTAATCATGAAATAATACTATAGTTAGGTTAATTTATGTATGATGCAAATTTTTCCTTGCTTACTTCAGAATAAGCCCTTTTGAACTAAATAAGTACAGCCAGATCAGATTGTTCTAAAAATTAATTGTTCATTATTTTGTAATAAATCATTTTTCAAGCACTGAATAGATTGTTTTAAATGCAATCATGTACAAAAACTTCCAGCCAGGGGTGGGTTTCTACCGGTTCTGTCCACCTCTGTAGAACCGGTAGGTCTGAAGAGCAGTAGACATAGAACCGGTTCTATGTCTGCTGATCTTTTTGCCCACCCGCCCACCTGGGCTTTTACCTGATCTTTATTTCCTGATTTTTCAACTTCAGCTGCCAAATGAGGCACAGCTGCAGTTAAAAAAGCAGGAAAACAGGGCTGTTTCAAAGGCTGCTTCTCTACACGCAGCCTGCTGATGATGATTTACAGGCGCGCGGCTCCCAGAGTGCAGGGAAGCTCATAAATCCCAAACCGGTAGTTAACCCTGTCATATCCCACCCCTGCCTTTCAGCCCATTTTCTTTTAATTGCAAATAAAGCTTGACCCTTATAAGTTGACTGTTCAGAATTCTTCAGAAATTTTTTTCATAAAAACTTTTACTTTTAAGAAAAAACCCCTTTTTAAATTGTGTTGTAGGGCGGTGGAATAACCTGAGGCAAAACTCGGAGCGAACTTCAGCTGTAACTTTATTGACACAATAAAGGGTTGCCGCGGCTGCCGCGCTAACAAGGCAGCCAGCTGGCAGGCAACAGCTGATGCTGTTTGACAGCTCCTTTTATAGCCGGCTGTCAAACGGCATCAGCCAATAGGAACGGTCCGTGTTCCCGCTGGAAACACGGACCGGAGTGAAGACTTCGGCTTAGTCCATTGCGAACGCTATAAATAGGGTATGATATGTTTTCAAAATATAAATAATGGGAGAATTCCTGGACAGAAGCAAATATAGAGGATCAAGTTAAGGCCGAAGCAACACAGCTGGAAAGGAGAAGGTATGACAAAGAAATTCAAGATAATCCCGTCTTGAATCTGTTTGGTATAAGAAAAGGCATAGGAGAACTCTGGCATGCTTTTAAGTTTCCATTGTTACATCCTTAAAAAAAATATGGGTCTTTATGGTGTCTGCAAGATCCATTCTGGGTCGGTCATTGGTACCGGAATTTTTGTCTTCTGAGCTTTTGTACTCAAGCTGGAAGATGACTTCAAGGAACTTCTCTTTAGCAGAGTGTGTGATTGTGGTGTCCATTTCCTGTTCTGATCAAGGGATGATAGAAGCCTCCCGTTCACTGATGAGTATAAACAGAAGAGGAAGAAGCAATGCTTCCTACTCCAATAACTTCATGCTTTCCCTTAAAACCTATTCTGTAGTTCATTCATTTATAGAACATCCATAAAAATAATGACATCTATAATAAAAGAAATAATCCTGGTTAGCATCTTCTCACCATTTTGTATTTGAAGTGTGTACTATATTAAAATCTTGTTAAAGCACTTGGGTGGGATAACTCAATGTGGTTGTAACTCAACATTAAAATAGTGTATTGCCAAATTAAGATGTGCATCTTGTAATACAAATATATCATGAAGTTTTTTTAAAAAAAACTGTAATATTTGCTATTGATACACTGATATATAATCTAGTATTTTATCTGTGGGCCTTCAGCTGTATTGCATTAACATCTGTTTTGCTTTTGACCTCTGGTATTGCAGAGTAGAAAACAGAATATACTAAATTTAGATAAATGATAATGCAGCTAAATAGTAAGTGCACTTATTTATTGTATAGAAATTTGTCCTATAATTTTTCCATAAGTGAATTTTTCTGTGAAAGTAGCTTCTGGTTTTATTTTATTATTTTTTATTTATTTTTTATTATACCCATTTCACTGATACATTAACTTTGTATTTCATTCTATATCCCTCTTAAAGCCATTTTAATTGCTGCAATACATACTCACTTAGCACTGTCTTTTGTCTCTCTTGCTTCCTTTTTAGAACATCAAGAGTTGTAGATATCCCAAGTTGGACATCCCACTCTCACTAGTGGGCATATGAAATATCCTTTTATCATTAAACTTATCTCCCAGCTTAGGATACACAAGGCCAAGTACTCCAACCACCACTGGGACCATTTTGGCCTTTAGTTTCACACTGTGTCTAGTTCCTCCTTCAAGTCCTGGTACTTCTCCAGCTTTTCGTACTTCTTCCTGATATTGCTGTCACTTGGAACCACTACTTCTATCACTACTAGTATACCAGTATCACAATGTCTGATTGACTAACTAGTACTGCCTATCCATTTGTATCTAGAAGCCCCACAGGATTGTAATCCTCTCTTACTCTTCATAACCCCCTGCAGAATCTCTCAACTGAATTGGGAATTTAGCCAATCACTGTGCAAATGTGCCTGTACACAGTGCCAATGGCTTGTCTGTGATGTTCAATATATACTGTTCTTACCTGTATCTAATTCCCTACCACCATGTGAACTGTCTATGAGGGTTCTTTGTACAGTCTGCCCCTTGGATCCTGTTTTCAATTGATTTGGTGCTTAGTGCATCTTCTTGGGCTGTTATGATTATTGTCTCAGTGGTTTTACTCCAGCTCTTTCCAGCCATTGGTAGGATTTTCCAGTGCCAGACACCTCTTCATAGATAGATGATAGATAGATAGATAGATAGATAGATAGATAGATAGATAGATAGATAGATAGATAGATAATTAGATAGATATGACATGTATGTATGCATATGTGTGGGCATATATATAGAGAAAGAGTGTACATAGAATCAAGCTATTCTCCAAAGCACCTGAGGGCAGGACAAGAAACAATGGGTGGAAACTAATCAAGGAGAGAAGCAACCTAGAATTGAGAAGAAATTTCCTGACAGTTAGAACAATTAATCAGTGGAACAACTTGCCTCCAGAAGTTGTGAATGCTCCAACACTGGAAGAGATTGGACAACTGTTTGTCTGAAATGGTATAGGGTTTCCTGCTTGAGCAGAGGGTTGGACTAGAAGACCTCCAAGGTCCCTTCCAACTCTGCTATTCTATTCTATTCTATTCTATTCTATTCTATTCTATTCTATTCTATTCTATTCTATTCTATTCTATTCTATATTGTGTGCATGTGTGTGTGTATGGTAGATCAAATTATGATCAAAATTAGTCATGAAAATATACGAAAAATAAAGGCAAATTCATCATGCAAATTATACCAAAATGAACTGCTTAAAATAAGCAGCAATATCTATATCTGTATAGAAAATCAAAGAAGGGTTTTTATATAAAAGCATTTGATAAATTATTATAATTACAAAATATTATTTTGAATATGAAAAATAGCATTAATTTTTAATAATGTTCTTTGTTCCTCATAGCCATTTATTGTCTTGTATACACATTCATAATGCAACTGACAATCATAATAAGTTATCCTTGACTTCTTTTCAGTCTCTTTTATTTTGTTTGACCAATTTGGAGTTTTTAAATCTGCCACTTATGGAAAGAGAAATATTTACTTTAACTCTGCTGAGAAATATTCAATCATTACAATAAAGGAGATTGGAAGGGGAATTTGAAAATAGTCCTTTATGTTCTGGAACAAAGACAAAAGATCTTCCCTATACTTTAGAGGATTATTAACCTATGAAAGGAAGAGACTTATACTGGTTGTGAATCAAAGGAAATCTGTGGAATATGTGATTATCTTTAATATACATGGTGTCACATCACATTTATCCTAGTCGAGCTGAGACTTGTTTCAGAATGAATGTGGATGGTGGACTTCTGGGATATTAACATTATTAGCATTTGCTAAACAAACTGAATACAGAGAAAGGCAATTTTTAAAAACTTCCTTCTTCACTCACTCATTGTTATGTACGCATTTTTCTTCTTTTATGTATGTATTTTCCACTCTCAATTTTATAAATATTATAGCTAATACATAAACATAAAATTATAATATTATAGCTAATAGATAAACATGTATTTATTTATTGGATAAGTCACTAAGAAATAATTAATATTCAAGTAGGTAGCATTTATTTTCTGCTTATTAGTTTTATCTATCCACCAGCAAGAGTATGACAAATATTCTGTCATCCTTTTCTATTCTTGATTATCAAACCTCCATTTGAATAAAAATGGATTACACCATTTCTGGGAAAGACACAAACTGGGGCCACGAAGACCATGTTAAAAGGAGAAAAACTATCAAGAATATTTTGTCCCATTTCAAGTTTGGTTCACTTATGTAAATGGAGATATTAATCTAAGAATTCCTGTATGGTCTTAATGGCTGTAACTGAATCTAAATATGAAAGAAGATATTTAGTTATGTTGGCTAGACCTCAGAAATTAATGACTATGTGTTAGATGTTGAATCCTACATTTATTAGTTTGGGAAACAGAAAATAGAGAAATTCAGATATGCCTGCCTGCCTGCCTGCCTGCCTTGTCTTTTATTTTATACAACTGAGCAAATAAAAGCTGTATTTACATGGAATGGTCTTTATTTGCAATGCATCAAGTTTCCAGGTGCATAGTATAGCCAGGGGAAAGTTGCATTCATCTAAGGCCAGGAAATGTGACAGCTGAGCAGCTGCATATGGTTAGACCTGAATTGGGCCAGTATATTTTATTTTGGTCATATAAATATAAAGTCACACTTCCATGTTTATTAAATTGCCATTCACATATTACTCTGATGGTTAAATTAGAATAGCAAATATCATACCTTTGGGTAAGATAAAATCTGAAAAACTGGTACACTGAAAATATGTATAAGAAAATCATTCTTTGAGTTTCAAATGAGATAAAAACTTGGAACAAAGAATTTTTGAAAAATTTAAAGGATTTCTATTTGAGGTCCAAATTCCTAATTTCACTGACAGGATTACATATTTAATATCCAAAGAGAAATTATTCATAGCAGGTTAAGTTATATAACCTCTAAATATTTTAGACTACAAGTTATTTATCAAACACCAAAAATGTGCCTTCTCTGCTGTAGTCTCTGGAATGAAGTTGTCCCTACTATATGAGTGACCTCTCTGTGTGAGATTTGAAGACCTGGATATTCATCTAAGCCTTTGGCAAAGGTGACTAAAACCCTTTTTCTAGGTAGCGTAGGTTTATTTTTGGCTATTGCCCCTGTTTTGCCATCTTCTGCACCTTCTTTTTTATCAGGTATTATTCTGTTATACTCTGTGTTTTTATTTGTGAACCACCCAGAATTTCTGGGAATTAGCAATGCCATACATCACAAACAAATAAATAACTCCCATAACTCTGGCTTTTAGACATGCTGGCAAGGGATAATATAATTTTTCCTAAACATTTGGAGGTTATCCCATTGCCAACCCTTTATATGTAAATGCTGCTTCTTAATCCAAGATTTTTTTTAAAAAATGATCTTAAAAATATTAAGATCATCATTATCATCATTCATCTCTAATAATCAGAGAGGCCTTACAAGATATTAAATTAGAAACAATAATCAGAATCAGGAACTGACTTTACCTCATGCCATTATCTTGATTTTAAATCTTTAATTCCTTACTCCTCATTTTTGACAAAGCTTCCCATATACAATTTTCTAAAATTTATTACAAAGAACAGAAAATGTGCATTGAGTAATAGGTCTGATTGCAATGGAAGCAGACTGAGATCCAGGCAGAAACTAAGGAAGATGCATATCCTCTTTTATAGAGAATTGTCCAAAAGGCTTTCAGGAGATAGTTTTCTCTGTTCACTTGAAATTTAGTTTAAGAGTTTAAAAGATGAAAAGTAGAGCTTGAGGTGTCACATCAGTTTGTAACACTTACCGTATTTGCCGGCGTATAAGACGACTGGGCGTATAAGACGACCCCCAACATTTCCACTCAAAATATAGAGTTTGTTATATACCGCCGTATAAGACGACCCCCCACTTGGAGGCATGTTTTTCAGGGCAAAAAGTCATCTCATACGCCGGCAAATACGGTAAGTTGTAACACTTGGGGTATTCTGGATATAATTCTTGATTGACACCCCGCCCTTTCCCCCAAACTTACAAAGCCACCAAAATGCTTTAGAGAGGCAGCTACGCCTTTCTCAGGCTGGCACCAATCTCTCCTTTCTTTGTGACAGCCCCGCGTGCGTGCCATCGGGACTCCAAGGGTGGGGGATAGACAGCCACACCTCTCTCTCTCTCTCTCTCTCTCTCTCTCTCTCTCTCTCTCTCTCTCTGTGTGTGTGTGTGTGTGTGTGTGTGTGGTGTGGAGGGTAATTCTGGCTATCTCTGGCCTCCACTGGTTTTAAAGTCGCTTGGCCGGTTCCAAGTCGCAAGCGCGCGCTGGCCGGGAGACGCGGCGCCGGGTGGCAGCTCGGTGCAGGGGAGGCGGATCTTTCTCTCTTAAGTGAGGAGGGGACAAGAGGAGGGATGGGACGGGACAGGGGGTGGGAGGAGGTCCTCGCCTTCTTCCACCGCCCACCGGACCCTTTTCTTCCCAAGGGGACCCTGGAAAGCAGCTCGGGAGCCGGGTGGCCCTGCCCAGCAGGGTCCCATCAGGAACTTCCCGAGGACACCCCCGCCCCAAGCACAGCCCTCCCGGTCTTTCAAAGAGGGAGGGAGAAGCGGGAGGAGCAAATTGCCGCCCCCACCCCGCTGCCCAGAAGGAGGGGCGCCACAGTCCACCCCACCACCTTCTCCCTCCCACCCCGGGCCATTACGCCCGGGCTGGCTGGGGAAGCGGCCCCGCCAGAGACCCTCCGCCCACCCCCACCCCACCTCCAGATTGGCTCGCAAGCGCCCGAGCCGGGCGGAGGGTGGGGGGTGGGGGGAGGAGGAGGAAGAGAGACTCCGGCTGGGCTTGAAGGGGCTTCGCAAGCTGCGGAGCCCCGCCCCGTCGCCTTGCACCGAGTGAGAACGTATTTACCGGCGTATAAGACGACCCCCCACTTGGAGGCATGTTTTTCAGGGCAAAAAGTCGCCTTATACGCCGGCAAATACGGTAAACAGCACACTGAAAAAACACATATATAATTCTAGTCTCAAGCTTTGCTTTCTGTAGAGAAGTACATTTTATTTCTATTTATATGATAGTTTATTATTTCGAATATATATATGCATATATATTGTTACAGTATGTGTAATTTTTTTTTGCCAATAATGGCTTGTTTTGTTCTTTTTTGTGAACCAAGACAAGCATCTCATACCTTGGACTCTTGTCCCTGTTCATACCCCCAAACTATCTTATTCCTGAACTATCACTCTCCAGCTCACCAAATGTTTCAAATTTGCTTGCAGGCTCTGAGTAATTAATTCAGAGAATCCTAGGTATTTTTTTTTAAACATATTTCCAAATTTTGATTCTCTTGGCACTATTGTAAAATGATGTGGTTAAAGTCTGAATAGAATTTATTTGAAAAAAAGACATCTGCTTCTATTAAAATTTTCTTATATTTCATCAACATTTCATGAGAAGCTTTTCCAAGCAGCTGTCATAGCAAGTCCTTTAAGATTTGGTCTTTTGTTACTGTCCTAGCTCAGTCAGAGAAACTGTGAAGGTATGAAAGTTGGGATGATTGAACTGAATCCTGACAGCAGAGATGCTGATTTCCAAACTATGGGCTTGTATTTTTTCCCCTCTCTCTTTCCCTGTCCCCCTCTCCCACTTTGGTTGCTATGCAATTTTCCCACAAGAACCAGAATATCATTTACACTTAAGACAAATTCATTTGAAGGAAGTGAATGACACAAGATGGAGCTGATAATCACAGAATCTAAGTTCAATTAAACAAACAAAAGTGCAGGTATTGCTGATGATTGAAAGATGCTTACCAAACTGGGTGGGTTTGTGCTGCTCTAGATAGGACTGTGTGTTGTTTTGTTTTCATGTTTTTTGTGTTCCTTTGTTGTCTGGTGATTTGGAATTGACAGTTCTTAAGTTCTTATTCATGAGTTGATTGTGACAGTTCAGATTGTAGAAATGTATTGCAAGAAGAAATATAAAGAATACAGTGCTGACAAATGTGTTTGTAAATAGGCCTGTTAGCAAAGAGCTATCCAAGTTAAATCTAGAACAGGGGTGTCAAAGTCACAGCGTCACATTGTTGTCACATGACATATCACAACATTTTTCTCTTCATTAAAATGGGGGTGGGCATGGCCAGTGCGTGACGCATCTGGCCTGTGGGCCATGAATTTTGACATCCCAGATCTAAAATGTGCTTACAAATGACCCTGAGAGTACAAGGTATTTATCTGGAAGTAAACCTCATTGAATTCTATTGTTGCATAGACAGATAGCACTCTAAAACTATTGTTTGGGGCAGTTGCTTCATTATTTAATTACTTATCCAGATCTTCCTTCGAGCAAAACAAAACAGAATATGTTGAGGAGAACATTTTTAGATTGTACTGCTAAGCATACTTTTCTAAAGAATGATCTCATGGGACACAAGTGAGTCCACATGATCATGATCAAGCAGGCCTAGAGGTGGACATCTCACCTCACAATCAGGAGGCTGTGAGTTCGATCCTAGGTAGAGGCTAATATTTGGAATAGACTTTCCTGCTCAAACAGGAGGTTGGACTAGATGACCTCCAAGGTCCCTTCCAACTCTGTTATTCTATGATTCTATGCATAGGATTTCAATCATTCAAAGGCATATATAATATGGAGAAAACAAATGTTGCCTGTTTGGTTAATTTTGCATTTGATATTGCAAAGTGTGATTTGTAACTCAAATGTAGGAAATTTGAAAATAAATATATTTTATTTGGTTGATCATGCAACAGAAGTACAATTTTGAAGTATGAGTATTGCCTCCCTCCTAACCCCTAAAAAACTATTATCTGGCTCTTTTTTCTGGATATATAGCTTGTCATTCTCTAGAAATTATGGAACCAGTATTTCTAAATAAAAACCCAAATTCTAAAACATTGGTATATTTGTTGATGTGACACAGTAAATGTAGATGAACTGATTTAAGTGGCTACTTGAGAAGCTGCCAGAAAGAATACTATAGTGTGCAGATTCCTGACTGACAGCAGGTTTGAGGTCAAGTCAGCTATCTTGCAGTCTCATTTTCAAGTCTGAACACAGGACTATGAAAGGTCTGCATCACAGATTATTTGGAGAACAAACAGAATAAATGCCAGTTTTGAGCAAATAAGCTTCATTCAACCCAATCAGTTGCACAAAAAGTAGTCACATAGATCAGGGCTGTCGAACTTGTGGCCCATGGGCCAGATGCGTCACAAGCTAGCCATGGCCTCATCCAGTTTAGCAAAGGGGAAAAAGTCCCAATATGTCACATGATGCTGCCATGATGACATGAGTTTGACACCCCTGACATAAAGCATATAAATGAATGTTAGAGTTGTGCTTTCTTCAGAAATGATTCAGAAGTGTCTTGGACCTCATTTAAGTACTGCTTTTCTCTAAATCAGTCATGGGGTATTTTTTTGGGGGGGGGGGACTTTTATGTGAGCCTGATAAAAAGATGCAACTGCTTTAAGCATTGGATTTCTATATGGTGGTCTGCATTCAAGGAATTTTTGTTAGAGATATAATAGTCAAAAACATGGACATCGTTTTGCTGCTATCTAAGAGACCAACACCCACAAAGATTCTTGAATACCACCATTTTTAAACTTACAACATTGAAGGTATAAGTATAATTTTTTTACAAGGTTGGAATATATTTATTTTATATCAAGGAAGAGTATTTCTGTATTTGTTTGTGACCAATAAACTCCAGGAACCCACTTGTTTCACTATGCCTTTGATCAACCTTATCAGTAGGCTTATGAAAAACAAATTGCTACTTTCCTCTTGCTAACATCAGTTGGAGACTGGAGATTTCTAGTAAGAGAAAACGGACAAATGGCTCCCCTAGAAGGAAAATCTACTGTAGGTTTCACAACTTAATTGGACTATTTATCATTGATAGAAAATTGGTTTTGAAATCAACAAATTTCCTCATTTTGGGAGAAAACATTGGCTAGCCTTTCTCTGAGATGAATGTCAATGTAATCTGACCAACCAATATTCTGAATAAACACTCAGTATTATAGTTAATCTTACACTTTCAAATATTGACAGCAAAAGAGCAGTGTGACATAATCAAGACATCTAATTAGGCATTTTTTTGATGAAAAAAAATTCCATGTGTCATAGCTAGAAAAGCTCTGTGAAATTGGGGGCTGACTCAAGTGTCAAAAGTAGAGTAAGTAAAATATTTAAATACTGTATTATGTATATGTCAGTTAATGTACTGTACTATAGTAAAGAAAAATGCTTTGTTACTGTCTGTTGTATCCTTTCAGTTGGAACTTTATATCATTAATATATCTTTTAATGATTATTAATTTATCATATAACATTCATACACATGCACACGTACATTAATTAACAATAAATAAAAGTTATATTAGGGATATAAAATTCCAATTGAAAGGATGCAACATACAATACAAAGTATAATTTCATACACACACACACTCACACTCACACTCACACACACACACACATACACACACACACGAGAGCCAGCTTGGTGTACTGGTAGTGCTTGATTTACAATCACACACACACACTGGAGTTTCTCTCTCTCTCTCTCTCACACACACACACACACACATGACATTTTATAACACTTGTTAAGTGAACCATCGTAATCATTAAACAAATTCACAATCACAATTGGGACTGGAGTTTCTATCATAAGTCATTTTGGTTGTAAGTTGTTTTGATTTTATGACATTTTATAACACTTGTTAAGTGAACCATCGTAATCATTAAACAAATTCACAGTCAATAAGCAAATACTACAGTCCTAAGTATAAATCTATTGCTACAAATAGTTTTTACTGGCAAAAACAAGCTTGTACCACCAGTCATATATGCAAGCCGGGTAACTAGCCCCATCTGTGACACAAAGCTAGCTAGATGATCTTGGGTCAGTCATTTCCTCTCCAACATAGGAAGGAAGCAATGGCAAACCACTTCTGAAAAATCTTGCCAAGATACTATAGGGGTTTATCCAGACAGCCTCTGAGAATCAAACACCACTGAATGGAAAAAAATACTATCATTTATAGGAATGCTTTTAGAAACATGTTGCAATGTAACTCTACAATGAGTTAAGTAGGGGGCACATCGTTAGGGCCAATGACATAGACCATGTGTGGTCTTTGATTGGTATGCCAAATATTGCATGCAGATGTACATGTCTTCAGTTGTTTTCTGGAGTCAGTATTTACATTTTCAATTCTTTTTTGAGTTAACTAGAAATTAGCTTTTTTTTTTTTTTCATTTTCTATCTAACAAAATCTAAGAATCTCTGGTTGCCAAATATTATTCCAGGCCTGCATTGTTTTTTATATATATATAACAAATTTTATTGATTTTCAAAAAACAAACACAAACAAACAAAACATAAAACATAAAAACATAAAACATCTTTTTTGAAAGCAGCTTGATCCCGGGTTACATCTCTTCGTACAGACACAAATTCAAATTCATGCTCATTATATATACCATTCCATATCTTATTGCCATTCTACATTTTCTATATAACTTCTCCCCTCTTTTAACTTTCTTAGTTTTATTTTATTTATCTCATCTCAGTTCAGATCATTATACTTATATTCTTTGTCTGTCCTGTTTCCAGCTGTCTATTATCTTTT
This sequence comes from Notechis scutatus, assembly GCF_049901735.1. Taxonomy (NCBI): domain Eukaryota; kingdom Metazoa; phylum Chordata; class Lepidosauria; order Squamata; family Elapidae; genus Notechis; species Notechis scutatus. The sequence goes on along the minus strand of NC_142010.1, from coordinate 229,491,098 downwards.
CTCATTAAACAAAATTTCTCCTGTAATCACTGATTGGAGTATGACACCTTTATCTCTTTCACCTTATTTTTCCCTTGTTTGGTTGTTTTTTTTAGATCTTAAAGTCTCCATTTTCTTTCCCTCCTTTCCCCTTTCTTTCCCAACTAAAGTTACTTGTTTGTTAAAGATGGCTTCTTCTTTGTCCCAATCCTCTTGTTGCACAGTCCTTTCTTGCAGTTTCTCGTAGGTACAGATTGCCATTTCTAAAAATTGAAAAAGAGAGCCAAGAGAGCCCTTCCCTTCTTGTTCCTCTTCTTTGTATTTTTTAAATTCCATTTTCAGTTCATCCACAAGTGATGCCATTATAAAAAAATTTTTTTTCAAACAACCACCCAAGTGTTTTTAGTCATTCAAATATAATTTCCAAAATTCCCAAAGTCACCAAGCAATCCAAATACATACAAGCTGTTTCTTTCGACACTTTCTTCTTTTTCAACTTTCTCTTCCTGGGGTTACTGTTTAGTTACAAAATTCCAGTTAAAATGTATCTTTTAGAAGTCTTGTTAGGATTTAATCAGATTCTTTTAAATTCTAGGCAGTCTCCTCCTTCCAAATCCTGCTCTTATTCTTTTCCTCTCCCTTCCCACTTACAGCAAGAAAAAAAGTGTTGTTTTTTTTAGTGTTCAGAAATCCTTATTATCCCCTTGACATTTAATTATCCAGTTTAATTACCTATTGATGCCAAAGCGGGTTTTTCCGATTTCTCATTCATTTCTGTTCGCTGTCAACATTAGGAAGGAGAATGGAAAAAAAAACTTTCTCTTTTCACTTTCATTCGCTGCTTCCGAATCTTCCTTGGGAATGATGTATCTTTTTTAAAAATTTAAATTCCAGAATACCTTAGTTGTTGATTCTTATCCCGGTCAGCCAAAACTTTCACTTCTTAACTTCCTCCTGCACTTTCTTTTCCGGCTGAGTGCTTCTTTGAGGCAGCCATTTCTGACCGCCGCTCTTACCGCCTTCTGACCGCCGCTCTTACCGCCTTGCCAGCTGGGGAGGAAAGATGCAGCTTTCCTCGACCCTGCTGGGATCTCCCCCCTCTTTGCCACTCTACAGGGTGGCTTAGCCCTGAAGCCAAACTGGCTCAGGACGCTCCAGTGGCGAGCCCAGGCAGAAACCGCGCACGATTGTGGATTCTTGCCTGCCGCCGAAGCGCTGCAAACCAGAACTCCCAGGCCTGCATTGTTTTTTATATTTGTCTGAAGTATTCTTTCAGCAGATTTTATACGCTGGAACATACTGAGTTCTAATTAAGAGTAGGAAAAAGCCACAAATCGGTAATTATTGGGGAAATTGTTTTATTTCACCTCAGCATTGTTGGTCTGAGCATTCATATAAAAGCTGGAACATGAAATTGCTGTCTTAGAATTCATTAACAAACACAATGCTGTCTCCACTTGGCTGAAAAAGCATTTTGGAGGTTTTTCTCTGTATGGATGTTAATTGTCCCCATATGAAGTTAATATTATTTTTCCAGATAGATGAGAGTAATTAGCAGTAGCTGTGTGCCTTCTGGCTGCAGTACGAATGGTCCCACATATCAGAATAAAATTCAAAATGAATTTATCACCTTGAAATCTGATAAACTGATAATACTAATTCTCATTACAATATATACTACATTCTCTTGCACATTCTTTGCAAAACAACAACAACAACAACACCCCACCATCGTATATTTGTTTTTCTTTAGTTGTTTATATCTAGTTTACATGCTTGATAACTTTTCAACCTATCAGAACATCTGAGAAGAAAACTGTGGCCTATGGAAATTAGTTGTTAAAATGTGGTGCCTGATTATTAGGATAGCTTCACTAAAATAGTGAAATTTACTTTTGAGTACATAGGAACAGGATTCTGCTGATATGTATATGTGATTGCAAGGCTTTGTAGTTGTTTTACGTTAAGATTTTATCATGAAATAAAGTATGAAATAGGAGCAATGGGAAGAAAGCTACTACAACTTTATCGTTAATTAAAAGGAGAAGAGGAAAATAAAACTCAGTGAGTGGGTGTCTAGTTTATGAGGCAGAACTGAACACTTCATGGAGAGCTCACTGACTCAGTGTTAATGTTAGAGCATTTTGGAAGGAAGGAAGGAAGGAAGGAAGGAAGGAAGGAAGGAAGGAAGGAAGGAAGGAAGGAAGGAAGGAAAGATTTATGTGATAGCTAATATGCCCATACAGTAGTAGTCTTCTAGAAAGTACTACAAAGATATATTGTTGGGGTCTTTAGTATTTCAACACTGCCACTGTCTTACTGCCTTGGTGAAGGGTGAAATGTGGTATACCTATCATGGAATTGTTGTACTATGGGTTATTAATGTGGTTTGACAATTGGGTGTTATGTAATACGTTATATACCACGAGGTTTTGACTAGTGAACTAATGAACTCACAAAATGGTTATATTATTTGAATTTGCACTATCCAGAGTTATATTTCTATGGAAAACAGGGGTAGTTGGCTGCAACTTGATAAAAACAACCAATTAAAATTTCTAAACATAAATTTTATAGGTACATTAGTGAAATATTGTATAATAGCAAAAGAAGATAAACTCATGTCAAAAGTATACCTGCTATCTGGAGTATTTCTTCAAAATGAATGTCTTCTGTTTTACCTTTCCTTGAACAGAACCTTCCTTTTCTCTCTTTTGCACAAACAATTAGTGTCTAAAACCTTAACAGCAATTGCACATGGACTAGCTTCACAAACTGAATTCTGGCTCACATTAAGCTCAACCTGGTATCAATTTACAAATCCCACTAAAACTAATTTTGTACTATTTAAGCTGATACTAATCTCAATTTACCTATACCTCCAATTGTAGGTAAAACACTGCAATGCATTACGTATCAATGTTTTAGTGTTGTTGTTAGTTTTGTTTATCATGGAGATGTTAATATATTTATTGTGGGCATGCTATCGTTTTATATTATTTGTTTGTTAAGAGGCCATTAGTTGAATGAAATTAGTAACACATCTATTTGATGCAATAATACATTTTTGATTATGTTGTAGGAATTTGGATTGTTCCCTGTCTATTAATCTTCACTAATATCCCTACACTCTCTTCTAACATGCAAAATTAGAAATATAAGCATGCTGTGCAGCTAAATAGTTTCTTCACTAAAAAAGCATACAGTTGGAGGATTATGGCGGGTTTTAGTTCAAATCCTTGTTTAATACAGAAAGTCCAGGCATAAGGGCATCCATGATAAATTAGTATCTTTGCATGTAGTTGCCCAGTGAAGGAGCATCAATCATCCGCCCAATAAACTGATTTTACTGTTGTGGAACTGTGCCTATCATGACTTTTTTTTTTCTTTTTAGCCAGAATAGAACCCTTTGTTACTCTTTGGTAGCAAAGAGCAAATCTTTCCCCTTTTCTATGAAACTGTTGCTTAAAGTTTGATGCAGTGATATCTTTACTTTACACTTGATGAGAAAACAGCAATTGAGGGAACGGAGGATTTCAAAATTGGAAAATAAGTTGTTGCTTCATGAATATCAGTCCATATTAAAGAGGGAAATTATTAGGTACTTTATAATATCTCCATTCTTTTTCTTCTCATGATGCCAATCTGAAGTTACAGACAAATTTTGTTTATAAATTGTAGAGCAGTAAATCCCACCACTAAATTTGCTTTGTTCATTGCATTGAATATATTAAAACAGGTATCTCTAATACTTCTCGAGAGAGGATGTTAAAAATCTAAATTATGCTGGCTACCTGAAAGGTCTTGTGTATTTATTCAGCTCATATCAATGCTTCTAAAATAAAAGTCAGTAGTAAATTAAAACAGCTACTCCCAAAGCTATTTATTTATATCTTACACATTATATTGGCCTGGATATTTTTTTTTGTGTAGTTTATACATATTAAATTCACCAACAACTTTATATAAACCCAATATATTGGTTCATATATTTTATTTGAATCACACATCAACTTCTACAGCCAGGTTTTTTTCTAAGACTGTGACTATCTCTATACATTCAATCCAACATACTTTTATAAGTCATATAATTAGATGTCTTTTTTAGATATAGATATTGTTAGATATAGATATTGTTTCTAGCTCCAGGATTCTCTGAGACATCAAGAGACGAGAGAGCCAGAAATAATTGTTTGGTCCAAATTTGTTTTCCTTAAAATTAGATTAATGACATTGTTGTGATGTACTGTTTAGCTGTGATTATAAAGAGCTTGAGCAAAAGACACTTTATAATTCACTTCAGTAAGAAATCAAGAAATTCCATAGGACTCTTATTGTTATGTCTGGGCATGTGGGCGCAAGAACGGAGACGAGGAATCGAAATAGTGACTCCAACTCTTTATTAGTGACTTCAGAACAGAGCAAAAGACTTGGGCAGCAGCAGCTCCTTTTATAGAGCTGGCTGCTGTCACAACACCCAATGGTTTGAGTTTGCCGCGCTGGGAGCGTCCAATCAGCGGCAACCCGCTGTCAGCCAATCAGATCAGCCAAAAGCGACCAATCACGATCCGCTATCAGCGGGCCAATCAGAAGTGCAGGTTTACAAACCTGTCGTGGAAATAAAACTATTAGAATTGCAAGCCAACGAGCTTGCTTAGTTCGGAACACCCCTCCCCCCTAGGTTCCGTCTCAAGGGTGGGGTGATGTATTCTCGCAGGTAGGCAGGTCGTCTCACCTGTCTACCTGATCTGCGTTTCTCTACCAGTCTTTGCCCGGACTCTGGTTCCGGCGGGCTGTTCGTTGAACTCGGTGGCAATGAGGGTCTGACTTCTCCGCTGGGTGCCTCGGGGTTGTCATCTCTACTCCCATCAAGGCTGTCATCCGGATTCTCTGGGTTTGCCGACACTGCAGTGCTGCTTCGTGGAGAGACGACCATCTGCCCCGGCTCATCTTCGGACCGTGAATATCCTAGGTTTGGTTGCACTGATTGCTGGGTTTCGAGTACTGGGTCGGATACTAGTTCTTTTCCGGTCCCCTCGATTTCCCTCCCCCAGGTTTGAAGTTCAGGGCTTGTGACGGGGGTAGGTGCCAGTCTGGAGCGTAGTTGGTCGATATGGCGCTTCCACAGTTTCCCATCAGCAGTTTGTAAACAGTAGGAACAGGGCCCCGTAAGTTGAGTTATGGTAGCGGGGACCCACAACGGATCACCGGAAAAGTTTTTTGCAAAAACTGGGTCGCCTACCTTGAACGTGCGATACTTGCTGCTGGAACCCAGGGGCTTTTCCGGCGTATAGGCAGGGTGTAGGCGGTCAAGGTGTGATCGAAGTTTCCTGCCCATCAGGAGTTCAGCTGGGGTTTTGTTCGTGGTGCTGTTTGGAGTAATATGTTGGAGGAGAAGCATCCTGGTCACCTTGTCGTGGATGTTCCCTTGCTCCATCTTGTGTAAGGTTTTCTTTGTGAATTGGACCATTCGTTCAGCCCTGCCGTTGGCCGCAGGGTGAGCCGGCGATGTTAAATCATGGCGTATCCCCCGGTCTGCTAGGTACTGTTCAAAAGCCAAGGCAGTGAATTGGGGGCCATTGTCTGAGACCAAGACATCTGGCAAACCGTGTGTAGCAAATAGTCTGTTTAGCTTTTTAATGACTGCCTCTGTGTTGGTGCTCTTCATTTTGTGGACCTCAAGCCAGTTAGAATAGGCATCCACAGTTATGAGAAATGTATGCCCCTTGGTGGGTCCCACAAAATCGATGTGGATACGTGACCAGGGACCCCGGGTGCTTCCCATTCTGTCGGTGGTGCTTTTGGTGGAGCGGAGCGAGTTTCCTGGCACTTGTTGCAGGTTGCCACCCAGGTTTCTATTTGTTTATCTATACCTGGCCACCAAGCGTAGCTCCGTGCCAGTGCCTTCATTGCACGATGCCCGGATGTCCATCATGCAATAGTTTTAGGACCTTATGTTGTAGTCTCTCTGGGATGATGACTCTGTCTCCCCACAGGACACATCCTTTTTGGGAGAACAGTTCTGTCTGCCTGTGTTTGAAAGGCTTAAAGGTGTCGTTGGGTTGGTTGTCAGGCCAACCTCTTTCCACCCAGCTGAGGACTCGTGACAAACAAGGGTCCTTCCTTGTTTCCGAGGCAATGTCTTGTGCAGTCAGCGGTGGCGAAGGAAGTGTCTCGATTTGTAGTGTAGATAAGGTTGGAGCTGGGTCATCTAGGACTTCTGGTAATGGAGAGCGGCTCAAAGCGTCTGCGTGGGGAATGGCTTTTCCCGGTCGGTGTAGCAGTTGGTAATCGTATGCAGCTAGAAACTCTGACCAGCGTGTCATTCTTGGCGATAAGATGTGGGGAGTTGGTTTATTTCCCGCCAAAATGCCAAGTAATGGTTTGTGGTCGGTGATTATAGAAAAGGATCTTCCATATACATACTCATGGAATCGTTTGATCGCAGACACAATAGTGACAGCCTCTTTATCAAGTTGGCTATAGTTTCTCTCAGTTTTAGATAAAGTTCTTGAAAAAAATGCAATAGGTGCCTCAGTACCATTTGGCAGGACGTGGCTCAGGATGGCTCCTACTCCAAACAGTGAGGCGTCACAGGTGACAGTTAAGGGTAAAGTCTTGTTATATTGTATCAATACAGCATCTGATGTTAAAAGGTCTTTTACTTGCTGAAAGGCTCGCTCTTCTCGATGTCCCCAGACCCAGGAAGCCTTCTTGTCAAGGAGTCTATGCAGGGGTTCAGCAACAGTCACCTTCTGGGGTAGAAAGATGTTATAAAAGTTGATGAGTCCCAGGAAGGCTTGGAGATCTGTTTTGTTTTTAGGTCTCGGGGCGTTTTTTATTGCAGCCAATTTTTTTTCAGTAGGGTGAATTCCCTGTTTGTCAAGAAGGTACCCAAGGAATTCAACCCTCTCAGTACACAGTTGACACTTGTCCTTCTTGACCTTCAGGCCAGTGTCTTTGAATTTTTGGAGGACCAATCGTAGTCGTTTTTCTAGTAGGCTTCTAGTGGGGGCGGCTATTAGGACATCATCAAAGTATGGTACGACCCCTTTTATGCCTTGTAGCAATCTTTCCATCAGACTTTGGAAGATGCCCGGTGCTACACTCACTCTGAATTGGAGTCTATTACACTTGAATGCACCTCTGTGCGTGACTATAGTTTGGGCTTCTGCAGTCTCTGCATCTACGGGCAACTGGGCTAAGTCCAATTTTGCGAATATTTTTCCGCCCCCAAGGGAGTGAAGAAGGTGTTGGACCACAGGCACGGGGTAAGCGCTCTGCTGAAGCGCGTGATTTAGGGTGGCCTTGTAATCCCCACAAATTCTCAAAGATCCATCAGGCTTTATGGGGGTTACAATTGAGGTCTCCCATCGGGCGTGGTCAATCGGTTCCAACACGCCCTAGGCTATTAATTTGTCCAATTGTTCATCAATCTTTGGTTTAAGTGCAAAGGGCACTTGACGAGGCTTAAGGCGAATGGGCGCAATATCGGGGCTGAGATTAAACTATATGGGAGACCCCTTGTACTTGCCTAGCTTCTCAGAAAAAACGTCCTGGAATTCCTGGACGAGGGCAGCTTCCCAGTCATCGCTTTCGGTCTGATTGATGCCAGCTAGTTCAATTCCTAGCGGCGTGAACCACTGCAAGCCTAACAAGCTGGGCCGATCTCTATCGACGACGGTGAATGGTAGGGTTGCAGTGTGGTCTTTGAAAGAGACTTGGACGTGGCTGGAACCGGCAACTGGAATTCTGTTTCCTTGGTAGTCTTTTAATATAACTTTCTGAGTGCTGAGGTCCTGGCGACGGATGTCAGGGATCAGCTCTCTGAGGGTTTTCCAGGAGACCGTTGATAGGGACGACCCGGAGTCGACTTCCATAACGCATGGTCGATTCTCTATGGTGACCTTCACTCGGATTTTCCTTGCATCAAGGGATGAAGCGTGGCCGATGGTGATGGTTTGGTGCGCCTCTTCTCATCTAGTAGAAGTGGCTGGTGTTCGGTTTCTGTAGTAGTGGTGCCATGGGTTGCTTGGGCGGTCCCGATTCACTGGTGGGGTGCCTGATGTCTGCCAGAAATTATTTTCTCTTCGGTTTGGGCTGGACCCTCGCTTGCTTCTGCAGGCCTTTGCAATGTGGCCCCTCTTTCCACAGGAACGGCAGAGGGCGTCTAGGAATTTGCAGTCTGATCGCAGGTGATTTCCCCCGCATCCAGCACATTGATACGAGGGCTTACGATTCCGCTGGTCTCGCTGATCGCGTTCTGACCTGAGTCTGTTGACCTCCTCTTCCTCACTTTCTGATGAGGATTCGAGGTCTTCATGATGGGTGATCATTGTGTGCCTCTTGGAAAGAGGCGTAGTGTCACTGGCGAGTTGACGGTGCGGTGCGTTCGCTCGGCGCATTCGAGCTGCTGACTTCCTGGTTGCTTCTGTTGCAGTAGCATTGGCGATGACATCTGCGAGGCCGATGTCCCCCTTCGCCATAATCTTGCTCTGGGTCGTGGGGTCTTTTAGACCCAGGACAATTCGATCTCTCATGGCTTCTTCGAGATTTGCGAAGCCACAGAGTCCTCCCAGGTTTCTGAGGTCCGCGATGAAGTCCCCAACACTTTCGCTTTCCTGTTGGTCCCTCTGGTAAAACTCGTGTCTCCTGATGAGTGTTGGCACCGCTGGGGCATAATGGGCCCGGAGGATTGGGGCGAGGTTGTCCCAGTCCATTGTCTTGACTTCCGCTGGTTTTGCAAGTGCCTTTGCCATCTTAAAAACGGCGGGACCGCAATGGGTCAGGAATACAGCTCGTTTCTTGCCAGGCGTAGCATCCTTTAGATTGTTGGTCTCCAGGAACATCTGGAACCTATCCATATACGAGTCCCAGTCTTCATTATCCGGATCGAATGGAGCGGGTGGTATAGCGCTGCTAGTCATTCTGCCGCTTATTGGTGCGCTCTCAGCCACGTGCTCTGTTAGCGTTCGGTGATCAGTCAGCTCTATCGTCTCCGCATCCCATCCTCGTCGCCAGTGTTATGTCTGGGCATGTGGGCGCAAGAACGGAGACGAGGCATCGAAATAGTGACTCCAACTCTTTATTAGTGACTTCAGAACAGAGCAAAAGACTTGGGCAGCAGCAGCTCCTTTTATAGAGCTGGCTGCTGTCACAACACCCAATGGTTTGAGTTTGCCGCGCTGGGAGCGTCCAATCAGCGGCGACCCGCTGTCAGCCAATCAGATCAGCCAAAAGCGACCAATCACGATCCGCTATCAGCGGGCCAATCAGAAGTGCAGGTTTACAAACCTGTCGTGGAAATAAAACTATTAGAATTGCAAGCCAACGAGCTTGCTTAGTTCGGAACACTTATAGAAAGCCATTCAGTTCATTTTCATTTCTGCTCTAAAACCTGTTTCTTTGATTTTCCTGCATTTCTAAATGAGGCTTCTTTGAGCATTCATTTAGCAACATACACTCAGATGGAAGAGCATGGAGGATTATCTGTGTCCCTGAGATAATGCCCATGCTATGGCAGTGTTTCAAGATAACATATGAGTAGCTTAAGTCTGGAATAGGAAGGCAACTTTAGCCCACATAAGTTTTATGACAAGGCATCAGGATCCTGGAAACAGCTCATCTCTTCTACAGCCTTATGGACATATCAGATACAATTTAATGACCATTATGAGTCATGGCTTCCATCGTCTAATTTGTGACAATTGAACCCTGGGGACCCAAATTGTTGCTGACTCTGTAAACTGCTTAGACAGGACTGTAAAGCACTGTAAAGTGGTAAAGTACTATTGCTATATGTACCAGCAACCAAAAGAACCAACAATGAATGAGAACTTTTATGAAGAAATGCCAAATATTTTTTCCCTGCACAGCACCAAGTTTTCTGGTACACAGAATCTTCATTTTGCTTAGTCAGCAGTATCTATAAAGTCTTTAAAACTAGCCTATGCCAACAAAATAGGAATAAATTGCAGTCTCTTATAGTGAAAGAAATGCCACTCATTACTGTAGACAGAAGAACAGATCAGTGAAATCACATAATAATTTACTTTGTGGTAATAATGTCTTAGCATACATTTATCTTTTTTAAGCTCCCAAAAGCATTGTTTTATCGGGAATTACCATAATGTCCATATCAGTATATAGGAAATTGAAATAAAATATATGAGAATACAATATAGTTTAAAGTTTTAAGAATTACTTTGCAAAGTAGCTCTTATAGAGAGATGCTTATATAATTTTATCTACTTGTTTGGATTTCCAACTAGCCCTAGAGCATATACCAATATAGGTTTTATACCCATACAATTCTGAACATTATTTGGAAAGTAATATTATAACTATACATTTTCATTTACTTTTTTTAAAAAAAACTCAGCTTCCAGCACACATGAATGAAAGGTTGAGAAACTTCCAACAATGTTGCAAAACAGCAAATGCAAATTTGGATTTGAATCTGAAATCTGTCTTTATTAAATGTTTATTTATATATCAAATTATACATTGGCAGTGGACCCCTCTTAGAAGCCTTGTTCTTTTTCATAATTGTCATCAAATTTCAGCCACAGTTAAAACTGCTTATATAAAGTAGGTGAGGAAAGCATGTACTTTGACACTGGCTACTGAAAAAAATTATACAATCACAGCAATGTGATTTCAAAAATAAGCTAATTCCTGGGTTCCAAATTGGTTCCTAGAATTGCCTTTTTGGCATTTAGCAGGTTCTTCCTGATATTATTTTATATTTTTAACCTAATTGTTTCTTTTTTAAAAACAGGAAGTAGCATATTACAAAGCTTCAAACTTAAATATTTGAATGTTTGAAAAGAAACAAACAAAAATAAGAAGAAATAGTAGAAGCATATTAGAACACTAGACACTATATTGGAGACAATTTCATCAATTCATCTTTTTTTCAATTAAGTTTTTTGTGAATAGTCAAACTGATCACAGTGATCACTGCAGCCATTTTATGAATCACAGAATAACAGAGTTGGAAGGGACCTTGGAGGTCTTCTAGTCCAGGGTCCCCAACCGCCGTCCGCGGACCGTACCGGGCAGGAACAAGCCTTACGGCGCTGGTTGCTGGCGCCGCCATCTTTTTGGTAAAAAAGCAATTTTTCGTCAAAAAGATGGCGGCGCTAGCTGCTGGTGAGCTTTCCGGGTAGAAAGCCATTTCTACCCGAAAAAGCTCACCAGAAGCGCTGGCGCCGCATTTTTGACGAAAAATCACGTGACGCGTCACCGGAAGTGATTTTCATCAAAAAAGATGGCGGCGCCAGCTGACACCGGAACCGGGTCGCTGGCGCCCAGCTGACGCGGAACCGGGCACGCGGCGTCGAAAAGGTTGGGGATCCCTGTTCTAGTCTAACCCCTGCTCAAGCAGGAAACCCTATACTATTTCAGAGGTTGGTTGTCTAATCTCTTCTTAAAAGAGGACTCCTAATATGTTTTCAATGAGAGTTACGAGAGTCCTTATCTACCAGTTCAAAAGAATAATAATAATCATCATCATCTTCATCATCTAGTCAATACCATTGTTAATGCAGAAAATCTCTTATTACTGCAGCATCTTTAATGGAAATTTCAGATAATTTCAGACAAGTTAGAATCCATAGCTTTTTATTTGTTCTGCTGATGAACAATTGTTAGAAATTTCTTAATGTTATCTCAAAATCTCCTTTCTTCTATTTTGAGCTTGTTGGTGTAAGCTGTAACTCTGGAGCAACTGAAACAAATTTGCTCTGTCATCTTTATGACAGTCCTTCAAATATTTGAAAATGGATAGCATGCTGCTTCTTGGTAATCTCTACCCCATGCTAAACATGCTGATATAAAGCTTTAGCTGTATTTCTTCTTCCAGGGCTGAACTCTCACACATATGAAATATATAAAATAGAGTTGCAGAGATACAATAGAATTGTCCTTATGCGCCTTAGTGCTTTAATCTTTGGTGATATAACATGTGAAACTGAGCTTGCATAAATGCATGCATAAATAGAAAGCAGTGTACTTTGTTCACAGTAAAGTGTTACACTGAATTACTAAAAGAAAAACACAATTGATCCCCAGCAGCAAATGAGGGCATCATAACAAAATATTTTTATATGACCAAAATAGTTTGCAAAATCAAGATTTGAAAGTGCACTACTGCTACAACTTCAAATGCTACTATAAAGATACTTCCAGATTTTTGTGCTCTTTTATTATTTTTGCACCCAGTCTGTAGGATATCTACACATGCAACTCCTATTCATACTTTTAAGTACATATGTGTACATGTGTGCACATAGATCAACCAAGCATGATGAACAATATAGAGAGTTTTGAATGAAGACCAAGGAACACAATAGATGCAATGTACAGTATATATCTATGTATTGATGTAGGGCATATAAATCTGCAATCTTATACTCTCATGAGAGGTTATATCTGAGATAGACATGTAGAGGTTTCCTTTTTTAAATTACATTTGTAAACATTTTTTTTTAAAAAAGAAGAATGACAGTTTAAGGTACCTAGATTTAGCAGCAGTAGGCCTTAAAAACAAGGAAAATCCTAGTGGTCACATTTGTTATTTAGAATGTGGACATTTTCACTTGTTATTAATTTTTTAATAAACCCACCTAGCCTCTGATCAAATGGTAGGGTTTCAAATGAAAATTAATAGACTCCGAAGAGCCAATTAACCATAACTTCTGTCTCTTGGCCCAAGTTTAATGTCTTTATTGCCCATTCAGGTTGTTCTCCCTGCACAATCCAGGGATATGGTGTAATCGGACTAATTTTGGACAGTTATCGTGCTCATGCAGTCTTTACAATTACGTGACAGACCAGGTGGCAAGACAGTGTTGGCTTTGCTTTGCCAAGGTGCAAAACAAATTCAGCGTTCAATCAACCTGAGAGAAAAAGGACAATTCTCATTTGCATAAACATGTAGCCAGGGAAACTGGAGGCACAGAGGTATAAGGAACAGAGACCTATTTTACATGATGTGCATAGAATATTTGACAGTTTAGATTGGAGGCGTCATTGATGTGCGTAGGAATGGTACGGTTGGTTGCCATGGATATGGTTTCCCTACTGGCAGCACAAAGATTGGCAGGGATGGATGCTGGAGAGAAAAAAGATGTGCATACACATACAAACACCTAAATCGTTGCAAGTCCCTGACATACTCATTCTTTCTTTTGTTGAAAACCTATGTATCTTTTCTATGCTAATGACAGCTCATCTCGCATGCTGTGTAATCTAGCAACATTGATATTTCAGTAATAAATCATTCATGTTTAATATGTATTTATACACTCCATAAACATACATAAGGTCTAATTTTATACATACATATTTTCATAATGTGCTGACAGAGACAGAGATAGTAAGTGAGCTCTAAATAACAAACTTATTTATTTACTTTGTTTCCCTGATTTACCATATATAACAATAACATGCACTCATATATTTTCCCCATTTTTAAAAAATACATGTCCATGCTAATATAAGCAACAATCAACAACTACTTACACTAAAGTAATCATGTTAAAATGTTTATAAAAGAACAAATATGTTACGAGTTGATAATATCAAATGACAATATAATTCCATAAAATACAAGTAGTGTTAAGGAAATAACTATAACCTTCGGTGGATACTATAAAAGCAAAACATGCATTAGAGGAAGTTCCTCTAATTCCAACACAATCAATGGATTTAAACATATTTTGTTGGTGTTCAAAATGAAAAGCTGATGGAAGCTGCACAGAATTATTCATTTCATTGACATTTGCATAGATTTCAGATGTCCTGATCTACAGCTCAGTTAAAAAAACATATCTCAGTTTAAAGAAGATAATGTGCACTTCAATGAAGTCATACATTATTATTTTTTTAAAAAGTAGCACTTATTAGTATTGGATTCAGAGTTAATAGAGATTAATCCGATACAGTCAAAAACAAAGTACAGAAAACAAACACCATTCTTGGTCAATCCATGACTAATAGGTAAATTGTACCTTTTAAAAAACCAACAGTTGTTGTTTTTCACTTACTTGTACATGAACTGAGTGATGGTCATTTCTGTTCATATATCTGTCTAATGTTTAGTGAGACTATTAACTGGCTAGTGTCTAGAGCTGAGTTAGAACCATATGGCATTTTAAAATATTTCTTTAATAAAGTGAAACATTAGAGTGAAAGAGTAAAGAATTGTGAATATTTATTAAACAGCAGCACACACACAAAAAACTTCCTCACACATTTTTGGACTCTTTCTAGTCTATACAATCTTTTTTCCATGCACAAAATAGTGTTTCTTTAACCTCTCATACTTTGAAGGGCATAATTCCTCCTTAGTAATATAATATCTTTAGCTATGAATAGAGCTATTACAATTCACTTTTGGACATTGATTTTGTAAAATTAAGAGTTATAAAAAGTGTGTTATCTGTACAGTAAAGACTTGGCAGCTACGTTTTTTTGTAAAAGCACCCTAGATATTCAAAATGTCCTACCTAAGGAAGCTAAATAGACCACATATTTTGATAAGCCAGTGAGAAGAAACAGCAACATTGTCAAAAGTTCAATTCAAAGGTCAAAATAAAAGAATGGAGCATAACCCAGAGGTAAACCAAAATTGAGTAAACCTGAAGACAAGTGAAGTATAGCTACATACTATTCTCAGCAATTGTTTGCTTTCTGTTAAAGATTCATATACAGAAACTTCCAAATAATTCATCTGAATGAATTATTAGAAGCTCATAGAACAAGGAGAACAAGATTAAAAATCACTGATACATCAGTAACCCTTTGCTTCCCAGGAACCTGCCCTTGAAGCTATGCATTTATTTGACATTCTTTATATTGCTTACAGATGTCAGGAAAGGTGTTCAAGATTAGGTATGTGGAAGGAAAGTTCAGAAATGCCCTGAATTCCTGGAAGTTAGGGACAATGGGCAAATAAGCCTCCTCTGAAGCCAAGCATTTTTTCCAGCCTTCCTTTTCTTTTGTTATTCAGATAAGGGTTCTAAGGTAGTCATTCTCAACATTTTCTTCACCGCAGACCTGCTTTAAATACCGTTTTTGGCCATAGACTATGGCCACAGACAACCGAAACTTAACTCAAGTTTTAAATCATAACATTTCTTCAAGCCTTCAGACCTCCTGTGACAACATCACAGGCCCCCAGGGATCCACATACCACTGGTTGAAAATCACTGGGATCTTAGCATACGCAACAATAAAGAGCATGACAAACTTATCACAGAAGAAACTATAAGAGTTGCGATTGTTTGTATTTTTGAACCAACCTTTTTTTTCTATGCAGCAATTCAGTGTAAAGCATTGCCAACAGAGGCCTTACCAACAACCATTGAAATTTATCTAGAAAAGAGGAATCTGCTACTATTCAAGGTAATTTGTACCCTTGTCCAGTTGCTTTTGTTACAGTAAAATAATAGAAACTACAATGATTCCAAAGTCTATGAAATTGCATTCTCCCAAAGTTACTTTTCTGTCTTAATGGCATTGCCTGTTTTAACATCTTCCCAATCTAATAACCCTAATCTCCTACAACCAAAATAATCAATATTAACTGTCTCCAAGGAGATAGAACAAGAAAGCTACAGGAAACAGTAGCATTGCATGCTGAATCCTTCTTTTCTCCATATAGATCACAATACAGTGGCTGACAATGAACATTACACATAGCAGAATTCCTACTGAAAACTAAATATGGGTCAACAGAACAGGCCATGTTATAAATGCAGTAAAATCCTAGGTTCATCCTTGGCATCTCAAAGCTAAAAGGTTTTCATGATAAATAATGTAAATAATTTCTGTTTGGAACTAGGGAAAGTTATTGTAAGTCAAACCAAACAATACACATCTAGATGGGCAAAATCTGCTCTAGTATAAGTAGAATTCCTTTTGTAGAGAACAGTATAGGAATTTTATTCTTCATAAAGTCATGATTTTGGGGATGGGGGTAGAGGTGGAAGGACTAAATTATCCTAACATTTTCCCATTTTCCATTTTCACAATTCCTAGTTGCCAAAAAGCTAGTTCTTTCTGTTTGTTTCTTTATATACCTTGTACAGGATTTAAAACATAAGAGGTGTGGGAGGAGCAAGTACATGTCTCAATAAACCAGCATGCTGTGACCAAATTCCTAATTCCATAGGAACACAGCAGTCTGTCCTCAGTCTGTTGGATAACCAGCTCCAATATTTCAAGCTGTGAACATAATTCTTAGCCTTCAGAAAAGAAATTCTGCAAAACTCTGCTACTCATGGGCAAGCATATGCTTGCTGGATTGCCATTTATTATCATGCAGAGTTCCAGCAATCGTTCTCATTTTGGAAACAGCATAAATATGAACTGACTTGTAGAAAGTCAGTCCTGGGCTTTCATTTAAATATTAGGATCCTCTTTATCCTTCAAATTATATTAAGTGAAATTATATGAAGTGAAATTATACCTGGATTCCTCAGAGCCTCTGAGTTGATTAATACCATATTAACCATGTCCAGTTCACATGCAACATCTTCATTTGGTTGAGGAAGCAAAAAGTGGATGTCTTCCCACATGGTACTGGATCTTAATTGAGTCCAGTTTTAAATCTAGTTTACTTTAATATGATGTTTTTTATTCAATGTAAACCACATTACTAATAGGACCATGCATGCTTTGACAGTGATATAGAAGAAAATTCAGCATCTAATGCAATACAGCTTGCATATCATCTCCTGCTATTCATGGTGATATCTAGGTACTGAGAGAGAGATCTAAAGAGAGATCAAGAGAAAAGGGGGAAATGAAAGAAATAAAGAGAGAGATTTCTATGTAATCCTAAGCATTTTAAGGATAGATGATGATAATGATAGATGATAGATAGAATATATATATATATAGATAGATAGAGTATATATATATATATATATATATATATATATATATATATATATATATATATATATATATATATATATATATATATATACACACACACACACACACATACATATATACTATATATATATATATATATTATATATATATGGATCTTTGGTTATTCGGGTTTTTCCGCGTAAAATTGGAAGTATCTAGGCGACGTTTCGATGAAGTCTCATTCATCATCTTCAGGCTTGTGTCTTCAGTTTGTGCTTCTCAGAGTAAAGCTCAGAGTGAGCTTGCAGCTGCTTCTTCCTTTTAACTGCTAGTGGGGGTGTGACTTGATTGGGTGGGGGCTTGGCTGTGTTCTGATTGGGTGGGGGCGTGTTCTCATTGGTTGGGGGTTTGGCTGTGTTCTGATTGGGTGGGGGGTTGGCTGTGTTCTGATTGGCTGGGGGTGTGTTCTGTTCAGGTGGGGGCTTGGTTGTGCTCAGGTTATTCTTAGCTGCTGGGGGATTTGAGCTGGTGAGCTGTGATCCTGTTGTTTGGCTTCACGTTCGTGGTCGTGCCACATCTTCATGGTGGGCATCAGTTCGCTTCATGTATGGGTCGGAGGGGTTTGAAGCGGGTAGTGATGCAGCTGTGGTACGGCTTCTGGTCCGTGGTCGTGTCTCATCTTCTGTGTGGGTGTGAGTCTGCTTTCTATGTGGAAGTGTGGTGGTAGCATCTTGTGTGGCCCTCATGGGTTCATCGAAATGTCGCCTAGATACTTCCAATTTTACGTGGGAGAAAACCTGAATAACCAAAGATCCACATACAAATACCTGCAAAAACCTCAGAAAACATATATATGTATGTATGTATGTATGTATGTATGTATGTATGTATGTATGTATGTATGTGTAGGTCTAGGTGTGTTTGGGTCTTTTCCCATGTAAGATTAAGAGTATTTTGGTGATGTTTCAGCAAGGTCCCACTCGCCATCCTCAGGCTGGTGCTTTCGGCTTTGTGCCAGTGCAAGCAATGTGTGATCGGCGCTGCCATCTCTCTATAAATACTGGTGGTGGGGGCTGGTGTGCTGGGCTGGTTGGCTGCGCTGCTGCCTCTTGATTGGCCAATGATCCACAAAAACACACTGAGACATAATGGAGACCTAGAAGATGAACAGACCTATGGAACAGCTGTCCTGCCCTACATAAGAGGTACTACAGACAAAATCAGTAAGATACTACACAGGCATCACATCAAGACTGCCTTCAAAACAGACAGAAAAAAAGCAGCCATCCTAAGAAACCCCAAAGATAAAATTGACCTGGAAAACCAAGGCATATATGGAATCCCCTGTGCATCATGCCCTGCCACATATATTGGACAGACCAATAGAAGAATAAGGGCCCGCTTGGATGAACACAAAAATGCAGTAAAAAAGCTGGAACACATTTCCTCACTAGTCCAACACATGAAAGCAACAGGTCATAGCATCAACTTCAATGGCACCAAAACCCTAGCCACTATAGAAAACCCCAGCCACAGAATTATCAGAGAAGCCATAGAGATTGAAAAAAGACCTGAAAGCATGAATAGAAGAGATGATTCCACCAGACTGTCAATTATTTGGAAGCCTGCACTCACAAACAAAAAAATCTCCACACCACAAGCCAGGCAAACACCTGGGCACAAACAGACTCCCCCTGATACCTCCAGCTCAAACACACCCCAACCAGGCACCCAGATGAAACCTAGCTTCCTAATAAATGATAGCCATCCATTTATCCATTTAGCCATCCATCCAGAGCCAAGCCGCACTAAAAGCCTCCAATACAGGAACACAATGTTGCCAGCCAATCAAGACAAAAAAAACCACAAAACAGACAGAAGATATTAGAAACACCAATCAAGCAGAACACAGGAAACTCCAAGACCAATAAACAGAGACCAAGACTCCCAACCAATCAGGATGAAGAAAAAACCATTCTGGCACAGCAGTAGGCTAGCCCCAAATTTAAAACTGAAACGGCTGTGAAAGTCTGACTCACAGATGAACACAATACAGAAGCCTGATGATGGCAGATGAGATTCTGCCGAAACGTTGCTACAACTTTAAAAGCACAACTATAATGACATTGGAAAATACCCGAACAAAGCTGAATAATACACACACACACACACACACACACACACACACACACACACACAAATCATCAATAAAACCTTTTCTGTCTCCTTCTTCTGTTTTTAATAACACAGACATTTATAATCTAAATGTTGTCTTCTGTTAATATGTGTCTCACCCTCAGGGAGCTTTGGAATTTCTTTACAATTTATTTTAAAATGTAATTCTAAGCCAGGGGTGTCAAACTCGATTTCATTGAAGGCCGCATCAGGGTTATGTTTGACTTTGGGGGGCTGGGTGGGCATGCCCAGGGTGGGCATGGCCAGCTTGATGTCAATCATGCCAGGAGACACCTGTGGTGGTCCGGGCCAGGTTGGGTGTATCCTCCTGCAGCCCTCTTCCAGCAAGAATGGAGCCTGGGAGGGCCACGTGTGGCCCTCCCAATCTCCATTTTCACTGGCAGAGGCACTGTGGGCTGGTCCTTCACTTTTTCCAGGGTGGCCCTGAGGGCCAGATCTAAAAACCCCATGGGCTGGATCTGGTCCACGGGCCTTGAGTTTAGCACCCCTGTCCTAGGTTTATCATATTATTACTCTAAGATGATTGAAGCAGCTGGTAGTGTTCTCCCTTATCCCATCTTCTCTTCCCCCTCCTACTCAAGTTCATGATCCTTTCCTTAGGATTATTGATTGTGAAAAGCAGGACAGCTGCAAGATAGTAAAAAAACATACTATGCAGCAAAAGCAAGAACATCTTGCACATATTCTCAGCCATGTTGTAGCTAAGAATGCAATCTCAGAATATCCCCATATATTTTCCTTTCCTTTGGGGGAAAAACAATAAAAAGCAACTTCTTTTCTATCAGATTAAATGAGAATGGTTGCAAAAAAATACTATAAAGGTTTTCAACACACCACTACTTTTTAACATAATAGTGTATTGTGTTAAGGAGTATATGCTTGCACAGGCCCCAATATCTATGGGCAGGAAGGGGTGGTTCATATTTGAAAATGGATTTATTACCTTTATTCTTTTTAGAGAAAAGCAAGAAACATGTAAAATAGCCATTTCATCAAGCATAGCAATCACTCTGTGGATTTCTGTGATGTCATGACAATAATCACGATGAAACTTCATTTTCTTTGCTATCTACAACACATTTTCGATAATCATTTGCAAGGGTTTCACAGTTTCACCTGCTAGATGTCAAGCAGGTTATATTTGATGCTGCTGCTGCTATCCATTCGATTGTGTCTGATTCTTGACAATTCTATGAACCAGTTCTCTCCATATTTGCTACTCCTCTATGGTTTCTTTTAACTGTTTTTACGCTTTGGCTGGTGTCAGCTTTGATGGTGTCGAGCCACTGTGTTTTTTGGCAGCCTCATTTCCTGTTACTGCTGACCATTCAGAGCATAACTGCCTTTTCCAGTGACTTTCAGCGCATGACATGGCCAAAATAAGTAAGGTGGAATTTTGTGATTTTGCCTTCCAGTGATATGTCTGGTTTTTTTGTCCAGTGCTTGCTTGTTTGTCACCTTTGCTGCCAAGGAATATGCCAGAGTCTTCTCCAATACCATGGCTTAAAAATAGTTGATATTCCTCCTTTCTAATTTTTTTTATAGTCTAGCTTTCAGAACTGTAGATAGCTATGGGATATATGGAAGCATGAACTAATCTGCATTTAATTGCCACACTGGTGTCCTTGATTCTTCATATTCAATTTATGCTAATCATTGTTGCATAACCAAATGCAATCCAATGCTTTATTTCTGGACTGTATTTACTGCTTTAATCAAACTGTGGTCCTAGGAAAATGAATTTTTGCACATATTTGATCTCTTCTTTGTCAATTGTTATTTTCACATGTCTTTTCCCAATGGTCATGAGCTTTTTTTTTTTTTTTTTTTTTGATCTTCCAGAAAAGCCAAATTTCTCTCTTTCAGAATAGAATAGAATAAAATAGAGTAGAAGAGAAGAGGAGAGGAGAGGAGAGGAGAGGAGGAGAGGAGAGGAGAGGAGAGAAGAGAAGAGAAGAGAAGAGAAGAGAAGAGAAGAGAAGAGAAGAGAAGAGAAGAGAAGAGAAGAGAAGAGAAGAGAAGAGAAGAGTTGGAAGGGATCCTCCTGCTCAGGCAAAAAACTGTATACCATTTCAGAAAAATGGTTGTCTAATCTCTTCTTAAAAACTTCCAGTGTTGGAGCATTTTCAACTTCTGGAGACAAGTTGTTCCACTATCAATTGTTCTAACTGTCAGGAAATTTCTTCTTGGTTCTAGGAGAGAATAAACAATTGTAAAATAGTTTACAACTAGATAATTTATACCCATAAAGGGGAATATTTGTAGCTCAGGGTTGAAATAAGGGACCCTTGGTGCTCTTTGAGCTCACTTGCTTGTTTTCTTGCAGATGTTTCATTACCCAAACTAGGTAACATCATCAGTGCTAGTAAGGACCGCTGTTTGCTGTCAGTTTATATTCTCATGACTTGCCCTGTCAGTATTGGTGGGGGTGGTCTTAGAGATTCTTTGGTTGGGCTATTTCTGTTGGATCTTTGGCAGTTTCTTGATTAGGGTATTGTTTATTTGATTGTTGGTCTGATGATAACATTGGAGTTAATCTATGCTGATCTGGGTGCTGATTGATGGTGGAGAGGTGCTTGGGTCTTTTGTTGTTTTTTGGACTGGTTGATTGTCTGTTTTGCACAGACTATAGATGCTAGTAATGTCTATGTGTCCACTGATAATTGTCAGAGTGCCAGGCTTCTGGTATGCTGGATGCTCTGCAGTGGATAAGATGCTCCAGAGAGTTATAAACACAGCACAAAAAATCATCTGTTGTGTTAAATATGCATGACACTACATTTACATGGGTCACGTTATATGCAAAGTGGAGTCTGATGTCAGACTCCACTTATTGATTTCAGCCGCTGGCGGGAAGATTGAATCCCCATCAGTGGCTGAAGTATTGGACAGTGCCGGCTATAAAAGTATTGGACAGTGCTGGCTATAAAAAGCCGGCGCTGGCCGCGTTTGTGGCTTTTGATTCCGGTTGTAAATAAAGAGTTCCTTCCACTCCTTCTTCATCCATGCCCATCTAACACTGGCGATGAAGGTGGGATACTGAGGAAGACAAAGGACCTCGTGGGGCACCACGGCCATTTTCCAGCTGTTTTGTGAACTCAACCGTTCAGACCGACAGAGAAACAACACTGCCCACCAACCCTTATCAATCCCATTTGAGCCAATCAAAGAGAAGTGGTCCTCATACATGGAAGATTCAACCCAAATCTGGTGGTGAATGGGATGCAGGCAGAATCTGATGGGAAAAAGAAGGCTTACTTGTTGATCTATTGCGATTCAGAACTCTATGAACTAACCGAAGCCCTTGTTGCAGATGACCTAGAGAATGTCTCCTGGGATGAACTGCAACGAGCATTGATGGGGCATTTCGACCCTACCCCATCGTACTTGGCAAACTGGAACAACTTCTATATCCAGAGCCAAAAAGAAAGGGAAAGCATAAGTGATTTCGTGGCTGCACTGTGGAAACTGTCAAAGAACTGCAAGTTCTCAAATGCCAAAGAAATGATCCAGGATCGGCTAGTCCTCAGCCTTAAGGATTTAACCCTTGCAGAAGAGACTGTTTGCAAGAGAGGACATCTCGTTCAACCAGGCTCTGGAAGAACAAAAGCCCTGGAAGCCTCCAACTCTTCTGCAGCCCAAGTCAAGGGCAACAGCAAGGTCCACGCCACCCAAGCTATGAGGGGAACACCGTGTAGTCCATCCGGCTGCAAAAGCAGTGACAGCAAGAAGGAAGATGTCCACCGTGTGAAAACCAGCAAACCCGAAACTGCCAAGGGGACCAAGCATTGTGGAAGCTGCAGAGGAAATCATCCTCAGTCCACCTGCCATTTTAAGGAGGCAATCTCCAGGCGATGCGAGAGGAAAGGCCACATCACGGAAGCCTGCAGAGCCAGCCAACCAGCGGACAACCCGAGCAGCAGAACATAATCCTCAAACAGACTATACAAGAGATGACATTTGGTGCAAAATTTAAAAAACAAGATGGCAGCCAGGAAGAAGAAACCTACCATACAATCAGGGCTACATACATGCTCGCATGAGACACACAGACCCTATTGAAACCAACAAGTTTCTCACCAAAGTGAGGATTGATGGAACCCTATGGTCAATGGAAGTGGACTCAGAGTCTTATATATCAATGATATCCTGGACAGCCCTCCAGAAAATCAATCCCGACATCCGCCAAAGTCAGCTTCAGCCACAACGAATAATATTAAAGGACTACCAAGGCTACAAAATATCAGTCCTGGGAAATAAAATCTGCCACATGGAATATGGGGACTTCCAGGGATCCCTACCACTGACCATTGTGGACCAAGATCTGCCCAGCCTCCTAGGGAGAGAGTGGTTCACACCGCTGCAAATCAGCCTCACCGGCATCCACGCAACAGCGATAACCAGAGCAAGCGCCAGAGAGAATCTAGATGTTTTGGAGAGGAAATTCCAGGATGCTTTCAGCAGCAAACTGGGCAAGTATAAGAGACCCCAATAAATTTTAGCCTAGACCCCAATATAGCCCCTGTCTGACTTTAGGCCTGGAGAGTCCCTTTTGCTCTGCGACCCAAGGTTGAAGAGCAATTAAACAAACTGGTAGCTCAAAGCATCCTTGAGCCAGTAGACCACACAAAGTGGGAGACCCCTATAGTGACCCCTGTAAAGCCTGATTCACAAATTCAATCAGAATCTGTGGAGACTACAAGAGTACTCTGAATATCACTCTACAACAGAGCGCATATCCAGTACCAGTAGTCCAGCACCTACTACATTCATTGATTTTTGCTAAGTTGGACCTAGCACAGGCATATCAACAATTGCCTGTGGATGCAGCAACCACTGAAGCCCATACTATCATAACCCACAAGGGCTCATTCAAGTGCAACCGGCTGCAATTTGGAATTAACATAACCCCCAGCCTTTTCTAAAGCATAATGGAAAGGCTGCTACAAGGTCTGCCAGGAGTAGTTCCTTACTTTGATGATGTAATAATCTCGGCCAAAGATAACCCTCAAATAATGGACAGGGTCCGAACAGTATTAGAAAGATTCCAAGAAGTGGGACTCAAGTTAAAAAGGAACAAATGCCACATTGCCATACTGAGCGTAGAGTCTTTGGTCTTCCAAATCAATAGGTCAAGCATCCGACCCATGAACAGGAAACTGAAAGCGATTAAGGAAGCCCCACCCCACAGAATAAAGGGGAATTCCAAGCATTCTTGGGATTATTAAACTTTTATAACATATTCTTACCACAGAAGGTGACCTTAGTGGAGCAACTACATAGACTGTTGGATAAGAATACAACCTGGAAGTGGGGACCCCCAAGGACGCCATGCTGTCCAAAATATAAGACATTTTAACCTTGGACACAGTCTTGATGCAATATAGCGAGACCCTGCCTCTATGGTTAACCTGTGACATATCCCCATATGGCATCGGGGCAGTTCTGAGCCATAGACTACCAAATGGAAAGGAAGCCCCCATAGCTTATTATTCTAAAACTTTGTCAAAAGCAGAGAGGAACTATGGCCAAAGAGACAAAGAAGCCCTCGCTGCCGTAGCTGGAGTGAAACATTTTCATGAATGCCTATAGGGCAGACACTTCAAGTTGGTCACTAACCACAAGCCGCTGCTCAGCATTCTCTCAGGAGACAAACCCACGCCAACATCTTATTGCCAAGAATGCTAAGATGGAAAGTTTTCCTGGCAGCGTATAACTATAGCCTTCTACACAGACCAGGAAAGGACGTTTCACATGCCGACACGCTCAGCAGGTGTCCCCTGCCAGACCTAGTGGAAGACCCTGCTCCCGCGACTGCCATATTCCTTGTAGAATGTTTCAAACCAGGATTAGTGATGGCAGTGGACAAAGGACAAAACATTGGTGCAAGTTTTGAACTGGGTATGGCGGGGGTGGCCGAACAAGACAGAAGGGGAGGAATTCAAACCATTCAAAGACAGACATCTACAGCTGTCAGCATTAAAGAGGTGTTTGTTATGGGGAGAAATGGTGGTGGTACCACAACATTAAGGGAAAGAATTTTGGGATTACTACATGAAGGGCACCCCAGGATAGTAAAAATGAAGGCCCTAGAGAGGAGTTACTTCTGGTGGCTGGGGATAGACAAAGATATTGAAACCTGGGTTGCCACATGCTCACCATGTCAGGAATCCCAACTGGTCCCTCCTGCAGCATCCCCCCTTAAGTGGGAAAAGCCCTCAACACCATGGGGTCACTTACACATAGACTTTGCAGGACCCTGCCAGGGACAAATGTTCCTAATCATGGTCGATATCTACTCTAAATGATTGGAGGTGATTATCATGAAATCCACTTATCATTAGACTCCACTTACTGGTTTCAGCCACTGGCGGGAAGATTGAAGCCCCATCAGTGGCTGAAGTGTTGGACAGTGCCGGCTATAAAAAACTGGCTGGCCACATTTGTGGCTTTTGATTCTGGTTGTAAATAGAGTTCCTTATACTCCTGGGTCCACTCCTTCTTCATCCGCGCCCATCTAACAGGTTGCTCTCTTTCTTCTTTAGAAGAGCTTGCAAAGACCAGACTCTTCTCTAGAACACTAAAAATCTCCATAGACCGTTCTCATCCTAGACATTCATATTTTGATCTGTTACCATCAGGAAGGCATTATAGGTGTCTTACAATGAGGACTAATAGATTGAGAAACAGTTTCTTTTCCATGGCAGTAATTGTCTTGAATCAAGCAGTGCATTTTTGATTTAGTCCTATTATTATTATTATTATTATTATTATTATTATTATTATTATTATTATTATTATTATTATTAAAACTCTGTAGTGTGATTGTGACATGGTGTTTGGGGCACTGTGCTGGAGTAGCTTTCAAATTTCATTGTATTTGTGGAATGCAATGACAATAAAGGTATTCTATTCTATTCTATTCTATTCTATTCTAAAAAATCCCTGTTTTTGGACCAGGCCTGGTCTAGGATTGTCATTTTTTTCCCAATTGAAACTATGTATAAAACTGTCTATATAGATAATTGATGTGATTAAATTATATCTGGTTTTACCAACAATGTAACCTAACCATAACCATACTAGTCTGATGATTGATTAACCATACTAGTCTGATGATTGATTGATTGACTGGTTGGTTGGTTGGTTGATTGATTGATTTAGCCTTGACCAGGGGTGGGATTCAAATTTTTTAACAACCAGTTCTGTGGGCGTGGCTTAGGTGGTGGGCATGGCTTAGGTGGTCATGTGACTGGGTGGGCATGGCTTGGTGGTCATGTTATTGGCTGGGTGTGGCCAACTCAATATTACTCACATTGAGGTACACATCTCCTCACCTGGCCTCTCATGACTGTAGGGATGCTGCAACAGTCGTAAGTGTGAAAAATGGTCATAAGTCACTTTTTTCAATGTCATTGTAACTTTGAATGGTCACTCCACACAAGGAAAGTACCAGCAAAGGAGGGGGGGAAATTCCAGAGAAGTTCCTGAGACAGGAAGTCTAGTCCTGCCAAGAATGTAATAAGGGTTAATGGAGAGGCAGTTTCTGTAAGAAACACCTGAATGTTTCCTTCCTGCCTTCCTTACAGGATTAGGCCAGTAATTTCTTCTAACAACTGGTTCTCCGAACTGCTTAGAATGTTAACAACAGGTTCTAGCGAATAGGTGCAAACTGGTAGAATCCCACCCCTGGCCTTAACCCTTGGTGAATGCCTGGACTAGTCCCTGCAGTTTTCCTGACAAGATTTCATTGCTATTTGCCATTAGCACCTTCCTAGATCACTATTTGCCATTAGCATCTTCCTAGGCTAAGGGAGAGTGATTGGCCCAAGGTCATCCAGCTGTCCTTGATCCTAAAGTGGAATTAGAACACATGGTCTCCTGGTTTCTAGTCTAGTTCCTTTAACCACTAAACTGACTCTCAATAACAGCTGTACATAGAATAATTCAGAAATGCCTGAATACTTTGTTTAATAAAGAAAGATAAAAAAGCAATATAGCAGGACAAGGATGATGGTTTCAATGGATTCTTCTCCAGAAGAGCTCAGTCTTAGCCCAATTCTGGCAGTTGAAGTCCACAGCTTTTCAAGTTGCCAAGTTTGAGAAACATAGCACTAGATTGTCAATTGTAGTATGTGACTAGAAAGCTGTTCAACAAGCTGAAAAATCCCCCTCTAGAAGCTGATTTGTGTGAACACTATCAAACAGTAGATGCACTCAGAAAGGATACAAGCATCCTATGCATTGTTATAAGCAAGGACAGCTGTAACATGCCCTACATGACACCATCTTTGAAGAGTATTCAACAATTTAAGCAGGTGCAAAATTCAGTGGTACAAGCAACTACGGACACCTTTCATTTGGCATACATGACATCTGTGTTCTACAAGCTGCATTGGCTACCAATATGCTTTCAGGTACATTTCAAGATGTGTTAGTGGCCTATAAGGCATTCCATGGCATAGGGCCATGTTATTTGTGGGACTATCTCTCCCTAAGAGAAGAGCCAAGCTCTGATTTGGCAATTAGGAGTGTGATCCGGTGTGTCCATAGATGAGAACCATTTCTGTCCTGGCACCCAACCTCTGCAGCACCATTTCCCCAGAGATTACCTGACTCCAATAGGTTTCTACAAAGCCTTACAAACTTGGTTTTGTTGTTAAATTT
Organism: Notechis scutatus; assembly: GCF_049901735.1. Taxonomy (NCBI): domain Eukaryota; kingdom Metazoa; phylum Chordata; class Lepidosauria; order Squamata; family Elapidae; genus Notechis; species Notechis scutatus. Next base: position 229,463,369 of record NC_142010.1, on the reverse strand, counting down.
CTGGGAGGGGGGTGTAGTTGAGCCTATATCTTGGTCATTTTTGGTTTCATTTCAGCTTCTATTTTATCTTTTTCTAAGGTATTTACGGGATTAGTTTCATATGTTCCAAATGAGAAGTCATATAAAATAAATACATAAACCTGTGAAAAAATCATACATGCAATGTGTTCAAAATAATTACCTACATGAAAACTAAGGCAATGTTATTTGTATTAAGTGAGGAGTTTTTCTATTATCTCAGTCATAGCCAAGAGCCAATTAGTTCTTAAGAAAAGTTTAGATTACTGATATTTCTTCCAAACTAATATGTAAATAGATAGATAGGTAGAAGGGGAGATAATAAATAGATTGTAATTGTAAGTCAAAGTTAGCAGAATGAGTTGTATGCCCCATTAAATAACGTTTCTGTCTATGTGGTACACCTAAATATTTTGTGTTTGTATGAAAGCAAAGATTCTCCTTCCTTTCAAATTAGCGTGTTTGCAATTATATTTTATTTGCTCTAATTAAGTATGCTCTACTTATCTAAAGTTTTTTAAAATCACCTGGAAAGAAATTACAAATCATGTCCATATCCATGAGAGGAAGCGTGTAAGTAATATTAGAAGTAAAGGTATCTTTCCACGTTTACTAACTTACTAAGCTTAAATCAGCGCTTTGAATTCCATTATGTGCAATCATGGGCCAGCATCCTAACAGTTGAATGTAGTTGCTGAAAGCATTATTTCTATTAGATAGAGAGTATTCAGAATGATTGTGGCATGATAACAGGCAGGTCTGAATATCTGAGTTACTTGATCTAAAGAAGTAAGTACTTATGCCTTCTGCAAATTTAAAAGGGGGGCTGAAAATATCTAGACTCAAACATGCTCATAATAAGGTGGGTGATGTGATCATTTCAGCCTACTATGCTTTGACAGAGGAGAAAAATTGGGTTGGATTATGGTAGGAAAAATAAGGGTCAGATTGTAAAATCGTGCCCAGAGTGGAGTAGTACAGATAATCATTATGAAAAGATAATTTAACATGGTACATCAGCACTTGGCACATCAACTGCCTGTTTTGTCCCATTAAGTGGTGGGGAAAATGTATTCCATTTCTACAATTGATCAGAAATCATGGAAACTAACGGAAGTGATATAGCAATTGTCAACCACTTGGAAAGACAATACATATATGCCAAGTGGTTACATACACACTGTGCTAAGTTATCACTAGGAAAAATGTTGTCTCTCTTCATCCTCTGTTACTTTTAAAGATCAGAAACACTTTCAGATTTCCACTTTCTTATGAATCATAGCAAATCGCCATGGAAAAGTTATATTCCTTACTCTACTCTACTACATAGGATTATTCCTGTAAGAATATTAAGAAATAACCATATGTATATTCTGAGTTCCTTGGAAGAATATAGGGTCTTTCAAAAAAGTGTAGCAGTCATAATACATACATGAAAATAACAAAATGGATGTGAAGAGTAAACCAGCAGAATTAGAAGGATGATCATCCAGAAATACCTAGGTTATATCATTTCTGGTCTTAGAAACTCCAATAAGTTGCTTTTAACTGTACCTGCTCTTGGGAGAGAAAATTAATAAAGAGTTCTGATATGAAACTCACTTCATAAAAATACTACAATGGGAAAACCCAAGTAATAATTTACTATGATTAAATGATAAAGCAATCAGTTATAACTCCAAATCCATTTTCTTCTGTCTTCTCCCACCTTCCTTTTAAATCTGTTGTAGATATGAAATAGCATCTTACCAGTTTGGTGAAAAGATAGAATTCAGTCAAGTGCCATAGGGCACTCAAACCTTCCTATTGTCTACCAGCTTAGTCATGGCTGGCACATTAAAATAAATTATCTAGTCACCTTTTAAAAGTGTAATTATGAGACAACAGCAGTCACTGGAGAAAGTCAGATTGCCTAAAATATCAGATATATACTATATAAGAAGTCACATGAAGACTTGTGCCTTTGTTTTTAAAATATATTTACAGATCTTTATTGTTTCTATCAGACCGGTTGTAATATGTGATTCTAAAATTTTGACACTGGCTGATTTCTGTAGTATTTCGGCATTGAGTATAGGAATGGGAGAACAAAGTGTGAAGCTGCCCACTACTGTACCTTAAAATCTTCCATCTTTTGTTCTTAGCATTTCTACTCTCCTGCTATTTCAGGATTTAGTATTTTTCATTACTGTTCTTCAGATTATTCTACTTCTAATCACTTCCATTTTAAGTGAATGGGAAATCTCTTCCTAGTTTGTAGAAAATTCAGAAAAAAAACATTAAAAATTGAGCACTGTTCAATAATTCATTGTTCCTCAAAAGTGAAATCCATCACCTAAATTCAAAGGCTTGCTCTTCTCTGGTAACAGCTGTGATGGAACTAGAAAAGCTGCAGGCCAAATTTACTAACAGTGGATGACAAATCATCAGTTTCCCCCCAGCTTCTGCATTGTACTAGTGCTATTCAGAAAGGTTGTTCTGCGGATGATTGGAAATTGTGCATTTCCCAGCTGTTCCATCACTCCTTAAAGATTTCTGTTAAGTTCATTTATGCTACACTCCCAATTTGAGTTTTTAAACTAGGCTGAAAGTATTTGATTAATCCACATGATTAATTGATTTCACCAATTTTGTGAAATCACAAGTTTTTCAAATATCTGTTAACTAGGCAATTTTTAACATATGTGAAAACTTAGCTTCTTCAGGCCATAATCACTGTTTGTGTGTTCCTGGTGTGTGTGTGTGTGTGTGCATATGTGTGTGTATAAGTAACCACATAGGTTTATTTATTATTATATACAGTATCTGTTCATTTCCAGGAAAAATTGCTAAGATAATATCTCCCTTCCCTTCCCTTAGAAATGGGTATGTCTACTTTAATGAAAAGAAGGACGAGGAGTGACATAATAGCAGTGTTCCAATATCTAAGGGAAAGCCACCAAGAAAAAGGGATCAACTATTCTCCAAAGCACCTGAAGGCAGGAAGAAACAACGTATGGAAACTAACCAAGGAGAGAAACAACTTAGAACTAAGGAGAAATTTCCTGACAATTAGAACAATTAATCAGAGGAACGACTTGCCTCCAGAAGTTGTGAATGCTCCAAAACTGGAAGTTTTAAGAAGAGATTGGATAACCATTTGTCTGAAATGGTATCTGGTTTCCTACCTAAGCAGAGGGTTGGACTAGAAGACCTCCAAAGGCCCTTGCAACTCTGCTGTTCTGTTAGTCTGTTGTTCTGTTATCCCTTCCCCTCCCTACTTTATGACTGTTAGAATCCAGATTTTTGTAGTTGGCACCAAAATGAAATAAACAAAAATAATTTTCAAATAAATAGTTAAGAGTTTGATTTTGCCTGCTAATGTTTTTATGTAGAAATTGTCTTCTTTGTTTTGACTATTTAACACTGCACACACATAATTTTGGACTACTAGTCTCTAGAATCTTACTATGAGATCTTTCCGGGCTTGTTCTTGATTCATAAAACTGAAGACAGTTGAAATGAAATTTAGAAAAGACTTATATCCTGTCAATGCGTAGAAGCCTCCCTCCACTTAGAGTGATTGGTTAGAGGCATGCATATCCAGGTGAATATCTCATTTCTTGCAGAACTAAAAGGGTCAACTTTAAATTCTGGATAGAATTTCTGTGTTTAAGGTTAAGATATCATGCTCATTAAAAAAAACCTATCCTTCCATTTAGATTACTCCACCTATCGGCAGTTTTGGGGCTTCAACAATGGAAATAAATCATAAATATTGTCTTGATATATACAGTGGATAAAGTTTCTAAATTATATTATTTCTTAATGTATTATTATATTCAATGGCAGCAATGATTTTTTTTTCTGACATTTTTTTTAAATAATGCCACTAAGTAGAAGTTTTTCCCTTTTCACAATGTTTTGTTTTGTTTACATATTAGTCCAACTATTTGTAATGTTTTCCAAACACTTTAATTTTATACTGTCCATATAATATTATTTGTATATGTTCATGACATCTTGTACATTGGTTGTACATTTAGGTAAAGGGACAATTTGTAATAATACACTCATTTCATTTTCTTGACTTTATTTATAGAAACTATATGTTCCATACTATATAAAGATTATTTTTAATTAATATTCTCATATTCTAGCTATAATAGCAATAATAATGATAATAGTAGGTATATGTTTGTGTGTCTTTGTTTTATGTGTGCATGCAAGTATGTCATACAATTTGAATAAAAATGTACTGCATGTTCATATGCAACAATTAATTCTATTCAGAGAATTTTGCCATCAATTTCCCCTCTGTGATATTTTACCAGGACAAAGAAAGGCTGGGGTGGGGGGAAGAGGGAAGCAAATATAACAAAAAATGGCAATCACACAAACCAGATGTATCTGTCTATAATTTGAGCAAATATCCTTGAGTATTGCTTTGCAATATAAGCTTTTCTGTGGAGAGAGCGTTTTATGCCAGATAATCATTGCTTTGTGGCTGTATCTGCAGATAGACATGTGTGGGTGTGAAAACAAGAAAAGATAGTTACTGACCGTTCTCCACTTGTGGTTTGGTGCTGTTATTTTTTTTAACATGCTTTATAAGATTTTATTTCTGCAGTGTTAAAATATTATGATAGATGGCAGTTTGTCTCCATGAATTGCACTAAAAGAAGGGGGGAAAGTCCATTCCTTGGGAAAAAATGTCACTTGTATAAATACAAATCTTTTTCTTCCTCTCTTTCAATATGTATTCTAAGCCTCTGTTAGTCTAAAGGATAATTCTGTCTGCAGTCACAGTCCTTGGTAAGCTGCCAAGCACAATAGGGCATTAATTAACATGTGCCAGGGATTCATCAACATGCACTGTGGTGGAGAGCCATTGCAGCTGCCCCCTCCTCCCTACACCTCTTTTCCTTTGTCCATGTAATTCATAAAAGATCTTCTTCAGTATGTAAATCACTTTTTGCAAACACCCTACAATACAATGCCCCTTTTATTTTCCAGATGCATTGTCAGGTTTCTTCAACATCCAGAAAAGATACTGACTCTTTCTAAATGGGATTGGGGAAAATGTATTTTAAATACTTGTGAGAGATGCCAAGACCCACCCACTTATCCTCCAACAGTAGAAATGTGTTTATTTTCTGTTACATGGCTATATCAATAAATCATTCAATGAGCTATAAGTTTAGGGAGGGGCAATCTGTTTGAGATTCATCTTGCTAAATGTTGTGCCATGGGGAATTATTGAATTATTCTCAATTATTCAATTATTCTCATCAGTTCAAGGTGAAAGTAAACTGACCTGCTAACTTATGGAAAATGCAGATGAAAACAATAGCAATCTTACTGTATCGATAGCCCACCCATGACTCAGAAAATAAATCAAAGAAGTACATTAAATTTCAATTAGTTGTTGGGTTGACCTCATTTCCTTTTATTGCCAAGGATTACCCGAACTCCCGTCTATCTCCTCAGCTGCTATTAATGTTGTTTCAATAACATTTCATCTGCATTTAACTGAACTACATAGGGCTGTTGACTAAATTGTACCATTACTTGATTGTTTTATTTTATTATTATTTAAATCATCTCAACATTTTTCATTTTAGACAGTCATTTCAATGGGAGAATATACTGCAGCTGATGTTGGTTAACCTGTCATAGTGTAGACAAAGCATTGCCCCAGATTTGAGTTCATAATACCCTGAATATCCTGCCTTAGCTAGAGGTATGGGGTATATTATCTTCAGGTCAGTCTCTTTGGATTTCTTGAAATCCCCAGAAATTTTCTTTCATTATTAAATTGTGAACTTCACATAGAAGCAGTGCAGATGTCCCTCATTCTCCAAGGGGAAAACTAAGAATAGCACATAAGATCGAAATATTGGTGGAAGTTTGGAGTTCTTTTTTGCATCCATCAGATCAGTTGACACTTCACTCACAAATTTATTAACACAAAATAATTGTATATGAGACAATCAAAAGTAATACAAAACCATTTATTATCTGAGTTGGAAGATAGAACAAAATTACTACACTTTACAATTCATTGTCTCACCTCCAGTGTGCTGCAAATTTATGATCCAGTGTGTCCCCATCATAAGCTTTATTTGGTCTTATATGTGTACACATACCCATGCCAATCAAACTGGGAAAAGCTCAGCCTCCTCTGTATAGTCCTTGAATGATACTCGCCAAACTTAAATTAATTCAAGAAGTTATTATGGATATTTTTCATGCTTTTAGCTATTTTCTTCTTGTTTTAGTAACAAATTTTGATTCAGCTGTAATTTTTGGAAGGGCTGTAAAACAATTCCTAATGCTTTCAGGGTCCAAATGAAGAATGACAGCTCAGATTTCAAACCCTTTTGGTAGAGATGTGATATAGGAAAGTTTTTTTTTTTAATGTGCCATTTATATATTACCGGTAAAAATTGCATTTAGTAATCCTTCCTTAAAACAAAACAAAATATGGAATACTTGAAATTCCAATTTTTTAAAAAATAATAATGACATGTTGTTTTATTGGTTAACCTCCAAGGAGGCTTATATTTTACTATGTGCTTAATCTAAAATAGAACATTTTATAATAAAATGATTACAGAAGTGTTGTCAAAGCTTGCACTGGGGCCTATGACTGAAGAAACAAAACATTAATATATTTGCTAAAGACATAAGAAGGGGCAAATTATTAGCCGTAAACATACTTTCTTAAACACTATTTCAGTCAATAACAAGGCACTGCAATCCTATATGCAAAGATTCTGGAAACATTGACATAGATATGAGCAGTGGTGGGATTCATCCGGTTCACACTGGTTCAGGTGATCCGGTTGTTAAATTACCCACCCACCCCGCTATCAAAGTGGATCCTAGGCTCCACACTGTACTGCAATGGAGAAACGGATAATGGAGCAGGCAGGAAAGGAGTATGCCACTTTCCCTCTTTCTTCTCCCTGCTCCTCCTCCTTCCCTCATGCCAGCTGCTCCATTGCCCATTTCTCTATTGCAGAGCAGCACCCAGGATTCCCCTTTGATAAGGGGTGGGTGGGTAATTGAACAACCAGTTCACTGAGGATCAAGTTAGCCATTGAGAAGACTTATCCTGCATGTGTGGCAGAGATAGAGGACGAGGATGGACCATGCCTCCCACAATGGCCAACCTGACCCTGGGTGAACCGGTTGTTAAATTATTTGAGTCCCACCACTGGATATGATGAAATAAGATAGTAGTACTGCCGGTTTACTTTTTCTATGAGTAAAGCAAGGGTCCCCAACCCCTGGACCATATCATGACAGCATTCAGAATCAGGCTACACAAGCAGCAGGCCTGTGTACACACATATGAACGCAGATTGACTTGCGTGCATGGTAGACCAATACATTGTGTGTGTGTTCCAGCCCACTGCTCATGCAAGTCAAGCCCTGCATACACGTGAACACCAGCCCACCGCTCATGTGGCCTAGTTCTCCTCTCCCCCTCCAGCCAGGCTGCTAAGGTGCAATGGTTGAGGATCATTGGAATAGAATAGCTAAGGAAGCTGTAGAATTTTTTTCTATGTTGATTGGGTTCATTATGATGTGTACACTAGTAATTCACAGCTGGTGCCTTTCAATAAGCCAAAATAAAAACTATGCTGGTTAGGGTTAGGATCTCAACTTGCATTTCATGACAAACAAACCATAGATTGACTTCTGTAGTTTGTTTTGTTGTTTGCAGTAGAGATAAGTTATTAAGCAGGATATAATACAAACCTTTATAACACTATATCAGAAGTCTTGAAAATTCTGGCTTAATGATTATAAAGCATAAATGATGAATTTGGATGAATTGGACTATGACTCTCATATTTCCTAACCAAGACCACCAGAGACTGCTCAAATATTCTTTTCAAACTTTCAAGCAATATAGCTAAAGGATGAATAATTGTGACTGTAACTGCATTTTCTAAAACCAGCTGTTTGCTGTAATAATAAGCATCACTAATTGTCCACTATGTCAACCTCCTTAAGTAAACTTTTTAGGAAGTAAATTCGAAGCAAAGTAAAAAGCTAATGAATTTTTGCCAAAGTGGTTTATTAGGTTATATTCATTTACAAGAAGATGGTGTGCTCATTTTCTGCCACAGTTTATTTCAGTTTTTGCTGCTAAAAAACTGTGTGTGCTTTCATTTTTATGCACAGCAATATATGGAACATAATACCAGATTATTTTGTTTTCACTCTGAATAGCAAAGATAACTATGCAACACTACAGCAGCAATGCTTATTTAAGAATATAAGTCCCCTTGGAAATAGGAGAGTGAAATTCATGGTGATTTCTAACTTCAGTATGGAAATATAGAAAATCAAAATCAATCTTTATCATGCTTTTATCTTTGTTCTAAACAGGAATTCTGGTAACATTCTTTGGAGTGGAGAGAAATTTCTTACACTTGTGTAATTATAAAGGGGCGAACGGTATGGTTTTTGTGGTGAATATCCAATCTCTCTCTTAGTTGAATCATCTCAACAGATGTCTGAAAACCTCTGTGATCTCCCATAAATCTATTAAATTCCAAGAGAAGATAATCATAAGGAAGCATCTTACATTATCCTTTTGGAGACCGGCAAGTGTGAAGAATCCAGGAAGTTTCAGGGTGATGGATTATTATCACCCTGCAGTAAACAACAACAATGATATCCCCTCCAGCTTCAACAAAGCAAACTCAAAAAGATATTGGAAATATATTTTCCAGAACCTTAAGAACAAGGCAGCAAAACAGATCCTCCCCCCATTCCAGAAAGAATCCTTTGCAGAAATTGCAAGGCAGATTTTAGAGTAGCGTTCATTTCTAGTGACATGTTTGTGGAATCTGCAACATATATGTTATGCTTTATACATGGGCACAATTACATTTGAAATCACAAATCGGTCTTTCCTAACCCATCACTCTCTTACATATGTTAACATCTAGAATCCATAGTCAAAAACTGATGGAATATCTGCTTGTAGATGATAGGAGATTTCCTAGAAAGCATGGTTTAGGACAAGGAGCAAAAATTTAACACAAGTTTAGATTTGGTGTAAATTTGAAATAATCTGCTCTAATTTCCCAATTATGTAGACTTTGTAAGTTATGGGAAGATCATTTTAGATTTAATTTGGTGAAGGTAAAAAGACACAGCAAGGTTCGAAAGTCCTTCCAGAATCCTTGGTGGCTATGCTCAGAATGCTAAAAGACTAACAGATATTTACTTCTATTATGGCTGCTATTTTTCACAATAATAAGATGTTCTTGGGATTTTGCCTCATATGAAAATGGCTGCCCTTGTTCTTTCTAACTATGCTCCCATTGTGAATAAATTGGATTTCTCATACATTAATACACATTTTAATTAAAAGTATTGCTTGAAAAATTTTGTCTTCATTGGTTCCAACCTAAATTAAGCTCATTTCATTTCTATTGAAATCAGTGAAAAGCTATTTCATGGTGGTACACCTATTGGTAGGCCAGATGAAAAAAAGGGAGACATGCTTTAAATCACACCACAACAACAAAGCCTACTGGTTACTTGTGTCCATCTCTGCCTGATCTACCTCATAAGATTGTAATGATGATAAAGAGTCATATATGTGCTTAGATGACTACATATTTTATAGAATAGAATAGAATAGAATAGAATAGAATAGAATAGAATAGAATAGAATAGAATAGAATAGAATTCTTTATTGGCCAAGTGTGATTGGACAAACAAGGAATTTGTCTTGGTGCGTATGCTCTCAGTGTACATAAAAGAAAAGATACATTCATCAAGAGTCAAGAATCATAAGGTACAACACTTAATAATCATAGTGTACAGTAAGAGATCAAATCATACTAGGAAACCATCCATATAAATCGTAAGGATATAAGCAACAAAGTTACAGTCATACAGTCACGAGTGAGAGGGGATGGGTGATAAGGAGTGATGAGAAGATTAATAGTAATAGTAATGCAGACTTTGTAAATAGTTGGACAGTTTGAGGAAGTTATTTGTTTAGCAGAGTGATGGTGTTCAGGAAAAATCTGTTCTTGTGTTTAGTTGTTCTGGTGTGCAGTGCTCTATAGCATCGTTTTGAGAGTAGGAGTTGAAACAGTTTATGTTCAGGATGTGAGGGATCTGTAAATATTTTCACAGTCCTCTTTTTTACTCATGCAGTGTACAGGTCCTCAATGGAAGGCAGGTTGGTAGTAATTGTTTTTTCTGCAGTTTTTCTGCAGTTAGTCAAATGTAGTTAATTTAAATGCAGAGCGCTTAATCTACAGGTAACTTATAACCTGTTATTTTTAAAGTTGATTAGAACAAAGAATATCAGAGTTGTAAGGGATTTTGGAGGTCTTCTTCTTGTTCAAGCAGGAGATCCTATACCATTTCAGACAGGTGGCTGCCCAGTCTCTTCTTAAAAGCCTCCAGTGATGAAACACCACAACTTCTGAAGGCAAGCCATTCCACTGGTTAATTGTTCTCACTGTTAGGAATTTTCTACTTTGTTCTATGTTGAAACTCTCTTTGATTAGTTTTCATCCATTGTTTCTTGTTTTGCCTTCAGATGCTTTGAAAATAGGTTGACACCTTCTTCTTTGTGACAGCTCTTCAAATATTGAAATACTGCTACCATGTCTCCCCTGATACTTCTTTTTACTAGATTATAAGTAGACATCAATATTTTTGTCTAAAAATTAGATTAGCAGATATAGCTTACTGAAAAGTGATAGGCATTGGCTTTTCATTGATATACTTTGTAATCTCTCTTCCTTAGTTTCCTCAATTCACGTATTAACACCTGATTAATACACAGAGCATTTTAAGTACAGTATTGTTTGTTTGCAGCAATAGCCTTACTTTACCTGTTTCCAACCAAAAAGACACCTCCCATTCACAAAACCCTTTGAGACCCACCCAATCTTTATACTCAAAGATCTTTCACACAAATTCCAATAATGCTTAAAATGCATTATGCATATTCCTCATATATACATGTCATACTTCTCAAGGTTTTTTTCAAGTCAGGTTTGACAAAGGCACAGCCCTCAAGACATATAACCTCTAATTAGTAGTCTGTACATTGCTACTTCAACAACTTTGGAGCACACAGGTAATTAGAATACAGTAATACTGTTGTAAGTGTTTTCTAAGTGTTTGGTGAACTGCCTGGTAATCTTCAAATCTTCCCTTGCTTCATTTGGAAGTCAGATCACAGCAGTGTTAAGTGCTCTGTTAGGCATATATGTTCATTGTGCAGTGCCAGACAAGCCTTTCATCTGGATTACGGCATCTAAATATAACTGAAATGCAAACAATAATCAAAAAGAATATAACTAATGAATCAAGAGTGCCCCATTTAGAAATATGAACGACATATTTTAGAAGACAATGACATGAATGAAACAAAGTACACACTGTGTGCCATTTCAGAGGCTTAGGTTTCCAAACATGTAAGTGACAGGATAATTGGACCCTAGGACTTTGAGGCTAAAGAAGAATCCAGCAACGAGAACAACGGGCAATAACTGTAAACAGTTTGCTTTGAGCCTGTAATGACACATTCCTTAGAAAAGCACCAGCTCCCATGAATAAATAGATATCCCCATGACCAAGAAGCAAATCACAAGAGTGATATTGCTGAAGCCAACAAGACAATGTACATACATTAGCATCAAAATTGTTTTAAAAAATAAGAAAAGGATGGGAAATCTACTCATTTTTGCAGTGTAATAAAATGAGAGAGGAGAACATGAAATTGCAGTGAGGGATAGCAAAGAAATTGGAGACAAAGATAAGTAGACCAAAATTTAATGGGAAATAAGGCCATTAAACTCAGCTGGACTCCTTTCTGGATAAATATAAATATAAATTGATTTACTGCACTAACTGCTGTATTTTCTCGGTATGAAAATAATTAATACTTTTTTAAAATCACCCTTAAAACAGGTGTAATCAGTGGTAGCATAAATGATTTTTTTTAAAAAAAATACTTTTTCTTTAGCCCAATGATATTTGCTAAACCAGGAATTTCCTTCACATTCTTTCACATACCATGTTTCTCATATAATAAGGCCGGGTCTTATTTTTTTTTGAGCCCCGAAAAAATGGCTAGGTTGTCTTTTTGGGGTGACTTAATTCCCCCCCCTCTGCATCTTCGGGCGGGTGGGCGGCGACGGCTTGGATGTTGACCTCGGCATTGGTGGGGCACTTTGTATCGGGGTCAACGCAGGCAGCACCATATATATCCGGGTGTGCAACAAGAGTACTTCCTAACGGCAAGCCCCCCCCCCCCATTCCCATTTCGCATGTTTTAATATAGGCCTTAATTTGGGGGGAGGGGCTTAATTTCATTTCATGCCTATAAAACATGCTGGGACTTCCTATTGGGGGAGGCCGTATTGTTGGAGAAACAGGGTATTCATTCTGACACTTTAAAAAAAGGATCGAGTTATTTTTTCCAAAAAATCTCAGGAAAATGATTGTATAATAAACAAATTGCTAATTCCACTTACAAGGACACTCTTATTAGAACTCTTCCATTTTCAAGACAAGTCACTTTTCTTATTGCCTTTAGTGGAAACCCATGGCTCTTCTAACCAGTATCTCCTGTTCTTTAGCTTTTTCAATACTTTGACTGTCTTCCAGGAACTAAAGATCCAGCTTAAAGTTGCCTTTCATTTCAATTCAAAGGAAAATCTTGGATTGTCCAATTTAACAGTATATTTCATACATCAATATTGGTATTAGAAAATAATAGCCATCACATAAGCTTATACAGTAAGTATCTAAAGGCATTATGTCTACGTTCAATGTCACTATATTGTCTATTAAACAATACTAATATTTTTATTTTATTTTATTTATTTTTCTGATGTTATTTAGGGATATCATAGAATTCGGCTACTTGGCTGAGTCACTCAGTCCTTAGCAATATAATCCTATATATGTTGACTTGAAAATAAATTCTCTTGCAGCCACATCTTCAGTAAATACGTTCATGAATGCAGTATAAAAGGTGAATCCCGATAGTTGTGGCAGCAGCCAATAAAGCTAATACAATCCTTGTTTGCATAAACAGGCATAGAATCAAAATCACATGAAGTATTAGTTCCACTTTATAAAACTTTAGTAAGACCTCACCTGGAATGCTGCATTCAATATTGATCACCACATTACAAAAAAGATGTTGAGACTTTGGAAAAAATGCAGGGAAGAACAACTAAGACAATTAAGAGCCTAGAGATTAAAACATATGAAGAATGGTTGCAGGAACTGGGTATGTCTAGTCTAGTGAGAAGAAGAAGAAGGGGTAACATGATAGCAGTATTTCCGTATTTGAGGGGCTGCCACAAAAAGGGGGAAAGGGGTCAACATATTTTCCAAAGAGCCAGAAGGCAAGACAAAAAAAACAATGGATGGAAACTAATCAAGGAGAGGAATATCCTGGAATTAAGGAGAAACAATAGTGAGAACAATTAACCTGTGAGATAGCTTGCCTATCATCACTGGAGATTTTGAAGAAGAGACTAGACAATCACTTGTCTAAAATGGTACGTCTCCTGCTTGAGCAGGAGGTTGGACTAGAAGACCTCCAAGGTCCCTTCCAGCTCTATTCTGATTCTGATTCTGATTTTGTGAGATAAACCAAAATCTTCAACCCTGCAGGGGACATTTTGGAGAACAAAATTGCAAGATGTTTGGAAATTACTGAGCACCTCCTTATTCTATTAATTTATTTTCAGTGATTCGAGTCAACCATCATTCTTATATGAGCCCATGATTGGCTCCCAAAGTGGAGATGCTGTTTCACAAATGATTGTACAAAAGCTCATATGCTTTTGTACAATTGATGCTACAATTGATCATAAGTAGATTTCACGGTGGCCCCTGTTACCTTTGTTTTCAAAAATATTTTACACTAGCAGAGAAATATATTTGACTTGTTTTCATGCACCCATAGAATAAGAGGTGAGGAAAAATCCTTTAATGATAGGAAGCCACATTTTTATGTGGAAAATAATAATGAATTTTGTTCCTTTTGGTCATTCAGCTGTGCTGTTGAGCCAAATAAACAGAGGTTTGTAGTCCTGACATGACACATCTGAATTAATTACATTCAAAAATAATGTTGCAGAAATTCTGGTCTTAAGAACAAATAAGAAGAAACACTGTTATTTCTCTACTTTTCCATAATTTCACAAAGTTGCTTTGACCTTCCCTAGTTCTGGTACTTGGTTCATCCTACTTTAATAAAAGAGGTGACAGAATGTAATAAAATCTAATAAAATGCAAGATTAGCAAGAACTAAGAGCAGTATATAATACAAGCTACAATTATTTCTTCTAGGAATCAAACTTAGCAAAATATAGGATTCTGGTTAAAAAACCCTGAAATGGTCCAATTGTGTTAAGACTTTAGACCTTCTCTTGCTCAGCTATAACTATTAAAAGTTTCTTTTCTTTCTTTTGGAAATATATATTTTTAAAGGTCATATGAAAGATCAATCAAGTCTTTCTTTGAATGAGGATTATAAACTTGTTCTGAAGAATAGTAATATGACCAATGGATGCATGGTGGGGTAAGGTAGCAAAAAAAACTTAAATAAGAATGCATATGTCTATGTTGATACATATTGTACATTAAAATGTATAGGTTCTACTATATCACATGACCTAAAATAGACATCTAACATCAAAAATGTCATCAAAAAAGCACAACAAAGAATGTTCTTTCTGCACCAACTCAGAAAGCTGCTGATACAATTCTACAGAGGAATTATTGAGTCTATCATCTGCACCTCTATAACTGTCTGGTTTGGTTTTGCAACCCAACAGGACGGACACAGACTTCAGAGCATAATTAGGACTGCAGAAAAAACAATTACTACCAACGTGCCTTCAATCAAGGACCAGTATACTGCACGAGTCAAAAAGAGGGCTGTGAAAATATTTATAGACCCCTCACATCCTGGACATAAACTGTTTCAACTCTTACCCTAAAAACGACGCTATACAGCACTGCATACCATTGTACCCTATGACTATTATTAAGTGTATGTACCTTATGTTGTACCTTGACTCTTGACGAATATATCTTTTCTTTTATGTATGCTGAGAGCATTTGCACCAAGACAAATTCCTTATGTGTCCAATCACACTTGGCCAATAAAAGAATTCTTCTTCTTCTTAAAAAAAAAAAAAAAGTTGCGATATATATATAATGATTGGAAATGCCTGTTGGTTTTGATTCTGTCAGTATATTGTTCCAGTTTCTGGTCCAACTTATCACCCAGAACCTATTTCCTTGTTTAAAATGCTAAAAAGCTATGTGACGTGAATGAAAATATTATTTTTTCTTAAGGATCTAAACAGTATGAAATCTGAAAGGAGATTTTGCTACAAAAGTGTTTCTATTTAAATTTAATTGTAAAATTTTAGACTCTTGAGATTTGAATTGCTACCACATGTCACACTAACTGTAATCTTTAAAAATAATTTACAGCATGAAGTAAAATCAATATTAAGGCAGCAGATTCTAAAAAATTTCCAAATATCAATTCCATTTCTGCTGCAGCTAAAAACAATTGCATCAGAGTTTATTCTGAAAAGGTTGTTTTGATGTTAATCTAAATAAAAGTAGTACTAAGTTCACATATACCTTAAATGCTCAAAAGATTTGTACCTGAGCATTATCAGCACTTTTCTGAATATTTTTTATTAATTCATAAAAAGTACTGTGATGACAGGTATTGTCATCTGTAATATGTTTCATTACAAGAGTGTAAATGTAAGATGATCAATGAAGTGTTAATTACAAGAAAATCATTTTAAGCATATTCTTCCATCATCATAATCCATCCATCAACAAAATAAAAGGATATAAATGGCAATCATATAAAGAAATAGATTTCAAAATGATAGAATTGATGCAAACTTTTAAAAAGACAGGAATCCCTTAAGCCAGTGGCACGCATGCCAGAGGGGGTACTCGGAGCCCTCTCTGTAGGCAAGAGCGCCGTTGCCCCAGCACAGAGTTCATCCGAGTTTTTCACTATAGAGCCAGAAGGACACGGGGCCAGCCTGCTCCCCTCTCCCTCTCCACACACTCCTGAGGACATTTCTCAGCTCACCCGCCCCTCTGCCCAACTACCAATGAGAGCGCTTCCTCTATCCCCTGTCTGAGGTAAGGTCGGATGGCTCAAATGCAAGGTGAGGGTGTGGCATGGATGGCAGCCTGTTTAGTCTGTGGCAAAGGTGATTCCCGTGGTGGGATTGGAGAGGAACTAGGTTGGAGGGGAGCATACCTCACAGCATGGCATAGCTGATGGGGAGGGAAGCTGGAGGGGAGCAGAGCACTCAGGCCATAGCGTGGGCTTTGCAGCACTAACTCTGTACCTACTGCTAATCCTGCCTTGTTGCTTACACCTCCACTTCATCTTATTTATGCAAATTCCCCAAAAAGTAGGTCCAATGCATGTACAGCAGAGGTGAATCAAAGGTAGGAAATGCACTCAGATGCCTTTTTCAGAGCAGGCCAAAGCTGGTGTTCAGTGGAACATTGTTCCCTTGCGCTAATGGTCAGCAAATTCAAAAGGAACCCCCAGCTGAGAATCACTGCCGTAGATTGTTGATTCAGGGAATATCCATGTCTTTAGTGTTAATTAATAGTGTTAGCTGTTTTTGGTATAGGGATAGATTTGTGCTTCATTTTTTTTAATTTTGTGTTTTTGTAGATTCCAAGTCTTGAACACCTAAAAATTAGTAGAGCAAAAAAACCAAAAACAGATAGTGGAAGATCATTCCAAGAGGCCTGGACAAAGTCATTTGGAGTGATTGAACACAATTGGAAAGTGTTGTGTATTCTGTGTAATGAAAGGGTTGTGTGTCGCACATCAAGTATCAGACAGCACTTTGACACCAACCACAAAAGTGTTGCCAAACTTAGTGAAACTGAAAGAAAAGAGTTTCCTGAAGGGAAATTGAGGAAATATCATCCTTTCTAGAACAAATCATCTGATAGATGATGTTAATGTATGAGTTGTTTTTTATAACTAATACCTCAGTATTCAGGTTAAATTGCCGTGTTGGCACTTTGTGATAAATAAGTGGGTTTTGATTTGCAGTTTGGGTACTCAGTCTCTAAAAGGTTCGCCATCACTGCCTTAAGCCCTAGGACATCATTGTGATTAGATTTGAATTGGACTTAGAAGCCTTTTGGAAAGCACTTCAGATGAAACTGACACATTCTGGGCCAACTGCATTTTTTTAGATCATCATAAAGACAACCCCATGTAGAGTATATTACTGAGGCCTAATATAGTGGCGATAAAGCCATGGATCATTTAATAATGAATTCTTCATTTTTTTTAAAAAAAAGGCACAACTGCCATGACCAATGCTTCTCCACTTGTTCTAGTCGTAAGTCCAGAAATCTCTAAATTGTAGATCTTCCTGCTCAGATGAAGTGTTACCCATTCTGAGATAGGACTTGGGAACCAAGAAATGGCCAGATTGTTTACCTACATATAGTATATCTATATTTTTGTTTATATTTGTTTTGCCCAACCAGGTCATCATAGCTTCTAGACACAAAATAAAAACCTTCCTAGCTTAGGATGGTGATATCTAATTGAGTATCTTCAGCATATTAAGAATCACTCACCCCAAATCAACGGATGACATCTCCTAGCAATTTCATGTAAACATTAAATGTTATGATAGTCTTATCCCATTCATTTTAGTTGGATTTAAATTGATTTACTTTCGCCAATTAACTATATTTTGCTAACACTGTCATTCTGTACCTCCATCATTTTAAAGGTGAAAATGATGTTTATCTTGTGCATTTATAACATCTCTATTCTCAAATCAAAAGTCAAATCAAAATGTCCTTTCCCTCCCCCCCCCCATGCCAATGTAGATGAATTATATTTCCAGCCTCTTGTGTGCGAGTTTGATCACATGAAGTATATTTAATCCCATCTCAGAAATCATATTCATCAGCAAATATTTTTCATGCAAAAGAACCCAGCAGGTAATGGAAATTAGTGCTCTCATGCAATGTCACATTCACCTGTGCTAAATTTTAACTGTATTTCTTCCCTCCCCTGAGCTGTGTGCTGTGCAGTTTATAGGACAAAATATACTAAATAACAGGCTTTGCAAAAGGAAAAAGAAAAAAAAAGCTTTTTTTAAAATAAAAAAAAAGAACAAGAAAATGGAAATTATAGCAGGACCACATATACTGTAAACTGTAAATGAGAAATCCAGAGTTTTCCAAAAGTTGCCAATAGATTGTAATTTTTAAATAATAGAAACAGGAAATCATTAAAAATATAAAGGGAAAATCCTTAGTGTATTTAATAAGCAACATTTAATGTTTATCCTGATTTCATTTCCATCTTTCTCCCAGTTCTCCCTAGGTTTTTTTTTTTAGTATTGCTTCAAACATGTCATTAAAAGGCTAAGTGTTGTCCCTGACATGAACATGTTTCATACATACTTTGATGCATAATTTAAAGGAAAAGAGGAAGGTACTCCTTTATTCCATAAAAAGCAAGTAACCTCTGAGTACTTAACTTTCTACAGTAGTGGAATTATGAAGCAGAAAGATCCACCCAATTAAAACCTAAAACAAAACAAAACAAAAATCATGTGGAACTGTGTTGTATTATTTTTGTAAAACAAAATAAGCTACTTTGGGGAATTGAAATAGAAAAGGCAGAAAATCACAAAAAATCAAAAAGATGTAAAGGATTAATTTCATCTCTGAAACTTAAAATATATAGTAGCAGGAGTCACTCAGGCAGAGCTAATTAGAGGTCCTGTATGTATGTTTCTTAGCAACAGAAGGGAATTTGTTTAGATCTGGTGTTTAGATGTTTAGAAAAATGTGTTCTATGTTATGAGAGTATACATTGCTCTTAGGCTTTAATATTATTTTTAATCCAAGTAATATTTGCCATTTTTGACTGGGTTCTTTTAGCTTATTTACATAAGTGTCTCAACAAATTGAGCCTAGCTAGAAGATCAATGGAGGGCGTCATGGGCTACTCTGGAAAGAAGTACCCTGGAAGAAGACAATGACAAGCCACTATATATGGTGCACACAAGTTCATCACTTGTCAAGACTGACTTGAAAAAGGCTTTGCTTGATAAGGTGGGTGGCTGAAATAAACTGTATTAATTTTTCTGGCTTACGTTTCCAGGAGGTTTTATCAGATGTACTATTTCTTTTTTCCGAGAAAATGTTATTGTGTGAAATTCAATATTATGCAGCCTCCAAGTAATTTAGTAACTTGCCAGGGCTTTCTCCTCTTCTTCTCTCCTGAAATTCTTGGGACCCTGTCTAGGGCAGGAGTGTCAAACTCATGTCATGGCAGCATTATGTGATGTATCAGGATTTTTCCCCCTTCACTTAACAGGGCGTGGGTGTGGCCAGCATGTCATGCATCTGGCCCTCAGGCCAGGAGTCTGAAAACCCTGAGAGTACCTTTAGTATTGGCAGCTGGAAGAGAAATGGGTAATCTTACTCCACTGTCAGTTCCATCAGGAGAAACTGCTACAGTCCCAAAAACTGTATCAGTGAGAGTTGCCACCAGTCCTCAAGACTTTATTTCTTGTTACTTATATTTTTGCTCCCTGCACAATTTTTAAACTAGTAATATATTACAAGTGCAGCTTGGCACGTTGTCTGCCATACTAGCAGATGGATGGAATGAGTATATGCTTTTTCTATGTGCTTTGTAGGAGAAGGAAAAGTTCTTCAACAATTTTGCAAAGGCAGTCTCCTTCTTTGCCAGTGACAGTAACACTGTTCCAGGTATTGCCCTATGGGAGTACTGCTGTCAAGACATATTGCATAGGAGTTTAATTGAAGTAAGAGAAGCCAGGGAGTTTGCAGTCAGCTGGAGATATAGTTTTTCAATTAATCCACAAGGGGTGAGTACAAATATTTTATTATTTCCCAAACAATATTAATAATATTGTATTCTATCAGTGGCTTGACTAAGAAGAGAAAAAAGGGACATCCTGACATAAATTTACATGTGGCAGATTGCAAAGTAGTTTAAGATGTTACATTTAGAGACAGGTTTGTGGCATCCTTCACCAAGCTATCCTTCTCCACAGAGACCATTTTCTCAAACATTTTTACAGATTCTGGTCAGTGACACACAAACCCCAACTTCTAGGCAGTCTGCCATTCAACAAGAATATTTCTGCAAAGAAAGAAATGAGGAAATGTAAGCATTCAAGTGAAAATTCAATCCTTCACAGTACAGAGCTTTTGCGTAGTCTTTTAAATGACCCTTTTTATCATGGTGCCATGTCTTTACCTTTTTGAATAGTGAGACCTAGTAAGAAAAATAGATGTATGTATACAAGTGGTTGAGTAATGTATTACTCGTGCACTTTGTTCTTTTTGGCAAACTGACCTTATCAAAGGAAAGAAAGCTATACATTGTGACAAGCGCCTTACTGGAAAGACTGAATTAGGAACCAGAGCGATTTTACTGTTACCTTGTTTTAAATTAAGATGAGTGAGGACCCTTTGAAAAGGTGATAATGCTACTGAAATCTTTCCCTTTGTTTTTCTCTTTTTTTAAAAAAAATAGAACATGTAATAACAATATAATATAAAGGAAATATAGTGTATGTTTTATGTTATAATCATCATTTGGGGGATAGTATTAATCATACTTATCTGATATATAACATTTAAGGTAATATGCAAATTTAGAAGATTATGAAGCTATTAACTGTTTAGTGACTTAAAGATCAATAAAGCAAACCACAGTTAGAAATCACTCATTAGCCTGTTCCCCACCATTTCTACACATACTGCAATAATCTCATGTCAAAATCACTTTGCAGTTAGAGAAATAGTATGTCAAAGAAAGGATTAGGTAAATAGTTTTGCATTTGAACAGTTAACTTTTCTCATAAAGAGAATGTCTGAAACAACAGAATACGCAAGCACATCTAAAACAGTTATAGGAAGACTGCTCTGTATTTTCTTTTTCTAAATATTTAATTTGATCATAAGTATCTTTCTTGCAAATATCAGTAGGATTTAATGACAAATTATGCTGATTTTGCAATGGTTCTGATGTGCCAGGATTCCAAAATTACTCTATGTCTTAAAGAAAGAAGCAACAGAAAAAGAGGGATTGTACTTTCCTTTGATTGTAGGCATAGGTTGGCATATCTCCCTGATAATCTTAGGAGAAGCTGACAGTATATATATTTTCTGACACAGTTTTTTGCCATATAATACCCATATGCATACGTGCACGCATGCATGCATCCATCCATCCATCCCTTGCCTTCAAGTCAGTATGAATACTGGTGATTGCCTGGACAAGTTCTTGCAATTTTCAGATAAGCTTGCTATTGCATCCTTCCTAGGGCTGAGATAGAAGGACAGGACTGGCTCAAAGTCACCCAGGTGGCTTTGTGCCTAAGGCTGGATTAAAAGTCATGGTCTGGTCTTCCAGTTTTTAACCTCCATTACAAGCTGTCTTTCATGACATTACATTGATACGATGTATTTCCATATCTGATCAGCTTTGTATAAAATATACTGTATATGCTTCTCTGTGTGCGCTTTATGTTCCTGAAAATAAGAAAGAAAGGCGGGGGGGACCTAAATTGGGCTAGAGATAATAGGACTCACAGCCTTACTCTTATGTCAAGGCTTAGTAACACTGTGAAAAGACAAATAATCTATGTTTGTTTTCTTTTTAAAGTAATCTTTGTGTTTAAGACTGCTAGAACCTGTACCCTGTTCCCCAGCCAGCTTTCCTCCTAAAGGCTATTTGAATAAGTCAATGTCCCGGTAGTCTGGGACAATGGTTATGAAATTATTATTTTTTAAGTCTTTTCTCTTTAACTTAAAAACACAATTCCACAACCATTCTCCCACACTACTTTTGATATTTTAAAAAGACTTCCTTGTTTAGTAGCAACCTTTGGGTTATCTGCTACCTGTTTCCTAGAAGTATTTGGGAAGCCTTTGTGACCCCCACCCCCACCCCCCCGCAAGAAGCCTCTACAGGAAGATGGCAGTGAAATCCTGCACATTTAGCCTGGAACACACAAAATGCTGTGCAGCCAATTTATAGATTATTCAACTTCAAAGGAAAAAATAATTATTATTATGAAGACGACCAGTAAAAATCACAAGAATTCTGTTCCAATGTTGATGAATGATGACAATAACAACAACATTTCCCCTGTGGGAGAAATGTAAATGTTTCCTAACTTGCCCCCATGCTATTCTAATTGGAAATGATCGCTTTTTGGTTATAAGTATAATGATTACCTGGAAGGAGATATTTCAAATTTAGTAGTCTGATGGAAAGCAGCTGCTGCAAGACAACTGAATAAGCCTTGTAGCGTGGCTCTCTTTCTTGTATTTCTCCTTCTCTTCCTTCTTTCCCCATATCACTTATTCAGTGTGATTAATTGTTAATCACACCATGGTGTGGTTTGATTGGTTTGGTTTATTCTATTTTCTACAGGATTTCAAAGCCCTCTACCTTGTGGTTCTCCACTAATTTTATCACCCACTTCCTGTTCCTATGACAAGGAATAACCTTATAACATAGGTGGCTTGAGAGAGAATTATGAATCCAGAGTGACCCAGGGACTTTCCATGAATAAAGGTAGATTTTAAGCTTGGTCTTCCTGATCCAGAAAGATCTAGTTTTCTTCCCTTAAATGTTATCTAGTAGGATGCAGTAGGTGTACTTTTTCCATAGCACTCCCTGCCTGCAGAATCCCATTCCTCCTGAGATCGGTTAAGACCCTTCTTTCCTAGCCTTCCATAAGGCCTTGAAAAGCTGGTTCTTCCTGCTAGCATTGCAGTGGAAGCCCAGTAAAGTTGAATGCTGACTTGTGGGGAAGTGTTGCCTTTGAGGTTCTGAGAATTTTTGTTGTTCTTTTATGGTATTTGATGTTTTTTACTGTTATTTGAGAACTGTTCAGGTTTATGGAATATAAGATGGGCAGTCATACTATATGTCTTTTAGAAAGACAGATAAATCAATCCTAGTCAATATTTCAACAACTATACCAAATGTCAGTGTTCCAGCAAACCTCCATTCCAATCAGTAACTCCGAGACAAACATATCTCAAAAGTACCTTTATTTGAATAGCACCTGGCACATCTGTGGAATCCTGAATCTAAAAGTTTTTGGGCTTTCCACAATTTCCAACTACAAATCCATCCCCCTTGGTCGTCATCACATCACATGGCTCAATCACAATCTGTCCAAAAGTAAGATCCTTATTTCATCCTGCACCATACTGAATGACCTTGAACTAACAAAAGAATTTTATTTTGTCTACTTAGAGTTACTTAATTGAAATCACCCCTCTCCCACTTCCCCAGGCTATGTGGCAGCGTGGAATATGGCTTTCAAAGCTGACACCAGATTTATGACATTAGAAAGTCTATGGAGATTCTCAGTCATCCAGATCATGGTTGCCCCAAAGATTTTTTTTCAAAAAGCAATTGGACTTTGTTTTTCCTTGAAGACATTTTGCTTCTCATCCAAGAAGCTTCTTTAGTTCTGACTGAATGGTGGAGGATGGAAGGATCCATCCATTCTCCACCATTCCATCCTCCACCATTCACTCAGACCTGAAGAAGCTTCTTGGATGAGAAGCAAATGTCTTCAAGGGGAGAAAAAAATCCAGTTGCGTTTTGGAAAAGAACCTTTGGGACATTAGAATGATGAATCATTTTCATTCTTTGTACTGACTTTATGCATTCTGTTATACTTTTACACAGAGGAGCATCTGCTTTTCTAATGATAAATATAGTTGTTGATTGCTATGTGCGAGAACATTTTTATCATAATGTAAGAAAGCAGAAAGATGCTAGGCTTTTAATAGTAATAATGCTACCTTCTGACACAGAAATACAAACAATCAAATCTTCATAGTTGTTTTGTTAAAGCTGGGATGTCACTGTTATAAACTCTTCTGGTTTCTTTTATGAAGAGAAATAGTATTTAAATAAATGAATGCATGAAAATGCATATTTAGAGTACATTTTTAAATAATAGGAATTTCCAATTTACTTAAATAGTTTAGATTCATAAAATGTAATCTTCCTTATTATTTGGAGGTTCTAGCTAACAAATAGTTTCATATAATATGCATATTACATAATAATGGCAAGCAGTATTTTCTATAAAGGGGAGACATTTAAAAGAAAAATTGATAGTTCTGCTGTGCCCAAATTGGCACTGAAAATGGCAGTAAAAATACTTACATATTAAAAAAGTTAATTGGGTGGTTATTCAGCTATTCGGCTTTTCCTTTTGATTCTTCTGGATGAGAATCCAGTACAAATGAAAGTCATGCTCAGATATTATCAGGCCTGGAGTACAAAGTGTGTTTCTATGCCAGAAAAGCCTTGCTCTCCTTCCCATGCTCCTCCAATCAATGTAGACATCTTCATAAGAAATAACTTTATGTTTATAAATACGCAGAAGAATTTCCATGTGAACTAATGAAGGTCTTGGCTTGGGTGGAAATCAATCTAGTGTACATTCAAATGAATAGAAGCTTTTTTTTTCTTGCACAGAGTGGCAGTGAAGGGGAAACTTGTCCAGAAGGCATTTGCCAGGTATTGGGTAGAAGGGGGCGGGGCTTATATAATAGATTCATTTTTTTTAATAAAACCAGAGACAAATGCTAATCATGATTATGATGATAGGGAAGTGATGAGGGGAGGGGAGGGGAGGGGAGGGGAAGGGAGGAAGGAAGGAAGGAAGGAAGGAAGGAAGGAAGGAAGGAAGGAAGGAAGGAAGGAAGGAAGGAAGGAAGGAAGGAAGGAAGGAAGGAAGGAGCTACATAAAAAGGTAAAAGTTCCCCTTGCACATACATGCTAGTTGTTTCCGGCTCAAGGGGACAGTGATCATCTCTGTTACAAAGCCAAAGAGCCAGCTCTGTCTGAAGAAATCTCTGTGGTCATGTGGCCAGCATGACGAAACACTAAAGGCATACGGAATGCTGTTACCTTCCCACCAAAGTGGTCCCTATTTTTCTACTTGCATTTTTACATGCTTTTGAACTGCTAGGTTGGCAGAAGCTGAGACAAGTAATGGGAGCTCACTCCATTACCCGGTGCTAGGGATTCAAACTGCCGAACTGTCAACCTTTCTGATCGACAAGCGCAGCGTCTTAGCCACTGAGCCACCGTGTCCCTTTCAGAAGTTACATAACTGTCATGCAAATGTGCATGTCTTACAACAGTACTACTTTTTGCATTTCCCAAACTTGGAATAGCTTCCATTGCCAAAATTGCTGCAGACCTTTGTCATTTTGATTTTTTTTTTTCATGTGATAGAAATGTGTGGTGTATATCATTCACTAATTTCAAAATACATTAAATAATATATCCCACAACAGATTTTGCTATCGTCTTCCTCATCCCATATAGAGAAGCTCCTGAACTGAGATTTGATTGTATAGCAGCTTCCACAATGCTGAAGGCAGTAGACTAATAGGGAAGAGAAGCTTTTGGCCAAGATGGAAACCTGCTCTGCTCCCTTCCCTTTTTTTCTGATTCATTATAGCTGGTCTATAGGTAATTGAACAAACTATTGGTAATGGGGGAGGAGTTGAGTTCTGTCTCAAATTTTAGTCAATTAGTAATATTACTTCTAATCATGATAATTTTATTCGTCCAATCATTTTGGTAGCAAGAGTGTTAGTAAAAAATGTGCAAGTTGATCCTGAAAGGAAGGAACATTGGTCTCATATTTCTGTTCAGTTCTTTCTCTTAGAATATAAAAGGAAAATTAGATGAGTATATGGGAAATGCTTAATTCCTTCTATAATATTCTTAGCAGAGGTGGTATTTAGCAGGTTCTGACCAGTTCTGGAGAACTAATAATGGAAATTTTTAATAGTTCAGAGAATATCAAATACCACCTCTGACTAGATACTTTCCTTGCCACGTCCATCAAGCACACCCACAGAACCGGACAATTCAGAAGCCTGATGATGGCAGATGAGATTCTGCTGAAATGTTGCTACAACTTTAAAAGCACAACTATAATGACATGGGAAAATACCCAAACAAAGCTGAATACCATACATATAAATACCCACGAAAACTTAAGAAAACACATATATATAAATTGTGTATATTCCTCAAATACAATGAGTAACTGAAATCAAAAGCAAAGCATCTATGTGAGTTGGTATATTATGGAAGTGACATGAGTGCCTGTTTGTGTAGCATTCTAGTAACATGTCATATATTTACCCTGCATTATTTGTGTAATGTCTCTCTGAGCAACCCTGCATGTTTAATTAGGGTTGTGTGCTATGATCAGGCTAATTAATATGCTTTTGTCACTATCCTGAAGCAGTGTGTATAATGTAGTACTGATATATTTCTATCAGGATACCCCTAATGCAGCAAGATACATTAATTAATCAAAGCTATTATTCAATGAATAAATTCCACTGGAATTACTTCCAACATAATGTTTTAGAATTCTCAGATACATTGACAATATGCTTTAAGCTAAACAAAGCTAAAAATTATAAATCAGATTAAATTCTAGTGTTTAACATTATCCAAATGTAGATTGAGTTCAGTGTGCTGTGTTTGGTGCACTGCTACTTTTCACTGGACCAAAACCTGATTGTTATAACTATCACAATAATCAACACTGCACATACATGATTCCCAAAACCTATTGGCTTGACATATATGTTAGCTTCATGGAAGCTGTTGGAGAGGAATTCACAAGGATCCAGGAAGATATGTGTAAATTGCTAGTAACCTTCAGTCTCTGGAGGTTACAGGGAAAATTGGCAAGATGGCAGGCAGAACATTGTGATGTAGTAGCTACCCCTCTTGTACATATGCCAACCTCACATGACAGTTCAAAAGGGGCAGGCTTGTCTTAGGGTGATACATAGATTTTATTTTGACATTCACCAACCCGTTTGTTTTGAAACTCCCCCCGTCCCAAGATCTTGCTGTCCCCAATTCTGGATTAAAATCTACATTGCTCAAATGTTTTTCCTTAATGAAAGATGCTTCCATTTTCCTGACTTATTCAAAGAATGCCTGAGAATTTATTTTGAACTTGATGGTGTTTTTTAATGTACCTTATAGAGTTCAGAGATCTATTACTGTTCTTTTCTAGTTCCCATGATACTGAAGCCTTTATGGCCTATCCTTAATAAGCAAGTTCATTTTGTACATTTTGTACATTTTCTTTTGTGATCTAATGCAAGGGTGAGATTCCCAAGAGCTACACACCACAAAACAATTTTTATAGATGGAAAAACAGGATAGTTACACTTACCCTTGTCCCATTGCCAAAGAAATAAATAAAACCCATAAGAATTTCTCTTTCAAAGACATTTGAGAAGAAATTATCCTTCATCAAACCTAATGAGTGTTAAGAAAATAAATGTAGGCTTGTTCAGCATATTAGGAACCATGATTAAAGTAGAGAAGGGTTTCCTGGGTCAGGCTTTGAGGACACTTTCAATTTCTTAGGACAAAATTTAGATTTCATTTCCCTTTGAAGATCAGGTGAGAATTCATACGTCCATTGAATATAGCTTCACGAAAGTGATAGGCATCTTAGCCTTCCAAAGAAGAGAGATTAGAGATTCTAATAGACAAGTGGGTCAAATATAATAGATAATTAAATAAACTTGAAATCCAGTGAAAAAATCAATTGGATTTTAGTAGACCCAATTCCAGTGGTTTGTAAAATTTATGATTTGTACGATTTGTCAGAAGAAAACACCATGAAAGCTGACACAAATCAGAACACAGAAAAACTCAAAGAAATAGAATGGATAACATCATCATCATCTTGAAATAAAACATTTATTAGTAACTACTCTATTTAAGCTTTAAGGAAACCTATAGAAATAGTATCCGAAGCAGAGGAAGAAAGGACTATACTGGGTCTATATCCTATCCTATCCAATATAACCAATATAATCTCTACTGCATTACTGAGGAACATAACAGTGTTAAAGCTTTGACCATATTGAGGTTTTTATGAATGCACTCCAACAAACATGAACATGTGATAGCTTGTGCTATGTGCTTCATGCAATAAATTTAAAGAGCTCCCTGAATGCTGACTCGGCTTCCTGCTAAGGGAGCTTTTAAGGACTTTGCAAAAGATCTTGCCTGCTTCCACTAGATGGCATGAAAGCACTGCCCTGGGATTTCTCTGCATGCAAATTCTTTGAACTGGCATCCAGTAATCTGTAATTCACCAGGCTTTTTGATAGCTCTTCCTTTCCTAGGCTTCACTTAGTGCACACTCCTATGTTTCTGGGGGAAATAACCAGATTTTCCATAGTATCAACAATATTTTTATTATTATCATTATGGTTTAGATGACTTTTAAAAATGCAGCAGCTGATTTTTTTTTAAAAAAAAATAGCAGCCCAATTCTGTTTCAAAATAGTTTATCTCCAATCTGGTTTATTTGAATTTATGCAAATTTCCTCCTTCCTGAGAGAATACAGAGATCTAATGTTTGACATATAAACTATGCATCAGTCAAAGAATACTCAGGAAATATAGCATTTGTTAACCCAAGCACCTTTACCAGCCCTTTTCTCTTAACACCTATGTAGGGGCCTAGATGGTGGTAGTGAGATATATATGTTTTATTTTTGATAGTTGAGAGTGGGATTCACTTGCATGCCTGGGATGCTGGATCTATTTAGAATGCTGCCATTAGATTTATTTCATTGTTTAGTTTGATTTTCCAGTTAGAAACCAGGAAAGTAATATCTTTGTTGCTGATTCCCAGTATAGGCTGATAGAGACAAATTGATTTTTTTCTGTAGGCTGGATGCTGATATTTAGATTACAGGGAGGATTAATTTAGCCCGTAGTAAATGTATGCTCAGAGCACACCTATCAGTTCTTTATCAGTATCTCTCTCACTGTAGAAAAATTACCATATTCCTACACATATTATCATTTTCTCTATCACAAAAATGTCCATTTAAAAGCTGTTTTGATCTTTTAGATAAGTGCCTTGATTTAAAATAATAGCAAAAAAAGTAAAATTAAGCTTCTAAGCTCAGCAGTGCATGAATGACAAATCTGTTATAGTTTGGAGTATATTTTAAGAAACTCCTTTTTAAACCTCTTAAAGCAAATTTACATATGCTCAGAAGAGATATTACATCCTGGGAAAGTGAGCAGAATAATTTATTTCCCTATGCTACTGATACTGTTCTGTTTATATAGACACTGCATAATAAATTCCTTTTTCCCCCAACTGTTATCGTGTGATTTTTTTTTTCATTCTAAGAATTTTTTTAATGCATTGCTATTTAAGGATATTTGAATTCTGCGTGCAACTTTGATTCCTTTTCCATTTTATTTTGGTTAATTTTTATGGATCAAGTTAGAATGAGATAAAGAACCTCCATTAAAATATACAGTGGATATGCTCAACATTATTGGGTGTTGTATTTTTAATTGAGTGTTCTATTCCTCTAACAATAAGAAATGAAATAAAACAGACAATATAATACAGATGCTTGTGTAAAGGGCCAGCTGGTTATCCTCATATGGATTATTTGATTCTGGTGCCAGCCTGTTCGGAATTGGTCTCTATAAGCTTGCCTCTTTTCCCACCATCATGGCTCTCTTGCTTTGTCTAACTACTAGGGGGATATCCTTGCCACAACGTGCTCAATTCAATGATTTTGGAAACAGATTAAGCCAAATCTGAGACAGCTTCAACCAACTCAGACCCTAAGTCTAATAGTGAGTTTTGGAAAGTGAAAAGTCAAAATTCCTGTGTTTTACAATAAACAAATTGGTATATATTTTATTTTATTTTAATCTTTGAACTGATGAAATCCCAACATATCACAAAAACAATGAAATGGACAAAACCAGAGATTTAGAGATGTAAGATTTAAAAAGTTATATTCTTTTAAAGTCAGTTATGAGTACAATTACAGTTGCAGGCAGACTTGCCAACTTGATAAAAATTTTATATTTGTGTGTGTGTATATGCCTTCAAGTTAGTGTTGAATTAGTTTCTGCAAGTTTTTTAGCAAGATTTCAGAAGGGATTGCCATTGCCTTTCCATCTAGGACTGAGGGAGAAGGACTGGCCCAAGACCATCCATCCTCCTTTGTACCTAAGGTGAGATTAGACTTCATGGTCTCCCAGTTTCTAGCCCATGCTTTAGCTTCTACACCAAGTTGACTCCCAGTAAGAATCTCCTCTACCATTTTCATTCAGACAGATACTACTAGACATAATGATTTTGAGTGTTGAATCTTCATCCTATTTGTGTCTATGGAGATTCTCGATCATCCAGGTCAAAAAAGGTGCTTTTTTCTTCTTTGTTTTTCAAGAGGTAACTATTTGTGTTTTTTAATGACAATATATGTTGTCATTATAGATACTGCAAAGCAGGTACTCAGAACCCTATATTAACACAGAAAGGTAAGAACAAAAGGTTTTGACTAGTCTTTTTTTTTTTTAAATGTTGGAAGTTAAAACCTACTCCTCTCCTAGGAAAATGAAATATTTTAGGATAGACTAAAAAGGCAGAATATTTCCCCTAAAAAGAAAAGTATAAAATCAAAGAGGCAGAAACACAGCTAATTACCTTTGCTAATGGGCCATTACTCTGACTTAGGCCTGTCTATTTTATATAACAAAGATCTACTCCAGGTAGAGCTACAATAGGAATTGCCCAAAGCCCTTTAATCCACCCATCATCATCCAGCAAGGTTCAACCAAGCCCGGGACTCAGGACAGCCTACAGAGTTGCCCCTGCATGGCCCCATGGGAGTCTGACAACCAATCAGAATACAAGCTCAAATTCAAATCCCAACAGAGGGCATAAAACCAAGGGACTCTCAGCATTTCTGTCCTTTTTTTTTTTTCCACTCAGGAGCTCCAAGGCATGTGATCCTGTCCACCATTAAACCATCTTTCCAAGCAGTCACCATGTTTCTTTCTTCCCCACTTGGAACTGAACCCAGAAGGCTATTTCTTCCAACAAAAGTAATCTTGAATTTTTAGAAAAAGTGACCATTCTTTTTGGATAGGTTAATTCTGCAGGTAAAGGATAATAAATTTCTACCAAAGCATTGTGACTGGAAACTTCTAGAATATTGACCACAAGATAATATTCTTTTCCTTATCTTTCTTTCACTTGCCGTTTCCTGAAATTTTTTCTTCATTTTTGCAGACACAAATGCTCTTTAGGCATTAATTAAGTAGATGTTCTATGTGTGACCAGGGAAATTGCCCTAGTTCCATACCTCATTCAGCATATACAGAGTGCCAATATGTAATGAAGAGGCTCTTCTCCTAAAAGTCTTCTACGTTGTCAGATGAACTAGTGCAACTATTTCAGACAAGTAGAAAAAAAACCTATATTACTACATTTTTAATCATATTCCTATGTATAGGAAACAACCCTAGTATTTATGAGGTGATATGTAAGAAGCATTAAAATATTATAAACATCTTAGAATATATCCTTCCCAATTCTTTATTTTTATAGTGTGTATAATAATAATAATACATTTAACTAAAAGTGGCAATGCATATAACTAAAATCTAATTTAACAAAGTAATAAAGTGAATCTAATTTTACAAATCTATGGATCAAGGCAAATCCTTCACAAATGCTTTACAGACAAATCCCATTAAAGTCAATGAGATTTTTTTCTAGATCTTCATGTTTGATATAGTATGATACATTGCACCCAGGTAGTTTTGTGAATGCCAGAACATTTTTTTAAAAAAAGACATATTGGAAATTATAATATTTTGCTAACAAAGGCAAACCTAGATCCGTATCCAGTAAGTCCATGCAGACAAAATTCATCCAACCCAGTAGTGGGATTTATTTATTTTTACTACCGATTCTGTGGGGGTAGCTTGGTGGGTGTGGCAGGAGAAGGATACTGTAAAATCTCCAGTCAGAGGTGGTATTTACTGGTTCTCCGAACTACTCAAAATTTCTGCTACCGGTTCTCCAGAACTGGTCTGAACCTGCTGAATACCACCTCTGATCCAACCACATAGGAAAAGTAACAGAGGAACACTGATTATAACCAACAATAGTTAGGATGGTAGAATTCTCCCTGGTTTAATATCCCTCTGTTTATTATAGAAAGTCAATACTATTGATACTGGGATCAGCCTGAGTTTGAGACTTAAACATTTGCAATATTTTTTCCATGAGATTATTCTAGTTTTATGCTTAAAAATAAGAAACTATTGCTGTTATATCTGCTCTGGCTGTTCTACAGGACTTTGTGGGATTCTCTATACAGTTATTTAATGACTGCAATGTTTTGTAAGGTTTGGAATGAAGGATTGTTTCTGATGCCTCTCAGATCAGTTTAATATAGCTTCAAGGTCCCAATAAACAAACTAAGCATATACTTAGGGCACCAAGAAAGGGGGGACACTACAGAGATCCCCCACCCATAGCTATCACATCCTTAACTCTTTCCATGCCACACTCTTCTTCAGTAAAAGTTTTGTAATACTCCTTTATTGTGTCAAGTTAAATCTAAATTGTTAAAAAAAGTTTTCATTGGCACGATAAGTAACTAAAATTTAAAAATTTTATTTGAAAGTCAGTTATCACATTTATTTCCATTTCATGATGTGACAGTTTTGCTTATAATTGATGGACATCATTATTGGGCTGTGTTTAGACATAAGTTGGCCTATATTTTTTATTTAAAAGATTTGTATGCCTCCCCCATCTTAAACATGACACTGGATAGCTTTAATCTGGCCCTAATACATCCTTTTAGTTTGTGACAGTCCTAAATGAGATTATTTTAAAACAAATACTAATTTGAAGACTTTGTTGGCAATATAGTAGAAAGATGTTAAAATGTACATACACAGAGACACATACATACACTCGAGGCAGAATCATAAATTCGTATATTTCTGTTAAATGAGCCTTGGATTCTTTTTTTTCTGTAAAAACTAGATGGGATTCTATTGCTAAAAATACCTAGAATTGTCATATAGCTAATCTGAAGGCTGTCTCCTAATTGCCTTTCTATCGGCATATGAAAAAAGTGTAAATTCGAACTTGTTTAACTGTAACTTATATTGGAAGGCAGCAACTATTGGCTAATATTTATCTATAAGGCAATGAGAATCACATCTGTATATCTATTAACCCAGCCTTTGATTAGAAACCACCTGCTCAGTAACACAATTATTTTAAAAATTCATCATATCAGCAGATTTCAAATTATTCCTTTTAAAGTTTAACCTAGCCGTATGATTCTGCTTTAAAAATTGGGAGACAGGATGAAGAGGAATGGAGTATGATTCCAGAAATATGAGAATGTATATTAAAAAGATTACACTGTGTATCCATATTAACTCTATTTGAAGTTTCTGTACTTTTCAAATAAGGAATTTCATGCAATATGCACAATGGCACTCATGCAATAATTAGGTACAGGAAAATCTATTTCAACAAGAATAGAACACATGTAAATGGGAGTAGAATTTTGATGTCATAGTCACAGCCATCATCTTGCTTTTCTTGATCCCATTCCCTATACATTCCTTATTAAATACCTCCTCTATTGCTTTCAGCTGTGGAATGTGTTGTCTATGCAGCTGTAATTGGCAGCTAACCATGGTGAGTAGAAAAAGTGTTAAGACTTTAAAAGTTAATTTCAATTTTTATTGTTTTAATGTTTTTACATTGGTTTGACTGTTGATTGGACACTTGTGATGTTTAAAATATTTGACTTGAGGTTTTTCTAGGAGAAAGTTAGTTTATTAATAACAAATTAGTAAAGCATCATATACATGTATTATTTTCCAATTATATTTGTATCTGATCCTGCGTAATATTCTTCTGCATTTGACTTATACAGAAAACCCATTTAATGTTTGTATAACTGCCATTTTTGGGAAGGAAACAAATACAAATATAGAATGTCCACTATGACACAAATGAGCAAAATTTAAGATTCTGAATTCAGATAAATAAATTCAGTACAAAGTTCAGAAAATTAAATGAACATGGTGTTGGTATTGAAAAATAATGAAAGTTACTTTCTTCAATGCTACCTTCTTCCATGGTGCTGATGAAAGAAGAGAAAACTCTGAAAGAATGCAATTTATTCCCTGTGAAGAATAATAGTAGTCTTAGGAAGTATGTCACTTTTCAGAAGGCCATTTGTATGACCAGAAATGCTGCACAACATGAACGAAATTCTATTATCCTTTCTCCCATTCACTTCTCCACATTGAATTAATAGTAACATTTGACTAACAACAGCAGTTGGTCCCCCATGCCTCAGCCTGAAACAATCTGTCAATCATTTTTTGTTGAAGGGTACAGAAACTGACAGGGACTCAAAGGCAGTGTTGGGATGAATGAAAGTGAAACCATAGCATGTCTTACTCCATCGTGATCATGGTTTCATGTGGGAGGCTATCCTTACAAAGATCTATCAATTTCCCTAGAGCTCATAATCCTACACACATTTTATATATGAAGGAATTTAGATATCTTTGATGTTGTTTATACAGATTGTTACACAGCATAAAACATTTTCATTCTCTTCTGTTTTAAAAATGTCCTTTGCCATCCTTGTGTTTTCTTTCAGAGAAATAAAAAAGAATGTCAAAATAAAAACTAGGGTTCTAAGTGTATTATTTTTATGCATATTAACATGTACACAAATCATTCAGTATATGTATTTGCTAGATAATAAAAGGTAAGCAGTTCATTTTGACAGGTCTGCCAATGTTGGACAATGATAAAGACTTAGGTTTAATCTCCTATATGCCCAGCTAACTGGCAATGCTTAAATAAATTGTACTAACCACCTCTAATAAGTATGCATTTGTGTATGCAGCTGTGTATGTACATACAATTCACATATAATTCTTTTCCTTTTCAATATTCATTCAGCTTAAACCACTACCTAGCAATTTCCTAAAAACATATTAAAAGAACACATTGACCACAATGGATAGAATGGGTTCTTTGACAAAATTAAAGTGAAGTGACTGTAAAAATGATGTCATGTCATAACTTGTGGCTTATCATTGGGAGAGCAGTGAGCATCATCTTAGTAAGATTTTGTTTTGCTGCAGAGCATGTCTTAGTCCCACTGAGTTCAGCTGCAGCTACTCCCAGATAAAGCGTGATTGGATTGCAATCTAAGTCAGTCAACATGACTTTCTAAAGATTCACTGAAATCTCCAGGATAAGACCTTGAACAATACTAAGGGTGGTATGGGGTGACTAAGGATTTGATCTACTCTAGTCATAGAACCCTAAGATAGTCATTGTCTCTCCCGTAATCTACCCATTTGCATAAGGATGATAAAACAATGAGAGATCCCTATGGAAATGTGACTGTACTCCTGATTACATGAGAAGTCTAACAATCAAATGATTTAGCACACTGATTCCTAGAATTTAAATTTAACTGGATTGAATACAGAACTTTATATTAAAAAATATTTAGTGTTTGAACTATTTATTTACTAAAATAAATACTAAAAGAACTATGACTGTACAGTATAGGGTATTGCGGCTCAACAAATTGAATTTTCCACTTAGCTTCCTGAAAATCGTGCTGTCTTCCCTCCATTCATTGCCACTGCAGTGACAGACCAAAATATTAAAATATTGCCTTAGCACTATGTTTACTTGCTGAATGGAAATGCACTCTGCAACTTCCTATATTTAATTCTTGATAAGCTGTTGCATCTGAAATCTATTATGAAGATTGGTTATGAATTTGTAAGCTTTGTGGCTCAAATGAATGGAGGACTTCCATGCGCAAAGAAAGAAACCAAAAAAGCACGAACTGGCTTTTAAGATAGAACAGTAAGGGGTGTTCCTCTCCATTTAACAGGAGTACAATTATCTGAATAACTTTATTTAAATAGTTGACGATTTAGGATTTTGTCACTAAAATCAGAGAGAGGAATCTGTAGGTCAGAATTAATATAGATAGGAGAAATAATTTTCAATACAAACATGGATATTGATGAGATTATTACAGATAATGAAGTCTTTATTGGTGAACTGAATATTAAAATTTTGAGACAGAGAAATAGATAATGTTTTGAAAAGCAGATTGGATTAAAATGCATCCTATACAGCATCTCAGTGTTTAAATGCAATTCATTATAAGAATATTAATGAAATTTAAACTAAAACTAAATTAGATGTCATACAACACTACTGTTAACTATAAACCCTCTATTAAGATACACTATTTTATCTTAATAAATAGGGAGTTGACAAAATATTGCATAAGGACTTCTTTTTCACTTTGCTCTGATTTACTAAATGTGCAATTTTTTAAAAAAAATAGTATCAAAATCACTCACCCTTTTTGTCACATTTTTGGAAAACTGCATTTTAGCAGCTCTAACTCCTGGATTTGTATGATATCAGCCAGTAATTATGGTTCACATATACTGTAGTTTAATGAAATCATAAAGGCCTTTCCCCTCCCTTTCCTTGGCAAAAGACTATCCCATTACATCATTGCTTCACATGCATTCATTCTTTTCAATATTGTTGGCTGCTTCAGGTTAACTACCAAAATTATTTGCCTGAGAAGCAAGATTTAATTGTCTTACAACTACCTCTGTGAAATACAATAGGGATAACAAGTACCCATTGATTATGCTATTGGATAGAATGAGGGCCCTTATTCTTCCATTTCTCATTCATTTTGTCAGTGCATTTCCTTTGAAAGAGACCAAATGGGTCCCAGCAGGTGAAAGCAAAGAAAAGTGAAAGGGGTCCTTTGATGAATGACAATAATGGGGCCCTCCCCCTCCTCTCACTCCTCCCATTTTTGTAGATTATAAAACCTTATTAAATCATGCCCTGTTAGATGTTGATTGAGAGGGAGTTAGCTTAAACCACCAATTGTGGCATGGATCAGAAAACTGTGCTTTCCTCAATGAGAAATAAGCTCTTCTAACTACTTCCCTAAGCTTTGTATTCTAGATACTTTTTTTTACAAATCTATGAGCAACCTCAAACCAAGATACAGAAACTATGTTCCAGCATAGACAGTTACCTCAGTCCCAGTGTCCTTCAATCCTCACAGTAAGAAACTGTAATTTCTATGCTGTTGCAAGAGCAGTCAAACTCTTCTCTGAGAGAAATTGGGATATTATAACACCTGTTGCTAATTTCAAGATCATCACAAAGGACATGTAAAAATAGGGTACCTCCTTCATTCTTTCAGAGTTTGAGAATTAAGAAAAATATTTCTAATGTTAGACCACTTGGGTTTCAAAGCTTTTTATATCAGAATCTTAAACCTTACTTCAAATATCAATTCTATGACATCTATTTTAACGGTGTCCTTTCAAAGAGTACTTTAAAATGCTACCATTTAGTATTAATTTACTTCCAAGTATGGATGCATTCTCTTTTTTATCATTTTGTGTGTGTGTGTACACATGTACATATGCATATACATACATATATATTTGCCAGTATGCTATACTCAACTGTATACTTGTTCCATGAAAATATAGTTTTGCTTTAGTGGGCAATTAAAAGTGGTCTCCAGAATTAAGAGCATAATTTATAGTATAGAAACAAAGACATAGTTATAATTCTAAACAAAAAAATTATACCATTTGATCCCTGCATGGTATAGACTAGATTTAAGAGATATTTCTCAAATTATCTGTTAGAGCGGAATAAAATCACTGATAAATCATCACTGAATCTTATTTAATCTCTTCACATACAAATATAAGGGATATATTTTAATAGTCTGATCAAAACATGCACATACACACACACAAAGCAAATGAAGCAAATGTGATCTGGCATTCAAAGAGAAACTTGTGTCACCCTTTTTAGTCACTGAAATGTTTTGATGTCTGATGGTTTAAAAACTTACAGATATGCACTCATCAATGAGATGGCTTACAATATCAATGCAAAAAATGTATTAGGGTTTTTGCTGTTGCTAATATTCTGCATGTTTAAAATATTAGTATCAAAACCCATCTGACAGATGAAAATCTTTCTGAGCAGGCAAAATACTGCTGTGATAAAAGAAATGTGATGAGACATGAAAGAGTGCATAGAGAGTGAATGCTTTTGAGAGGGAGGCATACAAAAGAAAAGAATTAATTACCTTTTCATCATAAGTTTATGCCCATATTGATTCTTTTGATTGATCTATATGCTTTTTACTCTAATAGTTGCTTTGCCTCTGTTTATTTGTCTCCCTCGTGTAATGTCTATCAATGTTCACCTTTGATGTTGTACAATGGCTGCTGCAAATCTTCCATTCAGCAGCTATGGAACAAATGTAGGGGATAAATATTTTGATTTAATTGTAAAGTTTGAAATCATTCGTAATTTTATTTTCAAAGGTATACATTGTACTGTGCAGTAGCATTTAGCTGGGAGGGGTTATGAGCTTATATGACTTATATCGCTGTGTGCTATAAGACAATTTTCCCAACAAATTTTCTAAATATAATGAACCAGCCAAAAAACTATATTTTTTTCTTTTTCAAATGCAACTCTGGATAAACTGGCTGAAGTATAATGGCATTACACTGTTAATTATTTTATTTACTTGACTTTTCAAAGAAAAAATACTACTTTATTTTTATTAATGCATTTGAAGTGAAGATAAAGTTGGGTGTTCTTCTTATATTTAAGTGTGTACAGTACACAAATACCCTATTTTATCCAGAAATCATTTCTTTTGGGAAATGTACCTGTGTATGATATAATGAAGCCAAATAAATGTTAACAGACTGCAAGAAGAAATGACACTTATTATTTTCTTAACAGTTCATTGTCTTGAAATAGATTCTTACACACCTTTCCTCCAAATTACATTATGTATGCTGAGAAATACAGTTGTCAACTAATTGAAGATAAGCTATAATGAACTATTGTGCTTGCCCTTATTGCTTACCAATTATCTACAGTGATTATAATTATGACCAATATTTTTCTTTTCTTGGAAGCACTTGGGCAATAATTTGCTTATAGTTATGCTATTATTGTACTATATTGTTCTGCAAATAAGTTGGTCTACATATTAGCTGCATTCTGAAGTGGAATGAACAAAAAACCACTTAGAATTTTTAATAAATTCCAATAGATTTAAAAGAAACAGTCTCTTTGTTGTATGAGATAAATGTTCTTGATTTTTTCAGCGATTTACCTCCACTCTAGTTTCAAATTGTAAATGAATTTATGTCAGCCACAATATATATATATATATATATATACACAAAAGCATGAGTAAGCAGATTGTCTTATATTACGGGCACCTTTCACAGTGAGATGGAAGCCACCAACTACATTAAATAAAACTTTTAATACAGTTCTGACTTAGGGACCAACTCTCAATGATACAGAATCAAAATAAGCCAGTCCCAGTAAGACCAATTAAACCAGTACAAAGAAATATCGATTGAAAAAATGAAAAGTCAGATAAATTTGGTTTTCTTTTCCCTTTCATCATTTCTAGCAACCATTTCAAGTATGTGATAGCAATAGCAATAACACTTAGACTTATATACTGCTTCACAGGGCTGCACAGCCCTCTCTAAGCAGTTTACAGAGTCAACATATTGCTCGTGACAATCTGGGTCCTCATTTTACCAACTCAGAAGGATGGAAGGCTTAGTCAACCTTGAGCTGGCAAGACTCTGACTGCTGAACTACTAGTAATTGGCAGGCAGCAGAATTAGCCTGCAGTAGTGCATTCTAACCACTGCGCCACCATGGCTCTGATGATCAGGTTACAGATGCCCTGCAAGGATACTGTTCCACAACCAGGGATATTCATAAGGCATGGCAGAATATGTCAAGAAGACTACCACAGTAGTGTTTGGATTGCGCATATAACACCAGTAAAAAACAGGCATAGTGCACATTGTCAGTCATGTTGTCATGACCTCCATCTTGGTTTTTTTAAATTATAACCTGGCAGTCAATCCAGCCCATAGCCATGCATCTCTTTTAAATTACTATAATATACATTTTATTCATTTAATATTTTATTCAGTTTGGATTCTACTCAACTCCAACCAATCCTGGGAGGGGTGCTTTCAAAAACAAAATAACCTTAAATAAAATAACAAAAAATTAACCAAAACTAGTACAAAAGTAACTACAAATATGTCTGTTAGGAACAGTATCACCAGCTGCATGGTTTTCATATAGCTAAATGCAGTTTGTTAAACATTTTGGAATTCATATTCACTGCTTCTGAGTTGTAAAAATGGTCTAGATGTTTTTCAGACATTTTGATCATGCTTAGAAAGAGATGAAATATATTGCAATATCAATAAAAAGTTTGCAGCAAAATCCAGATATGGATATATATAACCAGTGTTGGGATTCAAATAATTTAACAACCAGTTCTCTGCCCTAATGATTTCTTCCAACAACCAGTTCACCAAACTGCTCAGAAAGTAAACAACTGGTTCTCCCAAAGTGGTGCGAACTGGCTGAATCCCACCACTGTATATAACCAATGGTAATATAGTTCCTGTCCATTTGGAAGTTTCCATTTATAAAGTGTTGCACATTTGTGGTACTAAGTGTCAGACAGTCTTTATTTTGCTTACAACTTTAAAATTTCAGCTGACATGAGTGCAAGTGAGGATAATGTGCCATAATCAGAATATTGAAAATAATAATAGAGGAATAGACTTCCAAAAGTGGGAGCTTATGATGTTCCTATATATCATTTTGCATGATTCAGACATGTCCCTGAGCATTCCATAACATTTTGAATGAGGCATTTATTTGCATTAGAATCAGGCTCAAGTTATAATAAAATGGTTATGGATACTTTAGTTATAGTTACCGTAGGACAGGGGTGTCAAGGCCTGCAGGCTGCATCCACCCTGAGAGGTGCTTAAAGCTGGCTCCTGACCCACCCTGGAGACAGTGAAGGACCAGCCCACAATGCTCTGCCAGCAAAAATGGATTCCTGAGAATCATTTTCAGCTGCAACAGCCTCCTGCAACCCTCTGCCATTTTCACTGGCAGAGGGTTGCAGGAGGCCATTGCAGCTAAAACAGAGCTCAGGAGCCTGTTTTCACTGGCAGAGGCACTGTGGGCCACCACAGGTATCAACGCGAGTGATGTTAAGCTGGCCACGCCCATACTGGCTATGCCCATCCCGTCCCCCCAAGGTCAAACACAATCCTGATGCGGCCCTCAATGAAATCAAGTTTGACAACCCCCCCTGTAGGGTAAGACTTCATTCTGATAATTTAGATATTGAATGAAGAGCATTAGTTCCAGTAATCTGGTAGCGATCAGTTGAAAGATGATAGGAGCAGATGGTAGAAAGGAGCAGACCTGTGTCAGTGCCCAGGACTTACAGACAATACACTTTTGAGAACAGGGGATAGCAGTAGAGGTAGCTTGGCACATTCAGTCAGGGACAGAGCTGTGGAGGCAGGCAACTTCGGCCTCTCCATTACCTCTTACCAAAATCAAGGTGCTGTGAACAGATTGGGTATGGCACCTGAGTCTCAACTCATTTCTATCTGCTAGCCCTGCTCAAAGAATTAGAGGTTCCTATATTGTCTAGACAATGGAAGAAGGTTTTAACTTCTATAGAAAGGGTGTCATCTCCTATTACAACTTATAGAACCAAAAATAGTTTTTAGAATTTATTGGAGTTTATTATGTTTGTATAGAAAAAAACTGTAAAAAAATGGCACTTTGTTGGATATGTAAAAAGGATAATGCTTCTCCAAAACACTTGTTTTTACAATGTCCTGTAGTTACCACATTTTGGAGAAAGTAAATGATATAAGTATGCTTGTGCAACAAAAGCTAAAGTTCACAGAAGATAATTTTCTCTTGAACCTAGTACATGGAATTGGATAACTGGACAATGTAAATGGATTCTCCATGCATTTACCATGGCCAAAATACTAATATTGCAGCATTAAAAAATACACTTATCGTTCTCTTCACTCAATAGTTTGATGACTTGATTCCATTTGTCATCTATGAGCTTATAGACATGAACTTTGTGTAACTAATATATATGGGACTCATTTATACAGAATACAGTGAGTTAAAAAAGATAGTCATATAAGTGTATCAGAAATATACATCTTGGATAATATTTGCATTAGACAAGTATATATAGAATTATAATTGTTTACTGTTATAATGACATCATATTATATTTTTGTTGTATTTTTTTCACTTTTTGCTATACTGCTTTTATGTGCTATAACTCTCAGTAAATAATGACAACAGTTTCTCCCTGAAAGCTCCCTCTTTTTAAATTTTTTTTAATTAATGAAACAACAAAAAGAAAAAACATTTAAAAACAATGAACGTGGTGCAGATATCCCGACACGCCTACTTGTCTTACATCCTCAAATAATACATATAACAAAGAATACAAATTTACATATATACGTAAATGTTAATCGTCATTAATAAATTTACTCCTTTCTTTTTTTAAACCAGTGGTAAAACTTTTCCCAGATTTTGTAATAATCAGATTCAGTCCTATCTTTTAATTCTTGTGTTACTCTATTTCGGTGCACGTCCAGTTTTTTCTAATTATTTCCATCTCCTCTGGCATATCATTACATTTCCATCTTTGGGCAAGGACCAGTCTCACTGTGGTGGTGACATGGACCATTAAATATATTATCTCTTTATTATATTTTCCTACATTGATACCCAACAGAAAAATTTCAGATCTGAATTCTATTTTAATTTTACACATCTCTTCTAACCAATTTCTAATTTTCAGCCAGTATGTTTGAAAGCTCCCTCTTTTTTTATTAATATGTAAAGGTAACAAAATCTTTATTGTTAAAGGGCAGCATGATGGCTCAGCTGTTAAGATGCAGAGCTTGTCAGCTGGAAAGCTGACAGGTCAGGTTTGAGACATGAGCACCATGTGACAGGATGAGCTCTCATTACTTGTCCCAGGTCCTGCCAACCTAACAGTTCAGAAGCATGCAAATGCCACTAGATAAATAAGTACCATTTTGGTGGGAAGGTTACTGTGTTCCATATTTTCATGCTGGCCATATGATAATGGAAGCATTGCTTAGACAGTGAGGCTTCCTCAGCTGAGAATTGGAGACGAATCAATCATGACAGAACAGGGGAAACCTTTAAACCTTTAAAGATAACAAAACCTTGAAAGCATAGATGTAACTATAGAAAAGAAACTTGATGTTCTGCCACTGCCACCATCACCCATTCATAAAAAATGAAAAACCACTAGGTGGTTTTCCCAGAATTAAGTGAGCTGAAACTAGCTTGAGAAGATTATCCTTGAGCACCTTGGAGTCAAGTTTGGTAGTTTTCAAAGGTCAAAAGCAGCACTTGAAATTGCATTTGAAAACCAATTGGAAACCAGTGCGCATAATAAAACTAATTGAAGCTTCCAAGTAGCAGAAGCAAGTAGTGTAGTAACTGAAGCTGGGAAAATGTTCCCCTCCTCACCCTCTTGCTGTAGCTAGGAATCCAGGAGAAGCCCCAGGTTGCAAACTTCTCCTTCCAAGTTAGTACCACTCTATCACTAAACTACATTGGCGTTGTCAAAAATCATGTTGAACAAATAACTCCATCTGTCTCTGCTTTATTCCATTTAGAGCCTACATTTTCCATTTAGTGCCATGTAGGCTGTGTGTGGTTCACCAAGCAGCCTTGTGAAGTCTGTTAGGGATATACACCCT
This sequence comes from Notechis scutatus, assembly GCF_049901735.1. Classification (NCBI taxonomy): domain Eukaryota; kingdom Metazoa; phylum Chordata; class Lepidosauria; order Squamata; family Elapidae; genus Notechis; species Notechis scutatus. The sequence goes on along the minus strand of NC_142010.1, from coordinate 229,419,586 downwards.
AGCAGAACCTGCACGGCAGTCAGGCAGGCAGGCAAATATGTGAGACAAACGTTTTTGTAGCTTACACTCAGTAAAACAGATACAATGTGCTAGTTAAATATAAATATATATATAAATAATATATATATAAATATATAAATATATATTTATATAAATATAAATATTAAACCTATAATATCAGCAAATACGACCTCTAGAGGTTCCTTTGTCTTAAATCCATTTATTCTATTTGCTGGTATTGCCTTGCTTTTTTCTTGACTGCAAGCATTGCAGTGCAAATACTTACTGCAAGGCTTCAGTTTTATACCTTCAGACAGTTCAACCGTTTGCTTGAGCATTTTAAAATTTATATGCCCTAAACGTCTGTGTAACAAATGTATGCATTCATCATGAGGTTTAACGTTATTATAAACTGTGTTAGCTACCTCTAATGAATTATCATTTAACACATACAATTCACCTTTTAAAGTTGCAGTCACTTTTTTACCTTCTTTTTCTATTATGCAGTTTTCTCCCCTAAAGGTAACTACATAACCTAGTTTAACCAAAACTCTAACCGAAAGTAAATTAAACTTAAGTTGTGGTACATATAACATTTTTACATTTTCTTTTATGCAAGAACAATGTGCAATACCTTCACCTTTTGCTTTCATTTTCCAGCCATTAGCTAACGATATCTGCTGTGAACTCGTGGACATCTTAACAAATCTTTTCTTATCTTTCGTTATGCAGTGCGATGCTCCACTATCTACAACCCATAAATTATTATTCACAGTTTCGTTGCTATACATGGCTAACTCTAAGCATTTTTCATCCTTTTGATGCCTTTTTAGCATTCTGGCTGGCATTGTTACGTTTTCCTTTCTTGCAGAATCTAGCCAAATGTCCTTTTCCTCCACAATTAAAACATTTTCTAATTGTATAGGCTGTCGTAGATTCTTTATCTTCTTGTGGTTGTTGTTCCCTTCTGAGTTGATCCCTTTCAAGCCTTCTCCTGGCTTCTTCAATTAATCTGCCAGTAATGTCAGTTAATGTGAGGTTATCTTTTGGCAGTACTTCCAGTGAAGTTACATAGTTGTCATAGCTCTCATCTAACAAAGACAAAATTATATAAACCTGATGGAGTTCTGTGAAGATAAGTTCTTTTTCATGCAGTTCCTGAAAAATTCTCTTCATTGTGTTTATATGAGTCAACATGTCTCCATTCTTTTGAAGATGTGTTCTGAACAGTTTCCGTGTAAGATTTATATGTGCTCCTACACTGTCTCGAACATAAATCTTCTTTAAATTCTCCCAACATTTCGCAGCTGTTTCTTCTCCACGAATATGGACAAGCTACTGGTCACAGAGTGTCAGTCCTATTATACAGAGAGCTTGCTCATTCTTCAGTTTATATTCTTGTATTTTCTGGGCATCATCCTCATCTACCTCTGGTGGGTTTTGAATTATACTCCACAAACCTTCTCTGCGTAAAAGTAGGCTGCATTTCATAGACCATGAAACATAGTTTGTTCCATCCAGTTTGGATATTAGAGACAAACTTTGTAAATTGACTTGTGCCATCTTTTTCTGGATATTAAACTATAATTAATAAAACACAGCTGTCTGTTTACAGTATTGTGTAACTACACAAACTCTCACTTTATATAAGCCTGTTATATCCTGGTTAGTCTGACTGTGCAGCTGGGCCCATAACCAGTGTTAGGGATATACACCCTAGCAGAACCTGCACGGCAGTCAGGCAGGCAGGCAAATATGTGAGACAAACGTTTTTGTAGCTTACACTCAGTAAAACAGATACAATGTGCTAGTTAAATAGTTTATTCCAGTAATAGTTTTTAGCATAGTCAAACAGTCCATATATCATACACTAGTTCAGTCCGTCCGGGGATTATTCAGTTGCAAAGTCCAGTGTCGAAAAAGAGGTCGGTAAACTTACAAATATCAGTCCAGTAATATATCTCTTCGTAGTAGAGATATGAAGAAGTCAAACCTCCTTTCTTCCTTCAGCAACAGCAGAGAACACGCAGTTAACAATTCATCGTCAGCAGCAAGCAATCCAGTAAGCCAGCAATCAATCCAGTTCTCTTGCTCCCTCTTATGGCGATTTACAGCTGCACCCAAAATTACATGCTTTGCAGTTAAAGTGACACACACTTAAACTCACTATCATAGTCTATATATATTATTTTACCCAAACTACGTTAGGTAACCTATGTTATTCCTAACAAAGTCTGCCAAAATATTTTTTTAAACTTAATAAATTCACCACTGCTAAATGTTACCATCAGTAGGAACAATCATCTACTGGTTTAAAGGACATGCTGTGAAGTGCCTCCAATGCTACTGGACCTCACTGATGCTGCCACATTTAGCACTGCTAAACTCTGCTAGCTACTAAGCAGCTTGTCAGTACATCAGATATTCCTTTGTGGCCCACAATTGTTTCTAATTTATCAGTGTGGCACTTTCTCCTCTTAAGATTATGATGGCTACTTTAGAAGCTGGGACAATTTTCTATATAGCTTAGGAAAGAGAAATTTAACTGGATATTGATGATATTTCTTTACAAACTGACAGATGACCTTCCCCAGTGGCATCATTTAAACAGTAAAGAGGAGAAGAAAAGGCCAAACTCTAAGGCTCCACACAATAACTTGACAACTAAGGCAACAATAACTTGGCTGATTTTGTCTCTCCCAGCATCACTGATTAAAATCACTGGTGGGATTCAAAAAAAATTACTACTGGTTCTGTGGGCTTGGCTTGGTGGGCATGGTAGGGGAAGGATGCTGTAAAATCTCCAGTCAGAGGTGGTATTTGCCAGTTCTCTGAACTACTCAAAATTTCTGCTACCGGTTCTCCAGAATTGGTCGGAACCTGCTGAATACCACCTCTGATTAAAATCATGTACTGAGAAAGAAGCAGAATCATTGAAGAATAACATCTATGATCACTGCAGAGAGTTCATTAGGATGATATAATCCATGCTATCAAGGGCTGTCTAGAAATTCAACAAAATGGGGGTGTGGCGACTCCTTTGCCATTCATATCATGCCAAAGATCATCCCCAGAAGTTGATTGAAAGGATTCTAGAAAATTTGTTTACTCTAGAATGCTTACCACATAAAAGGAGGAGTTTTCAGACAGAAACAGTCATCAAATAGAGATGGAAAACCTCTGTTTTTAAATCATTTTAACTGAAGCTCTCAAATGAGCTTTTTTTTTTTTTTTTTTTTGAACTATCTATTTAGCATCTAGGGAAAATTCTGCAAGGGCAGAAGATAAATGTGGAAAAACCAAAAAAGGTATGAATAACGTAGTGTAGAAATATTGTACAAACCACTAGTACTTATGTTTCCGTCATGAAATTTTCAGTTGTACCTAACTTAAAAATCACCTTCAAAAATCCTGACTGGGTTTGGGATAGGGAGAAGAAAACATGATTCTGATGTTGCAACTTTTCTGTTAAACTTCTAATGTAGACTACACCATTATATTAGCATAATTTGGGCATTTAATTTTCTCTGTTAAAAACTAAAAGTTGATGCTACTTTTATAACACACATTTAATGTGAATGTTAAATTATACACTGTTACATTGAGTTAACATGTTTCACATTGATATATTTTTATTCACTTGTTAAAAGTTCCTCTTCCATAAATGCTTGCAACAATGAGGCATTTAGCTGCTACTTCTGCATACCAGAGAATGGTTATTGTAGTCAAGAAACCCAATTTTCATACATTACAATTATTTGGGATTGTTTCTAATATATGATAAAGTAAGGGAGATGTAGGCGTTCTTCTTCAATTTGTTGGAGTTATTTTATGTTATTAAGTTACAGGATTTTCCCTGTAAACCAAATTCCTGAAATCAGTGAATTTATTGCTAAGCAAAGAAGGAAGGGATATCACTAGCTTATTTAACTTCAAAACGGCCATCACCTAAATTCTGTTTGAAATAACTTGAATTGCAAAATAATAAACTGTGAAGACTCCAAGATATTTTGATCCTAATACAGAACTTGGTTTAAGTGGCTAGACACAACACTTTGAATATGGATAAGTGACACAGTTATAAAATCCATAAAAGGAAAGCACTTCTGTGACCTCTTCCAGCCTCTGGAGATGCTGTAATATTTTCAGATTGATGCTAGAAGATTCTTCCCAATTGGGTTTACAAAGTGGAGTAAAATACCGTAGTATGCTCTCAAGAAGAGAGATTTCAATTTTAAATAATAAGGTAAACAAAAAGGAAGTAGCATAATAAGATCAGAATGGTTTTACTGACTTCTCCATCTTTCTTGCCACATATTCTATTGCTTATTAGAAGTAGTCCTCAACTTATGACCACAATTAAGCCCAAAATTTATGTTGTTAAGTGAAAAATTTGTTAAGTGAGTTTGTCCCATTTTACTTTTCTTGCCATATTTGTTTAGCAAATCACTGAGGTTGTTAAATTAGTAACATGAATCTGGGTTCTCCACTAACTTTGCTTGTCAGAAGGTCACAAAATAACTGCTGAACACTGCAACCATAAAAGTATGAATCAGTTGTCAAGCATCTGAATGTAAATTGCATGACCATCCAGAAATCTTTATTATCCCTTTGACTTTTTATTTTCAGCATTAAATGCCTATTAATGTCAAAGTGGATTTTTTTTCCAATTTCTTGCTTAAGTCTCTTAGCTGTCAGTATAGGAAAAGGAGGGAAAAAAACCAAATCTTTTCCCTTTTCTCTCTCCTTCGCAGCTTAAAAATCTTCTTAGGGAACAATGTTGTTGGGTTTTTTTAATAGTTTCAATTCCAGGGTACCTTATTTGTTGCTTTTGCTGTTTGACCCGGTCAACCAAAACTTTCTCTTCTTATCTTCCTCCTGCACATTCTTTTCCGGACAAGTTCTTCTTTGTGGTGGCCATTTCTGACCACTGTTACAACCGCCTTCGGGAAAGGGAGTAATGGCCAGCTGGGGAGGAGAGATGCGGCTCTCCTCAACCCTGCAGGCAGTCTCCCCCCTCTTCACCACCTCTATGGGGTGGCTTAGCCCCGAAACCAGCTGGCTTGGGGCGCTCCAGTGGTGAGCACAGATCGAAGCCTCGCAGAGACAAGGTTTCGGTCTGTCGCTGAAGAAGCTCAAACCAGAAGTCCCTTATCTCTTTGTACAACTTGTTCTTCAATTTTCTTGATTTTGTCCTCCTATTGCATCATCATCTGTTGAATATTTTCAATTTTCTCATCTGTCTTTTCAGTTCTTTGCTCAATATTCTCCATTCTCTTTTCAATATTTTTACTTGTATCTTTTGAATTACTTGCATAATCATCTGCAGTGTCACTTCTTTCTCCTTCTCTTGTTGTAACATCACCTGTATTGATCGTTGTCCTCCAGATGGTGAGGAGGAAGGAGTCGGGATTGAAGAAGCTGAGACTGGTATCTTTCTGCTCATCTTAGAATGCTTAACAGGAAAATTGAGAAGAAAAAACAAGAGCAACCAACTACCACTCCAATAAAAAAAATAAAAGCAAAAAATAGTAATAAAAAAGGGAAGGGAAAAAATCTTCATGGACTTGAACACCTTAGTTTAATTGGTTCCAATTATGTAGAAGAAAGGGGGGGGAGGAAAAAATGTAAAATGGAGAAAAAATAAAAAAATTAGAAAAAGTTTAAAAAGGCAGAAATCTGTATATTCCCCTTGCTAAAAAGGTAGAACAAAGGGAGGAGGGAGGGGAAAAAAAGTAATCTTATTCCTGCATCAAAAGACTCAAGTCCAAATATAAAAATCCAACTTTGGTGGGGGGGAGGGGGGAGTTAAAAAAAAAAGGGAAAGAGAAAATGCAATTCTGTCAGTAAGCAAAGCACTGCCACTAAATATTTGAGGCTCTTTACTAAATAAAAAAACAAATTTCCAGTTCTCTTTTCAAGGTCACTTCAATCTTCTTTCTTCAATTGCAAGTCCAGACTCCAGATATCAGTAATGCCACAGAAGAGCACCCGCATAAACAATCTACATCAGGGGTGTCCAACCTTTCACGTTCCCTAGGCCACATTAGAAGATGAAAATTTGGTTTGGGCCGCACATAATTAAATTAAATAATTAATTAAATTAAATAATTAATTAAATTAAATTAAATTAAATTAAATTAATTAAATTAATAAAATTAAATTAATAAAATAATAAAATAAAATAAAATTATTATTTATTATTTATTATTTATTAAAAATTATTTATTTTTTATTTTATAATTTTCCGGCCAAATTTTGCGGGGGGGGGAAGAAAGCTCGCCCACCTCGCGCCTACCTCTCCTCCTGCAAATTATTTATTTTTTATTAATTTTCCGCCAAATTTTGCGGGGTGGGGGGAGGGGGGAAGAAAGCTCGCTCGCCTCACGCCTACCTCTCCTCCTGCAAATGCAGCAGCGGTGGCGGCGGTGGCGGGCAGAAGGCAGCGGTGGCAGAAGCAGCAGCGGAGGTGGCGGTGGGGGACAGAAGCAGCAGCGGCGGCGGCGGTGGCGGGACAGAATCAGCGGGCGGTGGGGGCAGAAGCAGCAGCGCGGCGGTGGCGTGGCGGGGGAACAGCAACAGCAGCAGGTGGCGGGCAGGCTTTGGCAGTTGCCCGCCTTTTCTGTTGACAGCAAATGCAGCAGCGGTGGCGGCGGCGGGGGCAGAAGCAGCAGCGGCGGCGGGGCAGGGGCAGAAGCAGCGGCGCGGTGGTGGGGGCAGAAGCAGCAGCGGCGGCGGCAGCGCGGCGGCAGAAGCAGCAGTGGTGGCGGCAACAGCAGGAGGTGGCGTGGCGGGCGGGACTTTTGGGCTGCGGCTGCCTGCCTTTCTGTTGCTCGCCTCGCCCGCCTCGTGCCTGCCTCTCCTCCTTCCTCCTCGCTGGATCTTTCACGAAGGTTGGGGTGGGCGTTGGGTCAGACACGAGGTGACCTGGGCCGCATGAGGCCCGTGGCCCACGGGTTGGACAAGCCTGATCTACATGCTCTTCCCACTACCTTTTCAATGAAAAACACAGAGTCCTTGAGTGTAACACCAAATTTATCAACAAGAAGGAAAGAAAGAAAAACAACATATCCAAGCCTCCAGGTGGCAGCGCTACTTATTTCCCTTTCATTTCCCTTCCCCTCTAATATTTAAACCAGGAATAAAAATAAAATAAAAAGAGTCTAAAGTTGTTGAAAAGCAGAAAAAAAAACTTTTCCAGAGTTATTTTTAAAGGAAAAAGTAAAAGTTGAAGAGGAAAGACCAGTCCCATTTAAAAATTGAAAAGTTTTTACAAAAATCCAAAGTTCCAATTACAAAAAAAACCCTTCAGGTTTAATTTGTGCTTAATCTCGCTGCTTGACCACTTTTATCTTCACTTTTAGTCTTTTAGGATATTGTCTCCAGTAAATAATAAGTAGAAATTTATCTCACCAAACTGACACACTTTCTTTCCAGCTTTCTTCCATTCCGGAACTGTCCCAACTTCAGCAGTTTTAATGGCTGCCTGTCCGCCGTGGGAACAAAGGGCTTCTCCTGGATCTACCAGGGACTTTGCGATGTCCCTGGGATTGACAGGATGTGCCCTCCTCTGTCACCATCTCTACGGGGTGGTTTAGATCCGTTGGGACTGTCCTGCAACAGAGATATCAGCAGTGATCTTAGAGCTTCAAGATCGCGTGCTGTACCGCCGTGATGCCAGCTCCACCCTCTCCAAGAACCAGCAAGTTCTGTTCCTGAGTCACACACTATTGTTGATTTTGTCAGCATAGAAAACTAGCGTGCATTGGGCTTATTTATATATATTGGTGATGAATGTAACCAACATCTTGAATGGGGAGGGCAACAAAAACAGTGGAAGAAGATTTTTGGGTAAATTTTATATGTCTGAAAATTATTACAAAATTTGGAATTATTTGTCAATTTTGGTGCAACAAAAATCAATGAATCAACCATCAATAGTAAAGGAACAAACAGTCAAAAATATTCATGGCAGAGTGGGCATGAAGAACTTGGAAAAGATATTCAAATGCTGTGATCTCTCTACCCATACAAAGGTCAGAATTGTGCAAACCATGGTATTCTGTGGTATTCTACTGAACTGATAGTGGACTATAAACAAGCAAAGTAAGAAGAATATTGATACCTTTGAATGTTGGTGTTGGAGAACACTTCTGAGAATAATATGGACAGCCAGTAAAACAAACTGATGGATCATAAAACAAATCCAGAGTCCCCACTCAAAAAACAAATGATCAGGCTCAAACTGTCCTACTTCAGACACATTTGGTGAAGTGCAGCTCTCAGGAAAAAGGCTCTAATGCTGGGAAAGATTGAAAGATTGAAGACAAGAAAACAAGAGAATGACTATTAGCAAGGTGGAGAGATTCAATTACAGAGGTGATAAGTATACCATTGAGAGATTTGAAAGAACAGATTAGAAATATATTATAATAGAGAAAAACTATCTATGTGGACTATAGGAGTTGCAAATGACTTAATTGCACAAATTCAAATCAATCATACTGTATTGAACAGGAGCACAGGCTCAGTCTATTGGCCCACTAATGACAGATCAAAGATAGCACTGAGATAATTGTAGATACTATAAGCACCCCGCTAATGGAAAAATGACCTGAGTTTCAGGAGGAATTATTGGGGAATTATCAGAAAATCTTTAACAATCCTTCCTGTGACATGTTTTTGCTTTAATTTTGTCTAATATTTTCTATAGTTCAAAAGCATCTCTAGGCTGAGCATCAAATGTGTTTCATCACTCAGTTTTCCCAAGGTCTGGACATTTTCAGATATGTTGAAACTTTAGTCTATCCCAGAAAAGGCCCCAAAGGAAACAGTCAGTATAACACCACCAGATATATTCTGGGTGGAAATGAACAAATCTATTAAATTTAGTTTTACTTAGTTAGTTTTGTAACATACTTAAAAACCATAATACATTTTGGATTAATTTTTGGACAGCATAGACATTTTGCATATTTCCTGATGCATGCATTTTCCAGTTTTCTTGAATATATTTTTGTGGGCATATTATCAAAACACACACTTTCTCTCTCTCTTTCTATTTGTGGGTACATATGCGTGAGTATGCATATACAAGCTACATGGCAAAATGGGTAATATATTTTGATTTGTATATTTGATCCTCCTGTAAGTTTAAAATATATGAAATTGGCATACATTTTTGGCTGGAAAGAATTTATCAAGCCCTAACATGCAATATTATTCAGGAATAAGCTTCAAAGTTTTCCATATTTTCTGCTTTGGTAGAAAAAGGTACAGATTTGTGGCTTCACTTCTCCCATATCTAGTGAATTAAGGGTATTATTCCTGTGAGGTGCCAGATCTCAACCTGAGTAGTCAAAGTTTCAGGAGAAAGTGAGCAATATTGAGGTCTAATAATAAAGGGGGTATATATAAGTCATCCCTAGTGTAATCAATGCTGTCTCTATATCATGTATAGAGTCTGAGTCCTACCTTAAAAGGGTTGATGTAATCCTCTACCACTAGACATATTGTAATTGTTCCTCACTCTCTCATCATGTCCACAATCAAAGAGAAGACAGGAACCCAGGACTGCTTCTGAAAGTGTTTTGCCAGGACTGCTGACATTTTCTCATGAAGCAAAGCATTAACCTCCTATATCCAACTGACTACAACCGCACTCTGCCCCTAAAGGGTTAAAAAGAAAATGCTATGGATCAAGACTGTAAATGACAGGTGTCAATTTGAAAATGCATTCTATTTATAATACAATTAAGAAAGCCTACTTAAATTATTATCATAATTGTGTAACATCTTTGATTGATTTTTTTTCCTTTCTTGTGAGTTAACGTTTCTTAAAGAAAAAGAATTACATCTCATTTGTTGACTCTGGAGAGTCCCCCGAAAAAAAAGTGTAGTCCTAGAGCTCTAAAATCAATGGGAGTTTTACTAGTGAGGTGTGAATTGCATTTTGACTTATTTTGCTCCAAATTTCTTACTGTGTTCAGGCTGACTGCTATCCAACTTTCCAGCTATGTATGCACTGAGCTAGTGACCTTAACAGGTCAATACTATTCATGTGAATTCAGAAATAAACCCTTCTAAATTCAATGGGAACTACTCCCTGGTACTATATGAATGTAAGAAACTGCCTACCTAGACTTTCACCTCTATCTTTGTCTTGAAGGCAATATGCTGAACCATTTCTAATGTATGACAATTAGAAAACCTAGTAAATCAATATTTAGTTAAATGTTTCCCTACTAATTTCATAATTATTTTTCATCATTAAAAACATTTGACACATTAAGAACCACCCATAATTTCACATCATTTTCAATTACAGAGGCTCCTCAGCTCTAAATTCCTGCTGCTTCCTTTTATTCTGTCAGCTAATTAAACACAGAGTTCTCTGGAAAGCGACCGGTGAAATCTTCCATGCCAACAAAGGAAATTTCTCAATAGGGCTGTTGTCAAATGCCACTCTGAGATGTGTTATGAAATCTCTCCATAAAGCAAAGTGTTGAACGATTCTTCTGCCACTTGAGGTTTATGATTACCCAGAATTTACAAGGAAGAATTTGATGACTGACTGCAAGCATTTTGGGAAAACGATTTTTCTGCAGTTCAGCTGTTCTTATGAAAGAGTTCATGGTGGCATACTGGTCTCTGGTTTCAGCATAACAATGTGACTTTTTACGGATAGACAATTAGTTCACTTGCTCAAGTGTCTTGCTTGGAGGAGGAGATTATTATGATTGCAGAGGGAATTCTCTTCTCTTTCAGCATGAAATTGATAGGTTGTGTGCTTTGGAGTTCTAGCTACACATCACATATGATTCTGGACACAGCCAAATTATCTCTTCTGAAATAAATATCATTTATTTGTTAACCTTCACAAATTCCTGCTCTCCTACTAGTGGCTAACACTAATTATAGAATTGAGTGGAATAATTGTGAATGTAATTTGATAATTACTTGAGCTTTGAAAAGTCCAGTATAATATTCCAATTTTCTGAATTGGATTGTCAGTTTGGAAAAAATTACAGAATCAAATCAGATGCTTCCAAATCATTGAGATGAGTCGAAATGATTAATACATGCACATCTTTTTTTGCCCAAATTGATTTTCCAAATAGTATTGACTTTATCCAACTATTCAGTTTAGTTATCCAGATTTAATTTGTTTGGAGTTCTGAATCAAAATGATGATTTGAGAAAGATCATATCCAGTCTGTGTACTTCTAATAATTATATTTCATTTATATAATAATTTTTCCATCATTATATATGTGACCACCACTGTCATCTTGAACTTGTTCCTTCATCAGCTCAATTTTTGCAAAAATAAAATTAAAAATTGAAACTAATAATGCAAATATTCTCTGACAGTTAATTCCAAAATTATCTCTAGGTATACTAATATAAAGACAATTTCATTGATGTTGCTCCTGTATTCCAAGAGAAAATAAGTCACAAAGAATAGAAACAAATTTGATATCAACTGGAATTTTATCTTCAGAAAGGACTTAAACTCATTTGCTTGTTTTTCCTTTCTAGCAAGCTTTATTCCTACTTTACTTGATAAAGCTTGTTTTCTATGTCTAAAAGCTCTCTCTTGTTCTATCTAAGAATATAACTGAAATAGACAGAATCCCCCCAGTGATTTGTAGTATCTTCTATATCACCAGCCATTGTTGTGATGATGTAATGAAGACGCTTCACATTGCCTTACAAGTATCTGGCTGCTACTAGCAAATGTTTTAAGTCACTACCGTGAAAATAGCAAATAATCTCCAGATCAGCTTCTTTTGGGGGGGGGGTGAAGCCAAGACTCCAATCTCCCCTTCCCCTATTTTGAGTCTGATAAATTAATTAATGAAATTTGGATTTGTTGCTTTGTTGAAACTAACTTGTAACTGTTCACTTTTGTACTTATTTTATAATCCACTTATATCAGTGTACTGGTTTTAATAATCTCTCTAATGGAATGCAGGTTTTTTTCCAATAGGATTGCAACTTCTAGGAAACAATCTCATGTAATTTCAGGTTCTGTGGGAACCAGAAAATGACATAGATGGGATTGAGCATGTCCTGAGTAAATAAATAGTCATGAGTGGCATCACATAATTATACAATTACAATTTATAAACAATCTGCACAAAGGTTGTTAATAGGAAGCAAGCGCATATTTCTTATTAATTTCTGCCCTAGATTTTACAAGTGGAATAGTTAATTCCCCCACCCCACCCCAATCAGTTGTAGAAGCTTTTAACAGTATTACAGCTGAAGTACATAGTGGTGTCTAATGAATTACAGATGTCTTGATTAAAAGCACTTATTTCACATCACATAAGTAGAGTATGAAATGTAAAAGAATGGGGCAGAGGTAAAGAAATGATATTGCTATCCAGAGTGGTAGAACAAGCTAAATAGAAGCATCCAAAAGACATGACATTGCACTAGCCTTTTTTTTGAACAAAAATATATTGGTTCCACATTTTTAAATATGACCTTTTACTGGTTGATCAGAATAAAACATTTTAAGTTTGTTACTCCAAAGATCACATAAAATATTATCACTTCTACTTATTCAACTTCCTATAAATGTAATAATTTATTATAAAACATAAAAGTTATAATAATGGTAGGAGATCTACACTTTCTCATCTAGTACCTTTCAAGTTACTTCAGAAGATATCTCCCAGAAATGTCTACCAAGAATTCCAGATACTTGTAGCCTTAACATATAGATTTTCAGTTATAGAATCCTGCATTATATTTTTGCCTGATGGAAAGAAAAGCTCTGTAAGAAAACACCTAATAGCTGATATGCGATTTTGGGTTAAACCAAGTAGATTACTTTGTCTAATCAAAACTGAACCTGAACTCTGCATCTCCCACTTTAAGTGGTACATGTTGTGTCAATTCTAGATTGTACTCTGTAAGTCGGTGAAGCCAAGACTCCAACTGAATTGTTACCAATGAAAATGAAACCAAACTGTAATATTCAATATTTAAATTCCCTGTATAGATATCCTTCAATTATATTAAATATTAAAAAAAATAATTTCTAACTGGTTAAAATGATAAAATATGGCAGATTTTTCAAGCTGATTCCTCACCACAGAAGTAAAAATGGTGGAGTTGCTCTTGTTATATTTGGAAGCACAAATCTATTCAGAGTTCTGGATGTAGACTTTAATGGTCTAAATAAAAGTTTTGAAAGCCTCAAAGATTCTTTTTAATTATATATTTATTCATTCATTCATAACTAGGCACATCTATAGTGAGACATACATTTCAATGAGCCATGGAAAAAGGATAAGAATTGCCTTCTAGGAGGTTATAATCTCATGGACTTTACTAAATACTTTTCTTCTGGTATCACCAACTCATTCACAGCAGCTGCTGAATCAGTCTAGAAATATTATCAGTTGTTCTAGATTGGAGGGGATTTTTTTTGTTTTCTTCTTCTTATGATAAAAAATATATTTCCTCACAAACAATGTAGGGCATTTGGGAATGACATGATCATGCAATCAATTTGATCAGGAACCATGGTGGCAAGCTGGTTAGAATGCAGTATTGCAGGCTGACTCTGCCCATTGCCAAGAGATCAGTCCTGACAGGCTCAAGGTTGACTCAGCTTTCCATCCTTCCAAGGTCAGTAAAATGAGGACCCAGATTGTTGGGAGAAATATGCTGACTATATACACTGCTTAGAGAGTACTGTAAAGCATCATGTTTCTTTTTTTTTTTTCTTATATGTATCCATGTATTCATAACTATGTTTTTACTTATACCTATTATCTTGTAAGCAATTGACAAAAATAAATAAATAAATAAAATAAAGTGGTATATAAGTCTTGCTATTGCTATGAGACCTAAGTTGGTCTGTTGTAGAAATTGCCTTTCCCTAGTTGCTTCTAAGAGGAGACGCGGTGGCTCAGTGGCTAAGATGCTGAGCTTGTCAATCAGAAAGGTTGGCAGTTTGGCGGTTCGAATCCCTAGCACCACGTAATGGAGTGAGCTCCTGTTACTAGTCCCAGCTTCTGCCAACCTAGTAGTTTGAAAGCATGTAAAAATGCAAGTCGAAGAATAGGGACCACTTTGGTGGGAAGGTAATAGCCTTCCGTGTGCCTTCGACACTTAGTCATGCCAGCCACATGACCATGGAGACGTCCTCAGACAGCACTGGCTCTTCGGAGATGTAGCAGAGATGAGCACCTCCCCCTGGAACTGGAAATGACTAGCACGTATATGTGAGGGGAACCTTTATCTTTATAGTTGCTTCTTAATGTGTCTCTTTGACATTCTGGATTTTTCTGTAAAAGAGACTGGACACTTTTTATCTTTTTTTCTTCATATGAGCATATCAAACTCCAAGGAGATTGCTACATCTGTCAGCCAAGATTCTTGGTGTGTCAAAACATTCTCTATGAGGTGGAGATTGTACATCATGGAAATTTTATGACATACATACAGTACATAAATGTGGGATGGGGGACAGGAGAAGTAAAATGATTATTTGATTAAAATGATTTGCAATAAAATTAGTTTCAGTAGGAAGAATGGAAAAAAACATCCAGAGGGACAAGAGAACTGAGAGATAGCTGAGGCAGGTTTTTCTACTTTATCTTTCAAATCAGTTTGTCTGAATTTTCAGAAGACTTTTTGGCTGTAGTATAGGTCTATTCCCTACATTTTAAATTAAAATAACTTGAGAGTACTATGGAAACATGAAGTGAATTTCATAAATTTCATATAATTCTAATAATAACCTTTGCATTTGCATTTATCTGTAATTATTATTTAGAATTGTTCCCCACCCAGAGTCACTGGGTTGAGATGGGTATCTAAGGAAATTTAAATATATAAATGCATAAATAAGTAAATAATTTATATCCAGTTATTTTCTAAGCTCAGGGGAATATAAATGGGCCTTCCTTTTTTATCTCTTTTGTTTATTGTGTAGATTAATTGAGAATACTTTAAGTAATTGGCCAAAATAAATTCTATGGTTCAATAAGTACTTAGATGCCAATATTTTATACAGATAACCACAAAAAGTGAATAATATACTACATGGAAGGGTTTACCTATAGCAACATGGATTACTTCCTAAGGTAGTTGGGCTATAACAATAAGAATAATGGGGGAAGGGGTGCTGATGGGGTCAGTTCATTGGGATGCCCCTTTCTTTGTAAGGTATAGAGCATCTATAAATATTTGAGATTCCCTAAGCTTTTGTTCAATAAGATCAGTCACAATAACAGCTGATATTTAATGGCCAAATGCTAAATACATTGGCTGGTGGGAAATATGGATTGATGTATTATTTTTGTCCTTCATATTCAATATCTGAAAAATTAGAAAAATATCCATAAGTTAAAAATATTTCTTGCTAATCACCATAACCAAGATTCTATCACACCAATTTTTTGTTATTATGTTAGTATTCCTATTTATTTCATTGCTGAAACTGAATCATGCTCAACAAAACATGCTCAGAGAAGAGAAGATGTTTTTGAATTTATTTTGTTGCATTTTATTTCTTGCATTTTGTAATCCATGGATTTGACATTGATTCATATATCACGGTTATTTATTACTATGTAGCATGCTGTCCTTACAGAATATGTTTTCTAAATGAAAGAACGAAAAAGAAAATTTTAGATTTGTAATGGAATCCACCATTTTGCTCATTGCACTATAACTTCTGTAGAAAACAATTGATTTTATTAGTCAGACATTCTTAGAGAGTTCTTGGAAACTCTGAAGGTTAAACATTAAAATAAAATATTGACAATAAGAAAAGTTCTAGAGTAGAACTATAGAATAGAAGACTCCAAGCAGAAATTGGACAGCTATCTGATTTGAAAACTCCTACTCTGCCTTTTTTTTCTTTTTCTTTTTTTCTTGTCTTGTTTTATATCTCCATGCCAGGGATTTTATTTTAGATCAGTGGGGACCCAAGGATAAGATTACTATAATTCTACTTTGCCTTAATTCTGCTGTTCACCCTTATTTCAAAAAAAGCTGGTGTGTAAAACTATGTTAAATGGGTCTTTAATAGTTTTAACATAGGGCAGACTCTCAAAACATGTAATCATTCAAATAAACATAAATGAGTCACTGAAAACTCACTACAGCAGGGCTGTCAAACCCGTGTCATCATGTGATGTATTGCAATTTTTTTTCCCTTTGCTAAATCAGGGGTGGTGGTGGCCAGCATGTGATGCATCCAGCCCATGGTCCACGAATTTGACACTCCTGCACTACAGGTTTCAAAAAGAAGAGCTAACTTCTACTACAGTGGCAAAGAAACTTTTCCAGAACAGTATAAATCTAGTGCTCAGAACTGGGGTGGGATCATTTGGGGCTTATTAATGAAACACTTGCCTCAAAATTAGAAAGTTATCATGCCTCTTCCTCCCTTGCCATTTTAAATAATTGAAAGATCTTAAATGTTTCTAATAGAAGAAATGGGTTATAAGGTATGTCATTAAGCTTAAGAGTAATTTGTTCAGTGTCTTAAATCTCTCCAAAGGATTTGCTGAGGTGTAACTGAACCTTATCTATGCAGGATTAGAAGACCATGGACTATTCTAACTTGAACCATCAATATACCATTTTATTTTTACCAGAATAAGGTCATTGCACAAAAAGAGAAAAACATAGGAGATGTAAAGCATGCCTATGATGAATGTTATGAAGTCAAATACTTCATAACAGCTCACAAAAATTAACACAGAACAAACTTGCCAACATTTATGGCAACACATTTGATTTCTAAAGTTTATTTACTTAATGCAAGAGTGATGAGACTTCTGCCAATCATTTGTGTTGTGAATGAATAAAAATTACTAAGCCTAAATGCAAAGCAGGTTTTGAAAGCCTGCACACCTGATTGGTCCTTAAACAACGAACAAGGATTGGTCCATAACAAGGCCCTGATTGGCCAATATTAGGACACTTCTTATTGGTTATTAGTTTGAACTTGATGCACTTAGTATTGGTTAATAGGGTAGCAGCCAACCCTATAAAGGGGCTACTGCTGCCCATAGCTTTGCTCTGTTCTATTCTATTTACTGTTATTAAAGAGTTGAAGTCACTGGTCAGATGTCTGGTCTCCATTATTCTCCAAACTTAACACTGGCGACGAGGATGGGATCCGGAGACCGAAGAGCTGACTGAGTTACAGAGCAACCAACAGAGCACGTGGTCGAACACGCACCATCAACGGCAACATGACCAGCGGTGCCGTACCACCCGCTCCATTCGACCCAGAAACCGAAGACTGGGAGTCATACATGGATCGGTTCCAGATGTTTCTGGAGACCAACAATTTGAAAGACGCTACAACCAGCAAAAAGAGCTATATTTCTAACCCATTGCGGGCCTACCGTGTTTAAAATGGCAAAATCACTTGCCAAGCCAGCCAGTAAAAGCGATGGCGGACTGGGACGTCCTCGATTTTTTGCTACGGGCTCACTACGCGCCCACCATGCCAACCTTAGTCAGAAGACACGAATATTACCAGAGGGACCAAGGAAAGGCGAAAGCCTTGCCAACTACATCGCAGACCTCCGCAACCTTGGAGGCCTCTACGGATTCTCTGATTTAGAAGAAGAGACATATCCCGAGACCGGCTGGTTCTGAAAATAAAGAAGACGGCACGATCCAGAGCAAAATTATGGCTAAGGGGGACATCAGCCTCACCGATGCCCTTAACCGATTGAAAATTCAGGTCACGAATAAGATCAAGTACTTGGGGATATATTTGACAGCAAGATGTAGTACATTAAAAGAGAATAATTATATCAAACTTAAACAGCAGATAGCGCTAGATCTGGCGAAATGGGAAAATTTACAACTGTCACTAATAGGGAGAATTTCAACAATCAAGATGAATATATTACCCAGAATTTTATATTTGTTTCAAACAATTCCAATTAGGCTTGGAAAAGATTACTTTGAAGATTTAAATAAAATTGTGTTGAAATATATATGGCAAGATAAGAAAGCGAGAATAAAGTTAAAACTTTTGCAAGATGCTAGAATTAGAGGAAGATTTGGTTTGCCTAATTGGGAGTTGTACTATCAAGCTACAAATCTGATGTGGGTTAAGGAATGGATAACACTAAGAAATACTAGATTGTTGACATTAGAAAGACATGATTTGTTGTTGGGGTGGCATGCTTTTTTATGGTATAAAGGAACTAAAACACAGGGGTATTTTAGAAGACATTATATACGGGAGTCTCTGTGGTTAAACTGGGAGAAGATTAAAAGACAATGTTATTTGAAAATTCCAGTCTGGTTATCGACTATTGAAGCATTTTCTTATCCTATAATATACAAAAAGGAACAAACAGTTAGACATGGTGAAATATTGAATGAAAAGGCTCAAATCTATACAAAATCTAGAGGAACAAGGTATAAAGATGAATTGGTTTTCATATGCGTAAAATACATTCAAGGTATGATAAAGATTCTAAAATGGAAGGTTTCTATGATAAATTGACTGATTTAGATAAGATTTTGACAGGTACTGATGAAAAGGTGATTTAAAAACTGTATGGATATTTATTAGAAATTAAATTAGAAGAAGAACAAGTTAAAGAAACTATGATTTCTTTTTTTTTTAAACAAGTTTTATTAATTTCAACAACAAACAAATCATTACATATTTAAATCTTTTCCTGTCTTTCTACAGAAATTTCCCCAATATTCTCATAAAACACAAACAAACACAAACAAACATATAAAAAATCTTTTAGTAAAGTACCTTGGCCCCAGTTACCTCTCTTTGTATGGGCAGCGCATTTCACTCTTCACAATTCTATCTTATTTAATCCACCTTAATTAAATCATTATATTTATATCTTTTGCCCATTCATTATCCCTCTATCTCTTCTTATAATAAAAAGAATTTCTCCTGAAATCACTAATCAGAGTATGATGCCTTTCTATCCTCCCCTAAGTTAGTAAAATTAACATTCAACATAACAAATACCCAATTCGGTTCTGCTTGGTACATTCTATCCACCAAAATGTTTAAATATATTGTATCCTCCTTTCCTTCAATATTTTATTACATTTTAAAAATCAATCATTATTAAAGACTTCAACATTTTAATTTCTTATTAAATCTTAAACCATTCTAATTTACTATTTCAAATATAAATGTTACAATACCATCTTCTGTACCTAGCAGAATCTTTCTTACAGAAGTTTATATTTCATCCTTTGTCCCTAAAAAAATTCCTCTTCTCCCATCCAATTTTAAAACTTTAAGGCTTTTGTCCGCCTTTCCCCTTTCTTTCTTCCCCCACCAAATCTTCCTACCCCCTTCTTCTTCTAACCTCTGCCTTGCTGGGATCCCTTCTCTGTTGTGTTCCCTTTTTCTCTTGTTTGCTATCATTATATTTACTTTGCATCATATTTTTCTCTTTCTCAAATGTTTTTTTAGATCTTAAGTCCTTCATTTTCCTTGCTCTCTTCCTTCCTTCTTTCTTAGATAAGTTTTGGGATTCAATAAAGATGGCGTCTTCATCTTTTTCTTGTTGTTGTTCTTCTGTTTCCATCTGTTTCATTGTCTGTTGGTAATTAACCAGCGCCATTTCTAGAAATAGAAAAGCTTTTTCCATACCATCTTTGCAGGCTGCTTTTGTTTCCTCATATTCATCCCTCAGGTCCTCAAAAGGAAAAGCCATTATGAATAAATCTTTTCTTTTCTTTATTCCTCTTTCTTCTTACACCAACCAAATATTCCGAGAGAAAGGTAAACAATCCCAAAGTCCACAATCCTCAATAAATCCAAGCAAGCCAAAATTCCCCTTCCTCTTCCAGGGGTGGTATCAAACAAAAAAAAAAAAAAGAGAGTCCAGATCTATATTTTAAAGCCTTATTAAAATTATGTTTCTGTCCTCAAATCTTCAAGGCATCTCCTCCAACAAGATCCAGATTTATATATTTTCTTTGTCCTCTCCCTTCCGGCTTAATTCCGTCGGGAGGGAGAGTAAACTTTCCTTTCAGCACCTCAAAATTGCCGCTTTTTTCTCTTGTGGAAAAAATCATCAAAAAACCATCTTTTCCAGGAATTAAATTAGATAAATCTCAAAGCCCTGGGTCGACCAAGAAGAACTTTCACTTTTAATAACTTTCTCTTCTTCCTCCTGTGCATACTTGCCCGGCTGCCGACTTCTTTGTGGCGGCCATTACGGACCGCCGCTGCACCATCCTGGTAAAAGGGGTTCTGCCGGCCAGGGAGGGGTCTGCAACACCCCCAAACCCTTCCTCCGGATCCCCCTTACCTTCAGCTACCCCTGCAGGGCAGCCTTGCTCCGCACCCGTCCGGATCGGAGCCCCAAAAGCGGCTAGCGCGGCAGGGATCGCGCAGAGCCGCTGAATCCCTACCGCTCGAAGCCGACAAACCGGAAACCCCAGAAACTATGATTTCTTGGGGAAGAATTTTGGATATGGGATCGATTTAGAGAAATGGCAAAAATTGTGGTCTCAAAATTATAAAATGACAATGTCAACAGCATATAAAGAAAAATTGTATAAGATGTTTTACAGGTGGCATTTTCCCCTGACAAGAATAGCAAGAATGTTCAAGAATAAATCGGAAAAATGTTGGAAATGTCATCAGACACCTGGCTCATATTACCATATTACCACTTGCGCAGATGCTAAAAAATACTGGACTAAAATCCACATGTGGTTGGAAAAAATGACAAAGAAACATATAGATTTGAAACCAGAAATATTTTTATTGGGAATTTTACCTGAAATATATAGTAAAGACTTGAAATACCTGATTGTAAATGTATTAACAGCGGCTAGGATTGTATTTGCTAAAAACTGGAAAAATGAGAAAATACCATCACAGGAGGAAATCATTAAGAAAATATTGGAATGTGCTGAAATGAGTAGATTGACATTTGAAATTAGAGAACAAGAGGATAAACAATTTTATAAAATTTGGGATCTTTTCTATCAATGGTTAGACAATAAAATACAGTAATGAAATATGTAGACTTTTAGAAAATAATAAATATATAAAGATGTACTTCTTTCTTATTATATCTACAGAATGATTTTAGGATAGATTTGGGATGATAATATGAACTGTTATAAAATAAACTAAGTAAATTATGATTATCGTGTAAAACATGAATGAATAAAAGTATAGTCAAATGATTGATTAATAATGATACTAAGGTATTTAATTTTTGATTGAAAATATGAGATTATATGCAATGTAATTATAATTGAAGACTATGAAATGGAAGCACAAAACAATTTGTAAACCAACCGGCACACTGTATGTATGTACATATGGAAGATAGCTTGATGTTTTTATGTTTTGTTTGTTTATGTTTGTTTTTAAAAACCAATAAAAAAAATTTAAAAAGAAAAAAGAAAAGGGACCATGCTATGATGATACATGATCTCCTGTTATATACTCAATTCTCCCAGAACAAGGATAATATTACCAAGACATGTAGTCTGTTGCTGCAATATTAAACAAGCAAGCAAAGTAGGATCTGCAGGAGTGTCCTTAGGGGAGATGGCAGCCAAGATGGGAGTCATGAAGATGTGATCAAGCCCTATTACCTTTCTGGACACTTTGATGTCACAAGCACATACCAATGTATAGTGTTTCAATTATATAATTACAAATGTCATTCTGGCTTCTCTTTTTTTATTCCAGTTAGTTCTACTTCAAGTAGTGGAAGCAAGATGGGCAGCAAACAAATCTAATAAATGAAATAAAATATACAGTCTATATATATTTTGTTCATTGCAGTGATATTCTGGCAACAGAAGCACTCTTTCCTGAATGTTATATTTTAAAATATGCCACTTGATAACACATACAAAACTCAACGTTAGCAATCTATGTAGAAAGTAATTCCTAGACAGTAAGTAAAAGAGAGTAAGGGGTTTTAGTAGTAAAAAGAGTAAAGGGTTTTAGTAGGAGAAAGGTATGTAAAATGTGATGGTGTTTTAGTCAGATTTTAATCAAAATAGAAAATGGTTATGTCAGAGATTTCCAAACTTGGCAACTTTAAGACTTGTGGACTTCAACTCCCAGAATTCTCCATTCTATGCTGGCTGGAGAATTCTGGGAGTTGAAGTCCACAAGTCTTAAAGTTGCCAAGTTTGGGCACTCCTGAGTTATATGGTCTTGTAATGCTTAGTTATTGCGGATTTTGATTCCTTCTTCCTTCTCCTCAAAGAAACCTAGTTTATAGGATCAAATCTGATGAGATTAATTTCAGATGGGGGAATGTTCTGTCGCCAGTAAAGAGACTCGCAGACCGGAGTTGAATTCAGCTCTTTAATACTAATCAGTAACTTCAACTGCAGTCGAGCCGCTGCAGCCCTTTTATAGCGGCTGAATAAAATTACCAAGCCTAAATGCAAAGCAGGTTTTGAAAGCCTGCACACCTGATTGGTCCTTAAACAACGAACAAGGATTGGTCCATAACAAGGCCCTGATTGGCCAATATTAGGACACTTCTTATTGGTTATTAGTTTGAACTTGATGCACTTAGTATTGGTTAATAGGGTAGCAGCCAACCCTATAAAAGGGGCTACTGCTGCCCATAGCTTTGCTCTGTTCTATTCTATTTACTGTTATTAAAGAGTTGAAGTCACTGGTCAGATGTCTGGTCTCCATTATTCTCCAAACTTAACAATTTGCATCTTTCTAAACTTCTTTTTATTTTCAAGAGTAGATTAGGAAGGGAAGTGGACACTGTGCAGGGAATAAGAATTTGTGCTTGAATAGGAACTTTGTTCCAATTGTAGGAGGTAAATTAAATCCAGAATTCTATATACATTGTGATACATGGTGAATATCCTGAAAACTACTATTTTTCATGCTGGTCTATAGTGATATTACACTTTCACTTCAAATGATTTTAAAAGGAAGTGACAAGTATCTTTGAAAAGGGACCAACAGCATCGAAATTGATAGAAAAGATAGAGACATATGGAAAGGTGGCTGGTTTGAAAATAAATAAAGATAAGACAAAGATCTTGACAAAGAATATGCTATTAAGACAAAAGGAAGAACTGGCAGACCGATTGAAAATTCAGGTCACGAATAAGATCAAGTACTTGGGGATATATTTGACAGCAAGATGTAGTACATTAAAAAGAAAATAATTATATCAAACTTAAACAGCAGATAGCGCTAGATCTGGCGAAATGGGAAAATTTACAACTGTCACTAATAGGGAGAATTTCAACAATCAAGATGAATATATTACCCAGAATTTTATATTTGTTTCAAACAATTCCAATTAGGCTTGGAAAAGATTACTTTGAAGATTTAAATAAAATTGTGTTGAAATATATATGGCAAGATAAGAAAGCAAGAATAAAGTTAAAACTTTTGCAAGATGCTAGAATTAGAGGAAGATTTGGTTTGCCTAATTGGGAGTTGTACTATCAAGCTACAAATCTGATGTGGGTTAAGGAATGGATAACACTAAGAAATACTAGATTGTTGACATTAGAAAGACATGATTTGTTGTCGGGGTGGCATGCTTTTTATGGTATAAAGGAACTAAAACACAGGGGTATTTTAGAAGACATTATATACGGGAGTCTCTGTGGTTAAACTGGGAGAAGATTAAAAGACAATGTTATTTGAAAATTCCAGTCTGGTTATCGACTATTGAAGCATTTTCTTATCCTATAATATACAAAAAGGAACAAACAGTTAGACATGGTGAAATATTGAATGAAAAGGCTCAAATCTATACAAAATCTAGAGGAACAAGGTATAAAGATGAATTGGTTTTCATATGCGCAAATACATTCAAGGTATGATAAAGATTCTAAAATGGAAGGTTTCTATGATAAATTGACTGATTTAGATAAGATTTTGACAGGTACTGATGAAAAGGTGATTTAAAAACTGTATGGATATTTATTAGAAATTAAATTAGAAGAACAAGTTAAAGAAACTATGATTTCTTGGGGGAAGAATTTTGGATATGGGATCGATTTAGAGAAATGGCAAAAATTGTGGTCTCAAAATTATAAAATGACAATGTCAACAGCATATAAAGAAAATTTGTATAAGATGTTTTACAGGTGGCATTTTCCCCTGACAAGAATAGCAAGAATGTTCAAGAATAAATCTGAAAAATGTTGGAAATGTCATCAGACACCTGGTTCATATTACCATATTGGACTTGCGCAGATGCTAAAAAATACTGGACTAAAATCCACATGTGGTTGGAAAAAATGACAAAGAAACATATAGATTTGAAACCAGAAATATTTTTATTGGGAATTTTACCTGAAATATATAGTAAAGACTTGAAATACCTGATTGTAAATGTATTAACAGCAGCTAGGATTGTATTTGCTAAAAACTGGAAAAATGAGAAAATACCATCACAGGAGGAAATCATTAAGAAAATATTGGAATGTGCTGAAATGAGTAGATTGACATTTGAAATTAGAGAACAAGAGGATAAACAATTTTATAAAATTTGGGATCTTTTCTATCAATGGTTAGACAATAAAATACAGTAATGAAATATGTAGACTTTTAGAAAATAATAAATATATAAAGATGTACTTCTTTCTTATTATATCTACAGAATGATTTTAGGATAGATTTGGGGTGATAATATGAACTGTTATAAAATAAACTAAGTAAATTATGATTATCTTGTAAAACATGAATGAATAAAAGTATAGTCAAATGATTGATTAATAATGATACTAAGGTATTTAATTTTTGATTGAAAATATGAGATTATATGCAATGTAATTATAATTGAAGACTATGAAATGGAAGCACAAAACAATTTGTAAACCAACCGGCACACTGTATGTACACATATGGAAGATAGCTTGATGTTTTTATGTTTTGTTTGTTTATGTTTGTTTTTAAAAACCAATAAAAAAAATTAAAAAGAAAAAAGAAAAGGGATGATACATGATCTCCTGTTATATACTCCATTCTCCCAGAACAAGGATAATATTACCAAGACATGTAGTCTGTTGCTGCAATATTAAACAAGCAAGCAAAGTAGGATCTGCAGGAGTGTCCTTAGGGGAGATGGCAGCCAAGATGGGAGTCATGAAGATGTGATCAAAGCCCTATTACCTTTCTGTACACTTTGATGTCACAAGCACATACCAATGTATAGTGTTTCAATTATATAATTACAAATGTCATTCTGGCTTCTCTTTTTTATTCCAGTTAGTTCTACTTCAAGTAGTGGAAGCAAGATGGGCAGCAAACAAATCTAATAAATGAAATAAAATATACAGTCTATATATATTTTGTTCATTGCAGTGATATTCTGGCAACAGAAGCACTCTTTCCTGAATGTTATATTTTAAAATATGCCACTTGATAACACATACAAAACTCAACGTTAGCAATCTATGTAGAAAGTAATCCCTAGACAGTAAGTAAAAGAGAGTAAGGGGTTTTAGTAGTAAAAGAGAGTAAAGGGTTTTAGTAGGAGAAAGGTATGTAAAATGTGATGGTGTTTTAGTCAGATTTTAATCAAAATAGAAAATGGTTATGTCAGAGATTTCCAAACTTGGCAACTTTAAGACTTGTGGACTTCAACTCCCAGAATTCTCCATTCTATGCTGGCTGGAGAATTCTGGGAGTTGAAGTCCACAAGTCTTAAAGTTGCCAAGTTTGGGCACTCCTGAGTTATATGGTCTTGTAATGCTTAGTTATTGCGGATTTTGATTCCTTCTTCCTTCTCCTCAAAGAAACCTAGTTTATAGGATCAAATCTGATGAGATTAATTTCAGATGGGGAATGTTCTGTCGCCAGTAAAGAGACTCGCAGACCGGAGTTGAATTCAGCTCTTTAATACTAATCAGTAACTTCAACTGCAGTCGAGCCGCTGCAGCCCTTTTTATAGCGGCTGCTCCACGGCTCGCAACCAATAACATTCATTTAAACTTCCCGCCGCTATAGGCGGCCAATCAGATACTAACGTTACTAACCAATCGTATCGTTGCTTCTGCTAACCAATAGGAACATTGCCCTAGAAGTCTTTATTTAAATACACTGCAGGGACCATAATATATTGAAATACATGTATTGACATAGACATAAATATGTGAGAAATAAATATAGATAGATAGATATGGGGGGAAAGGGATGTATGCAGAATAGCTGAGCCATACAACTTGTGTGCCAAGGTACATGCACACGCATTTGTTCCTTTTTGGGGGCTTAGGCTTTCATTAGTTAATGTCAGATTTTATTTCAGAATAGAAACACAATAACCAGCTCTGTTTTCTCCTGGCCCAAACAAAAAGCTCAGCAAGACTTGACCCATGCTGTTTTGCTTCTCACCTGTGACCTGGAAGGCTTATTTTCCAGGAAACACCATTTCTCTCCTTCCATTTCTCAACAGTTTGTTTTGTGTGTCAGCTGCAGTAGCTGCATGCCTGAGAATCAGCCACAATCATTCAAACCATAGGTGTGCAAGAGAAAAGCCAGGCTGAACATAGAATCCAAGGCAAAACACCAATGGGCAATTAAAGATGCTATTCTCCTCATCTTATAACTTTTCTGCAAGGCTTGCAGAGTAAGCAAAGTTTTCATTGTGCTGAAAATCACTTCTATTGTTTTTGCAAATCCTCACAGAGCAGGTTTACACATTATATCCCTGAAGTAGGCCACTCAAATTGTTTTTCCATGGTAATGTTCTATTTGAAGCAATCTGTTTATGTATTGCACTTTGCCATGAGAATTGGGACAATCTAGGAGGCAAAGTTCTCCCCCTGTCCTAATTCTACAGCTACTCTATATTACAAACAGCATAATGATCATCAGGGCAAGATGAAATGAGGTTCTATGTTCATACAAAAAACTTCCTTGATAACCGTTCAGTTGAATGATTCCTACTGCACACATAAATCTCAGTATGTTCAAGATTCTACCTATCTTTCTTTGGGCAATTATCTTTGCAAGATAGAAGACATAAAGATAGTTAAACCCTGATTTAGCCATAATTTGATGAATAGCCATGGTTGCCTAATTTACTCATCTTGCTAAATAAAAAAACCTAAACAATTATTAAGACTAAGAGAAATATATGAATATGCCAATGACTGACCCAGATTGGTCTGGTAGATTTAACTTTCTTTCCTTGCCCCAGCTCCTGCCTACCTAGCAGTTTGAAAGCATGCAAATGCAAGTAAATGAATAGGTACCACTTCAGTGGGAAGGTAACAGCATTCCATGCAGCATTGGCGAATAGACCACATGACCAAGGAAAATGTCTTTGGACAATGCTGGGTCCTTCAGCCCAGAAAAGGACATGACTGACAGGGAAATCTTTATCTTTACCTTGTTACTCAAATGAGGTATCTCTCATCCAGGCAATTTTAACAAAACAAGCAAATGAAAAGCGTCTGCATGAGCCTAACCCTAACTGAAATTGGAATGCATATTGTGGTATCTTATTTTGCATAGTAGTTGGGGATAAACAATTTGTATCTCTTCTTGATTCTTTAAGCAACTAGTCATTTTGGAGCAAAAATACTTTTGTAAATTAATCAATTTAAAAATGGCAAAGCATTAGTAGAGGGATTTGATTGATCAACAGATATAAAAAACAAATCTGAATTGCGGGCCTCTGTTTTGGCCCACTTATTTACCCATATCAATACAATTCTAAGATCCTTAAAGATTGGAGTAAATCCATACTAATTCAAATACACAAGAAAGCAATTAAATCAGTTCATTAGCTGTCTTCTAATCAGGTTGCTGAGTATAATTAGTACATTTTAGTCAGGACATCTCTTGTCAACTGGATGATCTAAGAAGAAAATTCTAGCCAAGGAACAAGCCAGCTTCCAACAGGTCTTTTTGATAGTGGATCAAAGTGTTACTCTGCAACATCTGTCAACAAAATATGCTAGAACTCAGAGAGGCACTTTCTATGATGCCTTTATAGATTTGAAGGCAGTTCAGTTCCCCAGAGATGTTATGACAAAAATGGCAGCTTCTTCTATTGATTGCTGTCTTCTTTACTTAATAATAATGTTACACAAAAACACTACAATGCAAATTTGCTGCATAAAAGACAGAAAACTGACTGCATCTATACCGAGTACTAAAAGAGCTAAGTAGGGCAATCTTGGCCTCAGTCCTATTTAATGTTTATATCAATGATATTATAAGGACCCTCCCTAAATCTGAATTCCACCCCCCATCCTTAGGTCAGAGACCAATTTCCAAACTATTACTCACTCATGATACTATCTTATTACCTCTGTTTGATTAGTGGGGTTGAGAAAAAGTCTCTGGCAATGGTATTTTGTCAGACTAAAATAATACAAATCAACGATTATAAACACAAGATGGTGATATTAAGTCATCACTTCAATTTTCCTCAAACAAAATGATAATAATACCTTAATTAAGGAGGTGATTTGCATATATTTCCAGTCGATTTCCAATCTACATCTTAAGTCTCCTTTTGCTACATATCCAAATATAAATCTCCAACCAACTATTCATATTAAAATTGGAATGTCCCCACACTCATGCCAGTGCAATCCAAATACTTGAGACCCTGATCCCAGTCCCATGTTCAGTCTCCAATGCTGTCCTTTGACTAGAACTGGGATATATCTTTGTCCAGGTTCATTTGGAGTTATGTTGCTTAAAATGTATTTATTTATTTATTAGATTTTTATCCTATTTTATTAATTTATAAGTAATTCAAAGTGGTGTACTTTAGATGAAATGAATATTTAGCTCAACTTGTAGTGCTATATGCCACTCCATGGAAGACTCCAATTTCATTTTATTTGCCCTTCATGTTTACTCATCACATTCTACATATGCTGTGTCTGGAAAGAATTTGGAGCAAAGTTAAGCAAAAAAAGACCTCAATGTGAAAAGGGATAGATCAATATTATTTTCATCTCATCTCACCTCATCTAATCTTATCTAACCATCTTTTTCCACCTCTAAATATATGTTCTATATGCCTTCCCTTGATGGTGTTACAAGCATATGTAACAATGTTGTATTCCAGGATTGACTAATATATCTGTTCTGAAACTGAAATTGAAACAATTACTCATATACTCCTGGTTCACCCAGTATACTATCCCTGGAGAACAGGGATTAATTACAAAATATTTAACTTGGCACCAACAAGGAACACTCTACTTTTTACTAAGGGACTAATCCTGCAATTTTTTCAGGAAAAAGGCTAAATATTACATTACAGTTGTGGCTTACATATTGTAAATCTGTAATTTATCCTCTTCTTCAACTCTTGTATTCAACCCGCTTCTTTTTTTGCCCTTTCTTCTTTCAAATTGATATTAATGTTCATTTTATTTTGGACTACTCTATATTACTGCCCTGACATTAGGCCCTTAAATGTTCTTTTAAGCCGCTGCCATTGGCTGTAATTAAGCTTATTTATCCTTCAAGCAGACATTTGATTTGAACTGATGATAACTGGGCAGCCATTCTTAGTTTTGCTATGTTGGTCTAATGATGTTAGGCATTAGATCTAAAAACGGGAAAACCAAATTATGTGGCAAGAATAGCTAAATTCTTTGCTTTTTATAAATCTATAAGTTAATTAATTAAATGTTCTTGAACAACTTAAGTACGTTTAAATATGTGCTTCTCCTTGTTTTGTATATTTTGCAGTGTCTGCTTTTAGATAACTCATAGAGGGGGAAAACAGCAACATTTTAATAATTTTAATGTTTAAAAGTTAAAAACTAATACAAAATAAAATAAAAATAAAAAATAAAAAAGTGCAGAGAGAAAAAAGTGGGTTAAAAGTAAATAAAATATATAAAGAAATGGCTTCCCTCTTCATCAAGACAAGTACAAACAATTTCAGTAACTTATCTTCTCTAATATTTCAGCCAAAGTTCTCTTCATCCCATATGTTATCTTTTATTTATTAACAAATAATAAAGCCTCATCATCATTCTATCTATCTATCTATCTATCTATCTATCTATCTATCTATCTATCTATCTATCTATCTATCATTTACACAGTAATTTATCATTCTCAGTAAAAAAAATCATAAAATATCTTCTCATTTCTTATCTCATGAGAATCTTTAAAATCTTGTCATTCAGTACTGGACAAGAAAAACCCATGAAAGGCTACTAGAAAAAAGATCATATATCTATATTCAGAGCATCTATATATATATGCTCTGAATTACTGCAGACGCTAGGAAAACCTCCTAATGATGAGAACAGGCAATAAAGCAAAAGTACTGAGGAGGAGTGGGGGAAGAGGAAAGCAACCTGAGGTTTTGCATGGCCTCTATGTTTTAGAGAAGACAGAAACAAAGAAAACTCTTATTGATTTCAACCTTGCTCCTTTAGTATAGGCTATTGGGAGAAAACAAACCTTTACTTCTACACTAAGGAAGATACAGAATCTAACCCCATTATGATTCAGCTGAGTTGCAGTGAATTGGCTTAAACCAGGGGGTGTCAAATTCGCTGCATCACATTTTCATCACGTGACGTATTGCAACTTTTTCCCCCTTCACTAAAATGCAGGTAGGCATGGGCAGCACATGACGCATCTAGTCCGTGGGCCACTAGTTTGATACCCCTGGCTTAAAAACTATTATCTCACATCTAATTAACCATAGTTTTTTTTTTATTCTCATCTTAATCAGAATACATACTATCATTTATTTTGTTTTTTTTCTAGAATAAATTTAAATCATTTTAAATTTCAATTACTCTGAAATCTGATTATCTTCTATATCAAAAAATAACCATAATTTTAAAAAAATGTCTGGCTATTTAAAATAGGTAAGTAAATCTTAATCTAATCCATTTTAGATTTCAATGCTTTCTGGAGAATTTCTGCAATTCCATTCCAATAATAATTTAATTTATCTAGTTTAATCCACTATTCTAGAGTCTTTGTCTATCACATGTTGATTTATTAATGCACAAATGAATGTATGAAATATAAAAATCTCCTTCATACTTCTTCATATTTCTAGTATGTAACTACAGCATATCAACATGATGATAGGATTACTGAAAAAACTATTTTATATCTTCATATACTAACTTTTTAATATTTTCTCCAAAATCTTCAGCTTTATAAACCTTATATGATCTACAGGGAGGAAGTGCAGTGTCTTGAAATTTCTCTTTATTCTATAGTTAATATTTAGGATTTCCACATCACCACTGCTTCTGATCTTCAAAGCAATTTAATCTACAGTAGCCTTTATTTCTAGCAATTCAGAAGTCCTGACAACTAGAAATGAAAATCACCGGCTCCTTGCCTTAACTGTTGAATATTCTTCAACTATTGCTCCTTCCTCAAAAAAAAAAAAAAAAAAAAAAAAAATAGACTCATTTTGTGAAAAAGGTGAGGAAAATCCATCAAGGTGGCAATCCCATATTTTTTAACATGATAAATATTCTTATTTATCTTAAATATCACCCATCTCACTATCAGAGGGACACTGGGAGGTGTACAACTAAAATCATAAAAACAATATAAAAATACAATAATTAATAAAAGGAGTCAGGTAAAAAACAAGGATAAACATTAGAAGTTGGGGAGAGATTCTTCAAGACACTAATTATGCCCAAGTTTGGTGGCCCCATGAGAGTTGGCAGAGGCAGGTCTTGCCACTCTTTCAAAAGGTCCACCTCACCTCTGGGGAAAAGGATATTCAAGAGGATTGGGCCAATGGAAGAGAAGGCACTCTTCCTAGACCCTGTCAGTCAAAATTAGCATGCTGCCAGACACGTAGGATTTAAGAATACACCTTAAAAGGTATTACAGAAAGTTATGAGAGTTATAAATCCTTAAGGACTATTGTGAAATATAATATATGGATTTTCACGAAATGTATGAGAGAGATACCATGGAGATTCTGGTTAAACTCATATGAAAGTTATACCCTGAAGGAACAACTTCCTTGTCATTTGCACACACCAATTTTAATTTCTTCAGCTGACTTCCAGTTTCATAGAATTAACTCTCTTCCTATTAGACTAGTGCTTAAAATAAAATGTCCTTGATCTGTGCTAATATTTGTAATGGAATCCAAATCCCAAGGATAAAGATATGATGATTCAGAGGCATGACTACTCTTTTTGTATTTACCTTTTATTACTATTCCATAGAATAAACTCAAATATTTCAGCTGCAAATCATCCTGGAAGACCAAAGCATAACTAATCACCTCTATACAGATATTTTTAAAATGTCACATTATTCACAAACGTCAGAGACTAAATTCACTGAGAAAAAAAAAATCTTAAAGGAATATATACATGGCAAGATTTGATTTGGACACCAATATATCTACAAAGAAAACAGATTTTTCTTCTGTTTTAGAAGCTGCCCCATTGATCTAAAGTTTCTATCAGTTAATATGAAAAATCCAAATCCAAATTGGTTTTTTGGGAATAGAATTGACTGACATTGTTAAGCACAATATAACTTTACAACAAATGAAGCATGACAACTTTTGATCTTAAGCTCTTTTGAATTTTTGATTTTTTAAATTTATATTTTAAAAAAATATTTTTAAAATGTATAATTTTTAAATTAGATTTGTGGACACACATAAATGAGGTTACCTTTTTTGTTAGAGGCTCCAGTCTGTCACTTTCATGCAGATAGATACAGTGGGCAAGGAGAAATATTGTGAAAGTAAAACCCTCATGACTCTAAGATATGGGGAAAGGACTTTATGTTAGGCACCCCCACTCTCTATTTTTTTTAATCAGTAAATATAGCTCATGAGCTATGTTTAAGACAATTAGTAAATACAGCTATTTATTTTGCATTAGTCAATGAAGTAGAGTTTTGCAGGATCACTCCCGAGCAACTCTTTCATCTCAACCTTATCTTTGTTAGAAAGCTACAACCAGTAAAATGGACTGGAAAGTGACAAGAAAACAGATTTGGAGGAACATGCACATACAGATACATGTTCTTCCTATTGAAATTAAACATTTTTAAAAATTTACTAAAAGCAGCTTTCAATACATTACCTCATAGTCTTGTTGAAGTTGTCACTGAGCTTTCTATTTTTAATTAAAACCTAAGTAAAGAATTTCCCATGTCTTGTCATGACTCTAGAGGGCAGTAATCTCTGTTTCTTAGCTAACGGTGCCAGCATTGTCCAAATATACTGATTACATGTTCAGGCACACTGAACGCCAAAGTGGTGCCTATTTATCTACTCACATTTGCATTGTTTTGAATTGCTACCTGGGCAGGAACTGGGGCAAGTAACAGTTGTTCAACCTGTCACCTGCTGGTTGGGTCTCGTATCCAGGCTGTCACCTTTCAAGCTAGGTATCTTTAACTGCTGTTCCATTGTGCCCTCAAACAAAAGATACTGGTATATAAATCTGTAGATATGCACCTGTCCTATGCATGATTATTGTCTAAAGCAGTATTTCTCAACCTTAACAACTTCAGGATAGGTGGACTTCTACTTGTATATTATCCCAGCCAGTTTCATTAGCAGCCAGGATATTTATCTGTGGGAAGCTGGCTTTGGTGTTGGGCAGCTGAGATTGCAAAATGTCTTCCATCTTCTCAATTATTGTTCTTAAGCTGATTAAAGCAATCCTTCCTGGATTTCACCCCTTTCTATACTTCAGTCATATCAATCAACCTTTTATGACCAAGAGATCAAAAGAGTTTGCAATCTTAGTTAAGAACTGATTTAGAGCTATCATCTCAGAGATAATTAAAAACCAGTGTTTAAACAGACATATTTGCATCTAAAAAAACTTAAAAATGTAAATTTGGATTTGAGCATACAAGGCATAATATAAAGAAATTAACACTGCAGTCCAACAAGTATAATTTATTTAATCTGGAAGATGACATCTGTAGAGTTTATAAAGTACATTATAATTGGTCCCTTGAAGAAATAACAACATTTATTTTATAAAAAATATCCCATTATATTTTATCCAGGATTTGTGTAAATAAATTGCAAAAATATGCACCTTCCATTTAAAACTAAAAGGTGTGTGTGTGTGTGTGTGTGTGTGTGTGTGAATTCAGAATTATATGTTATCTAACCTGAATGTTACATTGCCTTCACTTGCACTGATGACCTTAATTCATTCAGTGCAAGGGCATTTAAGATCAAGGCCTGAAAGCCTGTTGCTTTACATTCAATCCTGTAACTTTGTCATTAATTTTCTGCCCTTTCACTTCTTGTGAGGTGCCATATAATCCAGGGAGTCATTTAATCAGTGAGGTGTACTACATAGATATTCAGCTCTTCTTGACTAATTATTTATTTCTTCAGTTTTCATCATTGGTACTGATCCTGCTTTTTCAAACCTGAGGATCTAAAGTTGTATAAGAGAAGAGAAACTTTCTGATTTCAGCTAAATTCTTCTCACTGAACAGAACAAAGATGTCTTAAATCCAATTGTATTACATGATATCTTGATTTCCAAAGTTTTGTTTCAATATCTGAAAGAGTATTGGGAAAAGAAAAAAAAGTGAAAGCTACATTACAGGTTTTGACACATAATCACTCATGGACATGACAAAGATTATCAGCAATGGCATTTATAGGCATTCACCTCCCAGAAGTAGGACAAAGGAAAATAGTGCCCAGGGGTGGATTTCTACCGGTTCTGTCCACCTCTGTAGAACCGGTAGCTCTGAAGAGCAGCAGACATAGAACCGGTTCTATGTCTGCTGAAGTTTTTGCCCACCCACCTGCCCGGGCTCTTACCTGATCTTTATTTCCTGCTTTTTCAACTTCAGCTGTCGTGCGAGGCACAGCTGCAGTTTAAAAAGCAGGAAAGAAGTGCTTTTTGAAAGGCTGCTTCTCTGCACACAGCGTGCTGATGACGATTTACAGGCGCGTGCAACATGCAGGGAAGCACATCGTAAATCACCGAACCTCGTAAATCACCGAACCGGTAGTTAACCCTGTCGGATCCCACCCCTGATAGTGCCTACTTCTCTTCCATGTATACTTAATACAAATTGTTTTCCTTCTGAAAATTCTTACCTAAAAATAGCCACAGTACTTCAAGGCCTTCTCTGTGGGAAACATTTAAGTAGGTTATGAGAAAGGCTAGAGTAGAATGACTAGCCTTGTTTGGTGTTTACCTAGTTCCACCACTGAAACCCCACCCCACACACACACACACAAACTGGTCTTGTGAGAACTACTTAGGAATGTTGACTTTCTTTTGTCCAAGATAGACATAACAATAAAAATGGGCTCCCTTCAGGAACTTCAATCTTTGCTTCCTTAAGAATGGTGGGCAGGAGGAAAGAAAAGAAAGAAAGGGGAAGATACCCTCTATCCCTGCCTCAATTGGCCCCTGGCCCCTATTCCTTATCCTTCCAAAGGGGTAAAAATATTTTTTTTAAATGTGAGAAGGAAAATAATATTGTCTTGACCTCCTTTGAAGCAGATGCAAGAGCTTAAAAAATGGCTGGTGGTGGAGTTGGTGGTCTTCCCAACTGTGTGTGTTTTGCTGGCCTTTCAAGTCTGCAATTCCTTCTCCTGCCCTGTCAAGTTAATTACTGCATGTGGTTTGTGTGGATTTTTATTTAAAGTTTGTATGTACTTTGTTTTTCAGACTGAATTTCCTCCATTTAAAGACTGTTCCTGGGAGAGTTTTTTCTCCAGCTGAAGGTAACCTGGACATTGCGAGAAAAATTGGAGGTACTAAAGGGACTCTTCTTACTTATGTGACTGTGTTGCCTTTGTGCCATGCCCTGGGCCATCACAGCCTAGTTGATGAAAGCTACCAAATGCAGTAGGATCAGGGCTACTTTAATCTCAGAATATATATTTTATTATAGTTGTATAGGGAACCTAGTAAAGAATCAAGATACAAATATTAATTTTCTCAAAAGCATATAGAAGTTTTATAAATAAATAGCCACTGTTTTGCTGAAGTGTATTTGGCAGCTTTAGATTAGTACAATTAAATCAGGGTATGATTCCTTTTACAGCCTATTCATTTCCAGCAGCTGCAGATATTTTCAATGGAATTGAAATGAATTGACCAATGAATATTCATGAATGAAATTTGGGTACTCATGTGCTTCTAACCATAACATGGAACCTATTTAGGTAACACTTTTAGCAAAGATTGTAGATTGAATGTACAATTTTCAAGGGGAACATTTAAATTCTCAATGCTTCTAATCTGTATTTCACTATCTGATTAAATATAAGCACTTGTTTGTGGACCAATGAAAGGGATATAATGGGATAGCCAGCTATGAAAACCATGATGGAAGGTTAAGAAATGAATGAAGTTTCAATGCATTAAAAAAAAATTAACAGCTTGCTAAATTTGAAGCAAGTCCGCAAATTAATATCCACAGTTTATTTGCCAATTATTACATTTGACTTTCAGCTTATAATGTTTAGTTAGTACACAAGTATATATAACAGATAAAATAAGAACTGAAAATATAAAATTCAAAATTTTATGTCCCATTTTTTTCACAATGAAATTTAAACTTGATTTTCTTCAGATTTTTCATTTGTTTTCTTCAGACCTTTCAATCCAGGATCAGCAAAAAAGGGAGGGGTTAATAAATAAAATATGAAATCCAGCATGTCTTCTCCCCTTTGTTCTGATCACCCAAACCCAAACCGACACCCACCCTATATTTCCCTACAAAGCAGAGATTGAACAGAAACACCCATTAATTTTGGTCTCAGTGGGCTGGAGGTTTTCCCTTAAATATCTCCACAGCAAT
The DNA here is from genome assembly GCF_049901735.1 of Notechis scutatus. Classification (NCBI taxonomy): domain Eukaryota; kingdom Metazoa; phylum Chordata; class Lepidosauria; order Squamata; family Elapidae; genus Notechis; species Notechis scutatus. The sequence continues at coordinate 229,382,826 of NC_142010.1, read as the reverse complement.
TGCCAATCTGCTTTTGAAATTACATAGCCTAAGGCTGTCTCTGAATTAGTGCAGAATGGAGTTGTTCCAGGCAGCACAGACATATGCCTTGGAACTTGAGTGCTGCATAAATGGCAGAATATTGCACTGAACACACAAAAAAGAGAATTTTGTAAAAACACTTTTTGACATCTGCTCAGATGCCACTTTAAAGGGGAGGAGAGAGCAATGGAGACAATGATGACCAGGTTCAACTTCGTATCACAGTGGTATTTGCAACTAGATATTCTATTGCAGCTTTGTGGATAGACCTGTGTCCACAGGACTGATGTTCTGTGTTGTGTTTCCTATTTCTTTCAGAGGAAAGGAGAATTTGAATGGACAGTGGTTCTTCCTGAAGTTATTTAATTAGAATATTGCCCATTTTTTCTTCTACTGTCATCTGGTCCATGTCTGTGGCTTCTCTAGTTTTCACCCTTCCACTGAATCTAAAAAAAAAAAAAAAAGATATCAGGAGGAATCTAGCCATTCAGTTTTTTCCAAAATCAATTGAGACTATAAGTGCCAGAGGGGGGAGGGAAGCTGTCTTGAGAAGTTTTTGGATTATTTCTCCTTCCCTAGAAAAATCCACCTGATTTCTCCCTCCACCTAAATAGTAGAACATTTTGAAATGTCTTTTGTATCTGATACTGCTGGATTGAGCAGAGCATAGGGAAGATTAATGCATTATCACTGCAACAGTGCCAAATTTTCTCTCAAAATCACTTTCTGTGTGGTTGCATAACCTGACTCTTTCTTGATTATTTAATATTGTATTATCCTGATTCTATTCTTGCTAAATAGTCTTCAGATTAGTTTATCTAATTTTCCAGTTCTCATCTTTCCCATTTTATGCCTTAGGTTCCATATATCCTTTCATAACATATTTTGTTTAAAGATAAAAATTCTCAGTACTACCAGTTCGTTACTTTGTCCCCTTTCTCATTCACTGAAATTTCCTGCAAATTATTAATCACTTAGCATTAATTTTGAACTGTATAATTAATATAAATAACATGTTGTCTATATCTGTTTCTTCCTGTTCTGTTCCCATTCCAGGTTAGTTTTCAGTGTTTGTCTGTATGACTGTGTGTATATGTGCACATTAGTATACTGAACAGTTTCAGAGCAAACTAAGAACATGCAAGGAAGTCTACTTCAAAACTGGTTAGAAAAAGCAGGCTATAGAATAAAAACTAAAGGACTTATAATTTTAAATCTCTTCACTTTACCCCCTTAGTTGAATTTTCGAGCATGTTCCAACTGATTTGGAAAAAAAAAACATTAGCAGCAATAGAAATCATCACCATCATCATCAATAATGACAAAGATCAGAAATCTCTGCTTTTAACAAATACAAACTATGATGTAATTCAGAAAAAAAAAATTAAGTTGGGTCCACTAGGTGGCTATAGTTAGCACACCAAGTTACCTCATAAATTTTGCAACTGTCACTTATCTGCAGTAAAGGTGCCTACCTCATAGGTTTGTTGTGACAGTGCTGAAGACATTAAGGAACAATATAAATGCTAAAATTCAATTTCCCTCTCATTCATGATGAACACTAAACTCCCTATTTTTAACAGGTGCAAAACCAAACAGATCAATCTTTCATTGCTTTAAATAAGTGTGATACTGTATATTTCAACAACCTGAATAACTGAACAATATGATGTATGATATTTTAGACTATGTCTTTATAACAATTAGTTTTTAAGATATTATTAAAACCTGTGCCATTTTTGCTGCATATATTATATTAATTCCAATATAAGCTTTTTTGGACTCCTATTGTATGCCTGATGAAAACCAATGCAGTTTTACAAAAGTTCTTGGTGTTTTTGGTCAGGGTCCATATTTGCCACTGTGAAGGGTAAGATATTTCATCACACATTAAAGAATTAAGTTTTAGAATTTTTTGGCCTCAGGCTCAACTTTACAATCTCTAGAAAGTGCTCAAGAGATGCCAGATGCCAGATAATTTCATGTCTTTGTAGCTCATTATCTGGATACATCTCCGTCCAGTTTTAGCCTTCCTTTTATAACACAAATGACTGTGGTTGCCTGTAGCTGGTAACCACTATACCAGGGGAAAAGAAAAGTAAGGGTGATTCTCCTGTACTTCTTGACAGTGCTCAATAACAACAATCACATTATCTACTTCTGGCTGCTATGATACTAATGTCTACTCTCACTGCACTACTATAATCATTCCTGGGCAATTGTGGTTTTGTACTCAAGGCAATCACAAGGATCCATACTTTTGCTATTATTCCCTATGTTGAAGTACAATAGTGGAAGGATTTGTCAATTTGTAATGCCTGCTAACAATTTTATCTAGAAAAGTATCTTCCCTGGAAGATACTTAGTGAAAGCTTCTTAATATTATTGCTCCATTAGCAATGGCAGAATTTATGAAGTACTATTTAGCTATTCTATTAAAAAAAAAAGAAATCAAATGATTAATAATTCTTTATCTTGTTTAATAAAGGGAAGGAAACATTTTTTAAAAAAAATTGATTTGGTAATGAATAGAGAGGCATTATGTCAAGAAGGAGAGAAGTGGGGCCATTTGGCTGAAAATAAACCACATAAGTATAATGAAGCTAAGAGCTAATTAAATGAATGACAGCAATAGATATACATTGAATGACTGGTCAGCTCTCTCCCTGACAGAGACAATTTAATTACATTTCATTATGCTAGCATCAGTACTTGTTAGGCTGTAGTTAGGCGGCTGTCAGTTCCATTTTAAACTATGGGTTTAGGTATTTAAAATATTGTGCTATTTCAAAATACAGGAGGCTGAAATCTGGCACATTGTCTACATTGACAGCCAGAAGCAATTTTGTCTTTTTTTGTTTGGGTTTAGTTTTTGCTGGATAAGAGGGAATTGATTGATATGATCTGAGAACCAGAAGAGAAAGTCTTCTTTGCAGCAATCAAAAGGAAGACAATTTCAAGATACTTTCATGGCTGGTATGTTTCAGCTCTAACAGCATGAAAATAAACTGGATAACATATATCCATTGAGTTTGAATAGTTCTGTTTGCCGAACATAAATAAGATGAACTTGAGGGGTCCTTGGTGATCTATATCACCTAGTTTTGGTAATGAAATGTCTAAAAGAAAACAATCAAGCTCAGAGAGCACCAAGGACCCTTCATCTAGCCCTGAGCTACAAATATTCTCCTTTATTGGTAAGATAAATTTATTTGTGCTTGTCAAAATCTGCCAATTTTTTGCTAAACCTTTGCATATAGTTTCATTTTCATTTGACTTAGAAGTCAGTTAGCAAACTTACTGTACAAACTTCTGGTCTTGATTTCAGCAGGACTAACTATTAAGAAGTTGTGCAAAGCTTAAAAGCTCATCATTGGTTTATCAATGTGTGCTACATGCCAATGAAATTAGTGGTTTTATGTCTTATTTTCTTTTATAGCTTATTTCCTTTAACACTTCTATCACACAGCTAAATATGGAATCGTTCAATTAGCCTATTAGAATCTTTAACTTAAGAATCATTGTACAATGAAGGATTTTATTAGCTGCTGTTGGCTTTTAAACAACTTCAGTAAAAACTAGTTGCTGGTGAACTCTGCCTCCCATATAATTATGATTATAAGCCTGAAAATATTTTTTCATAGAGAAAATTAAGAAAACAAAGAGTCATGGCATACTTAGAACCAAAGGTTCCAAGAGCAGAAAGGGGCCCTTTTCTGCTCCATATTGGTTGAGAAATAATCGCCCTTAATAATAAAGAAACAATCACTCCCTTTTTATCTAGGGCCAGTAGTAATATCATAGGAACCCATAAATGACATAGAAGAGGGCGCTTTTCAAGCAGCTCTCTTTAACCAGCACATCCTCTGAAAGAGGAAAAATGAATATGTTTTAAAAGATGGCAGGGGCACTAAGCTCTAATGATTGCCTTCTCCCTGACCCTAAACTGGGCCTCTGAAGGTATAGTATTTAATACGAATACCAAGGACAATGTACCTTCTCACAATTAATAGAAAGTGCTGTTTGGTAATTAAAGGGTGAAGTGGGGCATGGCGAACATATGGAAAACGAGACCCTTAATAAGTGATAGAGCCTTCAAAAGGAATTGCTAATTAGTATGCATTTGATGTGTACTATACCAATTTTAAGACTTTGCCTCGAATAAATTGTTATGTTGGGTGTTCGAAGGAGTGGTGAGATTAGCATTTACAAAGGGGGCAATTTTCTGTCTTCTTGACTCTGTTAAATGGAGGAAATAACTTTCAAGATTGAAGCAGTAGTTAACCCATCAATCATTCTCACAGCTGGAAACTAGGGATCCCAAATGCTGAGATGAGTTAATCCGTCAATTAATAAGTTCATAGTGGCACCATATGGTGCTGGTCCACTCCACATGAGGGCAGGGACCACTGTTTACAGAGGCATGCTGCTTTCTCAGGTACCTGTAGTACAAACAGCTGAAAGCAGGAACCTTTGTTCTAAAGGATCAATTTACTTTACACAGTAAATTGACTGAACTGATCAGCCCAGAGCACATAATTGTGAGCTAATCCTGTGGAATCATGTCCTACCCATATGGAAGAGAGAAAAGGATGCTGACAGCAGCCAGGTTTCTTGTTCTACCCCTGAGGCTCTTTCCTTTTGACATGATATGCATTGAATCAAGCTGCCAGGAAGGGAATGCCTAACCTGAGTTCCTAATCCAACTTAGCTTTCAACAACAGGGGTAACAGAAGACCCAGAAGGTTTTTTTTAATGTGCTGGTATCATTACTAAGGAAACCTAACAGCAACCCTGTCTTGTTCATGCATACACCTTTTCTTTTTAAACTTCAGCAGGTGAATGCACAAAGAATTGCACCTGTACAGATCAACTCATAGATTCACTGACATTTTACAATATACTTAAACTCCCCAAGAGCTAGCTTGAAATACAGTATTTGGAAAACAGTTTTATAAACAATCATTTCTATATTTCACAGAAATTATTCAACCAGGTTTTGAAAGTACTTAATTTATTGCCATTGCAATGGGTAGTGTTATTTACTTTTCCTTGGATTTAATCAAAGTTTTTATATAGCTACTCTTACTGTATTTATAATCAACCATTAGGAAATGTTGGGTATTGGCCTTTTGAAATGTATGTTTTGGGGTCGGTTAGCTATTACATCATTTACTTCAAAACATGTTTTAGTATTATCTTCTGATGACTGATAGAGAGTTTTGGACTTCGGCCCCACATTCCTGTATTAATGGCTCTACTTGTGGTGTGTGTGTGTGTGTGTATGTGTGTGTGTGTGTATATGTATATGTATATGTATATATGTATATATATATATATTGTTATAATACATATACATGTCCTCACAACATTAATTAATTTCTGTACAGATCCTTTCAACCACTCCCCCTCCATCCTGTCAGAACGAATCCTTGCATAGCCCTCTTTATCCTGCCAGAACTGATGGACTTCTTGAATGAGAAGCAAAACATTTTCTTCCTCCTCCTCAAGAAAAAACATTTTAAAAAGCACCTTTGAGACAGGATAGAGTGTGGGGGTTTATTCCTGTAAGAATATTTGTTGAAATTACAATGAATAGGCCATTTGTGACATATACTTAGTAGTTGTTGAGTTGAAATTGAGTACCAACTAATTTTTATTTTCAAATTAATTAATTAATTGTTTCTTTAAATAAATTTCCTTTGTCTTGATTATTAAATACAAATTTATTGCATCTCTTGATGGTCTTGAGTTATCAATGTCAGAAGAAAAATAAAACATTCCATGTCATTATTCTATTTGTTTTTCTCACAACATTAATCGGATGTAGAAAACACAATGATTCTAAATTTTCCTGCTTTTTATAATTTGCATTAATTTGGAATTGCCACTGATTTACCAAACACTGAAACTTCAGGAAGAAATGCAATCAGCTAAATCAAGGATAAATTACATTTGCTATGGATTTTCTATTACTTTTTAAATGAATCCTTTTATATTAATTGATTTGGGTTGAATATATGTTATGCTTAAATTAGGTTTATTTGCAAACCTTACATAAATGCATGGCTCAGAAATATTTACAGTACTGTAACTTGGAAATCAGTGGGTGTACTTCACAGCTAGCTCTGCTTTAGACACATTGGGCCTCTGGATTATCTGTACCTGCTGGAGATTAAAGCATCATTGGCATCCAGTTCTTACAGGGGTTGGGATTCCACTTTTATAGAATATGCCAAATGAACCAGGCAGAGGACAGAAGTATCCCATCACTTCTATTGAATTCTTAGATATTCTACCTCTCATTATCATTCCATCGAATTATCAGTACAGCTTATCACATTCACAGAAGAACAGTAACTTCGTTGTCTGAGTTACTTTTCTTTTTCTCTTGGTTTCTTTTTAGTTATGCTTCATGTATTCAGATCACAGCCTAATGTCAGGGTCTATCTTGCCATTTTTCTTAGAGGTAGAGGCATCACATTTCATCTGGGTTGAGTATGAAGGACCAGAGAATGGAACAATGATGATGCATTGTATCAGGCATACAAAGAAAGTCAAGAGTTCTGTTCTTCTGGTTGGATGAATTAATTTTTTCTCTTTTTTGAATTTGCATTAACCCTAAACCTTCATTACAAGTATCATGTGACTCCTATTATAAATGGCTATAAATCAGAGTTCATTTATGCAGTTGGAAGGAATTCAGAAGGCCCACCAAAAGGAAACTAGAGTCCATCTGCTCACTCTAGAAAGTAGAAAATATATAATAATTTTTTTCTCATCAATCAGATAAGAAAATCTTGTGTTTATTATTTATGTTTATTATTTTATTATTTTTAATCTTCCCTAACTTGGTACTTGCTCCATATCTGTAGATTGCCAGGTTAGAAAATATAGTCTATTAAATGGCCAGCCATAGTATTTTAATATTTTTAAATGCTTAGGGAATTTCTGATTCTTTTTTTTTTTTGCTTGAATAACTCAAAGATATCAGAATTAAAAAGCCTACCTGCACCTCTAATAAGAGCTGAAATGAATCACGGCAAAAACTTTCCTAATTGCCTTTCTTCAACTATTTCATTGAAGAAGTTCATATCCCAAGACAAAAGAGATCCATCTGCTTCAAAGTTGCAAATGTGCTTATAGTTTCTAATGATATTTATTCTGAGATACATTTCTGTTTTCTTCTTCTCACCCTCATCCCCAATACCTTATGCTTGATGTTAATGAAGAATCTCCATCTCCACCCTAGCTTCTGTATATATTTGTGACAATGTGGCATCATTTTGACTAATATTAATATAATCATCTACAAAGATTAAAAACCTGTACTAAAATATTAAAAAAATACATTTGTGGTTTGAACTCCACATCTGACTTCTGCATCATTATTTTAGCATAGCACTACTGTTTAGAAGGAATGATTCCACCATAAACAAATATTATAAATTAAGCAATGATGATTTACTTTTTAAAAATTGAAACTATCTCTGGAATATCACAATGTAAGAAACAGATTTTGTATGGTTAAATTATTATAGTAACTAGATATCTATATTCCCAGAAGAAGGACTGTGGAGAATATATATATTTTAATTATTTCATTTCATAAATAATTGCCTCAAATTATTAAATAACAACCTTTCTAAAATTTGGGTCTTAGTTGAATTAAAGCCTGAAGGAGATGCTGGTCAGGAACTACTACAGACAAAGACTTTGAAATCCCTGGAGTAATGGGGAGATATGAAGATGCTAAATAGTCCTGAACTCTGAGCTAACAAAATAGAATGTAGATGCCACTGGGGTAGATTCCACAACCTTGTCCAGTCTGCATAGAGCATAGCAACAAGTGACTTGTTAAACAATGACAAATCCCTTAGGCTTGTGGCTTTAGACCTTTGACCTTGTGACATTAGGTTGTATCCAAGGAGCAGTCTGGTGACAGGAATGCAATAAACTGCTTGTAATCTCATGTTTTCAAAAGAAATTACATCAAAGCCAGCTGTTACACCACTAGTCATTAATGGCTGACAACATGTTATCTAAAACAGGGCCATTATATTTTGAAATGCTGTTTCCTCCCAACTATTATAGGCCCATCCTGGCACTCATTGTGGAAGCACCAATAAAAAACATTCTATGTGCATTATCTTATCTCCATTTATTCTTACATTAGAGAACAGCTTGACACATTTTATCTACTATAACAATTGGTTCCATGTTAATTGTTTTGATGCAATGAGATCTGTAGAGACAATCTGCTCGTTTCAGGTATTTGGCCTTAACCTATGAAAACTGAGGGCAGAGTGTGAATTAACTATGCTTATTCTTTGCCTGTGGCACATTATAATTAGGAATATTTTGTTTGCCAGAACTATTTTGGTACCTAGAACTGTGCATCTGGGATTAAATGAAATTGACTTCAGATCACATTTGACTTACCGTTTTGAAGTTGCATGGTTCAAAACACATGTTATATTTAATATATGGTCTATGGCTGATCTTGATTAGATTTTAATTAGTGCCAAAAAAAATGCCCATGTGGCATCCCAATCAGAATCAGGACCCTTTGTTCTTTATGATTTAATCCTCAGGGGTAATTGAATAATTAGGGATATGTAAAACAGTGTTAATTCTGTCCATACACATATCTTATTCCATTACATCCAATACATGAATCAGTAAATCATTAAAAAAATAAAAATTGGCAGTTGTTATGCAGAATTTGGATATGACTTTTTACAATACTTATATTTGTTCATGCTAATTGTGTAACAACTGAGCAATATATTTATTTTTCCAAGCAGTGTTCCTAAATATTTGCTGTTTTTTATTCAACTTTTACAAAGATGTTTGATTTTGTAAACAAATTTTATCCTCCACCACCTCATGCACATACATAACTATTTGTATGGACTTTGTTTGCTAAAAATGATTGATCCCAGTGGCTCCATTTATTGTTAGTCTCCATGCTGTAGCACAGTCTGCCTTGGCAGATTACAGCATACAGAGGTAAAAGAAATATGTGATAGATTTCTTTGACATACCTAAGAATACTATGTATGAAATATAACTTGTATTTTATACTAAAATTTGTTGCTGGAAAACAGCATAAATTTTTTATATAAATAGGAAAATATTTGTGATCAGGAACATTTAGAGCTATAGAACACTGCACACCAGAACAACTAGACACAAGAACAGTTTTTCCCTGAAAGCCATCACTCTGCTAAACAAATAATTCCCTCAACACTGTCCAACTATTTACAAAGTCTGCACTACTATTACTGTTAATTTTTTCATCACTCCTTATCAGCCATCCCCTCCCACTTGTGAATGTATTACAGTAACTTTGTCGCTTGTGTCCTTACAATTTATACTGACTGTTTCCTAGTATGATTTGATTGCTTATTGTACCCTATGACTATCATTAAGTGTGGTACTTTATGATACTCTTGACTAACGTATATTTTCTTTTATGTGTACTGAGAGCATTTGCACCAAGACAAATTCCTTGTGTGTCCAATCACACTTAGCCAATAAAGAACTCTATTCTATTCTATTCTATTCTATTCTATTCTATTCTATTCTATTCTATTCTATTCTATTCCATTTGTGACCTGGCAGAGCCATAAATTTTTGCAGGGCAAAGAAATAATACAATTTTTTTTTAAAAAAAGACATCTTGTTCTATTAGATGAAAAATAACTATTTCAGAAAATAGCAGTTCAGACAAATACTCATGACTACAATGGCATTAGGAACAAACTGTTATAATACCAAAATGGCAACATATATGTGATGATGTGATCACAAAAGATGCTGTCATTACATTCTTGAATCCCAATGTCTGATATGTATGTATATGCATGTATGTATGTAAGTGTGTGTGTGTGTGTGTGTGTGTGTGTGTTTCGTAGATTTCACGGGTATGCAGGTCTTGGCATGTTCGGGTCTTTTCCCATGTAAGATTAAGAGTATCTTGGTGACATTTTGACGAAATCCCACTTGCCATCTTCAGGCTGGTGCTTTCAGCTTCGTGCTTGTTAGACAAAGCATGATTGGAGCTGCTGTCTCCCTATATATACTGGTGGGGAGGTTGGCTGTGTTGTCATTTCTTGATTGGTTGATGGAGTTGGTGTTTGCAGATTGGTTGGCTTTTTCATAAGAACCTGTGTGGCTGAGGTACTGGCTATGTGTCTATCAGCCTCCTGTGTTGTAACGACCTGGGTAATGGGCTGTGTGATGACCTTCTGAGTTCTATTGTTGTGACCTCCTGGGTCTTGTGCTCTAATCTCCTGGGTCGTTGGCTGTGTTGTAATGACCTGGGTAATGGGCTGTGTGATAACTTTCTAAGTTCTATTGTTGTGACATCCTGGGTCTTGTGCTGTAATCTCCTGGGTTGTTGGCTGTGTTGTAACATCCAGAGGTTTTGTGGTGTAACCTCTTGAGTTCCGTGATGTGATGTCCTGAGCGGATGGCTGTGAGGTAACGTTCCGGGTTTTGGTTTGGCTCCGAGTTTGAGGTCTGGCTATGTGTTCTTGGCGTGTGTCAGTTTGCTAAGTTTGGGGGTCAGGGGGTGTGGCAGGTGGTGATGTAGCCATGGTCTGGTTTCTGGGAGGTGGTTGTCTTTCATCTATGGGATGGGTTTGGGTTTGAGTCTGGTGAGGGAGATTGGTGGTGGCATCATGTGTTGTTTTGGGTCCGGTGTTGGTTTTCATGGCTGGGACAAATTTGTTGATAAGGGCTAGTTTCCAGATGTCTGGTAGGTGACAGATATCATCCCATTTATTCATGTTATGGGGGTGTTTCTCTACTTTGATGGTTTCCCAGATTATTCTCTTGTTGAAGTATTCAGTATTGGAGATTAATTTGGTTCCTCAAAAGTAATTTCATGTCCTGTGGCTTTAAGGTGCTGGAAAAGGAAGGAAGTATTTTCTTTTTTTCTGACTGCGTTCTTGTGTTCTGAGATGCATGCATTTATTCTCCTGTTGGTTTGTCTAATGTGTGTGGCTGGGCAATTGTTGTATGATATTTCATAAACTCCTTGGTTTTCTAGCTGGATCTTGTCTTTGGGGTTTCTTAGGATGTTGGCTATTTTTTGGTCAGTGCCGAAGGCTGTCCTGATATTGTATTTTTAGAGTATGTGTTTTTAGTATTTAGAGAGAGACGGCGGCTCCGATCATGCTTTTTTAGCACAAGCACGAAGCTGAAAGCACCAGCCTGAAGATGGCAATTGGGACCTCATCGAAACATTGCCAAAATACTCTCAATCTTACACAGGAAAAGACCTGAACACGCCAAGACCTGATATATATATATATATATATATATATATATATATATATATATATATATATATATATATATATATATATATATTCATATTCTTAAGTTTTCTGGTACTTACATGTATGGTATTCAGCTTTGTTGGTATTTTCCCGTCATTGTAGTTGTGCTTTTAAAGTTGTAGCAATGTTTCGGCAGAATCTCATCTGCCATCATCAGGCTTCTGGATTGTGTTCGTCTGACGAACACAATACAGACAAACACAATCCAGAAGCCTGATGATGGCAGATGAAATTCTGCCGAAACGTTGCTACAACTTTCAAAGCACAACTACAATGACGTGGGAAAATACCCGAACAAAGCTGAATACCATACATACATACATCTATACGTATATATGTATATATGTATATGTATGTATATATGTATATATTTATGTCATTTTTCATTTAAAAAATAATAATTTAAAGAAGTTTCTCAGATGTCTTCCATACTAAAATAAATTTGATTGGTTTGCTTGCTTACTCTTGATAGATAAAAAAGTAAACAATGGTTCAAAAATATGTTGTGTTTGTGTAACAAATGATGTAGATTTTCTTTTCAGATAATATTTTTATTCAGATTTGTAAATGGCAGTTGCATTGAACTTAGTTAATGTTTTGAAAGACTCTCACAATGACTCAGTTATGGTAATATATTGCAATAATAATAATAATAACAACAACAACAATAACTATATACTTCCCACAGTTTTAATAGATTCATCGGAATTTGTTAACACAACTCACAGCTTCACAGTTGTCCAGGCATGTGTTGCTCTATGCCTGTATAAATGTTCTTAATTATGAAAAAAGAAATGAATGAAGAATGATAGAAAGAAGGAGAACATAAATGAAGTTCTCAAGGAAGGAAACAGATTATTTTCCTAAACTGTGTAGAAGTGAGAAAAAAAATTCAGACAATTATTTCAATAGGTACAGGAACTATGCATATAGAAACAGCCCAAAAAGCTAAATAATATGGTATGAAGCCAACAGATGCATTAGGTTTCTGGAGCTCACTGGGAATCATACTACCAGAATGTTTTTTTCCACAGTGAAATTAACATGCTGTTTTTGCTGTGATAAAGGCAGTGTGGTGGCTCAAGCAGTAAAAATGTTGGGCTGGTCGCCTGGAAAGCTGGCAGCCTGGGTTCGAGACCCGAGTTCCATGTGACTGATGAGCTCCCATTCTTTCCCCAGCTCCTGCCAACCTAGTAGTTCAAATGCATACAAATGCAAGTAGATGAATAGGTACCGCTTTCGTGGGAATCCCAAAGGTGCTTTTTCAGGAGGCAACTGGGCTTTCTTGTTTTTTCTTTTGAAGACGTTTCACTTCTAATCAAGAAGCTTCCTCAGCTCTGACAGAATAGTAGAGAATGGAAGGATTTATATTGCTTGCAGACAGCTGATTCAAAGGTAACTGTGGTGAAAAGGTGACAGCACTCTGTCATGTGATGCTAGCCACATGACATTGGAAATATCTTTGGTCAATGCTGGCTCAATGGCCTTGATATGGAGATGAGCACCGCCCCTATATTTGGCAATGACTAGTGGAATAAAAACCACAGGAACTCCTTTACCTTTTACTTTTACTGCTATGATAGTCCCATGCTAACCTTCATAGTAGATACCTTGGGGTTTTTAAATTTTGGAGATTGGGATCCTCATCCAAATTTTTCCACATAAATATTTCTGAAAATTTACATTTACAAATCTCTATATTCTTCACAAAATGTTTTAAAATAGATTTGAAAAATAGTGGAGGGAAAACAATCACTGAACTGTCACACAGTAAAAAAAATTGATTCATCATTTGGGAAAGATAAAGATTAAATTTAAATTCAGCAAAGCAAGATCAGCAGGAAGTTTACCCTAAAAATACATGGAAGTGAAGGCCTTTGTTACAATTTTAAGAGATTCAGATTAAAAACAACACTCCAAAGATAAAGTTTTGCATTTAGAGACTCTGTTCATCTCTTTTAAAAACACCATTGACAAATTATTTGAACACAATCCACTCTCAGGGCTTTTTGTCATCCAAGGAAAAAGGTCAGTCACCTTTGACATGGCATAAACAGTTGAGTGAATGACACCATAAGAAAGGGAGCAAGGAAACAGAGCACCTAAAGACAGCATCAGAATAGATGAGCTCCAACTACAAGATCTGGTTCAAAGGCCCTAAACAGCTTAAATTGTCTTTACCTTGTCCACAGTTTTCCATATCACCACCTTGAAGATTAGCAGTCTCCTGAACTATTCATATGAACATCTTTCTTCCTTTCTGAAAAAAATGGTGCTGGTATATCAAACAAAACAGTTGGTCTCTTAATCATTTGCTCTAGGTATCAACATCAAACTGACTGATCAGTATATTCTTTTTACAGACTTTCCCAGGGAAAAATGTATAAGAGTTCAAGCCAGACTATTAGTGAACTTTCTCAGTACTCTAAGAATACAGTCCATCTGGTTTTGAAGCTTTGTAATCCTTCATATTAAACGGAATCCCTCAATTATTCTCAAGCTTCAGTCCTGCCCTTTTATTCCACAATCACCTGGTGAAATGAATACTTCTTTGCAGGGTGGGCAATGAACAAGAATTTTGTAGCTTTATATTTCTTAGTTAGCTATATCTCGCCATCTTCATTGAACAGTTAATGTAGTGAAATTTTCATTTTCATTTTTTTTTTCTGAACATATATAAAGAAGGTATTTTGGGGTTGTTCTTTTGCTATTCTTAACATCCTTTGCTAAATTCAGTTCATTCTGATTTTTCACTTTTCTGGCACCGTTCTATAGTTTTAGGCTACTTGTCCATACCTTTTCAGTATGACCTGGTCCTCTTTCCATTTTCTGTGTTGTTGCTGTGTGAAGATCTTCTAATTTTTTTTTTAACTTGCACTGGATTATATTGCTCTCAGTTCCTTCCAATTTTCTCTTTCGCTGGAGTAATTTGCAATTATGCTTTTAAACTCTCAATTTCCTTTGGAAGTTCTTCTTTTAATTCTGTTGAATGAGCCCTAAACTTTTTGTACTCTAAGTATATCCTGGAATTCTTAGACAGTTTATTGATTACATTTCTAAACACCCAAAGGTTTTAAGGTGGTATATAAATACATTTAAAAGTATAATGCAAAGTCACTGAAAAAGAGCAAAGGGAACATATTATAAGGCACAATAGACCTGTATACAGTAATATAATTATTATAACAACAAAAGAATGCTAATATATAAAAGTAGTTTTAAATATTATTCCGAAAGTTTAGTTTAGTGTGTTTTCTGTTAGGTCTTCACTAGAATATGGGAAAACTGTATAAGTAAGAAGGTCATTTTACAAAGGGGAGATGTCAGCTTCACAAAGGAGATATGTTAGGAGACAGAAACAGAAACTCTATTTTATTGATGTGGGCTGTGATATTCATTATGATTATCATTAACATTTAAATTTGTATGCTGCACAACTCCCAATATCTCTGGGATTGTATAATAACAAATTTTGACAACTTTTCTCATTTCTTCAACTTATACTAAAGAAAATTAACATGAGTCTATCATGAGTTTCTTTCTTACTTCTTCCTGATTTTGGGGACTGAGTTCATGTTTGCTCAACAATTGTCACATATCTTCTTCAAGACTATTTCTGTACCTCTCTACAGAATATCACTTGTGGAGAGGCATTTCCCTTGCAGTACCAGCCCCTTGCCTCATTGGGTGGGGTCAACTAGACAATGGCCTCAGCTAAAGATCTTAGAGTCCTCTCATAAATATGGATGAAGACTGACCCATGGCAAAGCCAAGATAAACTTTATTGAACACCCCTAAAAGGATTCAATGAAGCCCAGGGGAGGTAAAATAGAAGTTAATGGACTAGAAGAATGACTATGACAAAATAATGAGAATACCACAATTATAAAATCTTGTATCATGAAAATAGAAATGATACTTTTTTCTTATTATGAATAAATATTTCATTAGCATAATAGTTCATATGTTCCAGTTAATAATGACCACATTGACAAGTGAAAGTTCACTTCACAAATTCTAATCACAGGATTAATTCTGAATCCACACACGTTGTTGCGAGTGACCATAATTAATACATAATTAATTACATTTACATAATTAATATGTGTAAACCTTGAACGAACTAATGTCAATAATTAGTAATGCCTATGCAGAAACAGCTGTTAAGATGAGTGGGGACTAACCCTGATTCCTCACAGCATGAATGCTGAGCACACCATGTGCCATTCCTGACAGGTCACTCAGCATTTACACAGAGAAAAATACTCTTATTTTCTGCGCTGACATGGTTTGCATATTGTGGCATCAATTAAATATTTAAAAAGGAAACTCCCCTTCCATAAAAATTTAAAAATGTGTGTCTCTTTTAAATGTAAAACACAGAAATGATCAATCTTTTTAATTTAAAACACAGATTTACTGGAAACTGACTTGGACCCATGAATAAAACTATGACAATGCAATGTCAATATTGCATGAATATGAAAGCATTATATGCATATATGTTACTAATAATTAAGTTTTTTGAGTGACAAGAATTCTCTGATAAAAACATCTAAGAGACACAAAAACGGAAAGTTAGGTTCTGGATGGGTGCTTGTTTCAAAATGTATAATCTATCATCAGAACATATATCAAAACATTAGAACCTCAGCACAGGAATGTCTGAAGAGAGTCACAAAAGTCAATATGCCAGCAATAACCATGCAATCAGAGCCCTGCCAATTTTTACACACACTCCATGGTGTTGGCCACCAATCTTGATTTTCTTGATCCCTTCTCTGCAGACCATCCAGCCTCAACACTAAACAATTTAGTACGAAACTCAGCACTATATACGGGAATCTAAATAGTGCATGTTAAAGAACCTAACTCTGAAAAGAATTATTACGTATCCTGGAAAATAATCCCTTTGAATGAGGTCCAATATGTCGAGCAGTCTTTCTCACTTTGGCAACTTGACAATAGGTGGACTTCAGCTCCCAGAATTCCTGAGTTGGAGGCCATGCATCTTCAAGTTGCCAAGAAAGCGAAAGCCTGATATAAGGGATTACACATTTTGTTTTCGTATACTGGGAATGGATAGGCTTTGTTTGTTTAGAATTGGATTTGTTTTATAGTTATTTATGTCATTTTTTCTTTCTTTATCTTTATAGAATAGAGTCATAATGGGAAAAAGCCATTTGGGTCATTAAATCAATCCCAAATTTAGTGAAGGAATTTCCACTATTAAAACATTCTGAAAATAGGAATCTAACTTTCTAGGTTTTGCAAAATTACCTTCCTTGAATTGTCCAAAACCAAATGACCAAATGGTGGAATGTAGAGAATATAGCAAGAATGTAATTCATCAATAGTCTAAGGACATATTTTATCATCTTGCTATAAATGTCTTCATTTCCGCTTCCAGATGTAGAGAATCTGGAACATGGACTTTTTACTCTGTTAACAAATATATTCTGAATATCTCTGATTTTGGAATTGAAGCTTGGTTTGAGATAAGTTTGGAAGGGGTTTTAAGTTTCCCACCCACAGCCTCAGATATAGGTACCATACTCTGAAAAATAAAATTGAACAATATTTGTCCATTGCTACTACTGTCAAGTAAGCAGGGAAGAAAAACCAACATCTTCAATGGTAGGGATATTGTGATGCTGGTGAGCTCATTATAAGCTGATTTTTTTGACTGAGAAAGATCCAATGAGAAAAAGGTATTAGATTTTCCACTATTGATCTTCTATTTCCAAATTTCAATGCAATCAGTTAATCAAAAGAGGTATTTTGCCCCTTTGAATTCCTGCTTCTCATATGCTTGTCTACATTTATTCATTTGCTAACTGTATGTTATATTGTAAGCATTTGAGTCAGCATAATATCCATATCTATGCTTCTCTGCAGAAGATCACAATTTCAGTCCAAGCTTTCAAAATAAAACATGGACAATTGCTGACAATTGCATATGGTACTGATTTAAGGGACCGATGGTCTAAATCCTTTTAAGACAGATTCCTATTGTAGAATATTTCTGGATTCTTGAAGCCAGAAAAACTTATCAGGTTCTGTTTCAATAAAACATTTGTTATTTTGTTTGTTTATATATAAAATCCATTCCACTCCCTTTTGGGAATAAAGACTTTCTTTGCTCCTGAATGCAAATATCAGAAATCTCTCTCTCTCTCTCTCTCTCTCTCTCTCTCTCTCTCTCTCACACACACACACACACACACACAGCAAGCTGAAACACATGAGGATGTGAAGAAATACTGCAACAGGCTTAAATTCTAAAGGCTAAATTATGGCCAATGTGCCAGAATCAATATCTGATTCTGAATCAAGAAAAAAACATGGGCTAATGGAACGTGCTGAAGCCCCCAATGATTTGTGTCCTAAAGCCCAGAATTATTCTCCAGGCTGGTGACATTTTTCTTCAGGAATCAGATCCATTCCTCCAAGACAGATGGCAAGGGTGTAGTGACTTTTAATCATCATAATGAAAAATGATGTCCCTGTTTAATTAGTACAGATATTCACTTAGCCTGAACAGCTGATGAGCTTGCATTTTACTAATATTCTGTGGTAAACAAGAAGCTCTTTGGTGAATCCTTGGTGAACCTTTGGGACACTTCAGTTATGTCCCTGAGGAAAATAATGCCAATATTTTTTCTTGTTCCTCAAGGAGGCTGCATTATGCCTCTAGGAGTAGTGCTGTTTTGTTCTCATTCATCATGCTGTGGCAATCTTTACAAAGAATATCATTAGGTAGATGTCAGTCCCTCTGCTTAATGGGTGTCTAAATACAGGATATGCCAATCCATTTCAAAATATCAAAAATTGGCATTTGAAAGGTTCAAATCTATTCTATTTCTGATTTTTTTAGAATGTCTAAGAAAATAGGCCTTTTTATATGAAGCAAGTATGAATTATTGCCTGGCATTATTTTTATTTATGATTCTGAGCTAATCATGGGTTACATTTATCGCATGATAAATAGCCACTGGTGTTATATTGTAATGTATTATTTTAATTTTTAAAATTGCTTTATATCTTTTACTTCATAATATATTTTAATATTGTATATTGTCTGGCAATGTATAACATGACAGGCAGCCTAGCATTTTAAAAAATACATGCATACATATATACATGCATAATGTTCATGCAAACAATATCCCAGACACATACTCTTTTGCCTGAGGAAAATTTATGGACATGCAAATTATAGGCCACAGATCTACCAGCAGTTTTCTCACTCACTTCTATTATGTGAATTTCTCTCTCAAATGCATCACGTGATTGTTTATGTCAAATAGTACTTTCCTTTTTAGCATAAATGAAAAACCTGGAGTGGTCAAAGCTGTTGACATGAAAGAATAATAAAATATCTTTTGCAAATTCCCCTTTCAGAATAAACATACAGCATCTAAGCGATGAAAAGAGTAAAAAGCTATGATATAATTAATGTTGCTATTGTTGAATTTATATTGTGAGGGAGGGGAAAGGTAACCTGTGAAATGTTCTGCCTTGATTGCCAAAATAATTTGGAGGGTAATATTGGAGAAAGAAGATATTTTCTCTTCTGCCTGGGGCAAAAAGTGGCTTAAGCTACCTTGTTTTCCATATCTGGATCTTCTCCTGGCATGAAAAGCAATTGTTCTACCACAGTCTTACATCATTCTATAAAAGTGTATTATTAAATAGATTAATTTCTTCTATCACTAGGACTCACCCTGAAGTCTCCACTTTAATGAACTATGACAGTACAGATGAAATAAAAATGAGTTTAACCTGTCCACTCCTTTTTTTTAATCCCATAAAGATAAATCCTAATGGCTTGAAAATTTGTTTTTGGAGCTTCTTTCTATAACAACTGTGAAAAAATAACCATAAATCTAACTCTTTGTAACTCATACGGATCATGAAAACAATTGTATTTATGCTTGAAATATAAATATATCCTGAGCAGAGAAAAATGATGAAATATGGTCTCAGCCACTGCAGACTTGGAAAATGAAGTCAAGGCAGCTAAACCCAGAATGGAAATGACCTACCACAATATTCATGCTTATTTCGGCTTGGCATTCTATACAATAGAACATTCAGACATCAATGCTAGATATACTAAGACTGTCTCTCATAACCACAATTGGTTAAATAAACAAATTTAAAAGTGATTCATAACCATTTCACTGCATGACACAAATAACGATAGTACTGTACTGTAGAAACATTAACCCATCAGCCTCATATATAGAGGGGGAAATTTTATTTCAAAGCCCACATCCATAAAAATTAGGATGCAATTGTATTTTGTACATGATTTATCATGACAAAAATCTAATGCAATTATTTAACCCAATTAAGGTACTGAAGGAGGAAATAACATCAAGAGTCTGGAGGAAGACTATCACTACAAATACCTGGGCATCCTTCAAACTTCAAGCTTGAGGAGGAAGGTTAGAAGTGCATACATCATGCGTGTGAAGAAGATCTTAAAGTGCAAACTCAGTGGAGGAAATACCATCAAGACAATTAACATCTCAGCAGCTCCATTCATTAGGTATACAGTTACTGGATTTAAGATAAACTAAAAGTCCTCAATAGGAAGAGCAGAAAAATGATGGCAATGAAACATGCACCTTAGCAATGCAGTGATGTTGACTGTATTTACCAAGAATCATAGATGGGTGTGAAATGTTCAATTGAATCAGACAATTGAAGAAGAAGAAGAAGAAGAAGAAGAAGAAGAAGAAGAAGAAGAAGAAGAAGAAGAAGAAGAAGAAGAAGAAGAAGAAGAAGAAGAAGAAGAAGAAGAAGAAGAAGAAGAAGAAGAAGAAGAAGAAGAAGAAGAAGAAGAAGAAGAAGAAGAAGAAGAAGAAGAAGAAGAAGAAGAAGAAGAAGAAGAAGAAGAAGAAGAAGAAAAAAAAGGGCATTGGAAGAATATGTAAAGGATAATGAAGAACATACACTAAAGCATGAAGGCTTACTGAATATCATAGAGACAAACTGGCCTATAAGAAAGACCAAATAAAGAACAGAAAAGAGACATGGCAAGACAAAGCATTACATGGCCAGCACACTTGGGCATACATGGAGAGAGAGAGATGGAGAGATGGAGAGATGGAGAGAGAGAGAGAGAGAGAGAGAAGAAGAAGAAGATAACAAGCACCACTTGAATACAATGAACATTGACAAAATGGCCGTATGTCACTTGCAAAAGGCAACCTTATTTGGAATAGCTTACATCCTTTGACAAAACCTTTAACACTATCAAACAACATCTGCCTATCCTAGGTCCTTAAGAAGGACTCAATAGGTAGATAAAATGCCTAAATTTGAGTGACTGTGAACCAATAACACCAACATCAATAACACATCAGAATTATTTTAGGATATTTGACCACAAGCATTAAACAGATTAAACTGTAACTTTGTGGTTTTAGGATGGAAACTGATTTTTGCATGCTCTGTAAACCTTCATCTAACTTACTATAATGTGTGTGTGAATTGCCCCCCATCATTACTTTTGGAACCATCTGATTCTGTAGAATCTGTTCATCCATCCCTGATAAGCCACAGTAAAAAGTGGAAAATCTCTCCTTCAGGAAAATCAAGGTTGTGTGAACCACAATGTCAGCTGTTAGCCCCTTGCTGTGGAACAGTTTGTCCTCAAGGTGAAAGTGGCCTCTTTCCTGATGCCTTTTCACAAAGCATCAGAACTCTGCTTTCCAACAAACCTTCGGGGCCAAGGATGCGATTTGTCTGGAAGCAACCAAATAATGTATTTAAAGGATGAGCCCACATGACCGTTTGTTTGCTTAGGCTGTTATGTAATGAGGGGTTGTGGTTAGTTTTATTGGATTCTCCTAGTGCCCTAGGAGGAGATAACCTGAAAATTAGTGTAAATAAATAAACAGCATTTTACAGCTTATGTTTTGGATGAAAAGACTATTGTGCAGTCTCCCAAGGAAATATATGAAACAGCCATAATCTGTAAATGTTTTAATTCAACTGTACTAGCAAACCAATAGGTTTGCAATTATCTACATCCCAATACCAAAGAAATGTGACTTATCAAAGTATGCAAATACTATATAATATAATTAATTTTACATGCTAGAAAATAATATTTAGAATCAGCCAATACAGCTTGGAGTGGAAAAACAGATGCTAGAGGTTCAAGCCTGCTTTAACAAAAACCTGAAGAAAAGGGAGATTATTGCTCTTGCATTCTGAATAATGAAGTCAAAGAATATAGAAATTCTTAAAATGCAAAATATGTTCTTCATTGATTATAGGAAGGTCTTCAGTTATGTTAACATATGAAATGTTCCTCAGAAAATGGGAATTCCAGAACTTTCCATTGCCCTGATACAAAACATATACTCAGGTCAGGAATCCACAGCCTGGATGGAAAATGGTAAAACAAACTGACTTTGGGGGGCTTCAAATCAGTATTGACTCTTGGTGACTATTTTTCGCTGTAGGTTAGGGTTAACCCTCTTCAATTCATTCCAATCTTCTGTGATTACTGCCAGAAGATTAAATGTAGTCTGATCTGGCAGTTAAGCCACAGAGAAATAGATTTGTTCACTACAGATTAATATTTAAGTAGTTTAAGTGCTTCTCTTTTTTCTCTCCTGTTTTAAAATGTAATAGATATTTAAAAACATAACTCAGAGATAAGAAAAACAAAGAAAATAGAGGTTTACAAGCTCTATAAAATTAAATAAAATTTTGAAGTTTTATTAGACTAGTGCTAAACATAAAAGTGATCAAATCATTACTAAAAGCAAGTCAATATTCAATAATAAACTTTATTATTTGACTTTATTAAATAGTTAAGGCGCCAGTCTAGAAAGCAGGAGCTGTAAGTTCTAGTCCACCTTAGTTATGAAAGCCACCTGGTGACTTTGGGTCAGTCAATCTCTCTCAGTCCTTTTTACCTCACAGGGTTGTTGTTGTGAAAAAAATAAAGTTGTATATGTTCACTTCCTTGAGTTATTTATAAATACAATAAAGTCACACACACACACACACACACACACACACATGAATATGAATATGAATACAATAAGAATCATAAGTCAGAATAAACATTTAACAAGATATCTATCTAAAACATTTTATCCTTATTGAACAAGTCAAACAAGAACAAATATGTACATTAAAGCCTTAGGTTAAATAAGAGAGATCCAAATTTCAGAAATGGTATATACAGTATCTATGTGTAGAATAAATAGTCCACAGAAAGTTTCTAAATTAAGTTAAATTGTTGGAGATTTTTATAGACAATTCGATCCAGCAGAGTCTTAAATCCTCATATAGAGACAAATTATTCCTCTATGTGATTTTTCCCTCTACACATTAACTTATCTAATGTCAGCATGTAGCTGTGCTTTAGGTTCATCCCAGGGGTGGGATTCAAATTTTTGAACAACCGGTTCTGTGGGTGTGGCTTAGTTGGTGGGCATAGCTTGGTGGTCATGTGACTAGGTAGGTGTGGCCAACTCAATATCACTCACATCGAGGCACACATCTCCTTGCCTGGCCTCTCATGACTGTGAGGATGCTGCAACAGTCGTAAGTGTGAAAAATGGTCATAAGTCACTTTTTTCAGTGCCATTGTAACTTTGAATGGTCACTCCACACAAGTAAAGTACCAGCAAAGGAGGGGGAAAAAACTCCAGAGAAGTTCCTGAGACAGGAAGTCTAGTCCTGCCAAGAATGTAATAAGGGTTAACGGAGAGGCAGTTTCTGTAAGCAACACCAGAATGTTTCCTTCCTGCCTTCCTTACAGGATTAGGCCAGTAATTTCTTCTAACAACCGGTTCTCCGAACTGCTTAGAATGTTAACAACCGGTTCTAGCGAATAGGTGCGAACTGAGAATCCCACCCCTGGTTCATCCTGAAAATGTATCTCTTTGAGGCATATGATTGTTTCTTGTGTACATAGATTTAGATAACTCTACAAATAGGTATCTCAATTGCACTGAATCTCTACATATAAGCACTTGCAAACTATGCATTCACAAATATTATCTAAATCTAAGCTTTTTAAAACATATTTCATCTTAAAATAAACCTCAATAATATTTTAAATATATTTTAGTGTGTTTTTGCAGAATAAAGATATTGCTGGAAATGTTTGCAGTGATATTTTAATAAGATCTGATCATAGAGAAGTATAATAGGGCCCAGCAGAATGAAAGAATATAACTTACTGAGGTCTGAAAATTAAAGGGAACTGTGGCACACTGCAAGTAGAGAGGCCAAATGCAGAAAGGATAAGGTTCCTTTAATATTTATACATCTTACTGTAAATGCCCTCTTGTTGAAATTACTTTCTTCATGGCCCTATTAAAAACTCACAGTCCTACCCTGCATTTTGCTATTCTAGTAAAAAATCCCATTACCATGAGACCAAAAAAAATGACTTTAAGTTTTATTATCCAGATCTTGAGATTTGCCAGAACCAATCAATGTAATCTTGAAGCAGAAAAATCAACTTTCTGAACAATCAGCACTTCAGCTAAATCATTTGGGAGAACAGGGAGAGTATGATTGTAGAGATAAACTTCTGAGGCAGAGAGATTTGTGCTTCCTTATATGGTATCTTCTTTCAAGAACTTTGATTCACAGCATTTATTATTCATAAGTATTATTACCAAGTACTCTATTAATCTTAGAGACAGTGAGAACTATGCTACTGAAAGTATGAGCAAAACTTTAGTTCACATTTCAATGCAGTAAAAGATACATACCCTACATAAACGTTTTAAAAAATCAGTTTCATCACTCTAGCCTCCATTTTTTCCAAAATAGGTAAATATTTTATGTTGTCTAGACCAGGGATCCCCAACCTTTTCGGCCTTGGCCCGGTTCCGACATCAGCTGGGCGCCGCTGCCCGGTACCGGCGTCAACTGGGCGCCGCCATCTTTTATGACGAAAAGGCGCTTCCGGTGGCGTCACGGGCGCTGTTCGTCATAAAAAGATAAGCGGCGCTTCTGGTGAGCTTTTCGGGTAGAAATGGCTTTCTACCGGAAAAGCTCACCAGCACTGGCGCCGCCATCTTTTATGTGAAACAGCGCTTCGGTGAGCTTTCTACCCGGAAAAGCTCACCAGAAGCGCTTTTTACCAAAAAAGATGGCGGCGCCCAGCAACCAGCTGACCCGGTAAGGCTTGTTCCGCGACCCGGTGCGGTCCGCGGACCGGCGGTTGAGGGACCCTGGTCTAGACCATCATTAAAATGGTGCTGTAAAAATACAATAAATACATATTTTAGAAGTATAGAGAGAGGAATAACTAGAAGTATATATAGATTAACAAGGTGAAGACCCATTTGAAGATAAGAAATTTGTACCCAACCATCATGTTGCCAACATGTCAAATGTGGCTTTAATTATGACATAAGCTCTACATTTTTGTACTTGGGGAGAATGAAAATGTATTATATATTTTTACTTGCACATAAGTGTATAATGGGTGCAGGGGTCAGAGATTGGGTCATAGTGTTGCAATGAATATTTTATTAATTGCTCTCCCCAACCTTTCCTCTTCCACAGATGTACATGCAATTATCATATTACAAAGAAATTATACTTGGGCCATCCTTACAGGTAGGAAAGTTTCTTATCACTTAGCTGACTAGCAATGCTATGCAGGCTTGATACATGGGCAGCTATATTTTCTATCTGAAACAAAATAGAATAATAGTGATACTTGCAAAAAATCCTCACAACAATAATTTGAAATAAAAATTAGCAACTTTCTAGGTTTAGGGGTTGTTTTGTATTAAATGTTTTTTCTAGTGGAAAAACATTGGAAAAATATCAGATCATCTGTTGACATTAACAGAATTAATATATATTCATAAAGATTGTACAATGCTGCTTTACTAAAAAGGGGAATGTAAACAAACTGTGCCATCCTATAGCAATCTTTTAGGATTACCAGAAAGTATAACTTTTTGGTCCAGAGAGGTGCTTAAATAAAGATACAAAGAAATCTCCGTTTGCAATATTTTCTCAAATGTTAGAATATTGATTTATATTTTTTATCTTTCTGGATTTATGAAGAATAAATGTAATATATGCATCGAGTGACTCAAAGCTCTTAGTGTTTTCAATTTGCCATTATAAAGCATGTGTTGTCTTCAAAGTTTCAGGTTTATGAAGAAAAAAATATTATCTTAAAACAACCTTAAGCAGTACCAAGTCTAGGAAAATTCCAAGCGGAACTTGACTCAGCATTTTAGAAACTTTATCTTTGAGACTTATAGTTTCTGAAAGCAAAAGCTTTGTAAAAGTGCATCTTTTTATATATATAAAATGATGCTTGCTTTGAATTCTTATTATCTTATGTTCATATTTTGAGCTGTAGTTCTTAAAATAAAGGGGAGGGGAATTAAGAGGTTATGCATATTGTCACAGAAGACAGCTTTTGTTTACCCAAGCCTTGTTTACATAAAAGCTCTTTGCAGACTGACACCTCCCTCCCCACCCCACAGTCTATGGGTCCTAAACCAATGTCAGAGGCTGTCTGGGTATTTTTTTTCCCACGTATTGCCCCACTATGCTGATAACAATAGAGACCCATTAACGTTTGGCCCTTCAAGTTAGTACAGCCCAAGCCTCAGTTTCAGGACGTCTGCCCAATATGTAAAATAAAGGAATGAATAGATTCCTTGGAAACAATGATCACAAGACCTGGCTGAGCTAACCCTGACAGCATGTGGTAATTTTCCAGCCCACTGACCCTGCAAAAAGAGTTCCAACACAATGCTCTGACTGCAAGACCGGTTGGGCCTGAATAGCTGCAAACAAGTGTAGAATATCTGATGATGTCATATATACAATTTGACAGATGGGACAGCAGCATCCCCCCATCAAAACAAAACAAAACAATTATTTTCTCTCACACTCTTCTATCCCATAATCATCCTGACCATCAAATAACATAGCCAAGCAACAACACAATATGGAAGCTTCAAGCAGTTAAATAATTGCATTGGTTCTTGGTGGAGGCATGATAGTAGCAAGAGTTGCTACGGCTGATGGGAACATACCATGTTTTTGCAATTTCCCTATGAGTTTCAGTTTCTTCTTACAGAATCTGCTCGACATGCAAAAAACATAGTCTAAGTGCTAGAGCCCACTGCCTCTACTCCAAAGATGAGAAATCTACTTTCCTGTGCTCTAAAGGACTTAGGAATGTTGAGGTCCAAAATATGAGCACCATGTTGTATACTCTTCATGTATTAAATTTATCAAGAAGGCTGATAATTTATGAATAATGAATAGACTGACCACGTAACTGTATTCAGAAATAAGATTCCATGAGCTTTCTCGCAATAATTAAATAAATGACTGCAACTCTGGGCAAGAAATAGGAACAAAAATTTAATAAGTTAATGCTGCACTTTTTTATGTCTCAGACCTAGTTAGAAAAGAATGACATCAACAAAATGTTTGCAATAATTTATATGTTAAATAATTTATATTTATATATTATTACTAAATAGTATTTTAAAACAAATACAGTATAACTTCGTCTAAATGAAAAGAGTATGAATTTTTATTCCTCCCTTTTCATATATTAACTCTGAATAGAAAACTTCAAGAATCTTGTTTTTTCTTCCAAATTTTTCATCTTTAAACTTGTCTAGACTATATGCTTAACAAGTACTGTGCTTTGAAGAGTTTCAGTTTGCGTACACATTGACACCAGGTTTACCAATATTTGTGTGTGTGTGTGCTACAATATTATTTGTTTTCCATTTTTAACAAAAGCATTGTTTAGCATGTATTGGAACACAATATTTTTCAGGTAGATGGCTCCATTTGATATTTGGCTAAAATTAACATTAAGGTGACCACTCCCCATATAAGCTATTTCCCCATATATTTAAACATTTTTTTCTTCTGTCAAATTAAAACACAATCACAATTTCATATTCTTTGCTTTAGATATTGCAAAATTACAATTATCAGCATCACTTGCCTTGATGGATAAGCTGGAAATTATTATTTTACAACGTTTGCAAAATGATGAGAATAGATAACAGCTTTCCCCATTATCATACTTCCCAGTTATGCTAGATCTGTTATTCCTACTATTTCCGGTAGGAAGTACAGCTGATGGTCAGAATCATATTACAGTATTTCATGAAAGAAAAATAAGAAAGCCGAATATTTAACATTTTTAAACAATAAACTTAACAGTGTTTTAAAGACTAATATACTTAACAGTGTTTTAACATCTAATTAGAAATAGATTCATTTATTTTTTAATTACTGGAAAAATCAAAGTAGGGTCAAGATAATTCTGAACAGTAAGCTATTTGAGAACTTAGCTGAAGACATTACACATAAAAATATGATGATAAGTGACAGCTTGTCAGTTTCTCTATATAGATCAGGGTTTGTCAACCTTGGCAGCTTTAAGATGTGTGGACTTCAGTTCCCCAAATTCCCTAGCAGCTGGGGAATTCCAGGAGCTGAAGTTTACACATTTTAAAGCTGCCAAGGTTGAGAAACACTGGTCTAAATCATACATCACGGGGTGGTTTTTTTTGTTAGAATTTTTAGATTATCTTGGCAATACTGATGGCAGCAAAGTATAATGTGACTAGGGCACGGGTGGGATTACTACCGGTTTGGTGATTACGTTTTGTGCACAAATGCGCACTGTGTGCGCGTGTAAAAACATTAAGTTGTGCCATCCTGACAGCTGAAAAGCGCTGCATGCAGGCGCGCAGCATTTGAAAACCACTTTTTCCTGCTTTTTCAACCTCAGTTGTGCCGCACAAAGCAGCTGAGGTTGAAAAAGCAGGAAATAAAGGACAGGTAAGAGCCCGGGCAGGCGGATGGGCCAAACACCAGCAAACACAGAACCGGTTCAATGTCTGCTGCTCTTCAGAGCTACCGGTTCTATAGAACCAGGAAGAACAGGTATCATCCCACCCCTGGACTAGGGAGACTGGACTCTGAAAAATTATCTAATCCAGATTTTTAAAAAGCTATAGAATTCCACCTTTTTTCTCATCTTGTCCCATCTTAAGCTGGATAGCATTTATGATCAAATAGTCATGAGAGAGACAGCAGGAGGAAGAAGTGACATATCTTCATTCAAGTACAGTATGGTAGAAATAGATGGAATAAATACTTATTTTATAGATATGAAAACCATTTTTTGCTGGAACCCCGTGTCTTTAGAGAAGGTGTAATCATCAGAGATGGCTCCCTTAAGGCTGTTAATGTATAAAAATCCCACACTGTGTTTTACAAGGATGTAATTTTCATCTTGGGGTTCCTCTGACTAAACAGCTCAACTTAGCTCTTTGGTTTCTGACATCAGAGAAATCCTCAGTGAAATTACAGCCTTGGGAATATCCTGTGGTTGCTCTTATTTCATCTCAAAAATTTTTGGACAACTCACATATCACAGAAGAGGAAGTTAACAGTAAGCAGTAAAAATACTATAATGTTTATTTAATGTGCAAGATATAAAATTAAAGGCAATCTTGAAACTAGAGTTTTTAAAGGAACAATCCTGCAGGTTTTTGTTTTGTGTGCACAGCCGGTTCAGTTTTTGCCTTGGAGTAGCATTCATTATGTCGTATATTGCACATTTAAAAAGCTTCAGAATACAGTGACCCAGGAACTAGTTGCAAGCTGATTATGATTTTTTTAAAAACAGTCTCCTGCATTAAAGCAATGGGAAGACAGTAGCAGGTTGCCAATTACTGGTACAGCTTGCCCCTAAGCACTACCTAAACCTTACTAAAATAGATGGGGAAAGTACTTAGGCAGATTGTACTCTAGAATTTGTTTGCTTTATCTTTTCAGATATGTTATGAAATATACCCCCAACCCAGTGGTAGCATTTTTACCACTGGTTCTGTGATGATCCTCAGAGCTACCGGTTCGGCTGAACTGGGCTGAACCTATAGAATACCACCACTGCCCCAACTCTTCTGGAAGAGCACAAGATTGGATAGAGAGGTAATCTAAGTGGCTAGTAGCTCAAAGGATAGTTTAATACCAAACATCTCCTGTTAAGAGGTGATGGGGTGAGGGAATAGGCCCAAAGCAGTGGTGGGATTCAAAATTTTCTACCACTGGTTCTGTGGGCGTGGCTTGGTGGGTGTGGCAGGGGAATGATACTGTAAAATCTACAGTCAGGGGTCTCCATTTTCCGGTTCTCCGAACTATTCAATATTTCTCCTACCGGTTCTCCAGAACTGGTCAGAATCTGCTGAATACCACCTCTGGCCCAAAGAATGGGAGGAAGAGCAACTATCCCAGCAACAGTCAGATAAGCTGGGTTTGAGCCTACACCAAGAAATGGCTTAAGAAACATCTCAGAGAAGCTCCTCTCTAGTTCATACAGAGTGAGGGAGGGGTAAAGTATGTTTAGATTTTCAAGATTCTGTTACTATAATTGTTATAATAAATTAGTCCTGATCTCTATGGCACTAATTTTTTAGTCTTTATTGTTGAGTTGACAGCAGGAAAGATCTCCTCTAAGAAGAATAGAAAGCCACTACCAGTCAGAGTACAGAGCACAAGGTAGAGGGACTCGAAGTACAATTCTGTATAAATCAGATTTGAATGATTTTACAGAGTGGCTTATTTATGTTATGGTATGTGGGAAAGACCTTGGGAGTGTGAGTAAAGAGATGCTGCTAATGGAATGGTCAGATAACTGACAGCATAGTTTGAATCAGATAGTGGGAGAGGAAAGAGACTCAGTCGGAACCTTTCAGTGGTGGGATTCAAAAAATTTTTACTACCAGTTCTGTGGGCGTGGCTTGATGGGCGTGGCAGGGAAAGGATCCTGTAAAATCTCCAGTCAAAGGGGGTATTTGCCAGTTCTCCAAACTACGCAAAATTCCCACTACCGGTTCTCCAGAACTGGTCAACACCTGCTGAATATTACCTCTGGGACCCTCCCTATTTTTGGGACTATAAAGGAAATGGGGGAATAGTGAGAAAAATGTACTTTCAGAATTTCAAGATCGATTTTGACCTTGTGGAGTAAACCAAATACGAATCACAAGCAGAAGAGTTAATTAATTATTGTAAAACTACATTGACAAAATATTGCCTACCCACTATTCAGTTGTAGGCTATGCTGTCTCTTATGTGACCTTTATCTTGGCAATGCCTCTTTGCTGCCAAATTCCTTCTCATATACCATTACAATTTATTAAGTACATATTTGCCAAAGACTGTTCAATTATTAGAAATTATTTATGCATTCATTTTATTTAATTTGATGCTGCCCAACTCCAAATTATGCTGGGCAGTTGAAAATACAACTCACAATTTAAAAAAACAATATAATAAGAAACAACAAAACCAAATTATAAAAACAAGAAAAAAACAAGACACTCCAAAATATCCCAACAACTAACCCAAGATAGTAGAATAGCCAATAACCCCTCCCTCTTTATAGATGTCCAGAATGCCAACAGGGTAGCTATGTATTTATCTGTTCTCATTTGCTTTTTTTATTCAAAAATTATATCCTGATGGACAGCTGTGAATTTTGTGCATATATCACAACTGATGTATCTGCCATTTTGATAGATTGCAGTATCTGATATAATTGATTAATTAAATCAGAATACTGCAATCTACATATTTAGCCATTATCTCACTTTACATAATAGTTCTTAGCAGCAGAATATTTTAGTGTAACTTGAAAAGAGAAAAAGTTTACAGATTAGAAGAAAAAAATACAAAATATAGATTTTTAAAGAAAAGTTAAGCCACATTAATCCAGATATCTGGGTGGTAACATAATTACAGAAATAATAAGCTATAGAAGAAATAACCAGTTTCTCCTATGAGTCCCTGTGACTCTTGGTGATGTACAACACAATAGCTAAAAAAAATTCATAGCAATTTGGAAATCAAAAGTAAATAAGCAGATAAAATAAATAGATAAAACCCAAAAAGGGGAAAAATCACTTAATTTATATAGCCATTTGTAAGGTCCCTGTGACTCCCCAAAGATGGTGAAAAAAGACATGATTTAAGGGCCTCCCAGAAGGCCAACAGAGATGGGGCTAATCTCACCTTGAAGGGAATGATGTTACTGAGGGGAGGCATCCAGAGGTGGTATTCAGTAGGTTCTGACCAGTTCTGGAGAACCGGTGGCATAAATTTTGAGTAGTTCAGAGAACTGGCAACTACTACCTCTGACTGACCACAAGCCCAACTATTCTCTGTCTCCCAAATCCCAGCTGATCGACTGGGTCTTCCTTTGTTGCCCTGCATAAGAGAATGGAGCTGGAAAGCAGGTTAGTGGGATGGGGAAGCAATGGAGATTTTCACAGTATCCTTCTCCTGGAGTGGGGAGGGAATGGAGATTTTATAATATCCTTCCCTGCCATGCCCACCAAGCCATGCCATGCCCACCAAGCCACGCCCACAGAACTGGTAATAAAAAAATATGAATCCCACCACTGGAGGCATCACACCAGAAAAGGCACACTGCCTGCTGGAGCTCCTTTGGATATTGAACCACCTACATAACCCCCCCGTTTTACCTGTTTTCCCACAATGAAGTATAAACTATGGTTTGGACTCAGCAGAAATTTCTTTGCTTAAAAAGAAACTGTTCTAAAACTTTAAATATCTGCATTTTGTGCTTGTTACTCACTGCTTCTTGAGTGCAAGAATGAATGATGTTTTGGTCTTCCCTCCCCCAGCCCATTGCAAATGTACCCAGTGTCCAGGTTTTCTAGCACCAACCCAACCAAAGCTGTCTTAAGTCCTGCAGTGCTTTATTCCATTTTAGAAACAATGCCTGGAATGCCCCCTCCTTCCAGAAGCTGGTAGATGTTCA
Source organism: Notechis scutatus (assembly GCF_049901735.1). NCBI lineage: Eukaryota > Metazoa > Chordata > Lepidosauria > Squamata > Elapidae > Notechis > Notechis scutatus. The sequence continues at coordinate 229,350,597 of NC_142010.1, read as the reverse complement.
TTGTGGGCAGCCAAGATACTAGGTTCTCTGTTAGCAATAGCAATACCAGTAGCACTTAGACTTATATATCACTTTATAGTGCTTTACAGCATTCTCTCAGCAGTTTGCAGAGTCAGCATATTGCCCCCAACAATTTGGTTCCTCGTTTTGTCTACCTTGGAAGGATGGAAGGCTGAATCAACCTTGAGGCTGGTGAGATTTGAACTGCCAAATTGCAGGCAGCAGCAGTCAGCAGAACTAGCCTGCACCACTGCCCTCTAACTACTGCACCACCATGGCTCATGTTGATCAACACCTCCCATTTCCTTCTTTAAACACTCTTGCAATTGTTTCAACAATGGTCTGTTAAGCCATTGAACTATTCCCAATGCTATAAACCAGGGCTGTCAAATTCCCGGCCCATGGGCCGGATGCATCATGTGTTGGCCACACCCATGCCCAGTTTAGCAAAGGAGGGGAAAAGTCCCAATACATCATGTGACATTGCCATGAAGACGTGAGTTTGATATCCCTACAATAAACACACACTCTATTTGCCCCATACATCTCCCACTGGACAACCTTTCAGTCCTTTTATCTTTTCAATATATTGGGAGTCCTCTATTTACAACAGCAATTTCCATCACTAAGGGAAAACTCACCTGATCAATTTGTGACCTTCCTTGCCAGATTCCCTGTTAACCTGTTCAATGCCATTATATCTTCAAACAGTTACTGAACAAGCTAGCTGAGGATTATTTGCATTTAAGGAGAAAGTTAAGATCTGTTTCTATGAAGTGAATAATCAGATCTTCCATGCTAAAAATGTTTCTATAGACTTAAAGGATAACAGCTTTGATTATTGTAGCAGCAGAGCTACAGGAGGATAGAGGGAAGAAAAAGTGAGCTTTAGTGTCCAAAAGTCTGCATTAGTGTCCAAGGAAAGCAATGGAAAGATGCTGAGACTAGTGAGGAAAAGACAACCTGTAAAAGAAAGGCAGGTGCTGGTACTAGTCCTGATAGGAATTGGTCATTCTTCTGCTTCTTGCTATTGCATTATTGCTATTGCATTATTGCATCCTTACTGAACCTATGGTCTTTAGCAATGGTCATCCCTATCTTCATAAAAGATAACCCCTGCCTTGTTGAAAACTACAGACCAATCTCATTGTGTTGTATCATGTGCAAAGTTATGGAATCAATCATTAATCAATGCATTACCTTCCACCTAGAGTCAAACAACCTACTCTCCAATAAACAATTTGGTTTCAGAAAAAAATCTCCTGCAATTTGCAACTTCTACACTGCAAAAATATATGGATTACACTACTTGACTATGGTAAAGCAATAGGTGTAATTTACATAGACTTCTGCAAAGCCTCTGACTCAGGGGTACATGACAAACTACTATTAAAATTAAACTCTTACAGCATTTCTAGATCCTTTCACAAGTGGATTACTGCCTTCCTGTCAAACAGGCAACAAATAATAAAAATAGGAAACACCTTATCAAACCCTGCACCAGTTAACAGTGGTGTGCCTCAAGGGTGTGTTCTAGGATCGAATTCTTTACATTCTATATAAATGACCTTTGTGATCATCTTATAAGCAACTGTGTCCTCTTCGCTGATGACATAAAACTATTCAACACCACCAACAATACTACCATCCTTCAAAAATGACCTTGATTATCTGTCTGAATGGTCAAACAGTTGGCAACTCCAAATCTCAACCAACAAATGCTCTGTCCTACATATTGGGGAAAAAATCAATACACCAAATACAAGCTAGATGGATATGACCTCATTGATGATCCTCACTCTGTCAAGGACCTTGGAGTTCTTATATCAAATGACCTAAGTGCCAAAGCTCACTGCAACAGTATTGCCAAAACAGCTTTAAGAGTTGTAACTCTAATCTTACGAAGCTTCTCCTCTGATAATATTGATTTGCAAACTAGGGCATAGAAACTCTTTGCTAGACCAATACTTGAATACAGCTCTACTGTCTGGAATCCACACTGTATATCAGACATTAATACAATTGAGCCAGTTCAGAAGTATTTTACAAGAAGAGTACTACACTCCTCTGTTCACAACAGAATACCCTGCACCATCAGACTTGAGATTCTAGGCTTAGACAACCTTGAACTACACCAGCTTAGATTGGACTTAAGCATAGTACATAAAATCATATGTTACAATGTCTTACCAGTTAATGAATATTTCAGCTTTAATCACAACAACATAAGAGCATACAACAGATATAAACTTAATGTAAAACACTCCAAACTTGATTGCAGGAAGTACAATTTCAGCAACAGAGTGGTCAATGTCTGGAACTCACTACCTGATTCTGTTGTCACATGCTCAAACCCCCACTCCTTTACCCTCAAACGAACCTCTATTGACCTCATCCCAATCCTAAGAGGTCTGTGAGGGGCGTAAGTAAGTGCACAATCGTGCCTACTGTCCCTGTCCTATTGTCCCCAATTATTAGTTCTTATTTCATGTATTTAAACTTATGTTTCTTCTTATTTCTATTCTATTCTATTCTATTCTATTCTATTCTATTATTATATTATATTATATTATATTATATTATATTATATTATATTATATTATATTATATTATATTATATTATATTATATTATATTATATTATATTATATTATATTATTATATTATATTATATTATATTATATTATATTATATTATATTAATTATATTATATATATATTATATTATATTATATTATATTATATTAATATATTATATTATATTATATTATATTATATTATATTATATTATATTATATTATATTATATTATATTATATTATATTATATTATATTATATTATATTATATTATATTATATTATATTATATTATATTATATTATATTATATTATATTATATTATATTATATTATATTATATTATATTATATTATATTATATTATATTATATTATATTATATTATATTATATTATATTATATTATATTATATTATATTATATTATATTATATTGTTATTATATTATAATAAATAAATGCAAGGGCAAGAAGCAGAGGCCTTGTAGTCCTGATCAAGCATCACCCCAGCCTCATTGCTATACTTTGTAATCATTAGTATGCAATTGTCTTTCGCTCTCTTTAAATCCAGTTACATCAATTGTAGATAGCTCTGCTACCCAGATTCTGTTTCCCACATCTGGCATTATAAATGGCCAATATTCTAAGAGCTAGATTTTCTATGCACAATTATTTTACAACTTGTAAAAACAAGATAATATAAGCTGAGCCAGCAAATATGAAGATATGATAATCAGTGCACATTACTGAGGATTATTCATGCTGCTATTAGGTGGAGAGGTACAACACCTGAATAATTAGATATATAATTACATATTCAAATGTTTTGACTCTTGTTTTAAATTAAAAGATATTTCAGCTTCAGGAAAGAACTTTTTTCTTTCTCTTCTCTGTGTATATATTCATGTCATAGGGGTTTTCACTATCACTTAATTTTTAAAGGCATTTTGTAATCATTTGGGAGGATGCTTATGTAGCACTTAAATATCTATCTGCTTGCTTACCATTAGAAACTCCTGAAGTAGTTTCAAATGAAATTCAGACAATTTAAACTTAGTCTAAGGTGATATGAAAAAGTGTATGTAAAACATACAAAATAAAATAAGCTGTAACATAAGCAATAAGTAGAGAATAAAAGAAGGAATACAAAAAATAAAAATATTGCAGCAACATTAATACATTTATTAAAAGGACTAAGGAATAAAAATGTTTTGTCTGGCACTGAAAAGGTAATAAGATGCACCTAGATGAAGGGGAAAATTCTAAAGTCAGGGGAACACCACTACAAAGGCCACTCTTGTATCTGAGAACACCTAAAGTAAGGACTAGCAGGATTATCTTAATATAAAGTAAGGAATATAAGGGAGGAGACATTCCTTTGTATACTATGAACCTAAGCAGTGAAGGTTTATAGGTTAATACTAGCTTATTGAATTGATACCAGAAATAATCTTGGAGGCCATGCAAATAATGAAGCATGGCTTGCTGTGGTCATATCACCCAATTGCCAGTCACAATTTACCCAATAATTTCAGTAAAGTCAGTAATTTCTCTGCAATACTGTGTATTAGCAAAAAAATTCTGAACTGCAAAAACAATCTCATTAGAATCCTAACAAGTACACTGTACTTGAGAATTTGGTCTGATTTTTATTCTTCCTTCCAAAGTTTACTTGAGCTTTGGTTTGGTGAGACTCGTCTGGTAGAAAAACCTAAACAAACTGGCAGGGAATAGTTTTTTTATTAAGGATTTTTGATCACAGGAGAAACCAGATGGGGGCCATAGCCAATGGGGAAAGCCCAAATCTAATGGAGTGGAATTTACAACAATGAATGATCAACCAATGAATTAATATTTGGTTGTGAAAAAAGTGGAATCTGCATAGGTAGGTTATAAAACTCTTTCTGGCTGCATTGGCATGGCAAATTAAGTCAATTGCTAGAAATTGTGTGTAGCTCAAACTATTCTTAATTTACAGTGGGCAACCAAGATATGTTGTTGATTTACTTATTTGATTTTGATTCCTTATGTTTTCTAAACTAAACCTAGATGGTAGGATTAGCGTGTATTTAATTTTTTCTTCTGGCTGTTTGAATGGGTGATAAACTGGTGCTCATAGAGGTGTAGAAGGAAAAGTTGGGGAAATCAAATTTTCTCCTACTCTAATTATGGTGATTCATCGTAATAGGGAAAGGGAGAGAAACCAGGTTGCGGAGATCAGTAAAATATCAATGAGCCATCACTATGTTGATTGAGGGTTTACCCCACATAGACATTCTCCAAGTCATCTAACAATGAACAAGGGCCTTGCCCATGTTTGGTATTACACTAGTCTTAATATGTTGGGGAGATATGTTGTATTAACAAATTCCTTCACAATGCATACATCCACACAAACAGTCTGGCACACTCACCAAATAAATAGGATAGTCTTGAGAATAATGAACATGTAGAATTCAGATAGTGACATTTTTCTTATTTCAAGCCCAGCAAAGCATATGACCCATCAAAGAAATTCTCAGTGAGGAACTGCAACAGTGACTGGTCCCATAACTCTTTAACACAAGCATAAAACATAGTTGGATTGGTGAGTATTTTGAATTTTATTTAGAAAGAAATAAGAGTAATATATTAACTATTACTCTGAAAGGTAACCACAGACTGTATAGTATTTATTCAGAATTATGTAATCCCTCATAAATTACTCAGAGACTTCAGAAATGGAGCAATATAACCTGAAGCAATAAATAAATAGACAAACATTCAGTGTGTGCCTTTCATTACTACTCCTGCTATGTATGTACATTGACTGGCTCCATCTATCTCACAGGAAGATGGATATTTCTTCATGATTAGCATGGTGTGGTTTATGATTCCTGTAAAGACACATTAACACATCAACATCTCTGAGACACAAGAATAAAACTTTGAAAAGAAAGAAGTAATCATTTTTTATTTCATTAACAGTCTATTATAGCATGGAAGAGCTTGAATCCTTGTCTCTAGATTCAGCAGTTCAGCAGTTTCTTATACCTTTAGCTTTCTTTCGGCATTCGAAGCTGAAAGGGGAAGGGAAGGGTCAAGAGGTCTACTCTGAGTTTCTAAGCTGTACAGGCAAATCTTTTTGTCATTCATTGCATGTAGGAATTATTTGTCATTTGAATTCATAGAAAGAACTAGACATACAAAAACATGAAATAACACAGTATTGAAAATACATTCATAGACCAAATGGAGAAATACTGTTTCCCTATTTAAATGGATGAAAAAGAAAATAGTTTGCATTAAGCTACAGCTGTGGTTGATGGAGACAATCTAGGTGTTAACAATTGACAGACAATTTCATAAATCTTACCCTTTGGGGGTTTTTTGCCTTTGAAACTGGATTTGAGCAGACATCAATTCAGAGAAAGTCATGTTGTTTTCTGAGAATCCCGCCAATAGAGATCCGTCCTTGGACTATTGTCAATAAAGAACGACACATAGTCATCAATGTGTTGTACAGAATATTTTATTTCCCCCTTTGATGATAACAAGCAAGGATAAGGAAGGAGGATCTATCCATGTTCTCACTTTTTAGTCTTTCTTTTTTACTGCTGAGCGTTAGGCTTGAGCTTAAAATTTTAGAACACTCTCTGATGTGTATACTGTTAATATCTTGGGAGAAACTAGAAAAATAACCTGTACTATTGCCATTCCAAATGATGAAATAGAAAATATGCAAGTCAAGGTGATGCCCCCAAATTATAAGTAGATCCAGCTTCCTTCTAGACAGACAGCATTCTTGGGACACATCCAAGCCATTTTCTTAGCAACAATAGTTTGTGATTTGCCTTCTTTTATGATAGATATATAAAGATAGATGATTGATAGATGATAGATAAATAATAGACAGATGATAGATATAGATAGATATGGAGATTGTTTTATTTTATTTATTTTATTTTATTTGTCAATTGCTTACAAGATAATAGGTCTAAGTATAAACATAGTTATGAATACATGGATACATATAAGAAAAATAAAAGAAACAATAGGACAGGGACAGTAGACACGTTGGTGCGGACGGTAGGCACATTGGTGAGTTGTCTTTGTGTCTGTCTGTCTGTCTGTCTGTCTGTCTGTCTCTCTCTCTCTCTCTCTCTGTGTGTGTGTGTGTGTGTGTGTGTACATAAAATTACAGACAGGGATAAAGAGACAGAGGCAGAGACAGAGACAGATTTTGTAATCTAATCTGTATGCTGATATTTGCTAGTTGTCTCCAGTACAACACTAACCAGACCTGCTGCTTAGCTTCCAAAACCAGACAAGTTGGGTTAAGTGGTGTTGCACATTGAGTTCATCCTTCAAATCTTTTTTTCCTATGGACTACTTACAATCCAAACCCACCATGCTTTGATATTTATGATTGGCCAAGTGAAATATTCTGATAATAGGGTTGCTGTTGGCCAACTAGTCAATGAGGGAGAGGGGGAAGGAAATGCCATATTGATCACCATAGTGTTTATATATGAATCAAAAGGACTAGCACTAGTTCAGACTTCAAATAGGAACCATATTTTTAATGTTATCACTATTTTAAAAGTCTTCTAAACAAGTACAGGAAACAAAAGAACTGTTCTACAGCATTTCCTATCTAGTACAATACCCTGAGTATCCTATTTGGAACCTCATCAAAATGACACCCTGGAATCTTTGCCTTACCAGTTTATTCTGTTTCATGTAGCAGCCATCTTTAAAAAGGAGATTAATTAAATTACTTAGGAGGATTTTTTCTTGTATATAATTATTATAAGGGCCTTATTGCTGATAATGATTTGTATTGCAAGAGAGAACTTTGGATGCTCAGATATACTTTTTTATTCCGAACATAAATTCAAATCCCAAGAAATTCCAAATTGACCTCATAAATGCCCATGAAGCTCTTATTTTATGGCCCTGCATATAATTCTTTACATGACTGTTTAATTTTCTATTTAGAACAAATTAACTGTTGCATGCTCTAATAAGCACAAAAAGGAAGCCAGATCTGTCTGAAAATATGTGGAGGTTACTCAGAGGTTTTCCAGATTGATGGTTTCACTTGGTGGATGCCCTTAAAATGAACTTTGACTAAACTTTGCTCTTTGTGTACTTGACAGCCTGCATGGAAAAAAGACTTAGTTGTCTTTTGCCAGAATATCCAGCTTGAGAATCAAGCATACATAAGTTCTTCAGTGTTTTATTGAGACCACAACTTTCTTCAACAGAATTTAACCCCCTTCTTTATCCCAGTCCAACCATATTAGTTAACAAAAATATAAGTACAAAAATGACTTTGGATAGCATTCAAAAATATCATTGTTTTTTGTTTTCTAGATTGGTCTGAACCAAACTCCATATGAAAATTCAGATTACTAGAAGATTATCATTCCCATCAAGTTTTTGGAAATTACAATCTAATTCAAGTATCAATTATTGCTCTATACTGCAATACATGGAAACTTACCAGTCTCATTTCTTAAATGTCTGCAATTATACTGTAAAAATACAAAGCCAGCTAATCCAAGGCTAAGCAAGAACTCCAGAGATTGAGATCAACAGTATTAAAACCAGCTCCAAGTGGCTCAAAGAATAAGAGATGCTTGCTTTATACCAAGGCATTTAGGAGGTAGTTTTATTGTAAATCAGATTTCAAATCCATGTGCAATAGAATTGCAAGTCTTCACTGAGTACAATCAAAAAATTTCTGTGTTTTTTTTTTCTTACTTGTCACAAACTACAAAAAGATTATAGAACTCCCAAGACTTGGCATATGCCTGTCAACCACTGATGTGCTGTGAATTTTCTCCATAGGTCACAATATGTGTGAATAATTCTGGCTTAGTGCAGTTGGAATGAGCAGGTCTTATGTAAAAGACTGGGCTGTATATCATGCTATTCCCCCCAGCTAATGTCTCACTCTGTTCATTCTAAATCATTTTAAAGTAATTGTTTTAGATATATATTAAAGCATATGCAATCTGCAAACATAGCACGTGTATAAGACAGATTCCTAGGGAGACGCATTAGTCATATCACACACACATTTCTACTATGAGATTATTTTATTATTAATCTGAATGTTTGGAAAACTACAGCTACTGACATTTTATCACATGTTTAGGCCTAACATAAAATCTCATATGTGTTAAAATGAATGCAAAATAATATAAAATGTGTTTTCATGGCTATTGCTTTTTTATTCTAATTCAGAATGTGTTTTAATTACATATCTAGGGTTACTTAAGAAGTTGGCTATGATACTTGCAATGGTGATTTGATTTAGTGGTAATAGCATGTGTGTAAAATTGAAAATGAGGCTGTTTCTCCATCAAGCACCACATGCAGCCAATACTTTTTCTCCTCAGGCTCCACATAAAAGACTAGAAATGTACTAATCCGATTTTGTTTCAAGTTTCAGAAACATTGTAGGGTGGGAGATAGAAATAAAATTTACAACCAAATTTACAGCAAAATAGGCAAGCAGATTATCCATAGACATGAGTTGTTAATATTTAAACCATACAACAATGGTTTTAGGCAATATTAAGCTAGCGGTCCAGTGATATAAACATTTATCTAGAAAATAGAAGGCACAAGTTACTGTAGCATGCCGGGTATAGCCTTTGGACATGAAACCTTTCCCTCCAGAGCTGGGAATAAATGTGAACTTCATTTTAAGATGTCTCCATAACTTTATTTTCACTAGATTTTTGTTGCTTTTCAAGCAAATTTTCAAATAAGTTACACAAAAATGTGTGTGTGTCTGTGTGTGTAAAAATCAGAATGAAAACAAATAAATTAGTATCCAGGAAGAGGTCCTAAGGAGTTTCCCAATGAAGTTTCTGAGAAGTCTGAAGTTTCCAAGTCATGATTCTTCATAAACGGGTTGTTCTTTATGGGCAGAGTTTGAAATGGTGCCTGGGTAAAGATCTTGTAATCTTATCTAGGATTCTTTTGGGCCTGTTGGTTCTGATGAAGGGGATTGGGTGTCATTTAACATGTTGTTTGCCACCTCAGACTGGATCTTTCTATGACTAAAGATGGGATGATGATCAATCAATGGGAATCAATGGGAAATGGTCGTTGTGTTGCCTGCATTTTTGAAAGAAGCTGTGATAGGGTACTAGTCAGATTATTTTTCTTTTGATATGGGTGGGGGTAGTACTGTGAGGTTTGAAGATTTTAACTCTGCTACAAAATGGTTCTGTACCTTCTATTCCTTCTGTTTAGTGGACAATTTTAGTTGAAACTATGGGGAGAAGACAGTGGTCCAAAACTCACTCTTTCCTCCCATTGTTTAATATCTACATGAAACGAGTAGCATAATTAGCTTTATATCACTACCTTAAATCTTGCTGGTGTTTTATATAAATTGCTATTGGAACTGGATTGGATAAAATTGGCTGAAGTTGAACCCAAGCAAGATGGAATTATGAATGTGCTGAGATGGATAGCCTAACCAAATTGTTAAAAAATAAACAAGATAGTGACTATTATGAAATATGGAACATTTGGTATGATTGGTTAAAGAAAAGGTAATATTTGATATTTGGAAAAGTTATGGAAATGACAGAAGACGTGCATTTAATTATAAACTATATAGAGAAATTAAAACATTAAAAGAACAAAGGAGTTATTGTAACAAGGCAGATCACGTCAATTATAAAGATAAAGAAAAAAAATTAACCATTGCTCAATATATGCTGTAAAATGTGTGTGTGTGTGTGTGTGTGTGTGTGTGTGTGTGTGTGTATATATATATATATATATATATATATGTTATGTCCCACCTTCTAAAAATAAACAGTTAAGGCTGAAAGCAGCAGTCCTTGTAAAGAAAGGCAGCAAACAGGAAAATGTTCACAGATAGCTCCAATAAGTAAAAGTTCCCACGAACTAAATCCAAGACTCAACAAGATTCTTCAGATCAAAATCCTTCACAAAATAATTCCAATAAGTAGAAGTTCCAACGAATTAAATCCAAATCCCAACAAGATATTTCAGATCAAAATCCTCCAGACTGTGCTTTTCAGTTCTCTCTTGCAAATAGACACTTTGATCCGGACACAGTGCAAAGTCATATCTCTCCCTTTATAGAGTAACTAATTAGTCTAATTGCTGGTCTGCCCTCCTACTGTATCCTCGTTGGTTCCTCCTTGTCAGGAGACGTCTTGTCCTGACATCTACCCAGCAATCATCCAAATTATCATCTTCTTCACCTGAAGATATCATCTGTTCCTCATTATCACCCGTTCCGGCTGACCACCTAATTGAAGGGTGGAGGAGTTTGAAGGTTCAAGCCGACCTTGCAAATCAAATGCATTCATCTCCTCCTCATCGTTAGAACTTGCTGATTCATATAAGTCCTCCTCGCTGGAGCTGTCATTCAAAAAACCTGTAGCAGATGCCGGAATCACAACACTATCCTCACTGCAGGGCCCTTCCCCCGGGTCTGGCGATCCGGATGCGGTTTCGAAGGGAAGCGTGCATGAAAGTCTCGAAGCAGATCCGAAGCATGAAGTGTAGATGCATCCGTCCAGGAACAAACCTCCGAGTCATCTATCCTCCTCCTGACCAAATACTGGAAGCGACCTTTGAGCCAACGGGAATCAAGGACGTCGACCACCGTATCGTCAACAGCAGGCTCCTCAGAAGGCAATGATAACGGACCCGGTTCAGCAGAATCACGTAATCGACAAACAGAAGAATCAGGAATCAAAAGAGATCGATGAAAGACGGGGTGAATACGCATGGATCGTGGCAAAGTGAGGCGGTATGCCACGGATTAATAACTGCCTCAATCGGGAACGGACCAATAAACCGATGATCAAGTTTTCTAATAGGGCGATCGACCTTCAGATGTTTTACGAAATCATAATCCATAAAGCTAGTCGTAGCCCTGAATCCACCAGTGCCACGGCAGGATTCCTCCTTCCGAGATTGCAAGAATATGCGAGTGTCCAAAAGTAAATGTCGAGGAGGGCCAGAATTAACTTCAGCAATTTGAGATGAAAGTGAATACTGTGCCCGACCTAAGGTTTCCCTGAGGTCGGGCCTACCCGTTTCCGACGGACCAGCAATGGGTTTTGATACAGGTCCACGAGTCCCCTTCCGAGTGCAGGAATTTGCAAAATGTCCCGAACCCCGCAATAAAGGCACAAACCTTCCTGAAATCTTCTCGATCGTTCCTGAACTGTTAAACGAGGGCGGAGTGCGCCTATCTCCATCGGCTCCTCTGCTGGAATTCTGGATTGGAAAACCCTCATAGACGGGGTGCGTGAACGAGGAAACACAGGTGGCTCTGCAACGGTCCGTTTACACCCACGATGTTGTGGCGAGCTTCAATACGTAAGCATTGAGTAATCAATGTGTCCAAAGTTGAAGCACGCTCTGCATGAATTAGTTCATCCTTGATAATGTCGGACAAACCCTCTTGGAATGCTGCCATGTGAGCTGGTTCATTCCAGGTGGAGTCCATACACAACAAGCGAAATTCTGCAACGTATTCTTGCAATGAGTGTTTACCTTGAATAATATCCCTCAATTTTCTGTCCACAGTTTGAGATTTAATTGGATTCTCAAACATAACGTTCATCTGTTGAATAAACCCCTGGAAATCGTCCAGTAATGGACTATCTTGTACTAATAAGGAGTAGCCCATTTGGCAGCCTGCCCGGTTAACAAACTAATAATAAAGCCAATTTTAACTCGATCGGTTGGAAAATCCTCCGGCCTCACAGAAAAATACAATTGGCACTGACCCAAAAATGTTGAAAACATGTCCGTTTGCCCAGAAAATTTATCTGGCATAGCTATCGGAATTTTCTCACAGGGGGTGCAGGGGAACTCCAGCTGCAGCCGAAACAGTTTGAGAATTGGCAACAAAGCGATAATAATTGTGTTACCTGATTTTGGAGGGATACGTTGCTCTGGAGTAATTGATTTATCTGCATCTGTTGCTGATCCACCAATTGTTGCATTTGAGTTGAATCCATCGTTGCAAAGATGGTCTGTAGGTCCGGAACAAAAATGTTATGTCCCACCTTCTAAAAATAAACAGTTAAGGCTGAAAGCAGCAGTCCTTGTAAAGAAAGGCAGCAAACAGGAAAATGTTCACAGATAGCTCCAATAAGTAAAAGTTCCCCGAACTAAATCCAAGACTCAACAAGATTCTTCAGATCAAAATCCTTCACAAAATAATTCCAATAAGTAGAAGTTCCAACGAATTAAATCCAAATCCCAACAAGATATTTCAGATCAAAATCCTCCAGACTGTGCTTTTCAGTTCTCTCTTGCAAATAGACACTTTGTTCGGACAAAGTGCAAAGTCATCTCTCCCTTTATAGAGTAACTAATTAGTCTAATTGCTGGTCTGCCCTCCTACTGTATCCTCGTTGGTTCCTCCTTGTCAGGAACGTCTTGTCCTGACATCTACCCAGCAATCATCCAAATTATCATCTTCTTCACCTGAAGATATCATCTGTTCCTCATTATCACCCGTTCCCGGCTGACCACCTAATTGAAGGGTGGAGGAGTTTGAAGGTTCAAGCCGACCTTGCAAATCAAATGCATTCATCTCCTCCTCATCGTTAGAACTTGCTGATTCATATAAGTCCTCCTGCTGGAGCTGTCATTCAAAAACCTGTAGCAGATGCGGAATCACAACATATATATATATATATATATATATATATATATATATATATATATATATATATATATATATATATATATATATATATATATATATATATATACACACACACACATACATGTGTGTGTGTGTGTGTGTGTTGATTTGTCTGTTTTAAATGTATGTGAAATAAATGTTTTTTTCTAGAATAATTTTTTTTAAAAAAAAAAAAGATGGAATAATTATCAGTTCACCAATATTCTTTATTGGTTCCAAAATTGTCAGAGGAGGAGGAGGAGGAAATAACTACAGAAAAGCAAGTAGGTGATTTTTGGCTACTGCTTAATGGTGGAAACCATGGTCATAAATGCATCTCCCCATCTCTGACTGTCTTACCTGGGGTGTCAGAATCTTGTGATTATATTGTATGTCCTTAATGCTATGTGTCTGGACTGCTGTACATGGGGATATGCTTCAGAAATAGGTGGTACAAAATGCAGTACTCCATCTTGCAAATGTGAACTCTTAAGAATAAATTACAACACTGCTCAAATGTATAGGATACTAAAGAGTGCAACCGGAAGTGATCTGAAGTTCTGATTTTGACTATACTATTCTATATGTCTTGGCATCAAAGTATCTTCAGAATGTCTTCTGTGGCCACTAGGAACCCATCCAGTACATTCAGCCAAGGCAAGGAGCGGGCTCTTAGTTTTTCTGTGCTACCATGAAGCTAGGTAACATCATCAGTGCTAAAGTGATGTTGGTGCTAGTGCTAGTGCTAGTTTCGATAATGAAACACCTGCAAGAAAACAACCTAACTTAGAAAGCACCAAGCACCAAACATTCATTTTAATGCTGAGCTACAAATATTTTCTTTTATTAGAGTTTGCTTTGGAAGCTGACTCCTTGGGTTGTTAAATATTATTCCCCAAATCCTCAGCCAGAAACATTCAAAAAGTACCTGTGAATGGAAGCCACACTATAGTTGATATTCATTCACTGAAAAGTCTGCTTTGAATCAACCTGATTTGACCTACACAAAACTTTCACAATTCCCCAGCCATTTTGGCACTATGAACCAGTTTCATGGAAGACAATTTTTCTATGGACCAGAGGTATGGAGGAGAATTGTTTTATTTGCTTGCCCACCACTCACCTCCAGCTGTGTGACCCAGTTCCTATCAGGCCATGGACCATTACTGGTGTGTGGCCCAGGAGTTGGGGACCCCTGATATAAGGATCTCAGACTAAGTTTACCTGCCTCCAACTATTTTGTTTGCCTGTATGTCAGTGTTTCTATATGCACAGCAGATTTCTGTGTGAATCACTTAATGATTGTTTGATTCACTTAATGACCACAGTAAAATTGTCCTAAAATTGGGTCTAGTTGTTTGATAGCCAACTTAATTCCTACATCACTTAATGACCAAAATTCTGATCCCCCACTGAGGTCATAATTTAAGGACTACCTGTAGAGTTTAACCCATAAAATCACTCAATCACACTCTCTAACTGTGATGGACAATCTTGCATCATTTCCCAACAGTGTTCACCAGGGCCAAAAAAAGGGACTAGATAAAATATAATATATATATATATAGATGAGCGGATTTTCTTAACTGTTGAATATTGCATTCCATCAGACTGAATTCCTAGCAGTCAGAATTTTTTTCTTCTGATCTTAATATGATGTGACTTTTAAATCGATTTGTTTGATAGTCAGTACAAAAAAAAACCAATCTGAATGGAGATCTTAAACAAACAGGACTACAGTTAGAAAAGGGCATGAGGTAGAAAGAGAAGCAAGCAAACCAACCCACATTCATTAAATTATTCAGTAGTTATACATTTATTTTTTGTAGAATGTATGATATAACCAACTCAGTAATATGTCAGTAGAAGAGAAACCACATATTTAAGAGATACATGATTCTCAAATATCTGACAAAAGTTTGGATGAATTCTCCAGAACAGGCTTTGGACATTGAAGGGAAATGATAGCAAGCAGTAACCAACTTTTATATAACCAGTAATAATATAGTGAAATGGAAACAGGTAGAGGATGAGTCCAATGTATTTTATTGGCTATTCCATTAGCCTTGCTTTTCATAATACTTTTGCACATCATATAATCATGATAACCAGAGGGCCTGTGACAATAAAGTTAGAATACTAGAGTCAAAGGCAATTTTAATGTCTGAATTTCCTTTAATCCTGATTTGTAACATGAATAAAAGTCTTCATGTGTTTTTTTACATTTAAATATGAAAGGTGTCCTTTCATAGTGTCCTATTTCCTACCATATTTTACATATTACTTTCTTTTTTTACAAGAAACTATTTACATGTCTCATTACTTAACTTCAATTGCTTGAAGTTCATTGCAACAAAAGGAATGGATGAATGGATAGATAAATAGATGATAGATAGATAGATAGATAGATAGATAGATAGATAGATAGATAGATAGATAGATAGATAGATGGAAAGATAGATAGATAGATGATAGGAGGAACACAATCATAGATTTCAAAATTCTTAAAATACAGAGCATCTGAGTCAGAAAAAGATGTCTTTCAATTAATTCTGTGAATTCTGAAAATGAGCTACTCTATCTACGAAGATCAGTTTTCAGGAAGACAAGTAAATTAATCACATAATCCTCAGGTTTTTATCTAGAAACCATTTGCGTCCCAATAGCACTGATTAATTGCTTAAGAAGAAAAAATTTGGGGAGCAAATTGACAGGTGGTACATTCTGCCTGTACATAACCATCTCTCTTCAGGGAAAACAAATTTCACAAACAACAGATGGGTGGTACAATCAAGGAAGACCCATAACTGGAGCAGCTTTATAATCAGAAAGGGGAAGGCCTCTTTTTGTTTTAATATAAGAGCCCTGTGATAAACTAATCAAATCCATGGGGGAAAACCAGTGGTGGGATGGGTGGAAGAATTACGATGTCTCATTCAATCTAGCAGCCATTATACACTCTAACTTCAGTCAGCCAATAAGGCATATTAATTATTCAAGGGGAGGCAGAACAAATGTTCAGCAGTTAATTCATGTAGTCATAGGGGGCATTTGATTCTTCTTTTCTCTTTCTTTCTTTCCTCTCTTTCTTTCTTTCTTTCTTTCTTTCTTTCTTTCCAAAAGTAAAAGCAGTAACTAAAATTAAAGGCCAAAGCAGGCAGTTAGTAACATTTCACATAGTTCTGTTGATTCCAGATGAATGAAAAGATGTAAAATCAAGGAGAAAGAGTAAATTTGGTATTTTGGTGAGAAACTCTTCATTTATCATCTTACTGACTTGTATTGCTATCTGCAATATGTCATTCCTCTGCCACCCAGACTTCCATTCAGCAGTTTGTTTAAGCTCAAAGTGGGAAAGTTACTAACACAAATACATTCATTGTCCATGCTCTAATAGAATTAAGATGCAGAAAACACTTACTGCATCCCAATGAGATGTGATATACAGTGTGTGTTGTGTGGTTGTTCTCTTCTCCCTTTCCAGCAGTTCCTAAGAATGGTGAAAAAGAGAAAGAACTGGAATACTTAAGCTCATAAATACAAAGTACTCTGTATTGTTTTTTTTAAAAAACTGTTTGGAATTTGACACAAATGGACAAATGCAGGGAAACACACAACTGAAACAGGCAATTCAGGCTTTACCAATTCTATTGTGGTGAGAAAGACTGCAAAGGGAGACTAAAACATCATATCACTGGGAGTTTTATGCTCTACCCACCAGACTGAAGCCGCCATTGAGCCAATATTCTATAGTTTCCTGAAATGCATGCCAGTCACCTGATAGACAAAGCACAGCCGTTTTTTGGCCCCTTACTATTAGGTAGATTACATAAATGGGCAATTTATAATGTATGTGTTTTAAAATGTACATTGTTAAACAACCATCTCTGTGCAAACTTGGAAGGATATAATACTGGTGCTGAGCAAAAGGATTCAGTTCACAGAAACTAAGCTACTCATTTCTGAAATCTGAAGGTGTGCTAGTGCATAGAATACATAAAAACCAGCGAGGGCTAGAATCACATTTAAAATATGGACCTCTCCACAAACACCAAACTAGCCACATGATATTGAGAAAACAAAAAGGATTAAATCTAGGGTTTTTTAGGCTGCCTGCGTGGGAAAATTGAAGATATCAGAGAGTTCAATGAATCAAAGGCTTTTTTAAAAGCTATGCAGGAGGACCTCAACTAATTCAACAAGAGTAACTTCAATCTTCCTTCTATCAAATTTAGTAAGCATTAAACTTAATCATTAGAATAATTTATTATTACAGAATAATTTTAGTATCCTTCCACAACCTTATAACTAAAATGTATTAGATATCTTCTGTCATTCTCAGCCAGCATGTCAACTTTTATATTATTATTGTTATTATTATTATTACTATGATTGGTCACACAGTCAGCCAGATGCTTAAGCTGATTTTGCTATTTTTATACACCTACTGAATCCTTTCCAAGGACCGGGATAGGCAGATGTTGTTTGATGGTGTTAAATGTATCATTGCACAATGTAAAAAAATGCTCTGTAGAAATTATTTATTATTATTATTATTATTATTATTATTATTATTATTATTATTATTATTATTATTATTATTATTATTATTATTATTATTATTATTATTATTATTATTATTATTACTATTACTATTACTATTACTATTACTATTATTATTACTATTATTACTATTATTGCATAGTCAGCCAGATGTTAAGACTGGGTTGGCATTTTTATCTACCTATTGAGTCCTTACCTGGGATATGCAAATCTGGATGTTTGATGGTGTTACAGATATCATTGCAGGAAGCAGTTCCAAGTAAAGCCACCTTCTGCAATTGACTGATGGCATATTTGTCAATGCCTGTAGTGATCAAGTGGTGCTCCAGTTGCACCTATTACTATTGGTACTACCCTTGCTTGCTTTTGCCATAGTCGTTCTATTTCTATTTGTAGATCTTTGTATTTTGTTATCTTCTCCAGTTCTTTCTCTTCTCTTCTGCTATCTCCAGGCATTCCACATTCCCTATTCAGACTTTTTTGTTTTTCTTATCGACAACTGTTAAGTCCGGAGTGTTATGTGGCAAGTGACTGACTGTCTGGATTCTGAAGTCCCAGAGCAATTTAACTTCTTCATTTACTATGACTTTTTCTATTTTATGGTCCCACCAGCTCTTGCTTACAGGCAGATGATATTTCTTGCAGATTTTCCAATGCACCATTGTTGCTACTTTGTCATGCCGCTGCTTGTAGTCAGTTTGTGCAATCTTCTTGCAGCAGCTTACCAGGTGGTCCACTGTTTCTTCAGCTTCTTTGAATAGGCAGCAATGACTGTCTGTTGCTGTCTTCTCAATTCTGGCTTTGTATACATTTGTCCTTAAGGCTTGGTCTTGTGCAGTCAGAATTAATCTCTCGGTTTCTTTCTTAAACTTTCTTGCTCTTAGCCATTGCCAGGTCTTGTAAAGATGCCAGGCAGTTGTGCCCTCCATTTTCCCTGAACATCTCTCTCCAAAACCACAAAACCTTTTCCCTATAAATGCTCTATGCAAGTAGAGTCAGGGAACAATCACTGTCCAACTTCTCTGGCAAGCTGTCCTTTCTCTAGGCAGGAGAATTAGGGAATGAACTTCAGAAGACAGGACTATTCTTTTTGTTGTTCTGCACAGAATAAAGGTTTAGGAAAGCGGAAGTTTGAAACAAAAGGTGAACTGCAGATGAAGGACATCTTTTCATAGCACCTTTATTTCATCTTTTTCTGAAGGTGCATTTGGAATAAATCACCCTTTGAACTAAATTCAGTTTCTTCCTTCTGGCTAAAAGAAAGAACTCCGTTGTAGGATCTGTCTTAAAATGATGACCATCACTGATCAGGAACTGAGCTCATGGCAATCATTGACCCAAGATGTTTCTAAATGATATTGCTTTCCACATATAAATAATAATAGCTTTGATCCTATGTCTGAAAAAGCTTCATGCAAGGATAAACATTAGAGGAGCAGAGCATCAAAATACAAATATAATATTGATAATACTTTGCCTTTCAACCAATAAAACAGAAATTACTGGGAATCCCTCTGAAGCTACTAATCAGTTCAGTACACAAGATTATTTAGGTTATGCCTAACTTTTCATAGTGATCATTGCCAGTGGGATATTTTCCTATATTTTTGTTAAAACAGTATTGAGCAAACTTTTTTCCTCTTTTCAAGGCTATTCTCTTGGAAATCTTTTGTATGATAATTGCAGGCTGGACATGAATGAGACCAAAGGAAAAAGTGGGTTCCTATAATCCTCTCTCTCATACACCCATGCTCTGGTGTTGTTGTTTTCTTGACAATCCCCCACCCCGCTCCACCGCTGCTTCCTTTCTGATCTGTCTCCTTTCCTCTTTTTCATGTGTAGCAGGCTAGGAGATTTTCTAGAAAGCTTTTCCACATTTCAAGTTTTCCATGATGATATAACACAGTTCCTATTTACTTGTGTCCTTATTATTACTTAAAAGTAATAGCTTACCATTCCTCTCCTAGAAGGTGACATATATGGGAAGAAATTCTCCTCTCCTTTCATCCTTATAGCTATTCCCTCTTGTAGACTGAGCTAAAAGGATTCAACCAGAAGTTACCCAATAACTTCCATGATTGGGGAGGATTTAATTTTGGGTTTCCTCCATCCCTGCTTAGCACTTTCACTACTACCCTACAGCAACTTTTTATTTGGAAGACTGCTTGGGGAGGAAAGATTTCTCCGTGAAATATTTCCATTCAAAATGTTGTGCATAAATGGAAGTAAAATGGGAAACAAGCAGTGCCTATTGTTAATTCTCCAAGACAACAGACAGTTCTGAACGTGATTAGTGTGTATGTGTGTGTATGTATGCATGTGTGAAAGAGGAAAAGAGAGATTATATATTATTATATACAAAATATATTCATTTAATAACAGCAGATAAAGCAAATATTATGACAGAAAGATGTTTCCTGAAATTTGTGACAATATCACATCAAAGCTTGTATAATCTGCAAACAAAAGTGCTACACTTGGTGACAGAAATAAAATCTTGACAATGACAAATAAATCCCCAACATTTTCTCAAGGTTTGAAAATCTTTTTCGTTTTGAGCTACAACTCTCATCAATTTTGGCGCTGGAAAGTATTCATGACTGCTGTCAAGACAAAAGTAAAATTGATGTATCTGAAAATGTTGAGACAGCCTGGCCTGTTGCAGCTAAGACTGGCTGTGGAATTTCTTGTTTTTATCAGCACAAATGCGCACATGCAATTAAATGATTCAGCATACTTCTGAGTCTACGGCTAAACAAGGTGAGGCAAAAAGGCTATTTTCAATATGGAAATTATAAATTTGACTTTGGATTTGCATTACAGGTAATATTTTCAACAGATTTAACAAATTAACATAGTTGGAAGGGACCTTGTAGGTCATCTAGTCCAACCGCCACCTGCCCAAGCAGGAGACCCTACATCATTTCTGACAAATGGCTGTCCAATCTCTTCTTGAAAGTCTCCAGTGATGAAGTTTCCACAATTTCCAAAGGCAAGCTGTTCCATTGGTTGATTGTTCTCAGTTAGAAAATTTATCCTTATTTCCAGATTAAATCTCTCTTTGATCAGTTTTTATCCATTCCTTGTCTGGCTTTCAGGTGCCTTGAAAAATAGCTTGACCCCTTCTTCTCTGTGGCAGCCCCTCAAATATTGGAATACTGCTATCATATCTCCCTGGTCCTTCTCTTCACCAGATTAGCCATGCCTAGTTTCTCTAACCATTCTTCATATATTTTAGTCTCCAGTCCCCTAATCATCCTGGTTGCTCTTCTCTGAACTTTTGTCTAGTGTCTCAACATCTTTTTTATAGTGTGGTGACCAAACCTGGATGCAGTAT
This sequence comes from Notechis scutatus, assembly GCF_049901735.1. Classification (NCBI taxonomy): domain Eukaryota; kingdom Metazoa; phylum Chordata; class Lepidosauria; order Squamata; family Elapidae; genus Notechis; species Notechis scutatus. Next base: position 229,329,433 of record NC_142010.1, on the reverse strand, counting down.
TCTAAGTGTAGTCTTACTAAGGCTTTATAGAGTGGCATTAGTACCTCACTTGATCTTGATTGTATCCCTCTCTTAATGCATTTTAGGATTGCATTGGATGTTTTGGCTGCCGCTGCACACTGCTGGCTCATATTTAGCTGGTTTTTGAACTGCTTCATATTGAACAACATCTAAACAAAGAATTATTAATTGCTTCTTCAAGGAGTAAAGAAATACCTGCCAAAGTTGGCTACACAAATAAACAAACTACCTCCTTTCCAGGTAACCAAAGGGAACACAAAGTAGCATATGAAGTAGCATATCAGCAAATAAAAAAGAAAGCAAGCTTCAGGAATGAAAGGGAAGAGGCTGCGAGATAAGAATGAATTGAATGGGCAGAGTTGCTCTACCATAGATTTGAAGGTTACATTTTGCACTCATCCTTGTCTCCTTTTCCTATTTCTCTTTTCCAAAAACGTTGTGACAAATTAACAGACTCAGCCAACATAATATCTCAGACTTGAGTAATCAATTAATTACTTCCTTCGTGTATCTTGAAGCCTTGCTAAGCCCAAGCATTTTCTGCAAACTACAATTAGTGTCAGGAATGTAACAAATTAAGCAACCAGTTTCATCAGGGATACCTAGAAGGGATCTAGATTAATAAAATGGTCTCAGTTGAAAACTCTTCTTAATTATTGAGTATTGTGATTCAGGGCAACACAAGTTGCTGATGTCACTGCCAGCTTTTCTCACAGCAGGAAAACAGCTGCTAACAGTATATAGGAAAGAGCATAAGTACTTCAGAGATAGTGTATCTACAACGTGAGAGACCTAGGGCTCATTCACATGTGTCAGCCTTACCAAAAAGACCAAACAAGAAACATGACCAGATAAGCTAATTCTATTTTGCTGTAAAGACTTTTGCAAGCCTGAAAATAGAGTCCTCCCCTCACCCACATTCATTTTATAGCTTGAGAAACTAGAGAAGATCACTTCTCTGTACTGGGCCTCTTGCTTACTCAATATTCAATTGCAGGTTATGCTTTCCAATCTGACAATTCCTAGGCAGGTCTTTGCCCAATTCCCAAGATCTTTCCCACATATCAATACAACATGTCCCCCTAATGTTGGTTCAAACATTTATTTTTATTAAAGTACTTTAATGTCACCATCAAATTAATCTGAAAGAGGAAGAATTCCAGGTCTGATTCCTGTTGCCCAACCTCATATTACCATAATTCAAAGGACAGTTTGGAAATTATCCTCCCCAAAATAAAAGCAGGTCTGCTAATAGGGTGGGAAACACAGCAGTCAATCATTGCCCTTAATCTCTCCTATATTTGTACTGTAAAGACTTGCCAGCTTTGTTACAGAGGCAGAATAGATGTTGGCTGATAGGATAGAGAATTATGCTGGAATACTTCTGGACTGCTTGATGGACTGGAGAAAAGTTTGTTTGAGTTATTGTTTTGATGAAGAATACAAACAAGAATAGATGACATCTTGTTTTGTGAAGAGACAGTGAAGTTGTAAGAGACTACTAATTGAACTTCTTCTCTTGGAGGGGCGGGAATTGTCCTTTTAGTTCTATTCTGATTCTGATTCAGTTTATTTATTTATTTGATTTCATTTGATTTGATTTGTCAATTGCTTACAAGATAATAGGTGTAAGTATATACATAGTTATGAATACATGAAATGGGTACATATAAGAAAAATAAAAGAAACAATAGGACAGGGATGGTAGGCACATTGGTGCGCTTATGCACGCCCCCTACAGACCTCTTAGGAAAGGGGTGAGGTCAATAGTAGACAGTCTAAGGTTAAAGTTTTTGGGGTTTGGGGAAGAAACTACAGAGTCAGGTAGAGTATTCCAGACATTGACCACTCTGTTGCTGAAGTCGTATTTCCTGCAATCAAGTTTGGTGCGGTTAACCTTGAGTTTGTATCTATTGTGTGCTCTTGTGTTGTTATGGTTGAAGCTGAAGTATTCATTGACAGGTAGGACATTGCAATGTATGATTTTATATGCCATACTTAGATCAGACCAAAGACGGCGTAATTCAAGGTTTTCTAGTTCTAGAATTTCAAGTCTGGTGGCATAAGGTATTCTACAACGAGTAGAGGAGTGGAGAACTCTTCTTGTGAAATATTTCTGGACTTTCTCAACTGTGCTAATATCAGATACGTAATGTGGGTTCCAGACTGATGAGATGTATTCGAGTATTGGTCTAGCAAATGTTTTGTATGCTCTAGTTAGTAGTGTGATATTACCAGAGAAAAAGCTACGTAGGATTAGGTTAACAACTCTTAATGCCTTTTTGGCTATGCAGTTACAGTGGGCTCTAGCACTTAGATTATTAGAGATGAGTATTCCAAGGTCCTTTACAGAGCTTGGATCATCAGCAAGATCTTGACTATTCAGCTTGTATTTTATTTTCTGATTTTTTTTGCCAATATGTAAGACAGAGCATTTATTTGTTGAGATTTGAAGTTGCCATTTGTTTGACCATTCTGATACATAGACAAGATCTTTTTGAAGGGTAGCAGTATTGTCTGTGGTATTGAATAGCTTTACATCATCAACGAAAAGAATGCAGTTGCTCTTAATATGATCACAGAGGTCATTTATGTAGAGTATGAAGAGAGCTGGTCCTAGAACACTGCCTTGGGGGACACCACTATTGACAGGTACAGAATTTGATAGGACGCTCCCAATTTTGACCATTTGTTGTCTGTTTGACAGGAATGCTTCTATCCATTTATGCAGTTGTCCAGAGATACCATAAGATTTTAGTTTTAGGAGTAGTTTGTCGTGTACCACTGAATCAAAGGCTTTACAGAAGTCTATGTAGATTGCATCTATTGCTTTGCCCTGATCGAGTTGTGTCGTCCATATGTTTTTGCAGTGTAAGAGTTGCAGATTACAGGATAGTTTTTTCCTGAAACCAAATTGTTTATTGGAGAGTAGGTTGTTTGTATCTAAGTGGAGGATAATGGATTGGTTAATAATTGATTCCATGACTTTACAGGTGACGCAGCATAAGGAGATTGGTCTGTAATTTTCAATTAGGCCTGGGTCTCCCTTTTTGAAGATTGGGATGACCGTGGCTTGTGACCATAGGTTAGGCAAGGAGCTGGTTCTGAAAGATTTTTCAAAGATTATGCTTAGAGGTTTGGCTATGGCAGTGGATAGCTTTTTTAAATAGGCACATATTCCATATGGTCCAATAGATAGAGATGGTTTTAGATTGCGTAGTGCTTTTTCAACATTGTCTTCTGTAAAATCAATATGTATTAGATCATTGTAGTTGTCTGTGGTTCGGCTAGCAAATACTGGGCATGATCCATTGCTGTTTACAAATACTGAGCCGAAGAATGTGTTAAAGATGTTGGCTTTAATGGTGTCATTGTTGCAGTCTTTACCATTAGGTCCTATCATGGGTGGGATGGACCTTGAGTCTTTTAGTTTGTTGTTTACAAAATTGTAAAAAGCACGGGTGGAATTGGTGCATAGAAAGTTTTCCTCTTGTTTAATGTGATAATTGGTGCATTCAGTTTTTATCTGGTGGCATAAATTTTTGTATCGGCTTTTGAAATTGGCAACGTGACCAGATTTGTTTTTCTGCCAGAGTGATCTCTTTTTGGATTGAAGTTTCCTTATTGTTATGGGTAATCTGGTTTTTTGTTTTGTTTTGGGAGTTGTTATTGGTACATATAGTTTGATGACTCTTTTGACTTCAAGTAAAAATATGTTGTTATGGTCTTCAACAGTATTGTATCCAGTGAATAGAAATTGCCAATCAAGGGATGAGAGATCGTTGTCTATAAGATCATAGTCGCCTTTTTTGAAGTTATAATTGGGGATTATGCCATTGTGATGATTTTTGTGTGGGCGTATGTTGAGACAAAAGTCAATCATATTGTGGTCACTGCTGGAAAAGGGTTCTTTAGTTTGTATTCCATAAAATAAATTCAAACTATTGCAGAAGATGAGATCGAGGCAGTTGTTTAGTCTGGTGTTGTTGGTTACTAGTTGTTCCAGTCCCAGATTTGTAACAGCATTGTAGAAGGTTGCGTGTATGGGTTCAGTTGTACATTCATTTTGGGTCCAGTCAATATGAGGTAGATTGAAGTCACCAAGAAAGATAAAAGTGTGTGGGCAGGATGCTGCCCATGTTAGTAGTGTATTTAGCTTGTTTACATGTTCGATGTCATAATCAGGTGCTATGTAACATAGTAAGAATCAAAATATGATATTTAAGGATAGTTCACAGATGATGGTTTCAGGAAGAGCAAGCTCCTGGGTAACTTGGATGTTTTTTAGATGTAAGGACTTTTTATAGAAGATAGCAACACCACCTCCTCTACGAATTTTACGATCTGATCGGTAAACATGATAGTCTCTTACTGTGGTAATGGAGTCAGGGAGAGATGCTTTGAGCCATGTTTCACAGACAAACATGATGTCGAATTTAGCCATAGTTAGTAAGAGGAGAAATTCAGGTATTTTATTCGCAAGGCTTCTTGCATTGAGTAGCTTGCATTTAAGGCCAGCAGTAGTTGGAATTGAAGTAGTTAGGGGCGTGCATGCCTAGTCTTGGGTGATGGTGGATTGGTTGAGGTAGGGTTGTGGTTGAAGGTTAAAGCTGAGTTGCGGGTTGTGTGACTTACTTTTGATACAGTCAGCATGGTAGTCAATGTACAGGTCCTTCTCTCCATTGTCGAGACGTTTTTTGAGTTCAGTGCGGAGTATACGGGAGCGGGCACGTTGCTGTATGGTTAGGTCAGGGCGACAACGGAGATTCTTATGGTTGGTGTTGGTTTTGGCAAGTCAATTTATAGTGTAAATGAATTTACGTTTGCTTGATACATTTTTGCAAAGGAGCCTGCAGAAGCTTGGGGCTACAGAGCCGTCTCTGTTTCTGAGCTCTCGGCCAATGAGGGAAATGTCAAGTATTTCATCAGGGGAGATGGTTGATGCTTGATAATCACTGATGATGTTTCAGACAGTTGTGATGTCATCATTATCATTGATGTCCTGTAGACCAAATAAGATGGCGTTTAGACGTTTCCGTTCACGCTCAACAGCTTCTCTGATGAGGATTGGGATATCATTATTTGTCTGGCTTATGTTTTTTTGTGGATTAGGTTGTGGATTGGGTTGTGGTTGTTGGGTAGAGATGTGCTTTGTGGCTATTGGATGTTCAGGTTTTTGTGTTGTGTCTTTTTTTTCAAGGTTGGATAATCTTTCTTTTAAGGTGTCCAGGGATGCTACTATGGTGTCACGGGATGTTATTCGTGTTTCAATGGTATCAACTCTTTCCAACAGATCCTTGGGTCTGCATGATTTGCAGAGATATGGAAACTCATTGGATGATTCTAGGTATTGAATCATTTGCTCGGGTAATCCCAAGCAGTTATGATGAGCGTATTTGTTACATAGAGAAGTTTCTGATTCTGAACTTATAAACCAATTGTAAACTTAAAAAATGGTGCCACATATTCATTTATGTACTATTTTTTCCCTCCATGGTCCTTACTGAAAGTTTCTAGGTCCATTTGTTGGTATACTTATACTTTTTAAAAGTTATATAGATAAATTACAAAAAAGTACAAAAAAAGCAAGCAACATCTAAAAATCATCAGAAAACAAAAGGCCATAGTACATATAAGAAAGCACAAAAAAATAGACTGGAAAGAGAAGAGAAAACGATGCTTTACTTCTGAGAGCTTGCTCAAGCCAGCCAGATTTTAAAAGCCTAGCAAAAAATTCAGAGATCTGTGCTATTTGCTTTGACATTTAGAATGATTTTTTCAGTGTTATAATAAAAATGTTCCCTGCTCCTTACTTGCTTGCACATAAATTCAGGAAATATAAAAAAGCTGACAAATCAGATTTCTAAAACACAGGACTGAAATGCTGCAGAAATTTTCACATCAATTTTCTATCTTTATAGAACATCATACAAACAAATTGAATAATTGCAAGACATTTTAAGAATACACATAGCAAACAGCATGCTACAGGTTTCCAACCCAATCCGTGAAAGGGATGCAGATTAAATCAGGCAAAATTGTTCACGAGACAAAGAATCATGGCATGTAATTGTAATTTTATCACAAGTCATCTTGTGATAACTGATTTTAAAGCCTTGTGTTAGTAATATCTTAATAGTGAAGTTAATGCCAAGAAAGGCATCACCTGAGCTGCATGCATCTCTTGGATTGTGCAGAAAATCCCCATGCAACAGTTTTATGCACAGGAGTCTACATTGAACCACTACCCATTCATATTCTCTATACAAACAAGCATACCTGCCATGTGGCTCTAATATTTAATCAGAATTATAAAGTCAATAAAACAGTGCAATATGGATAAATTAAGAACTCAATTTCCTCTTAGTCTTTACAATTTACTAGCTTGGTTTTTTTAAAGAAAAAATGAGTAGACACTAATTAAACATAGATGTACAATAGTTGATTCTCCAGATAGTGCTGAATTCTAGCTCACATAAGCTAGAGGTAGTGTAGCCAAAGGTAAAGGATAAGGACAACCTAACATCAGGCCAACTACATCATTCAGTCTTGCATTACCAGATAATTGATAACTAACTGGTTTTGGTAATTTTGGTATATGTTCTTGTGATTGTTTTGGGTATATAGTCAGACCTACAGTGTGAAGAGATGAATAGGGATAGAGATCAGCCTATGATGATGCATAAATATTGGCTGAGTATTAAAGCATATTTCCTGAGGGTAAAAACAGTTCAAAACTGCAGCCTGTGAAAGATGCCAAGGTGGTTTCTTTTTGGCAAAATTTAGAGCAATATTTGAACTTCAGTTGAAATAATCTAAAGCTCTGATTTTTAGCCCTGGAGTATTTATATTCAAAAATTTTAGTTCTAGGACTCTGTTATAAGAACAAATGGATATACTAGACAATATAGTTGACAGAAGCAGTCAGGTATGGTATCAATTAAAACTGCTTATGACTAATAAAAATAAGATGAAAGCTCAGCAAATTTGATTAAGTATGTATTTTGTATATGCAGCAGAATTTACTATACATTTTGAATAACGCTGAATTTGGGAGGCATATTGTACATAATTCTGATTTCTTTAAAATGTTGTTAACTGAAGAAATATTAACAGTAGCTCTGTCATGATGTTTAGTGAACATGTACAGAGATTTGAGTACTGTTCATCACCTTCAAGATCAGATTTCCACTTTCTGTGTTGTGTTTATCCTAAGCCCTTTGAGTTTATCCTACCCCTCTGGGTATGATTTCTAGATGTATGATATACTTACTTGCTGGGAAAATGGTCTGTCTTGACATTGTAATGTGGCTTTAGAAGAAGGTAGCTGTTTTGTAGGTCATGATCACGCATAGTGAACCAGCCTGTCTGCCTAATATTGCATTGGAAATGTTTCAGATAAGGGCTAAACCCATTCATTTACTTTGCTGTTTGGCAGGGAGCCCATGAACAAGGTGTTCTGGACTGATTTTTTGTTACTGTAAGGTCAAGACCATCATATCTAGATAACACAAATTACAATAATCAAGATACAGGCATGAAATGCATAGATCAACATTGCTAAATTCAGACTTTACTAGATGAAAAACTCCTGTTTTATGCACAATTTCTTCTCTACTGGCTTCATTTATTTTCTTTTTTGTTCCCCAAAGGGTGCAGAAAAGCAGGAGTTACAAATGGGAAAGGATAATTAAAGTATCACCAAAGGAATGAAAAGAATCAAAGGACAGGCAGCAGGCCTGAAATGAAGTCTGTCCCACCTTGAATAAATAAATAGTTTGAAACACAAAATAATGTTTAGCTACCTCATTTATTTTCTCTCTTCTTTTATAGAGAAAAACTGCTACTTATAAATGTATTTTATTTAATTGATGGAGGTAACACAGCTTTTCTATGTTTGTGATTGCAAGCTTTGGATTGTTTCTAAAAATATGTATGGAAATTAAAAAAAATGGAGGAAGAGGGGGAGCCAGAGACAATCTCACTTCTCTTTCTGCAGTTATGGGTAGGAGATCAGCCTTAATCTTCTAGGTTGCTATAGGATTAGCAATCTGTCCTGTATTACATAAACGAAAGGAGCAACATGTCAGTAAGAAAAAGGCAGCTTCATAGAGCATTTTAAAGAACATGAGCAAGGACGGGGACCAATTAGTGATGTAAAGACTAGACACTCTTTAATGGTTTGCTATCTATCCAGTTTCTGGTTATTTAGAATTAGAGAAGGAGTGTCCAATCTGGTTCTCTCTGGATATTTTGAATTTCAGTGCTCATCAGTTTTTGGCAGCTTGATTGCAGAGTTTCTCCAACACAGATGACAGAAATAGATTGCATTGCAAGTGTTGTCCCTTTGGTGTATGCCTCATTACATTGCATGCACAATATAATGATGCATATACAAAAGCTGTGTTATAGTGTTATTTTCATCAAATGAAAGTCTTTGATCCTGAAGAAGCTTCTGGGTCCGGATCAAGTATTTATAATACAAACCTAGTGATTTCCTGAGGTCTTGAAAATTATAGTTGCCATAGCCTAGTTCATCCAAATAGATCTAGACCAATTGAGAATCTGGTATAATCAACCAAGGCCTGAAGTCAAGCTCAGCTTTCCTTTAACTTGATTAGTCTTAAATGACACATTTTGGAGAAGAAAGATTGTTTCACACCAAAGAGGCCAAGACTCTAAGGGAGGAGTAGCACAACAGAAATACTGTGCCTACTGAAGTTACACGGGAGCTGAATTGAAAGGATCCTCCCCTTAAAAGCAACGTTTAATTTTCTGTGTAGGCCAGCCTCGGGTTGCTTGATGTGAATTTTTTGAACAAGGGAGACAAATAATAGTCTACCCTTCCCTTATAGTTCCTCACTAGACAGAGCAAAAAAACTGAAACAGCTTGATGATCTTGAGGGGGAAGGAAACAACAGGTAACAGAAATCAGATTGGTGCCCTTTCCCTGGTGTGTAAGAAGACACTATATGGACACAATAAGGGCACTGTTTATCTTAGAAGCAGGGGTGGGTTTCTACCGGTTCTGTCCACCTCTGTAGAACCGGTAGCTCTGAAGAGCAGCAGACATAGAACTGGTTCTATGTCTGCTGATGCCGCCCACCCACCTGGGCTCTTACCTGATCTTTATTTCCTGATTTTTCAACTTCAGCTGCCGAACGAGGCACAGCTGCAGTTAGAAAAGCAAGAAAAGAGGGCTGTTTCAAAGGCTGCTCTTCTGCAGAGAGCTGCTGATGACAATTTACAGGCGCACGGCTCACAGCCTGCAGGGAAGCTCGTAAATCCCGAACCGGTAGTTAACCCTGTTGTATCCTACCCCTGCTTAGAAGGTATTAACATCAGTTGAAGAGGGCTTGGAACCTTTGTAGGAATGTTGAATTTAGAAGCCCCAAGTCTCACCATTCTATTCAATAGTATGATCATTCAGCCTGTAAAGGTTTTGGTACGATTTGCTTTTTTTCTTTATCATTCTTATGTAATAGTTTTGGGTGTATATAACCACCAACCTTGCCTAGTTCCTACAGTTTTCTTGGCATCGTTTTTCAGAAGTGGTTTGCCATTGCTTCCTTCCTAGAGCTGAGAAAAAGTGATTGGCTTCATGCAGGGGTGGGATTCAAATGTTTTAACAACTGGTTCTGTGGGTGTGGCTTAGTTGGTGGACATGGCTTGGTGGTCATGTTATTGGCTGGGTGTGGCCAACTCAATATCACTCACATCCAGGCACGCATCTCCTCGCCTGGCCTCTCAAGACTGTGGGGATGCTGCAACAGTTGTAAGTGTGAAAAATTGTCATAAGTCACTTTGTTCAGTGCCATTGTAACTTTGAATAGTCATTCCACACAAGCAAAGAACCAGCAAAGGAGGGGAAAAAAACTCCAGAGACGTTCCTGAGACAAGAAATCTAGTCCTGCCAAGAATGTAATAAGGGTTAATGGAGAGGCAGTTTCTGTAAGCAACACCAGAATGTTTCCTTCCTGCCTTCCTTACAGGATTAGGCCAGTAATTTCTTCTAACAACCGGTTCTCTGAACTGCTTAGAATGTTAACAACCAGTTCTAGCGAACTGGTAGAATCCCACCCCTGGCTTCATGCCCAAGGCAGGACTACAACTCACAAGTCTCCCAGTTTCTAGCCTGCCGTTTAACCTCTACACCAAAATGGTTTTTTCTTTGGATATCCTTAGAACTTAAAACTAGTTTTTCTGAAGGCAACTCCATCATTATAAATATTCTACCCCCTGAAGTCCAAATGAACTCCACATTTTTAGACTCTAGGACAAGGTCAATATTGTTATTTGGCTGACTTTGGGAGGTCTGAAAAAGTGTAACAGTGTTATTTTAATGAATTTAAAACTTTTAAAATAATGTTTATGTTTTTTTAATGTGAATCATCCAGAGTTTGAAGAAGCAGGCAAAATAGAAATATATAAATACATTCTCCTTATCCCCATCGGGACCTTCTGTGCTGCCTCCGTGTGGCAGGGGAAGGTTTCCAAGAAGGGATGAACAGAGAGTGTCAGGTATGTCAAGGGTATATGTTCCAGTACCCACTAATATAGGCAGGTACCTGTATTGGGAAACATATGACTAATATAGGACAATGCTGGATGCGGATTATCACTTTAGTGACAATGGTAAAGCATGAATTCATATTGTGCAGAAGGCAATGGTAATATCTTATATTTTAATCAAAACAACCACATTTTAGGAATTTGGAGAAAATCTATTTGGTCACTAAGTGGGACCACATAAATCAACATTGACTTGACCCATAATCAAGGATCAAATCTATTTAGTGAATTAACTAATCAGCTCTAATTTTCTTTTAGTTTGAAAATGTGGCAGAATATAATTATTTTTTATATCATAAACTGCTGTATCTACGTTTGTTTAATGTTCTATTCTGGTCAACTTTACAACTAATCAAAGGCAACTGGAAAACTAAGTTAACATTTTATAGATATGTATTAAATACTTTTAATGACATTAACACCAAAGAACGCTTCCCTTTGGGTCTTTTCATTGGTCTGATTTACTCTTACATCTCCTCTGTGATGTGTGTGCATATGTGTATTATTTTCACCCACAAAACAAATGTAAGTTCCATGGATTTATTATGCCCCAAGGATTCTTCAACATTCAGACTGTGATAGACTAGTTCAAATCAGCATCCCATAACTTCAGCAAGAGAAATCCTTTGGAGCATAGGTCAGTTGACTGTAGCTTTAATGAAAACATGCTCACCATGGGTGGTCAAGCTTTTATTCCTATTTGTACTTTGTGTGACTTTGATACAAAAAAATGTTTCTTTTTCTTGTCATGTGCTGCTTTCAATTTCAAAACTTGCCTGAAAGCTGGCATACGGGACCCCTGCTTTCTAAAATGCTCGGAGTCTTACAAAGCCAAATGTATTCTTCTTCCTTGTCGTCTTCTGTTCAGAATGGAGTGGATTTCAGCACTGAGGCTGCCCCCTGGCCATTTACCAGACAGACTGTACATTGTATTCATACTTTTTAGCCCCTATTGCCCTACAAGACTCACCAGGGTATGCAGTACCAGTAATAATATTTACCATGTTGTCAGGCAGCCAATAGCAACAAATGTAATGAAAAGGTTTTCATGCTATTCAACAGAAGCTCCATTTTTATGGACCAATCCTAGGAGAAATGCATTGAGTTTCTTCAACAAGCCAAATTTTAAACCAGACAAGGTGGAACTATTCAGTACAGGGAAATTGGTCATCTTGTGGAAATGTGGATTAAGTTGTAGGTCCCTTGAAGACTGAAGTCCCTCTATAGAGGTTCTTCTGAACTGACCACCAGTATTAACCAAAAATTCTTTTATTTTATCAATCCAGATGGGTACACAACTGTCTTGTAGTTCCCCAAAGTATCTTCCCTCTCTAAGAGATGCTTCTCTTTTTATATTATAATCAGAGTATTGGAAAATTTATTACAGATTTCTCTTTAAGATGGTTTTGGGCTTACTTTCTTTCAGGATGTGAATTGTGCTAGTACCTGCTGATATTTTCCTTTACTGTAACACAGCTTTCAATCACGCTTCCTTCATGTCCGCCTTTCCTAATCTGAACAAGCTTGATGAGATAAGTTCCCTCTTGGCATTGTCCTGAGGGAGTCATTGGATGAGTCAGTGGGAAACCAAGGAAACGTCAGACATTAAAGAAATAATTAGACATTGAAAAACAAGTCATTCACATGCCGTAACTTTTCTCCACCTTATAATAAATGAACACATATCACACACGACTCCTAAAACTCTACCAACATTCTCTTATTCTTTGAAAGAAAATGTGAAAGTAAAATCTTTCAAACAAATTAATTGAGCAAATGTAGAAAAACATGCTGGATAATTGTTCTGCCTGCTATTAAGTACTACCCTATTCAGAGAAACTATTGTCAAAATTAGCCATGTACTAATGACATCCTGGCTAAACTACTGCAATAAGTTCAATGGAGTGCAGAAACTTCATTTGGTGCAGAATGTGATGCTTAACTGTTGGCAAAGCCATACAAGCAGAACATATAACCCAATGAAGTTGCCTAACTGTGCTTTTCAAAGCCCAATATTTGAATTTCTGGCTTGACAGAAAATGTCTTGTATATTAAACCCCACATCTATTTTCTAAATAATCTGAAAGCAACATACTCAAAACAAGGGTCTTGATCATAATCCATATTATGTGGATAGGGCAATTCCAGACTATACAAGCATGATCCACCATTTTGAACTGATCTCTGAAATTTACCAGCAGTTAGTCAGTATGTATAATGGAGAATTAAATATGTACTATTCAACTAGCTAGCATAGACACACATTCTTACAGTAGCTATACTTACAAATTGTCCTCAAGGACATTTGTACAAAGAACAGTATGTCCTTTAAAAAGCACAGATGACCATTTTGAGGCATTAACCGAGAGAAAAGATCCTTGCCCAGAAAAGGGATGTAAACCTTAATGGAGAGGTTTCACTTGAATGACTCAACTAACTCCACTAAAGCAGATCCAGGAAGTGGCATTTTTATTTATCAGATCATACAGTCATGCTATTTGGGTTCAGTCACTTAGTTTCAAATACTTCCCTGGTTCTTCAGCATTCTTCTGTGGGTGTATAAAAGATGCACCTACCTTTATATGACTATTAAGGCCCTTTATCAATACTTTGTGAGGCAAAATAGATTGACTCTGACACTTTAATTCAAGAACCATGTAATGCCAAACCCTCTTTGCATAGGACTGCTGTCCACCATTTGCCTTTTTCACAGTAAAAGTAGCAGGATATCCAAACTGTATATCTTCTGTGAAAAGGGGTCACTTTAAACAAAATGAATACTGTAATTGTATTTTGATGATGTCTCTAGATCACATTAAACTTAATTGCATAGAATTTCTGCTGCTGTTCTGTTCTTTTAGGAACGAAACAAGTTTTTGTCTAATTGTGTGTCCATAAAACCTTACATGATATACATCTTTCCATGTACAGCAGAGAAGAATAACTTTTTTATAGCTGTATTTTTAAAAATTATTTTCAGCAGTCAGAAATGTAGAACAGTAAAGTCACGGTCAGATAAACGGGTAGAGACAGCTAAAGAATGGGATTTTAAATTTTATTTTGATAATTGCTTGACTGTGTGTTTTGGCTTTCCTTAGGTTTCCATTGGAACGAGGTAGAATTGCTGTTTTAAGGTGATTCACTGTGGAATGTTTATGGTTCAGAAAAATTAGGTAAGAAAAAATAATTTAAGTGCAAGGACAATCTCCTCTATAGCCTCCTTCCTTTCAACAGTATTTGTACTTTTTCTATATTTAAAATTAGCAACTAGTTCCTTTCTGACTATAGTGTTTTCCCCAACCTGTGCACAGATGGGTAGATTTCAACCAGTGGTGGGATTCAAAAAAATTTACTACCTGTTCTGTGGGTATGGTTTGGTGGGCATGGCAGGGGAAGGATACTGTAAAATCTCCATTCCCACCCTACTCCAGGGGAAGGATACTGCAAAATCTCTATTCCCTCCCCACTCCTAGGGGAAGGTTACTGCAAAATCCCATTCCCTCCCCACTAACCTGCTTTCCAGATCCTTTCTCCTGTGCAGGGCAACAAAAGAAGACCCAGCTGATCAGCGGGGACTTGAGAGGCAGAGAATAGATGGGGGTGGGGCCAGTCAGAGGTGGTATTTGCCTGTTCTCCGAACTACTCAAAATTTCTATTACCGGTTCTCCAGAACTGGTCAGAACCTGCTGAATACATCTTACTTCAACTCTTCAGATTCCCAATATGGACATTCCTGAGACTTGTGCACACAATTGAAGGACAAAATGAATTCTACACTACAATTCAGAACTACAACTGTTGCTAGTTATTTGGTTAAAGAAATACAAAACTGAAGAATGTATCTCATATTTTGAGATTTCCCCCTCCCTAAAAACAACAATCTTATGTAATGTTCTCAACCTTAGCCATTTTAAGATGTGTAGATTTCAACTCCCAGAATTCCCCAGCTAGCAATTCTGGCTGGGGAATCTGGGAGTTAAAATTCACACATTTTAAAATGGCTAAGGTTAAGAAACTTTTATCTCAGGCAACATAAGCTATGGCAAATATGTAGCTATTGATTTTCATTATTGTTGAAAAAATATATCATTTTAAAAGAGTGCTCCTGGACATAAATAATGAAGCTTATTAGGTAATGGTATTTTGGAAAAAAAGTAGAATTTAAGATGGCTCGTCTCTGTTTATTTCCTGATTCTTTGTGGTCCTTAATTGATCTCTTGAGTAACAACCGAATACAGGAAAAACTCTTGATTAGCACAGGGACTTGAATGCATCCTTGAATGAATCCTGCAAAAAAAGCGCAATTGACCACGCTGAGAAAAACTTTCCCTGGTTACGTGACTTCTTTTTCTGCCATCCAGAACTTCCCTAAGAAGCATGTATGTCTGTATATATGTATATCTCTGTATGTGTATATATGAGTTCTTCTGTTTTCTCTGAAAAGTAACAAAAACATATTAAAGAACTTGAATTAGCTACACTAGTTTAGAGCAGTAAGATGGGAAACCCATTTAAAGATATTGACCCTTTAAATAGTTCCATTGATTTCACCATGATAGTATTAAAGTTATTTGAAAAAATACATCAGTTGAAAAGAACAGTTTGTGTAGTGGCAAAGCAGCAGGTTGGAAAATGGGACACAACTAGTTCTAGCTCTTTACTTTTTCTTATCCTATACCCTTAATTTATTTGGCATATCATTTTTTTACAAATTTTCTGTCTTGGATAATATTATTCCCTCCAAATAGAATGGTGAGATGAATATACACACATATATAGTCTTCTTTCCCATGTTAAGATGAAACTGATGGGTAAGATCATCAACAGACTTTTCAAGGGAAGCTGCTGAAATTATGAATCATTTTCTGGGAGCAATCATAGACTAGATAAGGGTTAATAAACTGACACTTAAAGTAAGCAAACAGAGGTTTTTCTAGTCAGGAAATATATGGAATCTGGAATAGGATTTTGCTCTGCCTTGAATGGGATAATAGTCACATTGAAGAACCAGATTCAAAATCTCAAAGTTCTTATAGATTCAACTATGTATCTGGAAGCCCAAAGTGGTGTCTATAGCCAGCAGTGGTCTGCTGTATGTAAGCTAGTGTTGCATCAACTTCTGATTCCAAAGGGATCAAAGTGGGCCACAGTGACACATACAAGTTGTTTTTCTTTGGGCTACATTAAAAAGACTTCATTTAAGTATTGGTCTTCATCAACAGTTGAAGTCTCCCAAGGATAATTGCACAGTTGGGCAACCGACTCTGAGCTCTCCAACAGTCATTCCTCACAAGCCTTTTCTTAGCCCTTAATTTGTGACTGAGGCAAAATCACCTTCAGACTGGAGATAAACTCAGCCAATGGGCGAAGGCCTGTTATTCTGACCAGGTAAGTAATTTGACTCAATTAAGAGTGCCAAGAAGCATCATCTATCTGTGGTGGTTGATAATCAAATTTCAAGAGCATTCAAATCTTCCTGCTCCTGTGATAGAGAATCTTCAAAATTGTCAGGCCCAGAACTGGCCTAAGGCATATCTCTCTGAATCACATCGGTCAGTTAATTCCTGGTTTTAATAAGCTTTGCTCAAGTCTATCTTGAAGCAAAACAAAATCCTGCCTGCACTCAGTCAGATCTGAACATTTTCCAGTATATTATTATCACCCTTCATCACAAAATCTTAATTTAGTAAACACCTAACCTTCCTTCTTTCTGCAAGAACATTTTGAACTTGCACATTTGTCACTGGGTAAAAATGTGTTGCTGAGCATATTCTACCCTGTCCCACTTTATAAGCTGTTGTAAGTGGTGAGTCGTGTTCAATGACCAATTCCAGACTTCCTTTCTTTCCAGAAAATAAACCAAATGACCATCTCAGAAGAGAAGCACATTCCAGTTTTGTCAAAAGAACATCCCCAGATCTCAGTTTGAATAATGCTGAGCAAAAGGCCAAAAAAAAAAAAAAAAAGGCTGAAATTAAGGAAAAAGACAAACAGCCAACCTCATCTCAAAATAATTTAGCTGCATTGGGGACATGAATGTGCTGGATGGTATTGTACTGAAGCAAGAAGTTGCTCGGCTACATGGAGCACCAGAAATGCAGGAACAATGTAGACATACATCCATATTTCACCTGTATATCAATGCAATACAGTACAATCTGACACTAAAGTGATTTTGCATTTAAGTAACGAAAAAGAATGAATACCTACATTTCGTATTACTCTTGTTATAATTATTCTGCTTAAAGATAGCATTACAGATAGTCTTCATTTAGCAATTGCCTCATACAAGGATTGTTTATAGTTACAACAGTGATGAAAAAGTAACTCCATGATCAATTGTCACATTGTGACCTTTGCAAGTCTGTAAAGCAATGGAAAGGTGAAGTAAGATCGGAAGTACAGTCACAGGTTCACTTAGTGACTATATTGCTTAATGAACAAGTTACTGTCTTGCCAAATGAGGACTATTTGTATAAATTAATGCAGGTATCATGCAGCTTGAGAGATTGATATCACTTGGACAACACTATTTGTTGGAGGAAGTCTGCTCATTAAAATTGCCTTTGATTCTATAATTTGTAGATTCATGTGACATGCCTAGAATCCGTAGCTCATGCCATACAGCCATACAAACTTCAGGAGGCTTCCAGAAGAAATTTATCCTAGAATGCATCCTTCTGAAGTGCCAAAGTGAGTTAAACTGTGACAGCTGTCTGAAGAACTAAATATATTATAATGCAGTGATCTGATTCATTGACTGTGATCCATGGACATTTAACACAATAGTAGGTACCACAAAATTGTTGTTTTTAAATAAATCTACCAGCGTGATGGGTTTTTCTTCTTTCAAAGGCAAAAACTCTACTCATCTCCTGGGCCTAATAATACATAATGCAATTCTATATTTGCCTGCATAGAAGTCCCACTGAGTTCAATGAGTTTTATTCCCAGGAATTTGAGTTCAAAACTGCTGTCATTTCTGATAAAGGTCATTTTTAACACATCCATCAATTACAAATAATGAACTAAATACCAAGCAAACATTGGAATGCATATGTTGCATATGTTGCAGAGAATTATCAATTCATTAAACAAAACAACTGAGGAATAACCATCCCACTTCATGATGTGCAGCCTTCCTGCAATTCTAGCTACAAGAAAGATCCTGAGACAGAAAGGGTTAAAGTAGCAAAGGACTGCTTTATAGAGAATCGGAAACAAAATAGGTTGAGGGAACAGAATTATAGCAACAGGCCTTAGAATTTCTAGAAAAATAGTATTTTCACTGCAACAAATAAGCTTTACAACATATATTGTAACAAGAACAGTTAAGAGCAATGTGAAAATGTGCACCAATCCAGAACTCAAATAAGCATGCTTTAGCCTGCCTAAATCAATAGTATTAACCTACTCTAGCTTTTTTTTCTAGTTTCAGTCTGTTACATTAATGGTTATCTCATTTTTGATGACTTGGTGATGAGATTCTCTCACCACCAAAGAAGCTGTCTCATGAAAATTTATCCAGTTATAACAAATGTAACAATAACTTCCCCCTCCAAAGTTGGAAGTTAGAGGTAGATAAGCAGTGTAATCTAAATGCTGTTTTGTCATTAAGAGAAGCAAGAAGGGTGTTTTAATTGTGGTCAAAGATACTAGCTGGGACATCAAGGCACAGGCAATGTTATTCATGTCCTTAAGCATAAGTTTCAGCACAGCAGGAAATGCTGACTTTTACAAAATAATATCCATTGGGGTTATTTGTTATCATACTGCAAAGCCAAGAAGGTCTGTAGTACTACCTGTAGTACTACCTGTAGTACCAGTTAGAAAAGGAATAAGGAGGAAAGAATAGGTAACTTTTAAAGCTTTACTCATCTATTTAAGAACCTTCTTTGCTTAAATATGAGCCAGCAATGTGCCAAAAAAATGTTACCAAAAAAGCCAACACAGTTCTAGGCTGCATTAACAGAGGGATGGAATCAAGATCACGTGAAGTGTTAATACCACTTTATAATGCCTTGGTAAAACCATACTTGAAATACAGCATCTGCTTTTAGTTGCCACGATGTAAAAAAAGATGTTGAGACTCTAGCACAGGGGTATCAAACTCATGTTATCACAGTGGTGTCACATGACATATTGAGACTTTTCCCCCCTTCACTAAACTGGCCATGGCCTTGGGCAGAATGTGACACATCTGGCCCATGGGCCGAGAGTTTGACAGCCTTGTTCTAGCAAGAATGTAAGAAAGAGCAAAACAGATTATTAGGGGATTGGAGACTAAAACATAAAAAACAGATGTTGGGTATGTCTAGTTTAATGAAAAGAAAAACTAGAGGTAACGTGATAGCAGTGTTCCAATATCTCAGGGGCTGCCACAAAGAAGAGGGAGTCAAGCTATTCTCCAAAGCACTGAAGGCAGGACAAGAAACAATAGATGGAAACTAATCAAGGAGAGAACCAAATCTAGAACTAAAGAGAAATTTCCTAGAATTAGAACACTTAATGTGGAACAACTTGCCTCCAGAAGTTGTGAATTCTCCAACACTGGAAATTTTCAAGAAGAGATTGGACAACTATTTATCTGAAATGGTATAGGGTTTCCTGCCTGGCAGAGGAACCCTGGCAGAGGAACCAGAGGAACTAGATCTCTAAGTCCCTTCCAACTCTGTTATTCTGTTCTGTTCTGCTTTGCAGTATGATAAGATCTTGAAGTTGAAACTGGCCACCTAATGAGAAGGAAGGACTCACTGGAGAAGAGCCTAATTCTGGGAAAGGTTGAGGGCAACAGAAGAAGGGGACGACGGAGAATGAGATGGCTGGATGGAGTCACTGAAGCAGTAGCATCCTTCCTTTCATCCTTATGATTTATATTGACTCTTGATGAATGTATCTTTCCTTTATGTACACTGAGAACACCAAGACAAATTCCTTGTGTGTCCAATCACACTTGGCCAATAAAGAATTTTATTATATTGTATTCTAGGCATGAGCTGAAATGGACTCCAGAAAATGGTAGAGGACAGGAAGGCTTGGAGGAAACTTGTCCATGGAGTCGTGATGGGTTGGACATGACTTCGCAACTAACAACAACAAACAGATATATACCCAGTGGATATTATTTTGTACAAGTCCACATTTCCTGCTGTACTGAAACTTACACTTAAGGACATGAATAATATTGCCTTGATGTCCTGGCTAGTATCTTTGATCACTGTCACACTCCAGTCAGGACTGGAATTTCCATCACTAAACAATGCAATCATAAAGCATGATGTCACATGACTGTATCATTTAACAATGGCATTTCCAGCAATTCCAGTTGCCATCATAACCCCAGGACCTTGCAGATTGTTAAATGGGAAGAGGCAGGAGTCCCAGGCAACAAATGTGAGGTTGCATGGGGATGGGCATGGTGCTTCAGACAGGCACTACGGAGTGCAAGCTGATGGAGGCCATGGGCTGTTCAACAGGTGGGCCAACAAGGGCCATGGGTGGATTGGTGAGAGCCATGGGTATATACTACAAAGCACAGGTGGATTGACAAGGGGTGTGAGTGGGTTGGCAGAGGAACCATGGGTCGGCACTAAAGAGCAGGGACTAACTTGTAGGTGTCACAGTAGCTGTGAGTGGTGCCTGCTACGGGAAAAGTGTGTGATATGGAGTGCAGACAGACAAGGAGGTACAATGGGATACAGAATCTCTGAGATCTCGTTCTCTATAATAGGGTCCTTCCGAAAAAAAGGCAGCAGGAGGAATCTATGGGAGCGATTTGCAATTTCTTGCTGGCTTCCCCATTGACTTTGCTTGTGTGAAACTGACAAGAACTGCAAATGGCCATCATTAACCACAGGATGCTGCAACCTTCACAAGTGCTCAAATCATAATCATGTGACAGTGGAAGTGGCACAAGTACTGGAACTTCAAGGAATGGTCATAAGTATGCTTGTTCAGAGCTGTCTTAACTTTGAATGATTGCTGAATGAATGGTAGTAATTCTAGAGGACTACCTCGTAAGAAGTTTATTCAAGTCAAGCAAAGGGACCTGTTCACTATATTTATAATAATTTCTACTAAATTAGTAGATATTGTGCTGCCTGAGGACATGGGCCTTAAGGGCAGAATGGATTACCTAGTAAGGAACACTCTTCAACCCCAGAAGTGGTCATCTGAATTTGTACACCATGGTTAGGCATCTACTACATAAGGTAGCAATGCTAGAACATCCAATCCTAACATCCAAGGCAGAGATTCCCCTCAACATTAACAATAAAGCTGTGACCAAATTGTAAGCCCTGTTGCATTTTGTGTGTCTACCTCTTGAATACCCTCCTGGTTGTAAGAACCTAATACACAACGGGAGTTCTGAAAATAAGAGAGGCCTTCCCCAAAACAAAATGTCTGCAGAAAGATCCTTCCAGGCTCCTGTACAGATGCCTTCATTTTTTCACCTACCCACAAGGCTGCAAATTTGACTTTCCTGTCAACATCTACAGCAGGAGCCCTTTTCTCTTTTAAAGTCTCGCAATTCCTCTACTAGGCAAACGGGCTGCACAACCCGCCGACTCCTATCCGTGTGCCGAGACAGAAAGAACGGGGTTTACGGAACATTTGCACGACAGCCAGCGCCAATGCCTGCCCTCAAGGCGGATTCGGCGGGGACAAAAGCTGGAGCCAAGCGTCAGGTGCACGCAATTACTCAGGAATTAACGCGCATCCTCCCTCATTATTGGTTAGCGGATGGGAGGGCGTGCCGGCAAGATCTCCGGGCTGCCTTCGCTTTGAAGGGGCGTTTCTCTCCCACCACCGCCACAAAAGCGGCAAACCGAGCAATGTTCGCCTACGCCGCTAGGGGGTGCGGTGCCCCAGTTTTGTTGTCTTTTCCCCGCCTTTCTCTCTCCGAACCTCCTTTTCCTACAGAAAATGTTATTTAAATTAAAAGAGAGAGAGCGAGAGCTGGCGAACCACCTTCACCCCGTTCGAAAGCGTGTGCACGTGGAGCACGCGCAGGGGAAGGGTGGATCACAAACTAGCGCGGATCGTTTTCCATCGACTGAACCAGCAAATCAGGCGAGGGGAGGCGAAGCTGCAGCCAAACAGCTACCACTGGCGGCGCAATGGGCATGCGCAAAGTCCCTAGCGGCAGGCGCGACACGCAGAGAAGAGGCGACTATAGTAGCCTCTTCGTTTGAGATGCTGCGTTTAGACGTATAGCTAACGGGTTATTAAAAGTCAAAATACTCCCTAGACTGCATCAACTTGGGTTCAGTGTGTGGTCGGCCATTACGGTCTTTTTTTCACGTTAGCACACCGATAGATCCTAGGCAGAGAATACGTCCAAGCTTTATGGTCACAGATAAGGATGGAGAAGGGTCCATATCAATTAACTCGGGGGAGGGGAGAACTGGAATAATTGTCTCCCCCCCTCCAAAAAAAAAAAAGAATAAGCGCCCCAAGTATCTTATTTCCCAGGAAATTACATTAGGGGGCATTAGAAAGCTGGTCATATGTTGGGTACAGTAGTTAGTTGCTTGGAAGTGAGGTCCCGTTAAATTTAATGGAGCGAACACAGAGTAAGCCCGCGTGGGAGTTAGGATTGCATCAGACAAGGCGAGATCCAACCACTGCTTAACATTTTCAAGTTCCATTGAATTCGGTAGGTGACTTAAGTACGGGCACCCTTTGCAATGAGTTGGACGTACTTGACATTCAAGCGTCAAGTGCGACCGCTTGACAATAGGCAAAAGTATCTCTCATAGACCTTTTCGTTCAAATGGTCATCCGCTTAATGTGTCCCGACATACATGCATACGTTCATACAGTATGTATGTTTGAATTTCAGGCTCATCAGCGTTGACAGATAAGATGATGCCTCATCAGATGCACTGACCGTCGTCCAAGATTTCGCTTCTAAGGCACTGCTGGGAACCTCGCTTGTTAATTGATTTGGTTTTAATGCGTCGGCGTGGGCGATAGAAAAGCGGGGGTTGCGGGAAAGGTGTACGGCGAAGGTGAAAAGCCCAGCAAGAGTAAGAAATGGGCTTTAAGATCCTGTGGACCTCAGCATCAATGTTTTGTTTTGCTTTGCTTTTTGCCCGCTTGAGTAAGGGCTCCTTGGGCTCCGACTGAACGCTCCCAAACTTGTCAAACGTTTTAAAGAAGAGCCTTGTGGATCAAGCTGGTTTTACCGTTGGCTTCCTTTCTCCTTTTGGTGGAGGATAACGTTTGGAGGAGATTTAGGCAAAGAAATCGCCATGTTTCATGGAACTGTCTACTTCCCAAGGATGGATAGAGAGATTGAGGGACGGACCAATCTCGGCCGTGCCATAGCCGCGTTTTTCTTCTCCCGGGGGACTCGTTTTGTTTGCTCACAGCAAACCGACGCCTCTGATCAGCCGCCTGCCCTTGGGGAATGCCTGAGGTGTCTGCGTGCAGAGCGAAAGCGCCGCATTCTTACTAGTTCTGCGGCCCGTCTCCTTATTATCGAACCTTTGCAAACCCCGCTTTTGTTCTGTTTTCTGTTTACTCACACACGTAGCACTCCAAGAGGACTGTCTACGGGGACTCCTGCTGAGTCTAATGGGTGTAAATTTCAACTCAGGCAGAGATCCGAAACTTATTTAATGCCAAACTTTCACCGCACTTAATGGGACTTGGGAATAGGCGCGCCCTGGCGTGGTGGTTGTCCCGCTTCAACATAAAGCGTTAGACTTGCCGTAAAAAAAAAAAAAAAAAAAAAACCGCCCGCAACCCATCTTAAGTAGTTCCCTTTAGACCACGAGGCGAAGAAAAGGGACCATTTGTTGCGAAGGAATAGTGAACATGTTATCGAAATGGGCAGCGACCCAGTCAAAATTGAGTCCTTTGAAGTTCAATCGGTTTTAAATGAAGCAATTTAGTCTCTGCTTACTTTTTTCCCAATTGAAATGAATGGGATAGGCAAGAGCTTGGTTTGGACTGGATCTTGCCCTTATTGTGTACAATTGTATTTTCAGGTGTTTTTTTTTTAAAAAAAAAACAAACATTAACTATCACCAAAGGAACACATGTTTTCATTCTGTATTAAGAGAAGGCGGCGGAAAACTGCCCAGTTCAATTGAATTAAATGAAATGGTGGCTCCTGTGAAGCAAACGCCTTCATATTAGGCTAAACTTGGTGCAAAACTATTTGAAGATCAGCAGCCTGACGTCAGGGAAGTTTAAAAGGGAGTTGCTTCCAAGGAGAGTCGACACAGTGCTAGATTTTAGTCACGCCTGTTCGGCAGTAAATCCCATTAATTTCTCTGGCTATTAGTCCCACACAAGTGCAACTTTTGGTGTCAGCCCGATTCGGAGGCAAGCATGTACTTACCAAGAAATTGAGCCTTTCGCTTTATAGCAAAACGTTTTCTGTGAAAACGAGAAATCCCAGCTGTATCCCTAAATAGAATTTCTAGTTCTAGTCTGATGGTAGTTAGAATGATTGGACACTTACATAAGCCATAGTCACCTCAATTCAATAGTTGTTGTTTTTTTAAACTTTTCAATTTGAAAAAAAAATCTATGAATATAGTTTGAGTGGGAAGGGGAAATTAAAGCCTCAAATGTTTCCCATTATCTTTCTCCTCCCACCTCCCTTACTTTTTTAAAATTATCTCTTGTAGGCAGCCGGTTGATAAACAAAGGTATGAATATTTTTACTGAGTACTTAGCAAATAAAATAGCTTTATCAAACGAATTGTTTAACAAATGTTTGATAAGTTTTCCCCAGAAAAATAATAAATCACGAATAACAAATCCCTTATTACCGTTCGTTATTTATCCAGCAAGGAAAAGGGGTATGTATCCTTGTAGAGTATTTGTGCATTTGTAACTGCAGAAATCTGTATTTCTGCAGTTACATCATTGGAAAATTTGGGGATTAATAAATGGCTTAATTGCTATTATTGATAACGCAGTCCTAAGCATTTCCTCAGAAAAAGGTCTGAAAAGCCAGGCTTCAGGCTGAGGTCAATCAACTCTCCGCCACCTTCGACTGGGTAATCTTGGTGGAACTTTCGGAGAACCGGAGAAAACGTGAACCGTGTTCGTAGTTGCTCGCAAGTAAAACTCAGAGTTGTGCACCATAGTGGCTCGAAGGATTAGGTGATATTAACTCATACAAAATGATGCCTGTGTGCTCGTTTCTCTGCCAAGACATAAAGGGTACATATGCGTGAATTGTGAGAAATGGAATTGAAGGCAAAGAAGGCATACATGGGTTACTTTCCAGACGCTGCCATTTTTACTCCGGTTGCACTTTTAATCCGAATCCAGACCTCCCTTGAAACTCTTCCTTCAAACCTTCTACTTTCACGAGCTCGAAAAGTTGTTGTCTGGAGTTCAGGCGAAATTCTTAGGCAGGGGACCAAAAGTGCATCCATCCCTATCCCACTCCTAGCCTTCACGCAGAGGTCTCCAAACTTGTCCACTTTAAGACTTGTGGACTTCAACTCCCAGAATAGCTGGCTGGAGAATTCTGGGAGTTGAAGTCCACAAGTCTTAAGGTGGCCAAATTTGGGGAGCCCTGCCTTAGCGAATGGCCATCTGTTTTTTTGTTTTTTGTTTTGCCTGCGACGTTGCCAAAGACCTCCCCCCACCCCACCCCACCCCGAGATTTCGAGTTTCGTACCGCCTGATTCCAGGCGGCCAGGCAGGCTGCTGTCACCACCAGAAGTCCTGAAGTTCAGCGTCAAGATTGCGCCCGGCGCACGCTGAGATACCGGGAGCATTTAGGGCGCCCCAACTTTTACTTACCGCCTGGCGATTGTCCCTTTTAACCACCAGCTGCTTCGATCTTCGAAGCCCGTTAAGAACCGCCGCGATTTGAATCTGCTGCAAATGGGAGCAGGCGGGGGAGACCGTCTTTGGGACTCTCTTCTAGCGTCTCCGACTGGCCAAACGGTCTCTTCAAAAAGAGGAATTATCTGCCTTCAGGCAAATCCCACAACTTCTGCGGTTCTTCTACTAGGTTGCCAGCAGAAACAATCATAATAAAGGTGAAGGACTTTATAAAAGTTGAAAGACTTGTGCCAAATTTGTTTCGGTAATGCAAAGCACATTCTGAGATCTCAGAAAATGAAAGCAATTTCCCCCTTCCCAATACTCTCTGGAATGCCTTCTACAAACTTAGTTGACCTAACTTGAGTTGTGAAGATACAGGGATAAGGGCTGAAGGCAGATTTAAACAGGACTACATTGAACTCTGTTTCAGTTGCTCAGACTTCAACAGGTTTCTAAAATAGTCGTTGCCAATGTAGTGATTTCTCAATGGGTGGTCTACAAATCCTATAGCTCCCATTCAGCATGGTTTATTTTTTTGTGATTCTGCTGCCTAAAGGAAGATTAGGGGGGGCTGATTCATAAACATATTTTGTATTAAATCAAATTGAACTCATTTCTACATATTCATGCATAGGGAGAAGGTTGGTTTTGGAAAACACACATTCCTACTACCTGGCTACTTTTTGCATAGCTGGCTCACAATCAATTAGAAGCAATCTAAGCTGGAACCTCCACCAATGCTCACCTTTTTATGTCTTTCAGAAGTGGTTTTTATTGCAATATAATTAAATTGAATGTGCCAGAATCAAGTTGGATAGTAAATTGGTCTGTACAAGTGGGATAAGTATTTACGGACAAGTACAAACCACTGATTCAAAGCAGGTATGCACAGATAAAGAACAAGTAGTTTGTGGAAGTATCTTGAGTTAAGTATATCCAAAATGCATTTGATTGTGAAACCCCAATCAGTGGGACTGAGGTATCTGATCACTTTGAAATCCCAGTAAAGGCTATTATGGTACAATAACGTAGGCACAGCAAAGGAAGTATTGATGGAAACTATTTCCTACCACCCAAATGTCACAATACCTTATGTTGAAAACAGATTCAATTCAATAAAGGCAACCTTCTCTCCTATTACTTGAAGGGGATAAGGAAGCCATTTGTTAAAAATAAAAGCTGTATTTTATAAAGAAATTTAAAAAAAACAGTTTCCTTGAAATTGTAGAATCATAGAATAACAGAGTTTGAAGCCATTTGGGAGTCTTCTAATCCTGTTCATTGAACCCTGTTTAAGCAGGAGACACTATACCATTCTGGACAAATGGTTGGTCCAATGATGCAGCACCCACAACTTTTAGTGGCAAGCCATTCCAAAGATTAATTGTTCTCATTGTCAAGAATTTTTTTTCTTAATTCTAGGTTGGGTCTCTCTTTAATAATCTTCCATTCATTGCTTCTTGTCCTGTTCTCAGATGCTTTGAAAAATAGATCAATCCCCTCTTCTCTGTGACAACCCCTCAAGAATTGGAAGACTGCCATCATGTCACCTACATTAGATATACCTAATTTCTTCAATCTTTCATTGTATGATTTAGCCTCCAAACCCCTAATAATCTTTGTTGCTCTTCTCTGCACTTTCTACAGCCTCAACATCTTTTTTGTGTTGTGTTGACCAAAACTGACACAGAATTCCAAGTGTGGTCCTATTATTGCCATATAAAGTGATACAATCACTTTGTGTGATCTTGATACTATCCTTCTGTTGATGCAGCTTAGGACTGCATTGGCATTTTTGGCAGTTGCAGCACACTGCTGCCTCATACTTAAGTGGTTGTCCACTAGAATGCTTAGATGCATCTCACAGTTACTACTGTTAAGCCTGATACTATCTATTCTGTAACTGTGCATTTGATTTTTCTTGCCTAAGCATAGGACCCTACTTTTCTCACCATTGAATTGCATTTTGTTGGATAGGGCCCAATGTTCAAGACTGTCAAGGTCCTTCTGTTTCTTGAGTCTTTCTTCTGAAGTGTTGACTATTTCCCCCCAACTTGTTATTGTCTGCAAATTTGATCAGTTCTTCTTCTATCCCCTCATTTAAATCATTTATGAGGATGTTGAAGAACACTGGATCTAAAATAGAACCTTGAGATTCTGCATTACATGCTTGCCTCCAATCAGACATAGTCTATTGAGGATTATATGTTGAGTTTGGTTAGTCAGTCAGTTATGAATCCATCTGGTAGCAATGCTGTCTATCCCATATTTTACAATCATACCAAGAAGTAGGCTGCAGTCTACTTTGTCAAATGTCGTACTGAAATAAACTACACCCACAATATTTCGCTGATTCATTAATTTAGTCACTTTGTCAAAGAATGCAGTTAGGCTTGTCTGGCATGATCTGTTTTTAACAAACCCATGTTGGATTTAAATAATAGATTTGTTCATTTCTAACAGGATAGATAGACAGACAGGCAGGCAGGCAGGCAGAATAAAAGTATAACTCATTTCTACATTAGTTTTTTATAACTGAAAAATTCATCACCCTTACTAACCAACTGTGTTCTTTTTAAAAAAATTGTGGGATCTTTTCTATATACAATCTTATGACCTCTTTTAGCAGCCATTGTTCAAAGACATTTCCTTAAAAATGGCAGATGCTATGTCCTCTAAATTACAATGCATTGCTGATCATTATAAAAGTAGAAGGCAAAGATACTTAGGGATAACAAATCTTTGATTCCCAACAACTGATAGCTATTGACAGGTTAAAGAAAATCCTTTAGTTTCAATTGAAACTAATAGACTAGGAATTGACCCATAGTTAAGGAATAGAAGAGTGGACATGCTCTATTAAATATATATAAGACCTGAATTTTGGAAACTCTTCATTACTCCAGTTACAATCGACAGAATTTTAGATGTTTGTGCAATTAACTATAATATACCCCCATCCCAAATTGCAACACAAAAAAATAATCATAGTTTATTTAGTTTAAAATAAAACCAGAACCTATTCTTAAAAAATTAAAATAATTCTGGATCTTGAATTGCTGATCTACTTTTTCCCGGGGGCATATTGTGCAAGCTCATGATATAACTACATGAGTTTTATGCATGTCTATCCAAACATACTTCTTGTGGCTTTAAAGGCTCTTATTCACAGATAATTAGATATAGAGAACAGCATCTTCAGAAGGAGCCTGTGGTTTATTCACACAGAGGAATCTGAAATATTCACCTCTGTTTTTTCACCTAGATTATCCTTCTCTGAGTCCTAACATATTGCTAATTAACAAAATCCACAACCTGGCGACTACAAGATTGGGTTCGTTTAAAAATTCTATAATCTCTTGAGCAGCATGGTAGCTAGGAATGGGACAGATTGTAGTCTAGAACTCTTGGAGAATATTAGATTAGGAAAAGTTGTGAAAGATCCAAGTTCCTAGAAAAATCTTTTATCCAAAATTAAAAATGAATCAAATAAAGTATAAGTTCCCTCCTTAAGATTAAGGCCATATATGAAACTAAAGTAACCTACACATGTCCCCTCAAAAATTTACTTCCATTAAATTCAATGGGATTTGTATACAAAATTAACATTTCAGACATAAAAGTCAGTAACAAAGAGCACCCAACTTTGAGGCACATATTTGTTTTTCAAGGACTTGAAAAGGAATTTTCCTTTCATCAGGCTATCACAAATTAATTAATGTATGATTAGTTAGTGGATATTTTATGATAAAGCTTTAAATGAAAAAAAAAATTCCAGCTATAAAAAGTATTGATCATGTTAAGCATACTGGTGCTATCACTTCCATTTTGTTCAAGTTTTTACTAAAACCAGAATTTGATGTTTTTCTTCTAGTATAAACTGATTTGGTCTAGAAATTAGTATGCTGAAATCACATAAAGTATCTTTTGCATATACAAAATAGCATTGTGTGAAGAATATAACATCAAAAGTGTCTAAATATAGAATATTTTGGGCTACCATTTGTTGTATTTGCCCTACCTAGACATTACATTTAGCCCAAATTTTGTTGATTGCCATTGTTATTTGCACTAGTTACTGTAATAATATTTTTTTTGTAATTTTGTAATTTTATTGCTTTTAAAAAGCCTTTATTAATAATTATATATCTTTTGTGTGTGTGTGTGTGTGTGTATATATATATATATATATATATATACACACACACATATATATTACTGTTGTGCTTTCTAACCTGAAGATTTGATTTGATTTAATATTTGATTTGATTTGAAGTCACACAAAAAATCTCTCTATCCTATCTATACACAAGAGTTAGTTTGCTATCACTTTGGTTTCAAAGCCAAACAGCACCTCATTTTTATTTCAGCTAATTAATTCAAGCATTATTCTTTAACGTAATGTAGCTCATGATCCCAAAAGACCACATAATTTTAAAAATGCAGCCAGAATGCTTAATTTAGGTACTACCAATCACAATTGTCTAAACCAAGCTGATTTCAGACTAAATTTCATTCTGACTAATTTTGATAGGTGCTTCCTACTCATTTTTCTACCTCAGCTTCTGGTGGCACCTCTGACTGCTTGTTAGAATTCTTTCAAATTAGCAAATTAGCAAAATTACAAAAATAATTTATCCATTTCAATATTTCAAGGCCATGAAATATTATGATATTAACATAAACTAAATTACATAGAGTTGTAAGTTTTATCAAGGAGGATTCATTTCAAATATTTTTCTTTTCATCAACTTTTTCTGGATAGAGAGATCCATGGGCTCAGATGAATCTCTGACCAATCAAATGATGCTGATAAAGCTGCTACTTTAAAAAAAAAAGATTTATTATAGCTGCCCCTCTCTCTTCACATTTTGGAGTTTATTGTAGTGAATAGGGCTTCTGAAGATACTGTAGTGTAGAGTATAATGTCCATCAACTGGAGCTTTCATACCTCTCAATTGGAAACAGAACTATATTAATTAAGCCACCTCATCACAGTTAGAGAGAAGCACCATTAAGATTTAATCAGATGAAATCAGCAGTCCTAAATAAGAAATGTCAATTTATAACCTTTCCAAAAAGATCCTGTCTATATGATATAAACACTACTGAACAATTTGACCATTATAAAAGGTTTGCCCTTTGTACTTCAGCATAGGAGACATGAGTGGCTTAAAACAGTCAATGATCAAAAGAGTAACATAAGGACTATGTTTTCTGCCATGGTGCTGCTTGTTAGAAAATTAGTCCATAAGATTGCAAAAAATAAAAGCCAATCAGAATAATTTCTGTAATACCTTACATCAGGATGACATGCCAAAGGGAATATTGATTGATATGCAGGTTAATTAGAATATTGCTACTGATTATTTTGCTTTTGGTAAGGTAAGTGCAACTGAGAAAAAAACTAGATGTACTGTATTGAATCACTTGAGGAGAGTATTTAAGCATATTTTCATATATGAGCAGATAATAATCTAAACTGTATATTATAAACAGAAAATCATCAAAACATTTTGTAATAATCCACTTCAAAGCCAAGAAACTGAACAATTTCATTTCAGTTGTACCAAACAAGTGGAACAAACATCAAAATGCTAATATAATCTCTAGGCAGTGCCAATAACTTCTGTTTGACCTTATTTCAATATTCAGCTCAAGTCAGTGACACAATTGTAGTTGATGGTTCTAGGCTGAGTTACAGGAAAGAATATTTCACTGACATCAATGGGATAATTATAATTAAAAGGGGATTTACAATGAAATAGAGATTAATTCAGATTCAACCACTTTGAAAACTTCTAGCATTATTTTTTTAAAAGCACTTTCAGAATATGACAGCTGTTAATATTGTAAAATATTTCATTTCTTTGTTTAGAGGTATAGATTTAACATTAGATTAAATCTCCAATCTTTATATACTATCTTTCATTTTTGGTATAAAATGAATTAAGATCCTAGCGATGTGCATTCACCCATATACCTAGTCAACAGTTTCCATGTTCAGTAGGTTGGCTATCATTCTTTTTTATTATTTTTATAAAAGAAAAGATTTAACAAGCTATTATGGAAAACTGACTATTTACAGCCACCCATTCTTACAGGTATGGCAGTATTGGTTTACAGAGATGAAATGGGGCAGGGAGACTTCTTTGTAGCTCTGCAAGCACTGTGTGAAACGAAGGAGAGTGATTCAGCCTTCTTTAGGCTATCGAAAAATGTTTTGTTTCACTAAATGCAGAGCTTGTAGAAGTTCATGGGAAAGGTCTGCAGTGTCAAAATTGGGTGCTTTTAGAAATGTCTGGGAATATTCACTCTAGGAGTATATCACCAGGCATACATAGACCAAGGATAACTGTGTGAAATTCTCAGCTATAGATACTAGTCAGAATAGCTTTTCTGGAATTTTATTTTGTTTCAATGAGTATTCACAGGCAGGAATTGAAATTCAGGTGAATAGTGACTCAAACTGATCTTAAGTTATTTAGGTGAATCAGCACTTCATGGAAACTGGGAGATGAACCAAATTATCTGTGGAAGATGTAACTTTACTTCACCAACTTTGGCTAGTGTGCTAGCTAAGTCCTTATCTAGATTAATGGCTTGTTGTTCCAATCATTCATCATCTAAAGTCTCATTTTGTATTCTTATAAGGATGCTTTTGCATTTCAGTTGTTCAAAATGTAGTTGCCAACACAAGTCAGATCATGTACTGTTTTAATTTCATGCCTGGACACATGGGATTTCCTGTCTATTGGTTCCTTTTAACTGTTTTCTCTTTTAAATGTAAGCTGCCCAGAGATACCTAGAATCATGTGTGCTCTAAATTTCATAAATGAATAAAATTGATAAATACAAAATTGATAATCAACATTTGATTGATCACTTGGATCAAGAATATATTGAAAAACATTATTTCCATTATTTGTAAACTATACTTCTGGTGATATGATTTGAAATTGTGTCTGGCTTTTTGCAGCTACTGGCTTATAATCAGTTTATAATTGGGTATTATTCTAAGGTCTTTTTCACAAAGCCAGTACTCCCCACCTTGTATATACATTCAATTATTTTTTAAGCAATTAATCCTGCTTGTTAAATTTCATCCAATTCTAAGACTATCTCACTGGCCTATTAAAATTATTTTTAATTTTTTTCCTCTTGTTTAAGGTTATTACTAACTCATCCAAATTTGTTTCAGCTGCAAAACGGAAAATATTTCCTCCGTCTCATCATCCAAGTCATCAATATCAATACTGATACTGTCAATACTGATATTGATCTTGCTATATTCCACTAAATACCTCTTTCCAATTTGATAAAGCATCAGTGAAGTACACTTTTGAGCATGATTTTTGTACCAACTATGTATCCATTTAATTGTCATGTTCACCCCACAATTAGTTTGCATTGTATTTTTTGAATTACTTTTCTGACCAGATGTGTTATGTCTTAATTAAGAACTTAATTCAGATTCCAGGCGGTGGGAAGGACACCCTAGTCTAGTAAGATTTGTTCTTATCAAGTCAACTCATATTGATTTCTGGCAATTACTGCATAGTTTTCAAGGTACTAATGGATTGATCTCTTTATGATTAGCTCTAGAATCTTCCCAGGTATCAGTCTCATACTGCCTGGCCGGTAGTTCCATAAAACTTCCTTTTCTATATTTTGGAAATATAAATATTTGCTCTCTTCCAGTTCTTTAATAATTCTCCCTGATTTCTCAAGGTTCTCATTGCAGGCTCTTTAGCCTGGCTCTGAGATAACTTCTTACTGTTTGCTTAAGTACTTTTCTTCACAATGAAGTGTCTCCATGGCTGGGGCAGGCTGACTATATCCAACAGGAAAAAGGGGTGTATTTTTTTTGTTTTTCATGGGAAAATGCAATATAACTTTCTATATGAACATTCTGATGGAGAGGAAGGAAGAGATAGAGGAAGCGGGAGGAGATGTACCATATCATCAGTTACTTTCTGGAACAGCTAAAGTCATGGTGCTTTTCTGAATGCCAGCAGATTTAGTACTGATCTGACTTACAGTGAAACACTATTTAAAAAAAAAAAGAGGGGGGAATCTGCAAAAAGGCAGGTAATCTTAGTTCCTGACGACAGAAAATGCTAAAGGATAGGATTTGAAAAAAGCCTTTTCTACTAGATATTGAATATTAAAACTGGTTTAATTTAACTAAAGTAAAATTAAGTAAATTTAAAACTTAGAATAACTTTATTGTTACTTTGAATGTACACTGATCAGCATACATTAAAATGAAATTTCATTGCATACAGCTCTCAAAGAGTCACCACCTCCAATATACACTACATAAAGATGACAAAATAAATAAATACAAAATTATGCATATACCCACATATTATATAACATACAGAGAAACAACATGGACTACAAATTAGAACTAATATGATTGCTCCCCCAATAGTGCTTTAATTTTCGCCTTCTGTAACATTATACATACAATTTGGTAAAAACTTTTAGCAACTCTTTGGAGCAGCGGTACATACAGGAGAGATCAACATCAAAATAGCAGTTAGAATTGTGTCAGTGGAACTTCTTCAATTTTTATGGATATTGGATGTTTTTAAAAAAGAAAAATTATGAGACTTCACTCAGGTGGTCATGAGCCAACTCTCAGGTGCCCTGGAGGCCTCAATTAAGACTTCAGAGACTGAATTCAGACTTCAGATGTAGAGCCTTGGTCTAGGACAGTCACTTGACCACTGCAACACTTTAGTTTAAAAGGCTATTCTGACTTTCTAATTCATGAACTCAACCCCATGTTAGTATTTCTTCAGTAATTTCAAAACCAAAGTGAATTCATCCGCTTTTGTTTCAAGCTGAAAGTTTCTAATGAATGGTTTTTATTCTCAGACAATTGTAAAAGGCATTTTAGAAAAACGAAATTTATTTTTTGTTTGGGAATGCACTCTTTCTCTTCCCAATGGTAGACATCTTGTGCAAGTGGAACAGACAAGTGCACTAAATAACCTAGCTAGTATTTCCTTCTTAGTTGACTGGGCTGATAAACACCTCTGCAGACAGAAAAGTTCAAAATGGCATCACTCCTTGAAGAGTTAAAAATGAGACTTAAAGAACAAAAAGAAGAAGCACAAGATGGAAGAGGATCTTTTGGCTTCGTATTTCAATTTTTAGAAATGGAGATCTTGAACTATGAAAAAGAAACGCTGGCACAACAAGGAGGGCGGGATAACGAAGAAGCCATCTTTAATGACCAAACAATTTTAATGGAGGTAAAAAAGGGAACGGGGGAAAGGAAGTTAAAAACTTAAGCACTTAAGCAATAACCCCCCAAAAAGAGTAATTTGAAAAGCAATCATAATATCAGGAAGAAGCAGAAGGGAGGATCACAGAAGGGAGAATCAGATAGAAAAGGGAATAAAAAGGGGAAGGAGAAGAAGAGAGGGAAGAGGGAAAGGAAAAGAAGCTACAAAGGACAGAAACAAGATATAGAGGAACAGCAAAAGCGGACAAGAATTAAAGGGACAATGGTTAAAATTTAACTTAAGGAGAGGATTCTGCAAAGGTGCATGGGATAGCATTGTTATATAATATGTTAGATGATTAAAGTAATAGAAAAAATTTCTATTGATGTGTAGTTGAATATTTGTTTCCAAAGAGAATAAGGCTTTCAATGATTTAAAAAGAACATTTTTAAAAAATGAAAAGAAATATGGAAGATTTTTATCAGTTGATAAGATGAACTTGAATAAGAATAATAACTTTATTGATTACTGTTAATAACTATTGTTTGGTTTTTTATTTAAAGACAGTAATAAATAAAATATGAAATATAGATGATTAAAGTGAAAGACAACTGATATTACTAGGTAATGTTTGTTAAAAAAATAGAAATGTAAAAGATTGTTATTAATATTAATGGCAGAGCTGTACTTGAATAGAATAATTATTCCATTTTCTTTTGTTATACATACACACACACACACACACACACACATATATATTTTAAGAATTTAGTGTGCATTTTAAGGGAATGTACCAAGCAGAATTTGATTGAAAATAGGTATGTGTTATAAAATAGAGAAATGAATGTTATAACTGTAAAGATGTAACTTAAATTTTTAAATAAGATTTGAAAAAAGATACAAAGGTGTAACACTCCAGTCTAGTAATTACAGGGGAAAATTTGTTTTATGAGAAAAGATAATATGAAATTGAAAACAGGACAGACGAAAGTATAAAAACATTGACTAGAAAGATTTTAAAAATTAGAAAAAGATATGTAATTGAATTTAAAAAGGAATGAGAAAGGTATGAGATAATTTAAAATAAGGCTATAGGTAGTAAAAAAAAAGGGAAAAGCTATTGAAAAAATTGTGAAAATAGTTATAAGATATGGATTGGAATGTATAAGATAAATATGTATTGAGTTTATGTCTGTATGGAGAAGTGATAACCCGGGGCCACGCTGTTCTCAAAAAGAGATATTTTATTTGTATTTGTATGTTTTGTGAAAACTTAAAACTTTTATTTAAAAAAAAATTACCAATAAGATGATGGTGTGATGGTGGTGGTGGTGATGATGGTGATGATGTAATATTAGATTGCAATTGCTTCTGCCTTTCATTTTTACAGCTATTTCAAATTTATGCTATACAAATTAAGTTGGAGAAAATTGAATAATGAGTGAATAATAAATACTGATTGCCTGATATATTTTCCACCATTCCATTCATAGCCCTTCAGGCAATCTTAAGAATCTTTCTATAGGAGCAAAGCAAAAAGAAAAAAGAAAAAGAAAATGATATACTTTAAACACTGTTATACAAATTCCAGCATGGAATATGGATGAAAAGATGGGGAAATTTTTTCGCATCTTTACCCATGTGAATTCAAGGCAAGAAGTGAAATAATACACAAATAGCTTCATAATAACTAGGAGGAAAAGAAAGCATAAAAAACAAACACAAAACTCCTTAAACATTAGTACATAGAATGAGTGCTACCTCATTATATATTTTTATTTTCACTATCTTTTCCCTTAAACTACTATGACAACTATTTCTGAATTGTTGACCTCAGTTTCAAGTTCACACCCTCCCTTTTCTCCTGCAGAGACCACAGTTTTTCACAAAGTTTGAGAACCCTGTAATGTATAGATTAATTCATACATATGCACTGTATATACTATACATATATGCACATATACATACATGTTTTTCTTGCCCAACCCTAGCAGCTATAAAATGATTAATGTTATTTATGGAGGGTTAACTCATATTCATTTATCATTTTAGGGGGTCACAGTACTGCAAAATTTAGAATGATAGCAGTAAGATATATTGTGGTTTTGTTTTATATGTTGTTTAAGCCTAGCTAAATCGTAATTAAATCATTTCTCCTCCTTAACTCTATATAATCATGTCTTGTATAGATTAAACAGTGCATGATTTAAGATGCTAAACTGACTGTAAATATGGAGTAAAAGCAAAGTGCTTTGCATTCAAACTCAAATGACCAAAATAGTACTCTTTTGCTTGAAACTGGAAATCCTCAATGCTCATTTCCTCCAAATGTTAAAGTATGAACCAATTTTTAAACAATGTTCTACAGCTGCAGCCACTCATTGTAAGCAGATGCTAAAACAGTTCAAACATTTGATCAAACTTTCATGTGCATTTGTGTTACTTCACTGGTGATATTAAATGATTAAGTTTAGGTTGAAAACAAAGTATTGAGCAAGACTTGGAATCAGAGAGTCAAGTCTATCTGCAACTAAATGAATTAGAGGAGTCCCAAATGCAGCTAACTGATTTACTCTTTTTAGAATAAAAATTAAATCATGCACATTATAGAGCATGCAGATAATATATCCTGAATCTAAAATTAAATAACCACCCAGTTGATCCAGCATAATGCTAGAGCCTAAAGATCGGGTCCAGAGGGGTTGTCTTGCATTGGTGGTACAGTTAAGACATTCAGTTTCAAAATATTGACAGATTCTCCTTTGTTGAAACAGATTCAAAGTGGAATCCTTTGTAAATTGTACTGCTATTTTTAGTTCCTGAATTACATATCTTGAACTAAACCATGAGCTTTATGTGCCAGTATGTGACTACTCTGAAAGCCCATCATTAGAATTACAGATAACAGATACCTTACTTCGGAAATTAAATGGCTCTTTGTACAAATACAGGAACTGTCCCTAGACACTCTTGTTCATCACAAAGGGGAAATGGCACATACCCATGTTCTCATATATGCATCTATATTTATACCATGGCATCATTAGAATGATACCTGACAATTACGGAAATTGTAGTCCAAAGGATCTGGACAACACTAGTTTTGATGAAAATGCAGAACAGAAAAACAGAAAGACATTTGGGTAATATTTTTAGAACATACTAATGCTTTCCAAAATCAGATGATGGATGAGCATCAAGATATTATTTCTGTAACTCATTTTCATATATGCTGATCAATATACACACATGTACATTTATCCAAATAAATGTATTATATATGGATACAAATATCCAAATTTATGGGATGATTGGATTTTGAGGTAAGGAACATCACTGAGACTTGACAAATAGGAAACTGTGGGAATTATTCTTTGTTCTTTGCGTACGTGCAAGGACAACGGGTGTTGTGAATCAATAAAAGTGAATAACCTAAATGCAAATTAGGGGTTGAAAACCTGCACACTTGATTGGTCCTTATACAACAACTTGGGATTGGGCCAGAACCAGTCCCTGATTGGCCACTTTTGGGACTGTCCTTATTGGTCAGTAGTTTGAACCTGTTGCACATTTTCATTGGTTAATAAGGCAGCAGCTAACCCTATAAAGGGTTACTGCTGCCCACAGCATTGCTCTGTTATGTTCTATCACTTTATTAAAGAGTTGAAGTCACTGGTCAGATGTCTGGTCTCCGTTATTCTCCATACTTAACAACGGGCCTTCTGGTAGTTGACTGTAACACGAAGCAAGGAACAAGGTCAAAATGTTGCCATTTCTTACCCAGAACTGTAGCAAACTTAGACTTTGCAGCTTTGTAATAATCAGTGGATTTTGTGTGATGTAATGCGTTTGTGAAAGACACTAACAAAAATTGCTACGTTAACAAAGATTGCTTCTAATAAAAGAGGGTGTCAGAGTTTGCTCTCTGCTCTCATCCCGATCTGGCTTCAAGACATCGTCTCAGTGTCTTCATTCATGAGAGACCACCACAGGAAACAATGACAAAGATCTTCCAGAAGAGAATAATATAACATTATAGGTTTAGAATTAAAACATAAAATAATTTTGTGTAATTTAAAGTTTGGAATATTTGATATTTATTAAAATGACAGAAACTGTTCTAGGCTACATAAATAAAAATATTTTTTCATAAGTCTACATTCTACATTGGTCAGATTCAAATTCTGAGCCCTAATTTAAAAAAAATACAAATAATTTTACATAAATTCAATTCACAAAATAGAAATAGGTGATATAAAAGGAAAAATCTAATTATTACCGTAGGTAGCCCTCATGTTATTAAAGTATGCACTCTGCATAATATTGAAAGGACTAAGAAGCACCATCATGAAGGAAAAGCTTTCTTTTGGGATCCATGTTTTACCGATTTTTAAGGCCAGCATCTAAATATTAATAAATTAGATATATTTATAGTCACTGTTGACTCTTAGTCATTGTTTTATGTGAACTTATACTAGAAATCATTCTCAGTCAACTTTTCCCTGAAAAAGGCCAGACCAAGGTCATGTTTAATTGTAAGTAAACAGCATTGGAGAAATTGCAAGGTGCAGAAAATTAGAGAGAGTACAGTAAATTTTAGCTTGAAGGTACCTGACAAGGCAGTCAGTTGTAGTTTCAGAATTCTTATAATAAAGGCTTCTTATTGAATTTTAAAGTCTGGAACTAAGTCTACTGATGCTAGATCAGTTGTGGATTTTTGGAAATATTTGATATATACATGTATTTCACAATCATACCACCTCTTAATTTTTTCTGCTTTTCCTTTTCAGTAGATCTTAAAAACTATAGTTTTCAATTTGAGAACAAATTACATGGTAATTTGCAGTAGTAAAATGTGTTATTTAAATATGTGAATAAAAATAATGACCAAAGGGTACAGACCTTTGTATATCTGATTTGGTCACAAGTATATCTAGCCTTTTAAATTTTAGTTACAGGTACTAATTAAAAAACCATAATTCAAAAATAGCTGAAGTCAGAACAATATGTCTAGGAACACCTCATATATAGGGATAATGGAATTGGCTAATGAAAGCTTTTACATGACTTATATTACCCCTAGAAGTAAATTGGCAACTAAAGCAGTTTATAAAATAGTGATGTCACATGGGAGTATTGAAATCTATTGATTTTTTTTCCACGGTTTAGATATACTACATTTATGCTTTCCCTAACTATTAAGCTAGAAGTCTATCAAAAGAGATACAGGTAATCTGATACAATTTATAATAAGTCTATGCCAGATTTTTTAAAATTGTAGCATGCCTACACACCTGGTCACAAATATTTTAAATAATCTGTTAGAGGTCCTTATATAGTAATCAAGATGATTGGGTTGTAATTTCCTCAGTCTCATCTTGTTTGCCTTTTGAAAATGGGCATGATCTTGGTTCCTCTGGTATTTTAGGACCTCATCAGATCTCTAGGACTTCTCAAAAGATTTTTTAAAGAAGCTGTTCTACAATTACCTCACTAAGTTCCTTTCTGTAACCTAGGATGTAATGCATCTGGCCCTGAGACTTGAATTTATTTACATTAACTTAGTTATCTATCTATGCTGCAATTCCTGACATATTAACCAATAGGAGTCCCATTTATCTTTTAAGAGAAGATGGACAAAATAGAAGTTGAAAATTTCTGGCTTCTTACCACCATTTATCTCTTTCTTTACACAATAGATCCTCTTTGCTACCCTTTTTTTTTCTAATACAAATAAACATAAATGTCAGCTCCTTCTGACATTTAGCTTGCCCCAGTTTCTAAGGACTACAGTATTTGTATTCTTTAGTAATGTGTCCCTCCTTCTATTTCCAATACAGATAGTCCTCAGTTAACAACAGTAATTGGAGCCAGAATTTTTGTTGCTAAGTGATGCAGTTGTAACGGACAATCATGTGATCAAATCACTTAGCAATGACAATCCCTGTTGAGGTCTTGAAGCAAGGATCACTGATCATTTAGCCCTGCAACTTCCTGTCAGAAGCAAAGTCAGTGGGGAAACCAGCAGGAAATTCCAGGTCTCAGATAGCTCATAAATAGGCTGGTGTGCAAGTTAATTGGCTGCTGCTGGATGTGGGAAGTTCATTGATTGAATAAACTATTATAGAATAGAAAATTTCCTTGTGGAACACTGTAGGAAAGGTTATAAATGGTGATCACATGACTGCAGGACAGTGCAACCATTTTAAATGCAAGCTGGGTGCCAAACAAACAGATTGCAATAATTTGATCATGGGGGTGCTGAGATAGCCAGATCTTCAAGACCTAGATCACACAGTAAGTACCACCTGTTTACATAGTTGTAATTTTGAATGGTTTCTTGATAAGGGGTTTTTAACTAAGAATTACCTGTACATGCCTCTTTTTCTGTTCAGCGTGTTAGAGAACTTTTTGTATATTTACACTGGCCTCCTTAGGTTCTTAGTTTTTTTCCCTTCTTGTAGGAAGGAAGGAGCCTTCATACATGAGATAGGAGAGAGACTTCAGTAGCTTCTTTCATACGTTTTCTCATCCATCTTGAAATTTTTTATTTTTATTTTTTCAAATCATTTAATCTGATTTAACTTTCATCAGAGTTAATCAAAACCCACTTTTCTAAGTCTAATATACAGGTTTGACTTTTCACAATTCTTCCCCTCTGGACACCATAAACTCAAGGACATCCAGGGTATCAGTCATCCTTACTTCTTCAAGCAATTCCTCATTCTTTGTGAGGATTAGGTTTCAACAGCAGAGCCCCTGGTTTTGCTTTTATCAGCAAAAAGGACAAGAATTTCTTGTATTTCTGTCTCTTGTCTGAGCTAGATTCCCAGAAGATGTTAAGATAATTGAAATTATGCATTACATGGTTCTTTGAAAGATAAGTCATCTGATGCTTGAAAGAGCTCATCTTCATCTTTCACACATCCAGGTAGTCTGTAATAAAGTCCAACAATAGTAACATTTTATTTCCCTTTTTAATTCCTACCTAAATCTTTCCAGCAGCAATTCTATATTCCAATTCTTCAAGTTTTGTGAAAGTATATTTTTCCTTTAAGTAAAGTGCAACACCCCACCACTCATACATACTTTTTGTTGGGTCAGTTGCTTTCAATATTTTTTTTGAGTAAGTTGTAGCTTTTTACAGTGCTATGAGCCAATTTCCAATACCAACTTACAGTAATATCTATCTAAAATATTTATTTATTTTTTATTTATTTATTGAATTTATTTGCTACCCATCTCATAGCGAATGACTCTATGCAGCTAAATTATACATATAAGAATTATAATTATATATTATAGAATATATAAATTATATATATTTATAAAATATGTACATTATAAATAAATATAAATATCTGGTATCTATTTATCTAAATATCTATGCATTTGTCTTTCTGGGTCAAGATTTCTCATTTTCCTCATTTATTTTCCATATTCTATGCAGAGATGTAAATACTAAATTTTCAATGGCATTAACTTTTGGCTTTGTTGTACTTTCCTGTGAAATTGGGTCTCCATAGTGCTTGTCACTTTGTGCTCCAGTTTTTGGAGTCTGTCTTTGGCTGTATATTCAACCATTTAAGAAGTTTGTCCATCACTGGCAGAAGTGTGCAGCAGATGGTGTGATTATGTGAATAATTAAATATAGGGAGCAAAGGAGTTCATTTCAATGATTATTTCCTGTTCAATATATATAAATGTTCTTTATTGCATACATAGAAACATTACTTTTTATTAAAACCTTTGTGTATACAGATACATAGGATTTCAGGAGAGCCAACTTTAGCCAGTTTAAAGAAGCATGAAGTAGTATCTGGTGAACCAAATCTTCAGGATGATGGAATCAAAAGCAAAATAAAAGTTTGTAAGGAACAATCAAGAACCTTAAAAACAATAACAAACTCTTAGAAATTAATTTATGTATATAATTAAAACATGGTGACTAAGATGAATAAATATAATTAACAGAAAAATAAGCTTAAAATAATACTTTTTACTTCCCTTTATTTTACATTTTTCAGCCAATATATTTTACTACATGTTGACTCAAAGCTGTGCTTTAGCTTTGCAGTGTTTTGCTATAGTAAATCTTGAAGGCAGTAATTTCTTACACTATAGCATTTTATAAAATATGGAGAAAATGGACTACAAGGATTCCTTTTATTTAATTGATGAAGATTGTTAGCTTCTCAAAATCTTATGTCAAATTGAATGTATTTAGTTGACTAACAATCAAAATTATCATAGTTACCAGAGGTAAGTTCAAGTTTTGAGCTCAAGTTATCAAATATGGTAATATCTACCAACCATTGAAAGACCAGGTTAGGTCAAGGAAAAAAATCTATCTGTAGTCACTAAAAATCCAGATCAACTTGATGGCACATATCAGTTGATCAAAATATCTATCATTGAATTTAAAATCATTACAAACCAGGACCTTCATTAGTATATTACAATTTTATAGGGGGATGGTACCATCTATAGATAATTTTTAAATTAGTTAAGATTTATTAACAACAGTAGAGTTCTTTTAATTCTTAATGTGTAAGCTGCACATACCTTGAAGCTATGTTTCAAACTCTATAGATTTTTCCAATACCTGTTTAAAGTAACTTAAATCATTGGCTATAGACACATGTAAATTATTAATTCAATGTTGTTCCATCAGGATAAATTGTTTTATCTACTTTGATGCTTAATTTCATTGAATATCTCCCCATGCTAGTAAGAGAAGGAAAGGCACTGCTTAATTTTTCCCCAAAGCTATGCATAATTTCATCAGTATCTGTAATGATCTTTCAAAGAACAGATGGAGAACAAAAAATAGACCTAACAGTTTAGTCTTTATCCATACAGAATGGATCCAGCCAGCTAATAATGCTGGCTGATCTTAACTTCAGATTTCTTCAAAATGAATTTCTAGAATTAAACCAATCCTCAAATCTTAATCTGACATTATTGGATATTATTGATTTGTGTAATTAAAAGGTAAGACAATTAAGAAAGCCCTTAAGATTTCATTTTTGTGTCTTTTTATAATTAGGCTTGGTTTTCCTTTCCTGTGGTACAAATTTTTGCACAGACTGATCATGGTTACCATAATGGTGGTCCATAAGACCGGTTCATAGAGAAGATGTTTCCAGTGACAACAGTTAAGGAAAGGTTCTCCTTTTCCTTCAATGCTTTCTATGATTGCAAGAGAAAAGGATCAGATGAAGCAGGTTAGCCTAGCACAAAGAAACAAGGTG
The DNA here is from genome assembly GCF_049901735.1 of Notechis scutatus. Taxonomy (NCBI): domain Eukaryota; kingdom Metazoa; phylum Chordata; class Lepidosauria; order Squamata; family Elapidae; genus Notechis; species Notechis scutatus. Next base: position 229,285,542 of record NC_142010.1, on the reverse strand, counting down.
AGGTAGCTGCAGACTAAGTGGAGAACTTGAAGGTATATGCACAGAAATTCAAATCTCTAGGGAACATCTTCATCAAGCATTAATGCATGCTTAAATATACTTAATTTATTCAACATTTTTTGCAATGGAATTGCAATAGATATTATATTTACGGCATCAAATATACATTAAACCTGTTGCTTAAATTTGGAAATATTGCAATTGAAGCTTCCCTTTCCTGATTATTAAATCTATTCAAAACTTTTCTTTTGTTAGGAGGCAACATTTCCATAGTTCTGCCTTGGCATACAAGTTGCAATATATTTACCTGTTTTAATAACCCCTTTGGGATCTCATGTATTTGGCAGTAAGAGAAAATCCACAGGATCCTATAAATAGTTGGTACAAAATATACAATGGTCTCAACTGCAGTTAGCTTTAGGCATCAGTAATAGATGGAATGACTAAGTTAAGCAGCATTGCCTGGATTTTCCTTAACAGCTCCAGGGCACAGTCTCATTATGCAGGAATATCGTCTCTCTCAATTAACTGCTGTGCTGGTCCATGTTCTTCCCTGTGTGTTCAGTGAGCAGGCAAAGGCAGTGCCCCTATTCTATGAAGCATGATAGTTGGTCAGTGTAGAGGTAATGCCCACCTCTTGAAACCTGCTTGATGTCATGCTGCTGACTTTTATCCTCAATGAATTATCTTCCCTCTCAACTCTGGTTAATCAATGATGTTTTATTCCATCTTTTAAAATTCTGTTAAATTTATGCTTGTTACTGTTATTATTATTCTTTCAATTTTATTTTTTAACCTACTTTGGATTTCTTTTGCAAAACTCATTGGATACATTCAAATAAAAAAGCAAGACATTATTTACAGTGGGACAATACCATTCCTACTAGTCCCAGAATTTCTAAAAATAACTGGAAGGCACTAAATTGAGAAAGGCTGTCCCAGAAAATGATCTAGAAATCTTACTGCTATTGTGTTCCAAGAACACATTACTCTAATCTCTCCTACCAGATAAAGTCTATTGTTATCTGTTGCAAAGGGTAAGATAGCTCTTACTTCATCCCCATTTGAACCATTCCATAATACAGAGAATCAGAGGTGGTATTCAGCAGGTTCTCACCAGTTCTGGAGAACCGGTAGCAGAAATTTTGAGTAGTTTGGAGAACTGGCAAATACCACCTCTGACTGGAGATTTTACAGTATCCTTTCCCCTGCCACGCCCACCAAGCCACGCCCACCGAACCGGTAGTAAAAAAAAAATGAATCCCACCACTGCAGAGAATGTACATGTATAAATCTTTTTTCCCCTCAATATCAAAGAAGAGTAGTACAGTAGAGGGATTAGCATTTGATCTAAAGGAGTAACAAATCTACCTTCCGGGCAGGCTGAATGCTAAAGGAGAGTCCGTTCTTAATATTTTTGGGACACTACGTGCAAATGTTACCAGCAATTAGGAAAAGTTAATTTCAGATGTGAATAGCAGGTGAAGGATTCCCCACCTTCATACTCACAGGTGATTACAGGGAAATAATCAAAATTAATCCTAACCTCTTCTGAAAATGCTATTGGAAATCAGTATTTGCATGTTTCCAGCATTTTGAATTAGGGGGAGCCAGGGAAAACAAACGGTGTTTTTTTTAAATTTCCCCCCATTACTTAATAATAGCTTTGCTGTGGGTAAAGTAAAAATGAGAGATGGAGAAAGTTTCAAAAGGGCTAGTAACTATCCAGCCCCCCTCCCCCCAATCTCCCAAGCTGCCACCCAACTACCTTATATGTACTTTTGTACATATTATAGTTCCTAGCTAGATATGGGCCATTTTTCAAACTTCATCTTTCTTTTGCCACCATTCCCCCCAAATCAAATTCAGTGATGTTGATGGACAGGTATGATTCTGACCCCCTATACTAGAGGTGTACAATATCAAAAATGGACAAGTACAGGTGCCTTCTCTTTAAAGAAGAAACACCTTTTCCTGGGTTTACAAAGTAGCTGTACAGGCTAAGGAAAGTATACATTTGCCTCAGGAGATGTTAATAAGACAACATAATGGCAACATATCACATCCTGTCATTGCCTTTGTAATGCTTCTTGAACACAAGTGTGCATTTCTTTTACACTATACGGCAAAAAGGTGCTGATCGTTTGAGACGTAGAGATGGACCCCAGTGATCAGAGGCAATAGATGGCAAAAACCCCTTTACAACATGGAAATCTTCATTGTGCATTGCATGCCAAGCTGAGCACTAGAAAAGTAAGAAAAAGGTTAACTGTTTGCAAAAGTTTTTGAAAGTTTTGTTTTTAAATTGGTGTAAAGTATGTTTTCATTGGTTCAGCCAACTTTTCTACAGCCTTTTCTATTGCAGGAAAGACATCCAAATTGACCGGGTAAATCACCTTTACCACTCTTGCTCTATTCTTCATTTTGTCAGTGAAGCACCTTCATTGTTTTGAATGTTCCCCATTATAATTTATTTTTTAATTGAATCTTTAAATGGTTCAAATTCAGCTAAGTTGCCATCGGACCTTTAATCACAAAGTTATGTTGAATTATGTCTGACATAATTTCCAAATTTCCAATCTAAATCAAATATGCTGTTCACATAGGCCTATGTCCCCAAAGGTACCACATACAAATGGCCAAACACCTCAAGATGTTAACAGCCTGCCAAACATTGAGAATTTTAACATAAAATGAAATAGTAGACAAATAGTACCAATGTTAATGGAATGCTCTTATTGTTATTCTATTTCTCTTTTCCCCAACAAAACATTGCCTTTCCTGATGCCTTTGCAGAAGAAACAAAGAGTTTGTTTTTGCAGTCAGGAACTGTCCATCTTAAGCCAATCCATTCCAATATAACAATTTCCATGACATGCTAAAATTCAAAATTGTGGTTTCTCATTGCTGATTGCCAGCTTCTTTATACAACTTTTACGTAATTGTAAAAACAGCTTTAGCCTTAGTAAAATAACTGCTCTTCCACAATTGAATATAAGTATATTAAAACTACAGAGAGCTTTCAATGGAAATAAGTCACTCATGTAGAACTTTCAGGTTACAAGTGTTAATACATTATTCATAAAACATGTTTAACAAAATTAAAACAAAATTCAGGAGGTCAGATATGTACACCTTGTTTATTACTTCTTGGACCCTTTGATAGGAATCTTCTTTTTCTAAAAGAAAACTTAATTTGGTTATGATAGTGACTTCACAAAGTTAATAGATGCAAAGTTACATTCGCTCTGTGTAACTTTTTTTTAGGATACTACTTTCCAAACGTATTTGTCATTATATTTAGCCTTTCGTCTTCTACTATCACCAGCTGACATTTGACTCTTAATTTAACTCCAGCACTAATTACCATACAAAACCCAATAAGATAAATTGTACTTAATGTTCGGATTATCTGGCAGAAAATTATTTGGAATAAACTTGTCATGAAAAGAAACTGCATAATTTAAGGAAATAATTTGATTTTTATTGACAGGCCAGGTAGCTTTTGATATCGTTTTTTAGAAATACTTCAAAAAAGAAATTAACAGTGTTTTTTAAACAGTATGTAATCTACAAATACATGCACCATGTAGAATTATCTAAATAACTAGTCTCTAGCCAGAAATGCACAATAGGTAAATACTTGCAATCTGAAAGTATAAATTTACACAAGAACATTTTGGTGTTTGTTTAAATTGCTTTCATGTTTTCTATTATATAAACTTCAGCTAAGAACCAACTTACAGAACACACAAGATAACAGCATGAAGTATCTTCTATTGCTTAGCAAAAAAATAACACAATTGATATGGCTTTGCAACAACAGGAGTCTTTTTTGCACAAGTAACTTATATACAATTGCTTCTGTACACAGCAGGTATAAAAAGTTATATACATCCATTATGTCTGGTGCCTTACCAATAACCAATGTTAGTAAAGATTGAAGAATCTAGTTTCTTCTAGAATACGTCATTGAATTCTCATGGAACAGTGTTTACTACACTGGTATTATATAATGACGGTTATGTAATTTCTGTAACACTTGCAGAGTAGAAAGGCTTATAAGTGCTACTACAACTACCTTTTACCCTTCCCATTATTATTGGTAAAGTGCTGCCTGTCATGCAAAAATATACTGTAGATTAATATATAGTTTTTCTTCCTGGTATAACACACAGCAATAGAGTTACTTCATAAATATCATAAAAATATAAACAGAAGAAATATTTTATCTCCCATTTTTATTGTTATTGATTTCAATATATCGCCTACTTTGTGTCTGAATATTTGCCACTGATTATGTAAAATGAGTATTACATACATTGCGGCAAGTAATGAGCCAAGAGCCAAGTTCACCCCAACATTCATTACCCAAAAAAGCAACATTGTTTGAATGCTTTCTTCATTTAGTCTCAATTGAATGAACAAGGACTATATAAAAGTTTATAAACTGGCTCATTCATGAGGAGGTGCTTGGTTTTTTAATGGCTCACTTTTACTGGAATTATCTCAAAACAGTACAATATAGATTTTTGAGATCCTAGATTGAAAATGAAAAAGTTGACATAGATAACCGCTTAATATTTTAAAACTGTCCTTGGCTAATTTTGGTTCTGGACTGTATTTGGATGAGAGAACTTTAGGAAATGACAGGATTGTAGGCTAGACTGTGAAATAAAAATAGGTGTCTCCAGAAAGTGCCAATGGCAAATCATTTCTATGCTGCTGTTTTAAAACTATATAGATTGTGTCCATGAAACCACCAGGAGCTGAGCTGTACTTCACAGAAACATTAGAATAGGAATACCTGATTTCAGTAGCTACATCTATTTCTAGGATTTGTTTCCACCAGCAGAAACAGTCTGAATAGAGTTGTCTGTAGTGCTTTTAATGTCAAAAATGGAAAAATCATTCAACTTCTCCCACATTTATTACAATTCTCATCATCCACCTCCACTACTGCTGTATAGTCCATAAATTTTCCAAAGCTGCGGAATAAGACAGTGCAATGCATAGGAAAGGGAAAATCAACAAAATCTCCACTACATTCAACCACCAGAAATAATCCACCGAATACAAAGATTTCTGCAGACGGAAATAGCCTTTATACACACTAAGATTTAAAATTGCAGTTGAAATAATCATCTAATTTAAAGCAATTTCTGTTTTTTAAGTAGATTGTTTGCTCAGTCTATGCTAATCTGTGATGTATTTTTTAGATATTATATTGTACACACAGAGTGCTAATATGAATAAAAAAATAAGATCATACTATAGTAATGTCAAATGTCCTTTTCAGTCTACCTTACAGATCAAGGTTTCCTGGTGTCTCCCATCTAAGTATAACCGATTCAATTCTGCTTTGATTTTCAGTATTAGCCAAGGACAGTTAGGTACTATCATCTAGACTAGCTGTTTAATAAATAGTGAAAAGACAGCCCACTTAATTCTTTTTTATAGTTTATTTTTATCACATCAAACCCATTAGCAAGAAAAAATTGCATACATGACATAATAAAATAACAGTGTTTTTTTAAGAATACAGAAAAAAGGGGAAAATGGAAAATTATCACATAGATAAGCATCTCCAAGGCATTTGACTAGATTGCTTTAAAAAAAGAGAAAGCAAGAAAGCCCTTTGTGATGCTCACTTATTAGGAACAAACATGTACTCTGTAATTCGAATGTAAAGACCACATACATCAGTAGTCTATTGTAAAATAGTAGTAGTTTTCCTTTGTTGTAAAGGAAATACTTCTACATCCCCCATGTGAAAAAAGTCTGCAATTCTTGATGCGCTATAAATATTAAAGGTGTAGTAAGACAAAACATATGTATCCTTATCTATAACAATTGGCTTCAAATCTTGTTAACAGTTATGCGTATTTCAGCCCACAATATACAGACAAGTCCGAACCATGCAAATTAGTGCTCAAACATTGCAAGTGCATCTCAAAAAAAAAAAAAAAGTTGATTGCAATCAACTCATTAAACATTCTGTGTCAAATAAACAGGAAATAAACTTTTCTATTATAAAAATCCCATTTTAAGATAAAAATAAATTTCACATTCTTTAAAGCAACTTATTGGTTTAGACAAACATACTCCTGAAATCAAAGAATGTAAAAACAGTTTCTTAGCCTTTTGGCTGAGATCAAGTCTAACAGGAACAGCTAATATTAATTTAATAAGTTTCCTTCAATTTTTTTTAATCAGCAGTGATTGTGGGTTTAGCGTTGTTAATTAATGCTGCAAAATCTGTATTAGCTTTGAAAAACTTCAGAAACAGCAATAGAATAATGTTCAAAGAACTCAAATAACAAGAGCTAAAGCTGAGTTAAACAGTGAAGAAGTAGTCTTGTGTAAATGTGGCTTAAAATTCTACCATCTGTTTTGTAGAACTAAGTTGTTCCAAAGTGATGATAATGTGATAATGGACCTACTAAAAAATAATGGCTTACTACAGCTTGGATGTTCACCTTTTGTGATACTCCAAGTGAGCAAAGAGACAATAAAATATTATAGGAATGCTATTTTATTGTTGTTATACCCTACAACAATGAACATCAAAGCAGGGTGATTTTGAGATTCTTTCTTTTACTTTTACTTTTTACCTTTTACTTTTCCAGAACTGAATTGCCTATTTTATCTTAACTATTGCCACATACCTTCTTCAAGATTAACCCTCTATACTGGGTTGTCCCACATGAGCTTTTTATGCAGAAAATGAGTCAAATGTGTATTTGTGATACAATATATTTCTTATGCATTTTATGGCATAAGTACGGGTACTGAAATAATATTACTACACAAACATATTTCCAAAATGTTGGCCAGAACTGCATTGGGGTGAAATAATAGCTTTCAGACTAATCTCCCCAAAAAAGCTCAGTTCTGATTTATCTTATTCAAACCAGTGACCAAAGATAAATGTTCAAGATGTACATAAATATGTGGAAAATCATATCACCTTTCTCAACAAGTAATTTTACTTTACAGTGAAAATCTTGAGATGATCCTGCCATAGAACTTAATATCCTATAAATTTACTTGAAACAATATGAAGAAATAAAAATGCTTAAATTAACCTGTTAAATTCATCTTAATCACTTTTCTCACAAATACACAAAGGAATCTAGACTATCTCAGATAGTAGAAATAGACAATATATTACATTGTGCAATGTGTTTTATTTAAAAGTTACTATTCTACTAGATTTATCTATCCAATATCATCTTGAATAAAAAAAAATTGGCAACATATTCCTGTTAAATTCCCTTTCAGCAGATATCTACACCAATAGCTACTGATTATGTACCATCAAGTTGATGCCAACTCTTAGTGACATACAGACCTTCTCCATGATGATCTGTCACTAACCTGGTCTTTCAGATCTTTCAATGGTGCACTCAATGCCACTGTAACTTTGTTTACCCACCTTGCTGCTAGTTATCCTCTTCTCTTTCCCAGCACTAGAACTTTCTCTAAAAAACTACATTATGTGTCCGAAGGATAATTTTCAGCTAGCTCAGCTGTACCTGGAGTAAGAAGAGTTGCTTTGTTTGATGATCCATTTGTTTTTTTTTTCTTACTGTCCATGGTTTTCTCAGGAGTCTTCTCCAACATCAAAATTGAAAAGCTTAAATGCTTTTATAATGCTTCTTCAAAATCCAACTTTAGCTATAATCTTTTGATTGGTGATGTTTGTCATATCTAAGTGATACCGCTTTATTGATTGTATTTAATGCATGCACCCAAGAAAATCTATTTACATGATGACTAAGAGCTGACACTGACTTGAGGGCCCATAATCAACAGATGATTATGTGTGTATCTGGCTTTTTTTAAAGGAATTCAAAGCAATGTAACAGGGAGAGACGGAGCCTCCCTTCAAAGCAATGTAATGGGAGAAGAGAGGGGTCTCCTTTTATTTTATAGCCACAACCGTATGAGGTAGATTGGGAGTCTATCTTTCTCCATTTAAAGTTATTTGGTAATTTCAGGGGCGGGGGTGGGGTGGGGGGTTCTGAAATTTGTCTCAATTAAATAGCTTAACACTATTCTTAATAGAATGATCAATATACAGGATTATTTCTTCTGATTTCAAAATTCTCTTATTTCATCTCATTTTAAAAGATACTTTCAATCTATCTATTTAAACAAATAATTTATACCAATATCTTATCAGTGTGGTAGAATATTTAAAAAGTAGAAAAATATCAACTGGAGAATGACATGATTCTGTAGAATGTTAACACAGAATTGAAAAGATTCACAGAACAAGATTGTTCATCCTTATGAATATATTGTATAAAATTATTTCTCAATACTTAGCACAAAAATATTTCTTATCAGCCGTAACTAGCTTTTCTAAAACCCAACTGAGTGTTTGACCCATATTTAGTCAAGAGGCATTTTTATCATAAATCACAGACATGGAAAATATTTTCATAAAATATTTAACATATTCAAATGCCATATATATTCTTACACTAAGATAAGATTAAAACAAGGTATTCAAACTGGAAAGCAATAGTTGCTGCAATGTTCCCATGTAAGAGTCATCAAGATTCTCCACCAAAGGATGGTATAATTCTTCAGAAACATTTCAGTACTTTAAGGCATTGTGAATTTACTCAAATGTGATTTTACAAAAAAATAATTATGAAAAATGTTGTAACAAACAATTTTATTTCAAATTTAGGAAACAGCTGTATTTGCTGTTGATAGATACCAAAGGAGTTACAACCTAATTTCATTAAAACATTGGTTGCAATTAACCAATATTTTAAAAATAAAATTTGCACAAGTATTATATGTGGCAATCCAATGTTCCATGAATACTTAAGTATCAGTATGGATTATATTTTTCTTTCTTGTTCCCACATAATTTAATCCATTTGTGCAGGTAATACAGGATTTCAGTCGCTGATTACAACCCATTTTCCACAAGGCTTTGTTCAACATTAAACTTTCATTCATTTGCCATTTTCCCATGTCTTATGTTTCTAGCTCATGTATTTATTCTTCTTTCAGAAGAAAGTCTTGATATTCATTTTAATAGATGAAGCTATGTATGCCTTTTCCACCAAATAATTTAGAAAATTCCTGTACAAAAGCAATTTGATAATTAAGAAATCAACAAAAGAATACAAACAAACTTAAGGGGGGCGGGTATCTCAAAGTACCAAATCAAATTACAATTGAAATATCAATGTTTTGTCTCTTACAGAAGAATAATCAGTTATGTGCAGAAATGTCACAAAATACTGTCATATCAAGCTAAAAATAATTGGGAAAGAAAACTGTTGAATAGCAAAAGCATTTACAAAATTATATATTCATTATTTCTACTACTTTCTCCCTCTTGCTGCAGTTCTTTACCATTTGAATATACCAATTTACAACATCAAATTTTAGGAAAAGGTAGAAGAAACATTGATTGGGAAGAGATACAGGAAAGTCCCAATGCGTACAGGCATGTCTGAAGATTCAATTTTTTTAAAAAAATGTATCCTTCAGAATTCCATGAAATCCATCCACAGTTCAATCTACTATCAATAAATTGAACTGCATTTAATTTTGGTTAAAAAAAAACTGTAATGTTTGGGAAAGGAGCACAAATTTCAACATTTAAAATTTGTATTCTGGCAATTTTTTTTAAAATTATATGCTACATTTCTGAGCACTCTAAAAATCTGGAGTGTTAAATGGTGTATGCAAAGCTGGCAATCAACCTCAAGTGTATATGTAGTTTTCCTCATATAAAGAGCAACAGGAAAATAAGCCTGTTTGACAATGCTTAAACCTAACCATCAGTATTGATAATATATTAGTCTGATTGGGCACAAATTAGGACTTTTAAAATTAATTTTGAAATCATACTCAAATTTGCAGCTGTATTAGATTGGAAGCAAAACTTATAAAATGTGAGGTATATAATATTGGCAAGGAGTCAGCTTGAATACTTTGTATAAGTACTTTTAATGTTGAGCAGTTGGATAGAGTTCCATTCAATATTTTGATTTTTGTAGCTATCAGTATATTTCTTTACTTTTTCAGACATGCACTACTCTTTGTATCCATTCAGATAATGTGACCTAATTTTAATTTTTGAGAGGATATACTTCAACCTAAGGTTGTAGGAAATAACAAAAGGACTATGGTTGTGACTCACTTTATATCAAGAAATTATAGGTCATGATTCACCATTTGGACAAATATTTGGAACTGTCTTGCCCATCTATCACTAGTATATATACCCAGTCATTTCTGCTGAGAGAATATGGTCTTAAATGTTTTTTTAAAGATGGCTAATCTATGCATTTATATTATGATTATAATAGTCAGATGGAAGGATAGTTATCCCACAAAAGGAATTTACTGTAAAGAAAACTTATATAAATGAAATTATAACTTTTTACTTCATAAAATATTGTGGTTCATTGGCTACCTGATCAAAAGAAATGATTGTGTGACATTGATGATATAAAGCCCTAAACTAATTGATGACTTCACCCAGTGGCTCTATGTAGAGCTTCAAAAATATGGGAGTATGTAGATGTAAGTATTAACAGTGTCATAACTAGCAACTGACATGCATTGGTATGCCCATGGAACACATCTGCTTCATGAGCTGCAGCCATTATTGGTTTGGTTTTGAGTGCAATTCAAGATGCTGGCTGTCACCTTTAGCATAGGACCTGATTACTTAAGGGATCACCTGTCTCTCATAACAACTGCCCAGGAAATTTGATGAAGTTCCTTTAATTAAATAATTTCATATTTCAGAATCCCTGAAGTATATTCCTATGTAGTCAGGTCAACTCTCTAGAATAGTCCACCCCACAGACCTATATAGCCCCATTCTATGTTGTTGTTTGGAACTGTGAAGATCTAGGTCTTCTACCCAGACCTTTGGTAAGGGAGAGCTTTCACTTTATCATGTTTGCCATCTTTTATCTTTATTTTTTATTTATTTTATTGCAATTTCTTTTATTGTTGTCAGCCACCAGAGTCAGGTAGCATACAGGTTTAATCAATTATTATTACAAAGCTTAAAACTATTTGTGCTGGGATAGTCCTTACCATTATAATTTTGTTATAATTAATAAAATTTGCTCATCCAGCAGTATACATTTCACTGCTGATGTTTTCAAATAGTGTTTATTGAATTATACTTGTTAAAATTAGTTTAGTATTGATTAGTGTCAAACATCATCGACCAGTGCTATAATAATGGTATTTGTTAAATTATGGAACCATAAAAGCTAAATACATTTCTAGTTAATTATTAGCACCAATACTAAACATTCAATGATTCATATGGCCATTTATTATTTTTAAAATGATCGATGAGACCAAAACAATGTAGTTATATTACTCTTATAACATGAACTTTTAAAACTTCTTGACACATTACATTATGTGGTATAATGAGATGCATGAGCATATTATACCACTTCACATAATTTAATATGTGAATGTGCAGAAGTAAAGTACGTGTAGTAAGCATTCAAACAATTCATGAGCTTACTACTTGCAGATTATATACACTAAACATTCATTTTAAATAAATGGGTGCTCAGAGGCACATGCTGTAACATCTGAGAAACTTACTTTCCTGAACTTTCACACAAGTGATGCAGTACTAATATGAAAACACTTCCTGCAGAATAATTCTTCTGTATTCCATGCACTTACAAAAACTCTATTCAGAATGTTTCCTTTACTGTAATATACAGTATTTCTTTTGTCCTGTGGAATTAGTTTGCTTTTCAAAAGAAAAGTCATCCAAGTTTCTGACTCCTTATATGACCTTTAAGCAGTCACCATTAATATTATCTTTTTATCTTAACACCATTAAGACCAGTCAATCAATGACTGAATACATCATGCTCCCAGGGCAGGATGGAACTCATGAAAACAAAAGATACTTAAACAAATTTCAAAGTAACGGTATTATGAAGTCATGGTTTTTTTGATATTATACACTACATTGCTTGTGATCATAAAGAGGTATTAAAGGAATGAAACTTTATTATGTTATTTCTTCCCATATTCTCCTGCTCTGTTGGGGAACACAGGCTTCTTTGAATGGTTGCTTTCTAAAATCATGCTACTGTCAAGTATTGATGGTAGAACAACCCAAAAAGGCTTGTGGAAAAAAGACAAGCAGCAATCCACCAAGTGAGAAATGAAAGGAGTCCTCTGAACAACAGTGGAGTGAAAATGTTCTTCAGGCTATCCAGAGCCATTGTAAGCTGTATTACGGTTACCTTCATCTTTCTATCATCAGATGATGATTCAGAGCTTACTGAACTGCTCTGTGTACTGTCCTCTGGGGGTAAATCTGAGGTTAATTCTGGATAAATGCCCCATGAATAGTTACCTACAGAAAAATAATTAACATTTTAAATCATTTTAATCACATGCTTCTAAGAACAAAACTGCATGCTTATTAGAAAATGCAAACAACATTTTTAATAAAGATAGAGACAACCATTTGAATCCTAAGACACTTGGTGCAACTTTTTTGATATTAATTCATGCTTCATGTTTTTTGAAAAAAAGATGAAATATTCATTTGGAAATATTTGGAAAGAAGAAGAATTAAAGAAATTTCCAGAAAAGATAGGCATTTCTCAACAAATTAAGCTTTTACAAAAATTATCTATGTTAATAGCAAGGGAAATGGAAATAAAAAAACAATTATGTAAAAAAAAATAAGTTTGCAAGTACCGTAAAACAGGGAAGTGGCTAGCATATAAATTACAAGAAGAAAATGATACTGAAATTACAAAAGAGAGATAGCAATAACACTTAAGACTTATATACTGCTTCACAGTGCTTTTTACAGCCCTCTCTAAGCAGTTTACAGAGTCAGCACATTGCCCCGAACAATCTGGGTCCCCATTTTACCAACCTCAGAAGGATGGAAGGCTGAGTCAACCAGCCTGGTATGATTTGATCTGCCAAACTGCAGTCAGCTGGCAGTCAGCAGAAGTAGCCTGCAGTAACCACTGTACCACAGTGGCTCCTATAGATACTATACTGATGACAATGTGGCATTCAAAAAATATTTCATCAATATTATTCCAATTTGTATGAAAAAAGTGACATATCTCTAAAAAAACTGATGAATATCTAACAAAACAAAATTTACCAAGGATTACAAAGAAACAGAGATAGATTCTGAAAACATCTATAAGAATAAGGGAAATTTCTAAAGTTATAAAAAAGATTAAAGTAGGAAAGGTTCCTGTACCAGATGAATTATCAGTTTCTTATGTTTTGATAAAATATCTTTACAATTTTCACAAAATATGATGAATACAGGGAGGAAAGATTGCAGAAAGGTCAATTAGAAAGAGGTCAATATAGCATTAATAGCTAAAGAAGGAAAACATTTGACTTGAAGACTACTCCATGCACAAATATGTAAAGATTCAGTTGTTACCCACAATGGAAAAATGCTTGATGAAGATCACAGAATTTGCTGAAATCACTAAATTGATTTCTTTAACCAGAGAGAAGATAACATCTGTGTTTATTATTGATTAGAGCCCCTTTATGGACTTTTTGCATAAAACAGAAAAAAATGAACTTATGATTTAGATTATAGAAAAAAGATAGTTACATGGTAACCAAAGAGTAACAGGTAAATTTATGATTGCACTTATAACTGCTGTAAAGAAGACTGAAAGCTACTGCTACCTGTACCATCATTCATTCATTCATTCATTCATTCATTCATTCATTCATTCATTCATTCGTGTGTGTGTGTGTGTGTCCTTTCTTGCACTTTAATTTATCTCTTTGATTTTTATATTAGTTTGTCTTAGTTTTTTTCTCCTATTTACAAAATTTTAATAATAATTATATATACATGAAATATGCCCTACAACCAGCAGCATTTCTGTTTCCGGTTGCACAGGGATACTTATAGCACATATTAGTTCAGAAATTAATGACTGGTGGGATGGAAATAGAGAAATGAATAACCAAGAAATTAACTTTTTGCACCTGCCTATGTCCTACTTTCAAAATGAACCCTCTGTAAATGATTTTTGCTCCTAATATAATTTTTCCAGTAACTACCCATAAGCATTTTATTTCATTTATTGAATATTTCTTACCTAAAGTTTTTAACAGAAGAGTCATGTGCAGCAACATAACCAGAGGTGCCACATATTGAAGAGCAATTATACAAAGATAATAAAACACTCTGGCCACCTGAAGTCAACAAAAATATTGCACAATTAGGGGTACAAGACAATACTATCATGTAAGTATCACAGCCAACAACACACACAGTTAATGGTATAACCACATTAAATACTTTTATTAAATGTGTTGACAATCAACCACCCAAGAGAGAAAGCCCAATACTCATCTGCTGGAAAGGAAGCAGATCTTAATTTTTCACTTCCTGCCCTGGGCCCACAGAGAATCAATAATTGTTCTCTCAAGAATTAATATGTGGACTCAAAACAGGAGTTAACAGAATGAATAAGCAGAAGGTAGTGCCACCCTAATCCAACCAGTCTTCCATTTTCTTTTCAATCCCCTCTCTATTAAGCATGCATTTCTAATCCTGAAAAAAATGGATTTTTCTGATTCCTCTTTTGACTCAATTCAATTGCACATAGTTTTGTAGCAATGCTGTTATAAAATGATCTTGTTCTGTAATCTGAAAAGTGAGTGATTTACATTAAGAATATATTTGCTGCTCATGAACACACATGGCTAACTTGTGAAAAGCAAGTAAACAGTGAACAATTTTGAAAAGCAAACTGTTTTGACACTTTCTCCTGTTACTTAGTTAGTTATTAAAGTCCAACCCAATCTGATCAACTCTGGGCAGTTTACAACAGTAAAAACAATAACAAAATAGATCATGTGATTCAAAAGGAAATCTACACAACCATCGATTAAATAACTGAAATTTCCCACAAAAAGTCTGGTGATAAAGCCAGATTTGAAGGATGCACTTCAGATGGTTTGAAGAGGATAGATGCCATGACACGGGCCACTTCCTGCTATGCTGTTTAATAGAATAGAATAACATAATTGGAAGAGACCTTAGTCCAACCCCCTGCTTAGGCAGGAAACCAGGTGTGGGATTCAAATTTTTAACAACTGGTTCTGTGGGCGTGGCTTAGGTGGTGGGCGTGGCTTGGTGGTCATGTGACTAGGTGGTCATGGCTTGGTGGTCATGTTTTTGGCTGGGTGTGGCCAACTCAATATCACTCACATCGAGGCACACATCTCCTCGCCTGGCCTCTCATGACTGTGGGGATGCTGCAACAATCGTTAAGTGTGAAAAATGGTCATAAGTCACTTTTTTCAGTGCCACTGTAACTTTGAATGGTCACTCCACACAAGCAAAGTATCAGCAAAGGAGGGGAAAAAAACTCCAGAGACATTCCTGAGACAGGAAGTCTAGTCCTGCCAAGAATGTAATAAGGGTTAATGGAGAGGCAGTTTCTGTAAGCAACACCAGAATGTTTCCTTCCTGCCTTCCTTACAGGATTAGGCCAGTAATTTCTCCTAACAACCGGTTCTCCGAACTGCTTAGAATGTTAACAAACGGTTCTAGTGAATAGGTGTGAACTGGTAGAATCCCACCCCTGCAGAAAACCCTACACCACTGCAGACAAATGGTTATTTTAATCTCTTCTTAAAAACTTCCAGTGTTGGAGCATTTACAATTTCTGGAGGCAAGTTATTCCACTGATTAATTGTTCTAATTGCCAGGAAATTTCTCCTTAGTTCTAAGTTGCTTTTCTCCTTGATTAGTTTCCACCCATTGCTTCTTGATCTACCCCCAGATGCTTTGGAGAATAGTTTGACTGTCTCTTCTTTGTGGCAGCCTCTGATATATCGAAACACTGCTATCATATCACCCATAATCTTTCTTTTCAAAAGACTAGACATATCTAGTTCCAGCAACCATTTTATATGTTTTAGCCTCCAGTCCCCTAATCATCTTTGTTGCCCTTCTCTATATTCTTTCTAGAGCAGGGGTGTCCAACCTTTCACCTTCCCTGGGTCACATTAGAAGATGAAAATTTGGTTTGGGCCGCACACAATTAAATTAAATAATTAATTAAATTAAATTAATAAAATAATAAAATAAAATAAAATTATTATTAATTATTAATTAAAAATTATTTATTTTTTATTTTATAATTTTCCAGCCAAATTTTGCGGGGTGGGGGGGAAGGGGGGGAAGAAAGCTCGCCCGCCTCACGCCTACCTCTCCTCCTGCAAATGCAGCAGCGGTGGCGGGGGCAGAAGCAGCAGCGGCGACGGGGGCAGAAGCAGCAGCGGTGGCGGCGGCAACAGCAGGTGGCGGGCGGGACTTTTGGGCTGCGGCTGCCCGCCTTTTCTGTTGCTCACCTCGCCCGCCTCGCGCCTACCTCTCCTCCTGCAAATGCAGCAGCGGTGGCGGCGGCGGCAACAGCAGGAGGTGGTGGGGCGGGACTTTTGGGCTGCGGCTGCCTGCCTTTTTTGTTGCTCGCCTCGCCCCGCCTCGCACCTACCTCTCCTCCTGCAAATGCAGCAGCGGTGGCGGGGCAGGACTTTTGGGCTGCGGCTGCCCGCCTTTTCTGTTGCTCGCCTCGCCCCGCTTCGCGCCTGCCTCTCCTCCTCCTCCTCCTCGCTGGATCTTTCATGAAGGTTGGGGTGGGCGTTGGGCCGCATTACGAGGCAACCTGGGCCGCATGCGGCCCGTGGGCCGCGGGTTGGACAAGCCTGTTCTAGAGTCTCAACATCTTTTTTACATCATGGAGACCAAAATTGGATGTAGTATTCCAAGTGTGGCCTTACCAAGGCTTTATAAATTGGTATTAACACTTCACGTGATCTTCATTCTATCCCTGTTTATGCAGCCTAGAACTGGTTGGCTTTTTTGGCAGCTGCAGCACACTGCTGGCTCATATTTAAGTGATTGTCTACTAGGACTCCAAGATCCCTCTCATAGTCACCACTATTGAGCAAGGTACCACATATACTGTACCTGTGAATTTTGTTTTCCTTGCCTAAATGTAGAACCTTACTTTTTTCACTGTTGAATTTCATTTTTTTAGATAGCACCCAATGTTCAAGTCTGTCAAGATCCTGAACTTCCGGTTTGTCGGCTTCGGCAGCGGCAGGGATTCGCGATACTGCGCGATCCCTGCAGTGCTAGCCGTCTTGGTGCCTCCGATCCGGATGGGTTTGGAGGCTGGGGCTGCCCCGTAGAGGCAGCCGAAGACAGGGGGGATCCGGAGAGGGGTTGCAGACCCCCTCCCCAGCCGGCAAATCACCCTTTTCTCAAGACGGTGGAGCGGCGGTCTGTAATGGCCGCCACAAAGAAGACGACAGCTGGGTAAGACTGTGCAGGAGGAAGAGGGAGAAAGTTTGTGAAGAGAAAGTTTTTCTTGGCTGACCCAGGACTTTAAGACGCACCTAACATCCTGAAAGCTATGACTTTTTGAATGATATTTTGTTTCCAGAGGAGAATTTCAAGCGGCAAATTCGAGGTGCTGAAAGGAAAGTTTACTCTCCTTCCCTATGGAATCAACAAATGGATATTGAGAAACCTGTCTTTTTATAGAAGGTAAAAATTTGGCTTCTTGTGATAAGTGGGAAGGGAGAGGACAAAAAAAAATATTGAGATCTTGTTGGAGGAGATGCCTTGAAGATTTTGAGACTAGAAATCAATTGCAACAAGGCTTTAAAATACAGATTGGGCTTTTCTTTTCTTTTTATTGATATTACCCCAGGAAGAGAAAGTGAGAACTTTGTGCTTTGCTTGGACTGATTGATGACTCTGGGACTTTGGGACTGTTCTAACTTTTGAAACATCTTGGTTGTTTTAAGAAGAAGGAAAAAAAGAAAAGATTCACAATGGCTTTACCTGTTGATGAACTTAGAAAGAAATATGGAAAAATAAAGAAAGAAGGCAAGGACGCTGTGAAAGAAGCCTTTCATTTTTTAGAAATGGCGCTTGCTATTTATCAGCAAACACAACAACAGATGGAGAAAGCGGAAGAAGAAGAAGAAGATGCCATCTTTAATGAATCCAAAAATTTAATTAAGAAAGAAAGGAGAAAGAGAGGAAGGAAAATGAAGGACTTAAGACTTAAAAAAACACCCAAGAAAGAGAAAAATAAGATGCAAAATCACCACAATGTTGGAAAGCAAAAGAAAAAAGGAATACAACAGAGAGGGGAAGCTAACAAGGCAGAGGTTGGGGGGGGGGTAAAAAGGTCAGGTGGGATAAGAAAGGAAGGGAAAAGGGGGGGGAAAGCCACAAAGGTTTGAAACAAGATGGGAACAAAGGGTAATGTATAACTTCTTTAAAAAAGAAGATTCTGCAAGGTACATAAGATGGTATTGTAGTATTTGTATTAGAAATAGAAAACGAGAATGTTATAAGAATTAATAAAAGATTAAAATATTGAAATGTTTAGTAATGATAGACTTTAAAATTTAATAAAATATTAAAGGGAATGTTTAGAATATTGAGTTTAATTAAAGAGTTTAATTGACTATTGTGTTGATGTTATTATAAACTTATTACTGTAGCATTTGTTTTTGAAATAGATAATTGGAATGTTACAAGATTCAATATTTAGATTTATTATTTAATTATGTATTTAATCATTTTGGATTTATTATTTTTTCTTCTTTTTAAAAGTTAGTAGGTAGAATGTACTAAGCAGAATCAGATTGGGTACTAGGCGTTATTTTAAATGTTAATTTAGGGGGACGATAGAAAGGCATCATACTCTGATTAGTGATTCCAGGAGAAATTCTTTTTTTTTTTACTATAGGGAATGAGATAAATGGATAATTTGGGAATGGACAAAAGATACAAGCACAATGATTTAAATTAAAATGAATTAAATAAAATAGAATTAAGAAGAGTGAAAAGCGGGGAGAAGCTATATAGAAGATATAGAATGGTAAATAAGATAGGTAATGGTATATAAGATGAGCATGAATTTAATTGAAGTCCATATAGAGAAAGGTAATCTGGGGCCAAGTTACTTTCTTAAAAGAAGTTTTATGTTTTTGTGTTTTGTGTGTTTATGTCTGTGTGAGAATTAATAAAACCTTGGAGGAATGTTGGATGAGAATAACGGTAACCAAGTCAGAGAGAAATGAGGATGATAATTATAAATTGGATAAATATAGGAAAAAATAATAATAATAATGAAATTGAATAAGAATAAAGAGAAATAATGAGAAATTTGCTAAGAGATATTTATATGTTCATATGGAAATGGTGTAAAATAGAATTATGTTGTATAAAATAATGTTTTATTCGACTTGTAAAATTTATAATGGAAAGAGGTTTTATGTATTCAATGGTTAATGATGGTTTGTTTATCTTTAAAATTAATAAAATTTGTTTCAAAAAAAAAAAAAGTCTGTCAAGATCCTTCTGTATCTTAAGCCTATCTTCCGGAGTGTTGGTTATTCCTGCTAGCTTGGTGTCGTCCGCAAATCTGATGAGTTCTTCATCTATCCCTTTGTCCAAATCACTGAATATGTTGAAGAGTACTGGGCCTAAAGCAGAGCCCTGGGGTACCCCACTGCATACCTCCCTCCATGTAGATGCAGTTCCATTGAGGACTACACATTGAGTGTGGTTGGTCAGCCAGTTACGAATCCATCTGGTGATGCTGTCTAACCCACTTTTTTCTATTTTATCAAGTAGTAGGTTACAATCTACTTTGTCAAATGCCTTACTGAAGTCCAAGTAAATTACAGTATATTGACAGCATTTATTTGGTCCACTAATTTTGTCACTTTGTCAAATAATGCAATAAGATTTGTCGAGCACGATCTGTTTTTGACAAACCCATGTTGGCTTTTGTTTATTACTTTGTTTGCTTCTAGATGTTTGCTGATTGGTTGCTTATCTTTTCCAGAATCTTCCCTGGTATTGAGGTCAAGCTGATAAGTCTGTAGTTTCCTGGATCTATTCTCTTTCCTTTTTTGAATATGGGAACCATATCAGCTCTTTTCCAGTCCTCTGGCAGTTCCCCAGTGCTCCAGAATCTTTGAAAGATATAGTGCAGTGGTTCTGAGATCACATCTATCAGTTCCTTCAGAATCTTGGGGTGTAATCCATCTGATCCCGGTGATTTGAACTCGTCTAGCATAGACAAGTGTTCACTTACCATTTTCTTCCCTATTTTAACTTGTGTTCCTAATCTGCTTTTTGTGGTGCTGTTTTTGATAGGTTGGACTGTTTTTCCCCTTGTGTAAAAGCAGATGCAAAAAATGAGTTAAGTAGTTCTGCTTTCTCCCTGTTGCTTGTCACCTTCTTGCTACTTTCTCCCAGCAATGGACCAATTGTTTCCTTGACTTTTTTCTTGTTTTTAACATATTGGAAGAAGCTTTTTTTATTATTTTTTACTTTTGTCACAAGCCTTTGTTCGTTGTGAGCCTTAGCTTTCCTCACTTCATCTTTGCAGGCTTGGGCTATTTGCTGATATACTGCCTTAGTTATGTGCCCCTCTTTCCATTTTTTATACTTGTCCTTTTTTGAACCCAAGCATGCTGTCTCTGTCTGACCATATGGGAGGGACAGAGACTATAGGAGATAAGTAATCCCTCAAGTCAAAGGAAAGAAATTAAGAGTTAAGGAGGTACTCTCAATATTTTAAAAATCCTTCCAACTTCTCCCAAAACATTTACTTTTATTCTAAAAGGGATAATATTTCAGAATGCTCTTATATTTGCTGTTTCTTATTTAAAATGGAATTTCATGTGTTATTTATATCTAATCTCTTTTTCTAAATTGAAAAAGACAAAGGAAGCTACACACAATTCTATTTATATAAAAATATATAAAAATACTTGCATACAATTTTATGAAATAGAGTATATTAAAAATATAACCATTTTTAAGAAAACAATAGTAGTATCACTCAAAATTAATGAAAGATTAAATTATCAGTCTTACTGCCAGACTAACTTAACCTTAAAAGTAACTAAAATAATATTGTCAGGGTTTCTAGAAAAACACATCAAATTCTGCCTGTTTAATTTTAAAAAATAGCATCATGCTGATTAATTAAAACTTAAATGGCTTGTTAATATATATTTTGATTATTGTAACCTTAGGCTTACCATTTTCTGCAATTCAACAGTACTTATTCTTCCAACTTCTTTTTTCATTTGATCCACACATTTCTGTGCTAAATTCAGATAGGCTTGGAGATGGCTGCGCATCATGGCTAACCTCAAAGCACATAGGAGAATTATAATCCACAATCTTAGAGTATCAAATGTAGCTTCTGACATTCTGTAGATTAAAGAATGAACACAGAAATTTTCTAAATATCTTTCCACACACCCCATACCTCACACAAGCACACATGGAAGCACTGTTGTAGTAATACTGGGGAGAAGATGGAAATGGCAGATGGGAACGTGTTCCTGTGAGAAAGCATAAATGAGAGGAGAGAAATGTGGATGTATCAAAAGAAATCAAAGAAAGGAGAACTGCTTGTGCCTCCAGGAAGGGCTGAATGGATAGAGATAAAAATAGAGAAGAGGAGTCCTTTGCTTTCCTTCAGAAAGATTGAAAACATTTGTCCTAAAAACTAAGGTTATTCTATTCTAATTTTTAAAAATAAGAATATAACTACAAAAATATTACATATTAAACATACACTTATTACTAGGTTTAAAAATAAAGATTTCCAAAGCAGCTTACAAAGGCACATTTTCTTTTCCTAATGGTGGGTTCGTAATATAATCCTTGGTAATTGGCTTTACCCATAACAACACCATAAGCAGAGGTGCCAGGAAGTTTATATGAAGCAGAGTTCTGGAAGAGACAGAAAGCAAGATAAACACATTGTATTATTACAGAAAAGGGGTATTTCTAAACTATTCTATATTGAAAGCAAGAGAAATAAATACTAGTCTTACTGATTTCTGCTATATTCTATGTTGATTTTTTTAATGGTTTCTAAAGAGCTTGAGAATACCTTAGAATTCCTTGTAAGCTTATCAAGTTGTCTTGTGTAAAATGAATAATACAAATTAACTCCCTAAGCCTAATTTGTTTGCCATTACCAAATATTCCCTAATATATACAACTGCAGGAAAGTTTGGAAGCTTGCCCCTTTGAACAAGGATGCTGTGAATGATTACATATATAGTCCTCAACTTATGACCACATCGAAGTCCAAAATTCAAGTGAATTTAAGATGTTGGTAATGACATTTAAAGCCTACATGGCACATTATTTGAGGGACTAACCTAGGTTACATCTACCCATCCTATCAGGTTTGGTGGGAATGGTACATTAAGGGTCCCATCCTTTAAGGAGTATCATCTGGATAAGGCAGAACAACAGTTTCTGCCATGGCACTTACCCTTTGAAATATCATTTTTCCCCAAGATCAGATTAATCAAAGATAACACACTAATGGATAATAGGAGAGGAGAAAAAATAGCACTGTATTCAGATAACTAAAATGCAGAGGGGTGAACAAATGAGTATCTGGATGGAACTCATCAGTTTAGTCCTCAACATTTTAGGTATCCAAACATAGTCCTATTTTATTCCATACTCTCTTAATCCATTAGTGTGTTTTCTTTTAAAATTGTTCATGAATTTTTAACTGCATTTTAATAAGATTTTAAATTCATTTTAGAAACACATTCTGAAATTTGGAATAAAACAAAGCCATGTTATAAGAATAATACTACTGAGAGTGGAGAATACACTTTAAGTTGAAATCTATACACTTTTAACTTACTGGGTGATTTTTTTGGTTGTTAAACTCAAAGCATCAAGATGCATCTGAGCCAGCCTCAAACCAGGGAACGTCAAAAAAGCTCCAATAAGTGAACAGAGGATAGCCAGGAAAAATTTGAAGGTTAGCTTAGAAACAGGACCCCTAAAAGAGAAAAAATGATAATTAGCTTCTCTAACATTTTAAAAGTGTTTTTTTCTACTAACAATGCAGGTGACTGAAAGTGAAGCAAAATAAACAAAAAACTTATATAATTGAAAATTGGAAATATTACACCAACTTATTGTTACAAAGTAGCAAAAGGCCATATTTGCACAGTCTTTAAATACTGGCTCCCATCTAACAAGCTATGTGTCTGTCTCCTGCGTCCTAAATTTCACCTGAATCTAACAGAATTTTCTTCTTGGCAACAAATTGATCCTGCAATCATGTAGAGGCTTCTACTTATGCTCAAGATGTTGGTGTTCAACTTTAAATCCATTCATGGCATGGGACTAAGGCAGACTACCTCTGCCTCATTTTACCTGCCCACCTCACCAGGTCCAGCAGAAAAAGTATGCATAAGTTCAATTGCCTACATTTAGTGGCCCTAGACAGCAGGTTTTTCTGCAGTGGCACCCGCTTTGTGGAATATTCTCCCCTCTACGGTGAAGTTGGCCACATCTCTTCTGGTCCTCTAATAAGTCCCTTAAGATTTAGTTGTGGTAAGTCTTGGGGATCCCAGGGGACAAGTGACTTAGTGAAGTGGTAACATCTTTCTGCCTACTTTTTATTTTAGGTCAGTTTTTCTATTTTAATTGTTAATATTCTGATGATATTTCTTGCTATAACTTGTAAGCCATCCAGTTGCTTGTTCTGCAAGATGAGTGGCTATATATATTAGACAGATGATAGATAGATAGATAGATAGATAGATAGATAGATAGATAGATAGATAGATAATATAAGATGGATGGAATGGATGGAGGATAGGTAGATTGGATAGACAGACAGACATAGACTCAAATAAAACTATTTTAGATCTTACACTGAAAAGAGACAGGGGTAAGGGCTTCCCATCAGATTCTTCCCCATTATGTATCTTACATATCTTCTGATGAAAATAATCAGGAGTTTTTATTGACAAATTCAAATACAAAAGTCCTTCTAATTGTGTTCTGTGCTAGAATAAGTAAGCATGGATACAGGATACTTTTGCTATCAACTAAAAAAGTTGTGGAGTACTGGTGCTTATCTAACACAAGAACATATTAATGTGTCAAAGACCAAGAACCAGAAGCCTTAAAAGATTGGATCAGAAACCGAATCATAACCGAGCATTCTTAGCAGGCACAAAATACTGGCAGAATTTGAGAGGGAATAAAATAAAATGGGCCACATAATAGAAAAGTAAAGGGTGGGGGGGAAGGCAGGAGTAACTGATAGATCTTCTATTCTAAACTATTTTATACTGTGATATTTAGCTGAACACCCAATTAATAATAATTTAATTTATGATATTTCTAATTTGCCCAATAATTGAAATTGTTTGTTTGCATTATACATGTCATTATTATTTTATATAAAAATACATATGTTTATGTTTCCATGTAAGCAAACAATGACAGGATTTCTGCATTTAAGATAGAAGCAACCAAAATTATTTTCCTGAACAGAATGTAAGTTTTTGACATACTTTCAGATATTGCAGACGTGATTCTGAATTAAAGGATCCATAATCTTGAAAAATGTTACAAGGAGAATATTTTGATGATAATATATTTTCAACTTTAATATTACGTTTTATACTTACTGGGATTCCAACCCTTGTTTTTCAAAAAATTGCACTGCACTTTCTGAAAAATTGGAGAAACCTGTAGAGAATGTAGACAGTAACCTTAAAATATTAGGTTGCTAATGAGGAAAAACTAGAATAGTTTTAAATAGTTAAGCAGAAATATTAATTCAGCTAGGCATAATCTAGAACATCATTTGTTATGTGTAAAATCAAAATGCTTTTTGAAAGTGCAACACATTATTATTATAAAATAGCACCATTATTACAAAAGAATATAGTCTAATTGAATTTAATAGTTGTGAACTCTTAACATAAGAATATTTATAATTTGCATTAAAATATTTCATGCCTGTAATAGTAATGGAAAAAAATTATGAAATAGAAGATTTGAAAACAAAAAATATTGGCATTTTTAAAAATGATATTACCTATAAAATATTTACTGTTAAAATTGCTAAGTATTTGTCCATATTAACATAAAAATATTACCTGATTCAAGTCCAAACTCCAAATAGTTTTCCGTTACAATCAGAATTACCATAGCTTTGACAAAGAAAAAGAAGCCAAATGTTACACAGACTGATCTTTCTCCTCCCTCTTCAACTTTAAAGTAGTGTGTAGTTAATGAGAACAATATTTTGCTATATATAAATGTCAAGGAATTTTTTTTTCATATAATTCTAAATAAAGATCTTTGAAACCAAATACTAACATTGGAGAGGTAGGCCTATAGGGAAAATTATAGACATTGTCATAAATTAATGTTATCTAAGATATTCTGGACTGTATACAAACAGGTTGTAA
This sequence comes from Notechis scutatus, assembly GCF_049901735.1. Taxonomy (NCBI): domain Eukaryota; kingdom Metazoa; phylum Chordata; class Lepidosauria; order Squamata; family Elapidae; genus Notechis; species Notechis scutatus. The sequence goes on along the minus strand of NC_142010.1, from coordinate 229,260,186 downwards.
TAAATCATTGCAACATTTTAAAAAACCAATAAACTGTCTTGGCATGTACACTAGGCTTAAAAGAAAACCTCACTAAAATCAAATCCATTTTATATCCAAAGAAGATTGGAACTTGTTTTCCATTCGTCAAAATTTTAAAAATTGGATGCTGTGGAGAAAAAAAGACTGCATTCTTGGGGAATAGCATTGGGAAGAAGGAATAGTATCATGTGCATGTCTTCAGAAACCAGCTATTATGTGGAACATGAATTCTTCTGGGGGGAAAAACCCTTAAGCCCTAATATGTTAAAAATGTACCATAAGAGGAACTTCTGTTAAGGCAACGGCAGATTGAAAGTGAATTTGCTTTTAGCCGCGCCAACAACAAACATGGGAGAAAGTAAAGTCATGAACTACTCTCTGGATAAAGGAAAGGACTTGGGATCACTGAGAGTGTTCCTTAAAGATGTTCCCTGTGATGAGATTTTGGTCTCTGGTGGGTTTTAGAGCTCTGGGATTTGGAAGAGACAGCTTTGCTCGAGCCACAGTTTGGAGCCTTCAAGAAGTGTTGGATTTGTCCCCTTCCTCTCTTGATCTTCTTCAGTAGAAATGGCTTGTAAATTGCTTTTTTTATATTAAGATCTTTCAGAATAACAAGTTTCATTATACTGGATAATTTCCCTTCACTTTGTAGTGAAAAAAAGCTTTAAGTAAATGTAAAACCTAAAGAAAAAAATTATTTGGGAAGAAGCAGCAAAGATTAAAATGTTGATTTTAGTTTTAAATAGTCTAGAGGCCAAATTGTAAATAAGAATTTGAAATACTTCCTGTGGTTTGCTAAAATCTTATTAAAATATATACAGATTTTAAGCTTAACTGTAAGAAATTTTTGCCTTGGAAAAATATGCTAAATGAGAGGAAAAGATGACAAAAGGAGACCTTTTAGGCTGGTTAACCTAGGCAGATTCATTAATACAGAATGGAGAAAAAGTATTTTAACTCTAGAAGAAGTCAAGGATATTTGCTAACTATGTAGCCAGAAACTTCTCTTTAGACTATCTAATACAATAAAAATGTGCTTAAAAGAGATAGAAGAGGATATAACTGAAAATCAGAATGAATGTCTGTGGAGATTCTCAATCATCCAGATCATGGTTGTCCCAAACTGAAGAAGTCTTTTGGATTAGAAGTGAAAAATGTTCAAAGAAACAAAGAAAGCCCAGTTGTCTTTTGGGACATAAAATTAGACTGTTTTGGATATGGATTTAAAATGGATAGGCTACAAGAAATATATTGGTAGACATTTTACAGAACTTACAGATGAAAAAGGTGGATGTTTTAGTAGTTAAAAGGGACACATAAATAATAAACTAGAAGTGTTATTTGGACATGTGGATTTTAGCTCAGGAAAGTGACTTGGACAATTTTCTTATTTTGGATTCACAACAGAGATGTGTTAAGAAGAAATTCCTGTGAAAAGACAAGGAGAAAGAAGAGATTGATTTTGGGGATATGGTCTAAAAAGAATAATCATTGTTGTTGTTAGTCGCAGTCATGTCCAACCCATTGTGACTCCATGGACGTTCCTTCAGGTTTTCCTGTCCTCTACCATCCCCCGGAGTCCATTTAAGCTCACACCGACTGCTTCCTAACAGACAGAAAGCAGCAGGTGAAGCTAGACAGGATCATATCTGATAACTGTACAATTAGCACAGCCACCCCACCCCCCCACATGGTTGTGTGCTTTCTCCACTTTTCTTCTCCCCATATACCTATGACTTCATCTCAAATGATCCATCTGTTAAAATACTGAAGTTTGCAGATGATACAACAGTGATTGGTCTCATTCGAGACAACGAATCTGCATAGACAGGAGGTTGCCTCGTGGTGTAACCGGAACAAACTGGAACTGAACACACTCAAAACCGTAGAAATGGTGGTAGACTTTAGGAGAAACCTTCCCATACTACTACCTCTTACAATACTAGTCAACACAGTATCAACAGTAGAGATCTTCAAATTTCTATGTTCTATCATATCACAAAACCTAAGATGGACACCTAACATCAAAAACATCATCAAAAAAGCACAAGAAAGAATGTTCTTTCTGCACCAACTCAGAAAGCTCAAACTGTCCAAGGAGCTGCTGATACAGTTCTATAGAGGAATTATTGAGTCTATCATCTGCACCTCTATAACTGTCTGGTTTGGTTCTGCAATCCAACAAGACAAACACAGACTTCAGAGAGTAATTAGGATGCAAACAAAAACAATTACTACCAACCTGCCTTCAATCGATGACCTGTATACTGCACGAGTCAAAAAGAGGGCTTTGAAAATATTTACAGACCCCTCACATCCGGGATATAAACTGTTTCAACTACTACCCTCAAAACAACACTATAGAGCACTGCACACTAGAACTAGACACAAGATTTTTCCCGAATGCCATCACTCTGCTAAACAAATAATTCCCTAAACACTATTCAACTATTTATAAAGTCTGAACTACTATTACTATTAATCTTCTTAGCACTCTTTATCACCCCTCCCCTCCCACTTGTGACTGTATGAGTGTAACTTTGTCGCTGTATCTTTACAATTTATATTGACTGTTTCCTAGTATGATTTGATTGCTTATTGTACCCTATACTATTATTAAGTGTTGTACCTGATGACTCTTGACGAATGTATCTTTTCTTTTATGTACACTGAAAGCATTTGCACCAAGACATTCCTTGTGTGTCCAATCACACTTGGCCAATAAAGATTTCTATTCTATTCTATTCTGTTCTGTTCTATTCAGTGATTCCATCCAGCCACCTCATTCTGTCACCCCGTTCTTTTTCTCTTAATCGTTCCCAGCATTAGGCTCTTCTCCAGTAAGTCCTTCCTTCTCATTAGGTGGCCAAAATATTTTGAGTTTCATCTTCAGGATCTGGCCTTCTAAAGAGCAATCGGGGTTGATCTCCTGTAGGACTGACCGGTTTGATTGCTTTGCAGTCCAAGGGACTCGCAGGAGCCTTCCCCAGGACCATAGTTCAAAGGTCTCAATTCTTTGGCACTCAGCCTTCCTTTTGGTCCAACTTTCACAGCCATAAATTGCAATGGGGAAAACCCTAGCCTTGACTATATGCACTTCTGTTGGCAGGGCGATGTCTCTGCTTTTTAGTATGCTGTTGCATTCAGACTTTTGAAAGTAAAATTAAGGTTTACAAAGTTGGCTTATAGCAATAGCAGTAACACTTATATACCGCTTCAGAGCTTTACAGCCCCAAGAGATTTACAGAGTCAGCATATTGCCCCAACAATCTGGGTCCTCATTTTACCGACCTCAGAAGGATGGAAGGCTGAGTCAACCTTGAGCCTGGTGAAACCCGAACTGCCAAACTGCTGGCAGCTGGTGATCAGCAGAAGTAGCCTACGGTACTGCATTCTAACCACTGCACCACTGTGGTTCTTATTCAACCAAGATTAAGATATATATGATTCTTTTCTTTACTAGCAGTTTTAATGTTTTTTTCCTGGATTAGAACTGAACAATGAGGCTATTATTTTAGGTAAAATATGAGAATAAAGCAAATTATGTTGCATTTTTTAGAAAAAATAACAAGCTATACTATTGAAATTGAGAAGAGATGAAGAGAAGAATTGATTTGATAGATTAAAGACTAAAATTTTAAATATGTTACTTCTAATGGCGCTAATGATTTTTTCCCTTAAGTTTGATGAGGTTTTGATAGATTTTTTTACAGATAGAAACAAAGAACACGTTTTTTCCTTTATATTTTTATAAAAAATGACAAGGTACTATGTAAGCAAGGAAAAATATTACACTGTTTTGTTTAAACTTAATATATAATTATTTTTTGTATTTCTTAATGGACTTTTAATAAATAAAAGATAAGAAATGAGATATGGATTAGAGATTTGTAATTGAACTATTAAAATATAACTGAAAATGTACCTGTCTTAATGAAGGAATTTCTTTTTTTTTTTTTGTTTTCCCATTTTACATATTTTCCCTCCCCTCTTTTTCTTTTGTATATTTCTCTTGTTTGCATTAGTTTTAACTTTGTATTTTTAAACTTCAGTAAAAACTATTAAAAATGTACTGTAAGATAATATAACTAACTTCTTTCATTTAAGAATTATAATTAGGCCCTTCAGGTTTAATGGAAACATTAGAAACTCAGCAACTATATGTTTTTGAATAATTGTATATTTTCAAACTTAAGCAATATTGGTTAAAGGAAAATTAAGCAGCTCTATTAGCTTATTAAGAATAGTTTATTAGATTAGATTAGAGATTAGATTATTAGAAACTACAGTATTTAACAATATCAGGGGGCTGAATGTATAAATGAGACATAATGGTCTATTTTACTTTTATTAATCATAGTATGGTCCTTTTAAAAAGATTTTTAAAAGTTTTAAATTATAGCATGAAGAAACCCTTGACCCTTTTAAACAAATAAGAAATTTAGAAATTACTGTTATATGGATATTATGAAATTATAGCTTTTAAAATATAAAGTAATTGTTCAACTAGTTCCAACAAAAAACTGTATGACATCAAAACTGATAATATATTTTTATTGTAATACACTAAGACTGAATTCAGATTCATAAAAAATACCTACATGCTTTGTGGATTGGGGCTTCTTCAATCTAGGAAGAGTTTCAGACTAGAGCATTTTGTTTTATTTATAGTCAGAATTGAGTAAGCAATCAAAAGTAACACTAGTGATCCCTCCTGAATGTATCAGCTATAAAAACACACACTAAAGTAAAATCAAGCCCTATCTCTCTTCTTTTTGCTGCATATTTTAAGACAACCACTGAATAATCTGCTGTTAGCCAGAGCTGACATAGAAGACAAGTTTCCATAAGGAACCTACATTAACAAATGCAATGCAATGCCTAAGAGGTAAACAGAAACAGGATATGGATTATAGAAATTGAGAACTAGTTGCCACAACTTTTGCAGAAGAAATGGGTCATGAACATTCAGAGGAAGAAAAAATGATACTAAGTATAAAGACAGCAGTTCTCTAAAGAATAGAGGAGGTGTAGTAGTTTCCTGAAAGAAGACAATCACAGAAGGGTAAGATGATGGTTCTCAAATTGCGGTCATATGGCCCCTTGACTATTTAGATTATTTCAAAGGCCAGAGATTAAAAACATGTCAGAGATGAAAAACACACAAAAAAAGAATTTTATACTGCAAATACTGTCTTTCTAATGCCAGAAAACAAGATAGTCCATATCTAGTAATGGGACCTCGAATGGGACACACAATAAAAAGCAGCTTAGAAGGGGGATCACAGGCAAAAAAAATGAGAAACATTGGTCTAAGAGTTGCTATTATGAGGACTGGAAACATACATGTCCCATGCAATATACTATCTGTGGAAGAATCACCTCTCCTCAGCTATTCTGACTAATTTCTACTGCTGCACAATTGAGAGCATCTTAACTCGCTGTATCTCAGTTTGGTATGGAAATTGCACTATAAAAGAAAAAAAGGCATTACAGAGGGTGGTGAAAACCGCCCAACGCATTATAGGGATTCCACTTCCTGCCACTGTGGACATTCAGAGGAAACAATGCCTGCGTAAAGCCCACAGCATCGTTAAGGACCCCTTCCATCCAGCCCACAAACTGTTTACTCTTCTTCCATCTGGGAGGAGGTTCAGGTGCCTGCAGTCTAAGACCAGCAGGCTTAGGGAACAGCTTTTACCACACAGCGGTTTCCTTGCTGAACTCCTCAGTTCGTTTGTCTCCACACATATGCTGATGCTTCCCTTAATAATATATGATGTATTTTGTATAATTCTCTGTGCATTTGTACTTATATTCAATGTGTCCATAAACATTTTGTACAGTTGTATATGTTCATATATGTGCAGTCACACTTATCCTTGTGTGCTCGTGTACATACATTTTGTTGTGTTTTCCACTGACATATTCATAGATGCCTTGCATATTTGCACACATATATTTATATTTTACTGTTGTTTTGCACTTCTGGTTGGATGCTAACTGCATTTCGTTGCCTGTATCCATGGGAATGACAATAAAGTTGAATCTAATCTAATCTATCTACCAGAAGCTTTGAGCAACAGGTGTTTGAAGGATTTTGCGTAGTTATTTTTTGAATATAACCTTTCTAATGTATGAGGAATTAAAGCTTGTATTGATAGAAAATTATGGTCTGAAAGCTTTAGCAGTTCAAATAGACCTGAGTATTTAATAGTAGCATTTAGATATTTAATAGATGCTTTATTTGAGGCTAAACTAACAAATTTAATTTTACCCAAAAATAATCAATGTACTAGTATTGGCAATATACTGTATATGATCTATAAAACAAGGAATTGAAATCTTAGAAAATCAGTAAACTCGAGGCTTATCAAATATTGAATATACAGTATTTCTTACAATTTAGAGATAAAGTTCATTCATTCATGAAAACAAATTTTGTTTTTACTTAATTCTCACAATGTCTTCAAAAGAAGACAGCAGATATATTTATATTGGCACAGTAAAATACCTGAAGAGTCTTTGACTGATAATGATTTGGTCCTATTCTTTTAGTCTCAAAGCATTATAGTTAACACAATTATGGGGAAGTTTAATATTTAAGAAATCAGCAGCACAATGATATTATAACACTAATAAAAGTAAATTCCTTGTACTTTACTTATATATTTGTTTTTTATTTTCTTTTGTTAGAGATTAGAGCAGAATTCCAAGTATGTATTTGTATGTAAGCAAAAGGAGAAGCAATAAAAACACCTCTCTCACACTGCATGTGAGAGAACATAAATGTATTTTGGTGTTACCTTGAGTCAATTGGGAGAGGGTCATGTTTTAACCCATATCCAAAGAAAATTAAAAGAAAAGTCTAAAATACCAATGTAATTCATAGATAGTAATCAGCCACTTCACTTTTGCTATTATACAGTAAAATCAGTGTCTCTATCTGAAGTGGCCTATATAGCTCAGCATGAAACAGAAGTCATAGTTATGAAATGTATATTGTAAAAGAAGCATTTGTGAGCAGATAGGATTGTACAATACAATCACAATACAGGTAGTCCTCGACTTACAATGATAATTGAGCCAGTATTTATGTTGCTAAGTGAGACATTTGAGTTTTGCCCCATTTTAGAACCTTTCATACCACAGATATTAAGTGAATCACTGCAATTGTTAAGTTGCTAAGTGAATTTGGCTTCCTGGTTGACCTTTCTTATCAGAAGGTTGCAAAAGGTGATCGTGTAACACCAGGACAATGCAATCTTCATAAATATAAGTCAGTTGCCAAACACCTGAATTTTGATCACGTAGCCATGGTCATGGTCATAAGCAGAGGTGGTATTCTGACCAGTTCTGGAGAACTAGTAGTGTTCAGAGAAGCGGCAAATACCACTTCTGACTGGCCTTCCCCCCATCTATACTCTGCCTCTCGAGTCCCAGATGATCGGCTGGGTCTTCTTTTGTGCCCTGCACAGGAGAATGGAGCTGGAAAACAGGTTAATGGGGTGGGGAGGGAATGGATTTTGCAGGAACCTTCCCTTGCCACACCCACCAAGCCATGCCTACCAAGCCACGCCACACCCACCAAGCCACGCCCAAAGAACTGGTAGTAAAAAAAAATTGAATCTCACCACTGGTCATAAGTGTGAACAATAATCATAAGTCACTTTTTTCAGATACTTGGCAATGGTCTCAAATAGGTAGGTAGGTATGTGTATACGTATACACACACACACACACACACACACACACACACACACACAAAGTTTTATATGAAAGTTGGTATCTTCCAAATACCATGGATTACAGTTCCAAGACAGCAGGAAAATTCAAAGAAAAAACTATGCTACAGAATTCAGGTTAGAGTATAATAATAAAATACCGTTACATAATTACCCTTTCCACAATTGTTTTAATAATAAGGTATTAAAATCAAGCACAATCATTTTGAAGGAACATCAAAAAAATTAGATAATTTTAGACTAGGTGGCTATAAAGTGTTTTATACAACTTATATCAAGGACAAATGTTACCATTATTTTATTGTCTGAACTGCTTTAATTCACTTCTAATAAACTAATCTCAATTTGTAGAAACTTTTTTCTCAGCCTTAACATAAATATTGTGGTATGAACTAAAATATGCCTGGTGATGATTAGTGCATGATATTTTCCAAATACCATGGATACCAAGTACCATGTCTATTCCTAGACAGCAGGAAAATTAAGGAAAATGTAATCTACCATACTGTATTTGGAGAATATCATATTGGGGAATGTTGTATTAGAGAAAAAGTACCAAGTATTTCCTATGAACCATTTTTACAAAAAATTACTGCCGTGAACTTCACAAAATATTCATTTTTTGAAAGTTTAACAGAAGTTCCAGAACACTTTAAAAGGATACATTGCAAAAGCTAAAACAAGAAAACACCAGACTATGCTGATATTCATTTCTTGTGAAGGCTTCATCCAAGTATAGTAAGCTTCAGTTATCAAATACACCACTGTAGCTGCCACTGTGAAGTCCACCAACCACTGGTACTCAGGAAAATAATGCAAGGCTAAAATAAAAAGTGGATGTTTAGTAGTTGAAATATACACATACACATATTTATAAACCATCTTCAGGGCATAGACCTGGACATATGTGAAACTATTAATTCCATCAAACAAAAACTGATAGGATTTGGATGGGTCCCATCAAATAAATTATGCACTTATATTGGACCAAGAAGATATGCCTTGCCCTATGGAATAATGTTCCCCAACAAGTTCAGATCACCTGTCTGTGACAGCCTTTAGAAAGGTCTTAAAGACATGGTTCTTTTCACAGACATGGGCCAGGATGCTAAATGAACTCCTTTTTAATGTCCCGAATGCGTGATTCTTACAGCACATGGGGTTTTTAAATAATTTTTGTTATATTCTTTTTAATGTAATACTCTCCAGGAGTACTGCTGCTTGACAATGACAAGACTCTAATCAGTTTAACATTAAAGGCTTTTGTTTGTCTAAGCAACTAACTCAGAGCATACTAGGCAAACAGCCTGCACCAGCAAATTCCTTTTGACGCATATTCCCATTGTGTGCCTCCTTATTCTTTTGCAATCCCGTTCTCTCCAATAAATGTAAATATAAACATTCTCTTCTTCCTAATTATCCCAGTATTGGGATGAGCATTTAAAAGCACAGGGACATAGAAAAGGGGGGCTATAAATTTGCCCTTTTATATAGTTGCCTTGTGACAGGTTTCAGAAACCTTTTCTAGTATTTCACCCAGTTATTTGGGTTCTAACTTTCTGCATTGTAAACCAAAGGAAATATGAAGTAAAATCATAAGCACAGTTCTTGTCATGTGATTATCATTTAGTGACTGCTTTGCTTAATGACTGCAATTGCTAAATGAGGTCTATTTGTACATTCCCCGAAGCACTTTATATGAGGAAAATAGAAAGACGGAACAGTATAATCATAATAAATAGTCATAATATACTCATAATAAATTACTTATCTTTATCTCTACACCAAAATCCTATGGACTCATATATTCCCAGATGTTTCAAAAATATTACAAATGGAACAATCAAATAATTTGATCTCAAAAAATATATCAAGTTTTAGATATAGATTCAAGCATCACTTATATAAATGTGTAAAGGATCTATCTTAAACCAAAATATTGCATTAAGCCACATTCCATCAAATTACTTTTGTTTACATTCAAAAGCCTGTTTTCAACATTTACTAAAGCTTATTAGGCCAATGCATAGCTTGAAGGTGGTGGTTTATTATGACAATTGATTATGTAATATCCTTCTCTAATATAAAAATAACACAGATTTACATCCCTCTAAACTACTGTTTCTTAACCTCAGGACCGTTAAAATGCATGGACTTCTGGCTGGGGAATTCTGAAAGATGAACCCCATATATCATAAAGTTGCTGAAGTTGAGAAACACTGCTTTAAACTTCCAAATTGTTCTGCCTCCCTTCTGAGGTCTTTTCTGAGATCCAATAGTTAAAAGAAACTTTTGCACAATAATCTTCCCCAGTTAATGGACAAGCTGACCTTTTGTGGCAATTCAAAATTCCTTAATGAGAAAAATGTAACCACTTTCACATCTCTATGGGATGAACATTTTTGTTCCAGAGTGCAAATCAAACGAAGATCCTTAATTCTCATCAACTAAATGAACCTATAAACACACAACCTACTTTGCGTAACAGTAACAATTTACTTACATGCATCAATATAATTCATTTTGACATGTTTCTATTCCTTCCAGAATCTGCTAGAATTGAGCAACTTTTATTGTACAATAATTAAATATTTTAAATTCAAAGGAAAAACTTGGCATATACATTTGAAATATTACCTCTACATAGAGAGTTCAAAGAAGCTAAGGACAGCTTGTAATAAAAGTTAAACACATGGAGATGAATTAAGCGTATTAACTGATTTTTCAGATTTTATGACTGCTTAAAATACTAGTATGTGGATTCTCAAACTGTAGCATTTGTCCTTTTTTAAATATGGGAATAAAAAGATTTTCCAAAAACAACAAATGCTCAGGAACACAAAATTTTATCATGATTCAATTTATTATAATCCCTTACCCAATGCGTCTATTTCAGTGATAGATTTTGTTTCCAGATGAAGATTAATGTCTTTAGGAATGGTTAATGGCTTGTTTTCAATGTGACCATTGTACTTCCTGTTGAGATAAACATATATTAAAACTGTCAACATTGCATCTTACTAAGGCTCTAAAATTGCTACTTAAAAAGTAGCATGAGACACAAACACCGCCTTTCATAAAGAAAAATAATGGGATGAGGTGCAAACCATCTTCAGTTCAGTTTCTGCTAACAATAGTAGTAGCTCTGAGACAAGGTTGATTACACAGCCCATTCAACCACTTAAGAAAATGAGATTCTACTCCTATTTTTATTTTATTTTCAGAATGAAGAGTTTGAACCTAATCTTCTTCACTGATATATTGTAATTGTGAGAGAAACAAACTAAATATAAATACTGCAACATCAGATGCATATAATCAAACTCAAATCTTTCTCTAATAACCCCATGAAGCAACAAATAAGCAGCTTGAGAATGAACAAGGACCAGAAAACATCTAACTCATATCTATCCATCTAACTTAATAACATTTTTTTCTAAAAAGCTACCACAGGAGACAAACATACATCATTGGGAGCTTGAGTTCTTGGGCTCCTATACAATTATATAGCAATCAAAGAAAATAAGAAAAAGTTGAGGAGTTTGGAATTAGGGTACAATAATGCAAAAGAATATTCTTTGTTCCTTTTTCTTCTCACTCACCTTTGAAAAGAATAAATGAAGATGAGAAAAAAGGAGGATGACAAACAACTCAATGAGTATTTCATAGCTTTTAATAAAGCTACTTTCAATATTATGTTATTCAATAGACAGAAATGCTATCAAATTTATTTGCTGAAAAGAAAACTGACCTGTGAATCTAAAGCCTGAAAACAGAGACACTGTTTTCAGCTTTATCTAGTTAGGTATATGTGCACACGTGCAAATTAATTTTAGTTTATTTAACTGAGTTGAACTAATGAGCCTCATATCATTCCATTTTTATGCTAGAATTTTTCTTATGTACAAACCCATTCATAAAAGGGGCGTTGGTCCTACCTGAACGCTTCTTCTCGGGGAGCCAAAGGGAGAATCCAGGATGGGTAGTCTCTAGTCTCCTAGCTCTGCAGACCAAGTTGAAAAACTAAGGACACACCCCCTGGTAACGGTCCCCAGTTCTGAACAACGCTGAAGTGAATTCAGGTGCTCCTTGTCCTCAAACAGATAGTTCAGTTGATACTGCGAAAAAAAGGGACATTTCCTCCCTACTCCAACCAGACAGAATACAAGGTGGGACTGGATTCTCCTTTCGGCTCCCTGAGAAGAAGTGTTCAGGTAGGACCAATGCCCCTTCTCCACTAAGTCGAAGGGAGAATCCAGGATGGGACATACCAAAGCTGGCTGATGGCTGTCCTACGGGTGGGATCTGGATTGGTCCCCACCTCTACATGCACACCCTGCAGGACTCGTCTTCCAAATGATGCCTCCGCTGAGGCAAAGGAGTCAATTTTATAATGTCTTTATGAATGGGAACACCGATGAGCAGGTCACAGCTCTACAAATGTCCAGAAATGATGCCTGCATTGCCCAGGCTGCGGTGGTCGCTGCACTTCTGGTTGAGTGCGATGTGATCCTCCTGGGTACAGGAAGGCTCTGTAACTCATAGGCCTTTGCAATGCAGGCTCTGAGCCAGAGACCTACTGTGGAAGGTGTCACCCTGCGACCCAAAGTTGACAGCTGAAAGGAAACAAACAGGGCTTCCGTCCTCCTAAGAAAAGAAGCTCTTTTAATGTAAATACGGAGGGCCCTCCTAACGTCCAAGGTGTGCCATTTTCTCTCCAGTGCATGGGTAGGCTCAGGACAGAAATTAGGCAAAATCAACTCCTGTGAACGATGGAATAAGGAGTTCACTTTGGGCAAGAAGCTAGGGTCCAACCGCAGAACCACCCTGTCTGCATGGAATACGCACAGATCCTTCCTGATGGATAAGGCCGCCAACTCTGAAATACGCCTGGCCGAGGTAATGGCCACCAAGAATGACACCTTGCACATGAGAAGGCAAAGGCAGACTTTACGCAAGGGTTCAAATGGGGGAGAAGTCAGTGCCTGCAGGACCTTAGGCAAATCCCAGGTGGGGTAGCGGTGGACCACCGGTGGCCTCAAATTCATGGTTCCCCTAAGGAAGGCTTTCACCCTAGGGTGTTGGGCCAGAGTAGTAGAGCCCTTGACCAAAATCACCGAGGCCAAGGCACCAAGTGCACCAACTACAGAAAATCTTCCACATTGCGTTATATATCCTGGTCATGGAAGGTCTTCTGGCCGCCTGGATGGTCTGAATGACCTTTGTGGAAAACTTCTCCCATTTCAGGATCCCCCGCTCAAGTGCTAGACGGTCAACCAAACTAGGCTGGATCTGGGTGCTCGATCGGGCCCTGGCTGAGGGAGATCTTGTGCAGGGGAATTCTCCAGGGTCTGGCGACTGACAGGCCCACCAGTCGGCGAACCAAGGACTCCTGGGCCAGTAAAGGGCTACTAACAGAACTTCTGCCCTTTCTATCAGTACTTTCCTGATTGTCTCCAGAATCAGGGGAAGGGCGGGAAGGCATACAATAGTCCCTGGGCCCACCGGAGAGCGTTGACCCCTTCTGCTCCCCGGGCAGGGAATCGAGCAAAGAACCTCGGGAGGTGCGTGTTCTCTGGCGATGCAAAGAGACTTGGTCTGCAGGTGCCGCCATCAAGATCCCCTGAGGCGGCTCAGAAAAATTGTGAGAGGTCTCAGCCCTGATTTGGAGGTTTCCCTGCAAATCCTGGGTACTTGAGCCCCCAGAAGACTAGGCAGTCATATACTGCCTATCTGCCAGTTGGTCTAGCTGCCTGTCATCTTGAGGAGGCAAAATTTGAGGGGTGGCTCTGTATTCAGCCATCCTGGAATCTCTCACTGCCCTGTCAAACTGTTTGTCTATGGCTTTTTTTTCTACGCCTGGCCTGTCTATCCTCAGCCCTAGAGGGTCTCTTAGGGGCTAGAGCCCTGGCTCTAATCCTAGCTGCTGCCTCCAGACCGGCAGACCTGGGCTTAGGAGATCCCTTTACAGCCTTCTCTCTCCCCTGCTGAGTAACTGACAATTCTTGATCAGCTCCCCTGGCGGCCTTCTTTGAGCCCACCAAAAATAACTGTTACTTGACAGGGGTAGAGAAAGGGAAAAAGAAGTAAAAAAAATATTCAGCCTAAGCTGTCAGCTACAGCCACAGTAGCTGTCCATCACTTCAGGAGGCTAGTGCGACCCAAAGTGGTGAGCTCAGCCCAGCTCCGCAATTCAAAAGCTGAGTCAGGGAAAAAAAGTTGAAAAAACAGCTGACTCTTTGAATTGCAGCAAGCCCTGACAGGTCAGAGGCTTGCGAGTCTGGCGCTGGCTGCACCACAATTATCAGGTAGACTCGCAGCTGCCACAGTGCTTTGAAGACTGGATGGGGGGGTCAGGATTTAATCCTGATGGCCAGAAACCACCCCCCCCCATGGACAATCCTGGAGACGAACTGCAAGATTGTCCCCAAACGAAATAAATGGCTTCTGCCGCCGAAAAGGGACAGAAGCGCTTAGCGGCAGCTGCGGCTCGTCCCAGGCAAGGGAAAGTGGATCGGGAGAAGGCGAGTTAAATAAGATGCCGACTCCCGCCCCAGCCAGGGCCACACGGGCTCTCAGGGTCACCTCCACCCAAGTTTTAACACAAAACAGAAAAAAACCAGTCCACCAGCAAGAAAAGTCAAAAAAATAAAATAATAAGCAAAAAAAACCAAACTGGAAAAAGGCGCGAAACAATGAAAGTCAAACCTGATCTAAGCCTTTCTGCGAAAAAAAGCTTAATCCAGGGGGTGAACATTCTTCTACAATCCTAACTATTCAGAGCCCTTAAAGGGTGGTCTGAACATGCTGAGACTGAGTGAAGAACTGGAGACTGTTACCAGGGGGTGTGTCCTCAGTTTTTCAACTCGGTCTACAGAGCTAGGAGACTAGAAACTACCCATCCTGGATTCTCCCTTCGGCTCAGTGGAGAATTCTGGAAACTCTTTTGCTAAGTGGCAAGAAATGAAATTAGACAAGAAAATTTTAATAATTGAAGTTATTATAAAATTCTAGGAACCAAGAACACAAACACTCCTAAAGATGCTCCTTAAATCACACAGGCTTTATTATCAATGACTTTTCTTTAACTAATTTTTCTGAAGAATAGCCGAAATCACCTTGCATACCAAGCATCCTCCAGATGTCTTCTTCTACCTTTGTTAATTTATTTTTAATACAATTATAACTGTTCCATAATACATGAAACTAGGTCCTCAAAAATCTACTAAATCCTCAGGAGCATTTGGCAGCTAAACTTTCCTTTAGAAAACCTAATGTCTAGTCTTTATAATTTAATGGAGAAAAAAGTTGATGCACAATTTGTATAAACCTTTCAGATGAAATACACTATTGTACAAGTAGAACTTTGGCATAGTATGTGACAGAATAAGGTGTAAGAAATGGCTGCCTGAGGGTTAAATTATTTTTAGTGGCAGTCCTTCAAATTTAGAATGCCTTGATCAGTGTAATATTTTGATATCAGACAGTATTTTTCAGGCCCATAAATAAATATTTTATATTTTAACTTTTATTCTGCGATAGAACAGGTTAATTGATTTACCATTCATATGTTTTATATGTTTTATATTCATATGTTTTATTTACCATTCATATGACATTAAAATTGTGGTACACTTCATTCTCAAGAGTAGCATTTACCATTAAACTACAACTTCCAAGAAAACAGCACAGCCCCATCTTTATAATGATCAAAACTCAAGTTTGACTTGGTGGCATTTACTGTTATACAATAATTTTAAATAAAACATACAAATAATTAATTTTAAGAGAGACTTTTGTCAGCCTTGAATATACTAGTTTCACCAGTGGATGGACGTGGTAGACTTCAATCCTCTACCATAGGGCTATCAAACTCACAGCCCATGGGGCAGATGTGTCACGTGCTGGCCACATTTCCGCTCAGTTTAGCAAAGGAGAAAAAAGTCCCAATACATTACATGACGCTGCCATGATGACACAAGTTTGACACCCCTGCTCTAGTAGAAGGAATCTTACAGGTTATCTGAGGTGTTTACTTTAACTTTTAAACTATAATTGGTGTGGGAAAATAGAACTTTTCTATGTTAATATTCTAAAATTATCTATGTAGAAGTCTTTCTGCAGTAATTGTCAGTAGAACAAGACATCCTGACATTAGATCTTGCACCTTGGATGGTCATACAATACAGATTTTGGCTTGTCATCTGGATAACAGGTTTTTTTAAATTGACAAAATAATTAAAAAGAAGTTGTAATTCCTGACTGTATTCTAGTGTTACTCTTTTTATTGCAATACCTGTTAATTTTAAATGCTCCCAGAAAAAATTGTGATGTATATATATTTAAATTAAACAAGGAGTCAGCAAGGTAAATCAGTTCTAATTGTACTCTGTGTCTTTTCTTACCCTTTTAAACCAGTAAAATGCATAATAGCGACAAGGGCAAGTATATTAGAGATGATGTATCTCCCTTTTCTCTGCCTTATTTTTGTTTATCCCAAAAATGTTCATAAGTATTTTGAGACCCTTTGATTTTTAATACGGTATCAATGTATTAAAAGCAGATATGCACACCCATATGATTTCTTTCTATGCAAAATCAGTTTTAAAAATTTATTTTTGTAATCATTAAGGAATATCAAACAACCAACTACAACAACTGTTTAAAGACTGGGATATAATTAGTTACCCACACTGTTTTCATACCTATCTTTCTTGCTTTTTCCCTTTTGTTGTTTTCCTGCAAGAATACGTAATTCTTCTTCTGTGGGATGCAGGTACCACCGCAAACTAAAAAATAACACCCCCCCCCCCCAAATTAATAATTTGAATGACATTTAACAAAATATAATATCACAAGCCTTTGTAATTCAAATAGTAAGGTTAAAATAGTTTTAATTATATCCATACTTGTCTATGATAGCTGCTAGTTTTGCAATATAGCACTGTATTTTTCATTCGTGATTATCTTTCATACGATGTTGACATGTGAAACAGCAGCGGAGGCAGGAAAAAATACAACACATAGATACACTAAACCCTTAGCAGGTCTTCTTTGACTTGTAGGTAGTTGTCGTTTAACAACCATTCAAAATTGCAGTGGTGCTGAATGGTAGTCACGGCTGGTCCTTGAAATTAACAGTTGCAGTTGCAACACCCCTGCAATCACATGATGAAAATTTGAACATTTGGCAGCCTGTCCACATTTATGAGCACATGCACTTCACTCTGCCCACTTGTCTTATCTCCAGCCATCCATGCTTTTTTGGTTGTGCTGTTCTTCTCTGCCACCTACCCCTGCTGCCTCCAGCTAAGCTTTGCCAGCTTCTTCCTCCCATTGCTGACAAGCCACCGCCAGTCGAAGCAGCTGCTGCCCCTTCCATCAGCAGCAGGAGGAAGAGGACAGCAAAGGGCAGCAGGAGTAGAAAGTGACAGAGTTAATGGCAGCCAAAAGAGCAGAGATAGGGAGGAAATAGGTTGAAAGGGAAGTTGAAGCAGTGAACAATGCAGCAGAACAAGAGAAGCATGGTCCTTGTCTAACACCTGCAACCAGAACTCCTGGAACTGGTGATGTTTTGCCTAATGACCACCGCTTTGTGATGGAAATTCCAGTCCCAATTAAGGTTAAGCAAGGACTAGCTATATACTTTTTTTTCTAAATTACTCTTTGAACTGCATTTTAACCAATGCCTTATACACTAAATTTAAAATTATTAAAAAACAAAAGCAAAAAAGTATGTTTGACAAGATGATTGGCAAGGTTCAAATTTGACTTTTAGTAAATGATGCCACCAGATAATTATCTAGATAATTCTGTACATAAATTATGACAAACTCAATAGTCCATGACCAGCTGTTCAATAACCCACAGGAATCTCTAGAGGACCAATAAGGAGGCTGCTTTTTAATGCTTAGCAAGGCCAAAGCTACCCTACCATATCTACTTACTTTGTCCTTCCACCTGTCCTCTCTAGTGAGGTATTTGAGCAAATTTCTACACTGGCAAGCAGCTGCCAATTATGAGTACTAGACTCCCTTTTATTTGTCATGCAGCCACCTGGCTTATACAGTCCTTCCATGTCTCAGAATCATCCATCAATTAAGCTCTTGATGAAGACAGAGAAGATTTAGGTTGAGTAGACAAATCATCAGTTATTAGTAAATCCAACCAAAAGAACACCTGGCTGCATACACTGAACAGCAACTGTTATAACTATATATGAAATTGTGGGGTCCTTGATACTTAATTATTTAATCAGGAAATGGAGCTTATTTTTTATTTTATAATTTTTAGAGTAATCCCTTCTGAAATTTAAGTGCATTTATAAAAGCCAAATAATATCTAACTAGAGAATTAATCTTCTGAAGATCACTCATTATTCTGGTTTCCTAGCAAGAATATCACAAAAGATAGAATATTTTCAAATGGAAATTCACAAATAATTCTAAAGGATTTAGGGAGCCAGGGGATAGCCCAAATGTGCTTCTTTCTTAATTGTTTTTAGCACAAGGAGCTTAATGATTGTGAATGTTATTTTAAAGTTATTAAGTAATTTGTCACAAGTACCATGATTGTCACTAATGACTATTGCCTTTAAATAAATCTCTTTTCTTAAATTTCAAATCTGATTTCCCTCTTTCAGGATGCATATTTTAATTACTGAGACAATTATGCACAAAATGCATGGCCATATTATTAAGCAAGGTGAGATAAAAGTGTCTGCTTTTGTAAATGGGGCATAGCACTTGTCAAGAAAAAGACCATGGACAGCATATGTAATAGTATAATAAAGTATATACCACCTATTTCTCAAGAAGACCCTAAGCTACAGCATAACGCATATTTATAGATAAGACTAGAAAAGATTTAATGTGAATATTTTTAGAACCAACATATCTAGACCAATTATAATTATAATCAGTTCCGAGACAAACTTGGTACACAACAGAATAGGCCAGCAAAATATCCACTGGCACCTTATAGACGCAGCAAATTTACTACAGTATCAGCTTTCATGGACAAGAACCCACTTTATCAGATGTTTAGTTCTGGTTTCTTATCTTACCTTCCACTGCAAAGAAGCCAACGGGCAAGAGAGTAGTGAGGTATGATCTTCTGTATAATGCTAGTCATCACCATGGTAACCACCAGCTGCACACCTATCACCCCCTGTAGAAGAATTAAACCAATGTATGTTAACATGAACAAACTTTATTTGACAGCTTCTCTAAAACCAATCTTTAAATAGCATCATTTTCTTATAACTGTGAATTATTATTAGTTCTAATCTAAAGCACTGACATTTTAAAATGTGGCTTTATAACTGCTTTCTCCGGTCTGATGGTCCCCAAATATGTTGGACAACAAACCTGATAATCTACCACATCCGTAAAGTACCAAATTGAGCATGCTTTTAATAGGAATGAGTTATTTGTCTAATGTTACAGATTATATTCAAAGTAACAGATTATATAAACACATTTAACTTTATTTTTAATATTTTAATAAAATAGTTCTTTCTATACTTTATCTACATTAGTGTCAACATTCTTACCAATTCTTCAATTTGCTGGAAAAATAAGTATAAAGCATCAACATTTTTCCTAACTTGATGTTTGACCTCCGTTTTTGAAAATCTGGTGAATAACTACCCACAATTCTATGTACACAGAAATCCAGATTTGTCACCATTTACTAAAATAAGCAGAAAGGTAAAATCAACAATGAATTCAATAACTATACTTCCCAATAATTCTCCAATTCATGCTTATTCCATTTGAAAAAAAATTATTTGTATAACCAATGAGACAATGGTGAACAATATACTTATTTTACTGCATAAAATGAAGTAGTAGTATATCTATAAGTTCTACTGTCATATGCTATAGTTATGGGGATTTTGTGCATTACCAGTTTCATCATAAAAATGAGAAATCTTTCTATCTAAGGGCTATTGGAAATGTATATGACAGATAAAATGGCATATGAATTTGAAAATAAAAAACAAATGTTTCACATTAAACTTTTCAAAGTTGGTAAACAAATTTAGAATCAATATATAACATTTGCTTATCAGAAATCACAAAGTTAATATTGCTTAGATGATAGAGATACCAGTGATCAAATTCATTGTGAGTCTCCTTTAAAATCTACTTCTCACTCCTTCTGCATCCCAATAGCTGGGTCTTAATGTAGCCTTCCAGTGTTTCATTTGGTTCAGAAAACTACCAGTTGAGAGTTAAGACAAAGAGATTCAAATAAAGAGGTGCCAACTCAACCATTACCATAAGAACAAAAAATTAAAAGCAGTGAAATATCAATTTAAGGATAAGGCTAAATAAATAGAAGTTCATATGGCAGAAAACAGAAAGGCTAAGAACTAGAATATTAAAATCCAAACATCAAATATATCAAGTTCAAACCTGTTAATAATTCTTGGATATATACAAGACAAATTATGTAAATCATTTCATTTCAGTGCACATTAAGAAAAATAAACAATTCTGAGTATTTAAAATGGCAAAACATCTGGTAGGTAATCAATGGTACCTACCATTTGGTAACCAACCAAGTCATTTTCTAACTTCCATCATTGCAAGGTCTCTCTTGTTATTCCTGTCAATATATAATAATTTGTGCCCACTGTTTACAAAGTACAGATAGTCCTCAGGTTATATCCATTCATTCAGCAACCATTCAAAATTATGATGGCACAGAACAGGGGGAGTCATGACTGGCCCTCAAAGTTCTGGCTGTTACAGAATTCCCCACAATCATATGATTTTCAACATCCCTGCTGGCTTCCCAAAAGTAAAGTCTAGGGGGAAGTTAGCAGGAAATTAGAAGTTGCAGTTACATGAGGTCTTCATTTAATGACCTATATGGTCTTCCCTTAAGGACAGCAACAGGGACAAGCAGAACTGTTATTGCTAAGCAACAGTCATGTGATGTCATACTTTATGACTATTGTCAAAAATACCTTAGATAGCAAAGAATCAATACAACTGTGTAAAATAATTTGCAAGATTCTGTACTAACTTACAGTAATCCAAACTTTTAGCAAATGAGCAAGTCAGTGACACAGAATGATTTGAACATTTGATTTTTCAAGAAAATGCTAAATAATTTTAACAAATATGACAACACTAATATAGTATCTTCAGCACTACTTATAAGAAATATTTCAGACAACTGAATGCTGTTGACAGAACAGTACTGAATTCCCACTTAGAATTGTTTATTATTTTTTGTGCCAGTAGGATTCCACCTAAAGATTTCCATTAAAAGTTAAAAGAATGTGAGCATTTCTGGTACATATTGTCACATACCACTTTTAGTTATCACAGTAATATAATATGAAACTAGAATAAATCAGAAGCACACTTAAACAAGGAATCAAATTAATTTTCACTAAGTACACTGAAATTGTTGGAAATTGTTTTGATATTAAAAAGTATCTAAAGACTGTAAACCCTTCCCTTTCCTGACACTAAATGTATACACATACATCTATCATTCTGAAAGATACTTTTAGGATTCCAAGCTTCCTTAGGTCTCTCCTACCAATATCTCTCAAATCTGTCTTTCCTTGGTTTCCTTTTCTTTCTGAAATGTAAACTATTAAAGGTGCTCTGCAATGCTTTGAGGGACAGCTCTAATATCCAATCGTCACAATAATACTATCTGTTTAAAAAATGTAATCACAATACATAGAGCTATAATTAAAATAGCATTTTCTAATATGCTTCATGTTATAAAGGCAGAGTAATACGTTAGTTAATTGCTTTTCAATTTTTACCTGCAAGAAAAAAATACCTCATATTCCTATTTTCCTTTTCTAGGCCTATTTCATGCAATCAAACTGTTTCCACTATACTCTATATTAAGATCAATATCTGACCACCATGTATTACTTAGGCTAAACAAATGACTATGTTTGTCCTAAGTCAGTGACTCCTGAGTTCAAAAGAAGACAGAGTACTGTCTATGCTATATTATTTATGGGAAACATACATTGCTATTAAAAAGGGAATATCATTAATGATAAAATAGCTGTTCCAGACACGAGTTAAGAATTCTAGATATGATCTGCCATGTACTGAAGTGTTAAGCCAGGGGAAAGGGGCGTTGGTCCTATCTGAATGCTTCTTCTCAGGGAGCCGAAGGGAGAAGCTAGGATGGGACATACCAAAGTTGGCTGATGGCTGTCCTACAGGAGGGAACTGGATTGGTCGGAGGTCCCTTCTACAGGAACTCCCTGCAGGACTCATCTTCCAAAGGATGCCTCTGCTGAGGCAAAGGAGTCAATTTTATAATGTCTTATGAATGGGGTCACAGATGACCAAGTCTTAGCTCTACAAAAGTCCAAAACCAAAGCCTGCGTTGCCCAGGCTGCAGTGGTTGCTGCACTCCTGGTTGAGTGCGCAGTGATTCTCCTGGGCACAAGAAGAGCCAGTAACTCATAGGCCTTCGCAATACAGGCTCTAAGCCAGCGACCCACAGTAGATGGTGTCATCCTGCGACCCAAAGTTGACGGCTGAAAGGAAACGGAAAGGGCTTCAGTCCTCCTAAAAGAGGAGGCCCCTCTGATGTATATACGGAGGGCCCTCCTAACGTCCAAGGTGTGCCATTTTCTCTCAAGTGCATGGGTAGGCCCTGGCAAAATCAACTCCTGTGAGCGATGGAATAAGGAGTTCACCCTGGGCAGAAAGTTAGGGCCCAACCACAGAATCACCCTGTTTACATGCACAGGTCCTTTCTGATGGATAGGCTGTCAACTTCGAGATACGCCTGGCCGAAATAATGGCGACTAAAAATAACACCTTCCACATGAGTAGGCGAAGACTGATTTCACGCAAAGGTTCAAATGGGGGAGAAGTCAGTGCCTGCAGGACCCTAGGCAAATCCCAGGTGGGGTAATGGTGGACCACCGGTGGCTTCAAATTAGTGGCTCCCCTAAGGAAGGCTTTTACCCTGGGGTGTTGGGCCAGAGTAGTTGAGTCCTTGACCGAAAAAACCGAGGCCAAGGCAGCCACCTGTCTCTTCAAGGTACTGGGGGCAAGACCTCTGTCCAACTCGTCCTGCAGGAACTCTTTTAACACATTGCCATAGACACAGCAGTAGATTCCAATAGGTGACTGGCACACCAGCCGCAGAAAATCCTCCACGATGCATTGTATATCCTGGTCGTGGAAGGTCTTCTGGCCGCCTGGATGGTCTGAATGACCCTTCTGGAAAACTTTTCCTGTTTCAGGAGCACCTGCTCAAGCGCCAGACAGTCAACTGAAACAAGGCTGGATCTGGGTACTCGATTGGACCCTGGCTGAGGGAAATACTGTGCAGGGGAATTCTCCAGGGTCTGGCTACTGACAAGCCCACCAGGTCAGCGAACCATGCGCACCTGGGCCAGTAAGGGGCTACCAACAGAACCTCCGCCCTCTCTGTCAGCACCTTTCTGATTGTTCCCAGAATCAGAGGTAGGGGGGAAGGCATACAATAGCCCTTGGGGCCACCTGCACTGGAGAGCGTTGACTCCTTCTGCTCCCGGTGCTAGGAACTGTACAAAGAACCTCGGGAGCTGAGAGATCTCCGGAGATGCAAAGAGATCCAGAATCGGATGGCTGAACCATTCCGTCATCTCCTGGAACAGACTGGGATGCAGTCGCCATTCCGACTTGTCGACTATGGCCCTGCTCAACCAGTCTGCTTGCACATTGGAAACTCCCGAGATGTTTTCTGCTCGCAGGGACAACAGGTGTCTCCCCGTCCACCTGCACAACCGAGTCACCTCCTGAATTAGAGATCTGGAGCGAGTGCCCCCCTGCCAGTTTATGTGGGCTTTGGTGGCCACATTGTCTGTGAGGAGAAGAACCTGTCTCCCCATCACCTCCTGCCTCAAATCCTTGATAGTTAAGCGGGCAGCCCCGAGCTCTAGCCAATTTATGTTGTGGGCAACCTCCTTCTGTGACCACCTAACCTGGACTCCCAGGTGGGCCCCCCAACCATACAGACTGGCATTGGTGGTGATGGTAATCCTCTGGGGCTCCCTGTACAAGCAACCCTGATCCATGGCTCGGGACTGCCACCAATGGAGAGAATGAAGAACCAGAAAGGGGACGCGAACCCTCCATGGTGAGTCGCCCCTTCACGTCTTCTGGTCGGGGAGCAGGAACCACTGCAGGGTTCAGGCATGGAAGCGGGCCCTGGGACAATCCCAATGCACAATATCATCTTGCCGAGAAGTTGAGACAGCAAGATGATAGGCACCTCTCTGGCAGACAGGATCTGTGGTGTGACGTCCCTTATACTGTCTCAACGCTCCTGTGAGAGAAGACCTGGCCAGTTAAGGTGTCTATGATAGCCCCCAAATGCAAGAGACGTTTCGATGGTACTAGGTGGCATTTGTCCAGGTTTATCGAGAACCAATGCTCTCAAAGGATCCTGATTGTCAACATCATATCCTCCTCTGCCTGGGGTCTGGAAGAGGATGCTATCAGGATGTCGTACAAATAGCATTGGATCTTTATGGGTAAGGATCTGAGGTATGCCGCTACAGCCACCAGGAGCTTGGTAAAAGTCCACGGAGCTGATGACAGGCCGAATGGGAGAGCCCTGTATTGAAAATGGTGGCCGCCATAGCAAAACCTCAGGAACTGACGGTGTTTGGAAAGCTAAAAAAAATATATCTCCCTCCTGTAGGCCCTGTAGGATAGAGGGAGTGCACCTTGAATCTTTGGTAGATTAGATGCCTGTTGAGCCCTTTCAAGTTGAAGACTGCTCACCACCCCACCTCACCCCAAGGCCTTTGGAATCACAAACCAAATTGAATAGAGCCCCTGTCTTTCCTGGTCTCCAGGAACCAGCTGGATTACCCGAACGTCCAGCAGCTGGTGGATTGCCGATACCATGAGATCCCTCTTTGAGGGGTCCCTTGACACGGGGCAGCACACAAAGGCACTGAGGGGGAAGGAAAAAAAACTCCCGAGAGAGACCTGACAATAAAGTTGTCAGGATCCAAGTATCCGTCGTGATCTGTTCCCATCTCTGCCAGAACAGTCCCAGACAGCCCCCTGTGGGAGAGGAGGCTTGGGTGTCACTTGTTGCATCTAAAAGGTCTGTTGGAACCCCAAAAAGACCTTCTGTCATCTTGCCTCTGATGCTCTCTGGTGGCAAAGGCCGGTCTATTGGCCTGATGATGAGGATCTTTGGAAGAAGGGCCTACTTTGACGGGGAAAGCTTGCCCCAGCTTCTCCCTGTTTAAAGGAGGGCTTTCTGTAGTAGGGTGAAGACCTGTAATCAAAACGCCTCCCCTGGGAGGGCAGGATCTTTTGCTTGTCCCTGGTTTCCATCAAAAAAGGGATCCAGGGCCTTCCCAAAAAGCCTCTCTCCCTTGAAGGGAGCAAACGCCAGCTTCCATTTGTTTCTGGCATCCATCTGCCAGTTTCTTAGCCAGATGAGTCTACGTGCTGTTACAGATGAGGCCATGGCTCTGGAAGAAATTTTGGCTGACTTGAGGGTGGCAATAGCTGTCGATTGAGCTGAGGCTATTATCTTATTTAAGTCCTGATGCAGCCTGAGGTCCTCAGGTGGGATTCTACTCTGCAGCTGCTGCAGCCACCCATTAAATAAGGTAGACTCAGACTGGCATGAGTGTACCCCGCAGGGGACTCCCACTGCTTTTTAATCACATTCATAAACTTCTGGGGCACAGCATCCACTACAGATGTTTTCTCAGTGAATACGTAATCTTCCTGATCCTCTCCCTCTGGGGGAAGATCCCGGTGACCTTGTCCCTTTTTTTAAGATGAGCCATGCTCTTATGCTTAACCAGCAGAGTCTTGAAGAGAGCCAGCTGGAAAAGGTCCTTAAAGGAGGGGGGATTTGCTACCTCTAACTCTCCGTCTGAAAAGCCCTCTCTGGAAGGTCCCTCTCGGAAACATAAGACTGGCTTCTTTCTGAAGGGGATGCAGAACTATTTCTGAAGTAGATCGGCTGTTCTGCAGAAGCCTGCCCCTGAGGAATGCCTCTGTTGGTGTCCAAACCAGGCAGCTGGTTGACTTAAGCCTGAAATTCTTGCCTAATTGTTTGGGAGATCCAAGCTCTCATGAAGGATGTCATCTCTAGCCTGTGGGTCTCCTCAGGCCGCAACCCAGCCACTGTAGGGGTAAAGGTGGCTTTTTTTAAAAAAAAAAAAATATTATTATTTATTTTATTTTATTTTATTTTATTTTCAGGTGCAGGTCTGGTTCTGCTGAAGGCTTGGCTTCCAGATGCAGCAATCAAAAATCCTTGTGGTGGCTCAGAAATAGTATGAGTGGCTTTTGCCTTGATTTGGAGGTTTCCCTGCAAATCCTGAGTACTTGAGCCACCAGGAGATCAGGCAGTCAAATATTTTCTATCTGCCAATTGGTCTTGCTGCCTGCCATCTTATGGGAGCAGAGGAGAGACAGCCCTGTTTTCAGCCATCTTGGAGTCTCTCACTGCCTTATCAAACTCCTTATCTAGGGCTTTTTGTCTATTCCTGTCCTGCCTTGAGGGTCTTTTAGGGGCTAGGGTCCTAGCTCTGATCCTAGCTGCTGCTTCCAGCCCAGCAGACCTGGACTTAGTTGATTCCCTTGCAGCTCTCTCCTACTCTGCTGAGGAGCTGATAATTATTGGCCAGCTCCTCTGGCGGCCATTTTGAGCCCGCCAAAAATTATTGTCACTGACAGGGAGAAAGAAAAGGAAAAAAGGGGCAAAAGAAAAACAAAAACAAAATTCATTTGATATAAAGCTGTCTGCTTTGGTCACAGCAGCTGTCCACCACTTCAGGAGGCTAGTGCGACCCAAAAGTGGTGAGCTCAGCACAGCTTCGCAATTTAGGGCAAGAGTCAAAGCAAAAAGGGGAAAAAAAGGCTGACTCTTTAAAACTGCTACAAGCCCTGACAGATCAGAGGCTTGCAAGCCAGTGCTGGCTGCACCACAATCAATTTGGCAGTCTCAAGCATCTCACTGCTGCCACAGTGCTCTGGTGACTGGACAGGGGGTCAGGATTCAATCCAGATGGCCAGTACCCTCCTCCGGGACAATCCTGGAGATGAACTGCAGAATTGTCCTGAAATGTCTGAAATGGCCACCGATGCCGAAAAGGGGCAGAAGTGCCTCTTGGTTTTCGCGGCTAGCACAGATCAATAAGAACGGACCGGGAGAAAGTGAGTTGAATAAGACACTGACTCCCCCCCACCAGCCCGGGCCACACGAGCTCTCAGGGGCACCTCCAACCAAATTTACAATCACAATTCCAAAAACCAGTCCCAGCAAAGAATTTTTTTTTTTAAGGGAGTAAAAAAAAAACAAAAAACAAAAGTGCTAACTGGCAAGCCGGCTAGCTGTCAAACCTGCTCTAAGCCTCTCAAAGAGAAAAAAACCTCAATCGAAGGGGTGAATATTCTTCTACAATCTGAACTATTCAGAGCCCTTAAAGGGTGGTCTGAACACACTGAAACCGAGTGAAGAACTGGGGACCGTTACCAGGGGGTGTGTCCTCAGTTTTTCAACTCGATCTGCAGAGCTAGGAGACTAGAGACTACCCATCCTGGATTCTCCCCTCAGCTCAGTGGAGAATTTACCCTTCAACAGATTTTAAAAAATAATAATTCAAATTAGTCAGTGATTATCTTATTTTAGAAACAAGAAACCTTAATAGAAAGTCAAACAGAGAAAAGTACTATGGTATAGAAGATTCTATAAGCTACAACCTGTTAATTAGATATAGGAGGTATTCTTTTGAGCTTCAATTATGCAATATATATGCATAAGGTTGGGGTGAAATAATAAGCAGAGGTCAAGATGAATTTAAATGTATAAAAATATCAAGTGATAATTTAATGTTGGGTATTTATAAAACAGGTGAGCGAATTAACAAAAATTCCTGCATTGGTCAGGTATGTAACATATGCAGAACTTTTTAAATAAATATTCTTGTTCTAACTGCAGATGATATAACCTGAGTTTCTTAATGTCTAGTTCAGCTATTTACCACTACAACCATTTTTGAATATTATATACTGGAAAGTTAAAAGTTAATATTGTGGTTTTTTTATAATTTTATTTTCTGATGTTACATCATTTTATTCTTTTTAATAGTCTTACCTCTCACCCTATAGAATATTGCACTTGAAGATCAGCTAACAGAAGTGTCCGATAGCATTAATATTGCCAGAATAGGACAGTGTTGCCTTCTACATATCTATGGTTTTTCAAACTGCAATGCCTTAGATCAGGGGTCAGCAATTCATGGCTCTGGAGCCTCATGTGGCTCTTTTATCCCTCTGCTGTGGCTCCCTGTCGCCGGTCAGCTCCACAATTGATAGGGCTTTCAGGTAGGGAAAGTAGAAGAAAAAGGATGCTGCACTCTATGGTAGGGGAACCAGACTTCCGGTTGGCTCCAGAATTGAATGGGGGCTTCCAGTTAGGACCTTTGTGGCTCTTTGAGTGTTTAAGGTTGCCGACCCCTGCCTTAGATCACATATCATGTCTAAGTGAAATAATTAGATCTTAGTATTAAATATTAACTCAGTCATATTTAATGAGTAGCTCTTTACCTGTGCTTCGCTATGAAACTATGTGATCGGCCTTAGTTTTTTCGGGAGGAAAATAAGGGGGGAAATTGTGCCTCTGCCTACCAGCATCCATCGGTATTTATCTGGCTAACATCCTGTCAGTGTGTGAGAGAGAGTTGAGGGCTCTTTGGAAACTGAACCATGGAAACTGATACAGTATTTGCTGTGTGAGCCAGAAGGAGATAGCAAGGAGCCTGGGCTTAGCTCAACTGTTCTGTACTAAACCTGGTTGCTGCTGTGAAAAACTGAAACTCCTCTCTGTTTGTGTTTTGCATTTGGAACAGATTTCTTTTCAGGTCAGAGCGTGTTAATAATAATATAGGAAATACTAATGCTCTGATAGTCATTTCGAAAAACCCTTTCTTAGTGAGCACCTAGAAGCCAAGAGGAACATAAGTGCCAAATTTCAAGTTTGTAGGCTTTATGGTTCTGGAGATTTTGTGATGATGCATGATTGGTAATTCACACACACATATATATATATGAGTGTGTGTGTGTGTGTGTGTGTGTATAAATATATATTCAGCCACTATGATTGTGTGAAACTAAAAAAAATAGTCACATCTTTATCTACCACCTAAAACTTATGATATGTCCTTGATGACAGTATGACTGCCTCACATCATCTACTGTGAAACTAGTGAGCTTTTTGTATAGTTGATTGAGTACTAAGATAACAGACTGCTGGACTCAACGGCCTTTGGGGTTTGATCCAAAAGGACACCAATATTAAACAAAAGGGGGGGAAGTGTGCCTATACGTTTCATCATTTATAACCTTCCATTGATACAGAGGATGCAATTTGATTATATTCAAGCTCTTTATAAAAAAAATCCTATTTTAATTTAGACTTTTCTTCACAAAACTGATTATGATCATAAATTAGATGTATGTATTCTCTACAGGGTTCTATAGCTTCAATTTTTAAATTTACTATAGCAAAAATGCTTCCATGATAAATTCTGGAGCAGGGAATAATAGCAACTGTGGGCCTGAATTTTACTATCCTGCTCTGCATTTTGGTTTCTTTTTGATTTTTTTTATATAGGGCTTTTAAATTAGAGGCTCTCCTTAGAAAACATGGATGAAACAAGTGTGGTTCTTTTATCCCTCTGATACAGCTCCCTCCTTTCATCCCCCTGCTGCGGAGAGAAGCGGCTGGGTTGATTCTCCAGTGCCTCATCTCTTTCTGGATCTCGTGGGTGCTTCTTCCAGCCTTCGGTGGTGCTGGACATGCCTGAGTTGCTCAGGGAGACATGTGACCTGCTCTCCAACCTGAAACACTGGCCTGACCCCGATGTGGCCGACGCCACTGCTGTTGCCGCCACCATGGCCTGCCCGCTTCTCTCACAGTGAAATGTAGTGCACTTCACAATGGGGGAGATGGGGTCCCCTGCTCCTCCTGGAGCCTATTATGATGCAGAGCCACAATGCAACCCTGCCCCACCTACCCCTGGCAACAGCAGCAGCAGCAGCGGTCACAGCGCAGGGCGGGCCAGTGCCTCAGGGTGGAAAGCAGGTTGCACATCTCCCCAAGCGACCGAGGTGCGTCTAGCACCAACAAAGGCCGGAAGTCACCACCCACTGTTTCCTGCTGCAGTCTGTTGGGCAACAAGACCCAGCTAGAGATAAGGCTCTGGAGAATCAGAATCAGAGAGCGAAGGGGGGGGGGGGAGGGACAAGAGACAGAAATACACATAGACACGCACACACACAGAGAGAGAAACACACAGAGAGTGAGACAGACAGACAGAGAGAGAGAAAAATGTGAACAATACACCCGAGGCTGGGTGTGGCAAGAGGTGACTGGGAGGGGATGGGTGAAGTGGGACCAGGCGTGGCAAATAATTTAACAACCGGTTTTCTGTCCTAATGACTGGCTGGATAGGCGTGGCTAGGGGGGTCATGTGACTGGGTGGGAGTGAGTGATGTCGAGTTGGCTAAATTATTAGCTCCGTGTTTTGTTTTCTTTGGGAAACAGGTATAAATGGCTTTTTGAGTATGTAAGGTTGCAGACCCCTGCCCTAGGCTGCTAATTTAAATTTTAACATCAAACACCAGTGCAGATATAGCTATATAAACTTATCACCCCATAAGAAAACTACAGACATTAACCTATCCTAAAAATAGATGGTCTGGACAATAGATATCAAACCTAGTGGGATCCAAGGAGAGTATTTTAATGAGGAGGCACAGCCTCTTTCAAAACAGCTGACATCATCCTATCTTTCAATGAGATGTTGACCACATCCTGGATCAATCTATAATAGCTCTCCCAGAGCTGCTAAAGAGCCACAGGAGACAGAAATCAGGTTTTCCTGTGATCAGAGACAACAGAGTATTCTATCTATTTACCCTATCCACTGATCAGAAGCAGTCTCAAGCAACACAATCCGTTGTAATCCCAGTCACCACAACTGACTCCATCCACAGAAACTCAAGACTTTGACATAGCATTTTGCTAATACCAAATAGTCAGATAGGCTAGGTGGGAAGATCTATTTGCTGACCTTTCTCCTACAGAGAATTGGCCAGCCTATAAAGCAGTTGGCATTACAGGTAACTATTCTTCCACTTCTTCTCTCTCAGATCTTTGAAAAACAGGGACCAGTTTGACCCACAACATTACTGGGATAACTTTAAAGGCCCTAACATAAACCATCAGTCTGTAAGATGCCCAGGCATGTATCACCTTAATCAGCTCATTTTCTCTGGGGGATCCCAAGAGGTAATCAATTTCACCAGGACCAAGAGATGATCTGATCATAACAAAGGGCTTGTGGAAATGTCCTTTGGATTTATTCTAGATAATATATCTGATTTGAGAGAAACAGTGTCTAACATGTGCCTGCCTACATGTATTAGGTCCCAAGATTAGTTAGAACAACTTATGGTCACTATGAATGTTATGGAGTCCTGCTGGGCAGCAGGCAGGCCAGCAGAATACCAAGTTTTTCTCTGTGGCCAATGCAACATAAGCAGGAAACAGGTAATGCGTTATTACAAATAAAGACCTCTGCCTATCCAAGCTATGGCACTGGGGCTGTTGAAGGATCAGATACGCAGATAGACAAATCTTATTGAGGATTGTTATAAAGATAGCTCTCAACTTACAACCACAACTGAGTCCTACATTTCCAAAAGACAGTTGTTAGGTGAGTTTTGTCCCATTTTTATGACTTTTCTTGTCACAGTTAAATGCATCTCTGCAATTAAGTTAGTAACATCGTTAAGTGAATCTGGCTGCCCCATTGGCTTTGCTTGTCCGAAGATCACAAAAGATGATAATGTAACCCTAGGACACTGTAACCATCATAAATACATGCCAGTTACCAAGCACTCAAATTTTGATCATGGGGAAGCTGCAATGGTCATATGTATGAAAAATGGTCGTGTCACTTTTTTCTATGTTATTGTAACTCTGAACAGTCACCAAACGAATGGTAGTAAATTGAAGACTATCTGTATTTAAAAATAGCAATGCATTTTAAACATTACTTACAAATCCAAAGCATTATTTTCAAAAATAATAAAGTGATTAAAAAGGAAGTGAAAGCATAATCTAGAATACTAGTATTTTTAATTTGATGTCACAGTTTAATCTTTGAAATTGATAGCATTCTGACAAGGCCTCTGATAAATATATTAGTAAAGAAATTGTTGATATAAGAGAACCACCTTAAAATTATTTGAGTCCTAAACTGTGAAGGTTTGTTTTGTTGTTAGGTTTGGAAATGCATTCAGAATTGATCTTATAACCATTCCAAATATTTCAAACCCCAACTAAATATTTACTCAGTTCAAAAGCAACAGCTGTGCTTTACATTAATTGCAGCTTCTGAACTATCTTCAAAGACTACCATTATTGTCAGACTAGATAGCTCTCAACTTATGACCGTTGCTTAGCTCAGACACTTGACAATTGGGCCACATTTATGGCTGTTTGCAGCATCCCATGGCCATGGGATCATGTTTTGCTGAAAACTGGCATTTATTTTGTTTTTAGCAAAATCGTGTTTATAAATAACTATTGGTTTGCTTAACGATTATTGCATTCACTTTATGATTACTGTGTTTGCCTAATGACCATAAAAAGGGCATAAAAATGGGTTGATGACATGACTGCCTAGTTTATGACCATGATAGGCAGTTGTAAGTTTAGGACCATTGAAAAGCTTTTTCAGGGAGAATGTAATCCTCAAAAACAGAGTGAATTTTCCTTACCTACATAGGGTGTGTTTTGTGAGGAACAAGTTTCACCTGTGCAACTTCAGTCAATTAATAAACTCAAATTATGGCTCCCAATTCTCATTTAAGTGATTCTACATGTTATTATGCTCGGTGGTGATGCTGTGAAAAGGAGAATCAATAGAATTATGTTGCCCATTTTATTTCTGGATAAGGGAGATCATTATGTTGATCAAATCTACATCTGAATCCAACTGAAATTGCCCTACAAAATCTATTTCATCAAAAAAATTCTCAAGTTTCTCACCCACCATGTATTAGATTATCTTGGCCAGTCTATCTAAAAAGAAAAAAATATTTTTTCCACTGAAATAATCAGCTTTAAAAGAGATCCACTGAGTTATGTCAGTGGAAATAAATTAATAATTGTTGTTTCTCTTAATCTGAACTTTCAGAGGAATGGGGAGAAAGACATTTATTTATTTGATAAGGCAACTTTTAAATTCAGAGTTGTCTTCTTCTTTGATAAAGTTTGCAACTCATCAATGTAACATTTAAATCATTTTGATGGGTTTATTCCTCATCTTTCATTCAAGAGATTAGTGTAGGCAATAACCATTCCTATCTTATTTTCTTACCAGACCCACCTTTTAAAGTAGATAGGAAGAAGAATTAATCACCCAGCAAGCTTCCCTGGTTTGAGGATGTACCTGAACTGGGGTTTCCCCAGTGCTAGTTCAAAACTCTTACTATACAAACAAGAGCGTTATAGTAAATGAACAAACCACTTCACTGTTCCATAAAGAGCTGGATTATGTGGGATCATGAAACAGACCCCAGTCACATCAAGTTCTGACTTGACTACATACGTAAGTTGAAGATTTTTCAGTTTACACTGTATATGGTGTTCATGTACTCTCTCTCTCTCTCTCTCTCTCTCTGTGCGTGTGTGTGTGTGCTTTTTGATACATTCTTCTAATTTAAATATTTGTATAATAAAAAGCATTCCTGGGATGAGCAAATAACATTATTTATATGCCTTTATAAGACCACATTTGGAATATTGCATCCAGTTTTGGTCACCACTATATAAAAAAGATGTTGAGATGCTAGAAAAAGTACAGGGAACAGCATGACAGATTAGGGGACTGGAAACTAAAACATATCATTATTAAGAACCATTGCAGATTTGGGTAAGTTTAGTTTAATGAAAAGAAGGACTACAGTGACATGATAGCAGTATTACAATATCTAAGGGGCTGATAGAATGAGGGGGTCAAGCTACTTCCTAAGCACTTGAAGGCAGAACAAGAAGCAATGGATGAAAACTAATCAAGGAGAATCAATCTGAAAATAAGAAGAAATTGCCTGACAGTTAGAAAAATTAATATTCTTTATTCTTAAAAGAAATATTAATGTTTAAGAACTATACTTGAAATAATTGAAATGAAACGAGAGGATGTTTAGATTGAGATTAATATTAGAGATCAGGATTAATTTGTTTGTAAAAGTTTGAATGGAAAAGGTAATAATAGAATTAAGTAAAAATTGGATAAGATAGGAAGTTGAATGTAAAAAATGAATATATAAAAGCTCGTACTAATCTAGAATTATGAAAAGAATATGCGATGAAATGGATAATCTGATAGATAAAAGAACTATTCAAATGAGAAAAGAGTATTAATAAGTTAAGATAAACTATTAAGAGGAAGGAAAGATAATGATAATTTATTAGGCAAATACATATTGTTATCCTTATTCTTAAAAGAAATATTAATGTTTAAGAATTATACTTGAAATAATTGAAATGAAACGAGAGGATGTTTAGATTGAGATTAATATTAGAGATCAGGATTATTTTGTTCTTTTTTGTAAAAGTTCGAATGGAAAAGGTAATAATAGAATTAAGTAAAAATTGGATAAGATAGGAAGTTGAATGTAAAAAATGAATATATAACTATTATCATATTTGCATGTAAAAGTGATGACCTGGAAATATGTTGTCCACTGAAAAGAGTATCTTTTAGTATCTGCAATGTGAAAAATTGAATAAAACTTGTTTTATAAAAAAAGAACAATTAATCAGTGGAACAGCTTGCCTTCAGAAGTTGTGGGTATTTCATCACTGGATGTTTTTAATAAGAGATTGGACAACTGAAATGGTCTCCTCCTTGAGCAGGGGATTGGACTAGAAGACTTGTAAGGTCCCTTCCAATTCTGTTATTCTGTTATTCATTCTATTGAACTTATTTTGTAAAAACAATTGTGAATCAATATGGTTTATCAATAAATTGTACACTTTTTCAAAGCTTTTACCTTTAAATAAATCTGTTGATCATATTTTTGGGGGGATAAACCATCATCAGATATAGTACAAAAATGTAGTGAACATAACACAATCATATCAGTAAACTTCTTACAGGAAATAATTGTACTTTTTCAAGGGCAAGAAAACTGATTACATATTTTTGTGCCCCATATTAACCTAAGAAACTATTTGTTTTGGACAGTATGAAACAATATTAAAACAATATCTATAAGTCAATAGTAAGTGACCACATCATGCCAGGCACCTTTTTCAAGGTTGATGGAACAAGTTAAATATAAAGGGCATGAAATAACAAAGTAAGATTAGGAGGGAGGGAGAGGGAGAGGGAGAGGGAGAGGGAGAGGGAGAGGGAGAGGGAGAGAGAGAGAGAGAGAGAGAGAGAGAGAGCATGCGAACACATTTGGCCAGGATAATATATAACCCAGGAAACATGACTACAAATTCAGTTTCTATGGATGTTTACCTTTTTTATTGTATGAAGAAAAAGATCCTTTGGTCAAGAGAAGCTGCTCTTGAGATTATGTCAGTACCAAAGTACTCTAAAAGTCCAGAAAAACTAAAACTAAGAATTCTACTATAAGCACCAAGTCCTTAGACATATCCATCTATTTTTGAAAACAGGACTTTATTTTAGTTCACAAAATTCATCCATTATACAGTATAGAGGTGGCAATCTTTTTTTCCTATGGAAAGTTCTGGGTGGTAATCTGGGTTGAAAGTTCTGAGAAGGAAACATGTCAGTGTTGAGCATAGTTTCACTTTTCTTTTAGTTGATACAGAACTTGTGCTTCTACTCAAACAACAGCTGTTTTAATACTAGCTCCTTTTGTGTCAGGCATCATGGCCAAAGATTATCCACCCTTACACAATATGTTTAGCATGGCCCCTTTAACTTCCTTCTGACTGATTTTAATCTTTCCATCTAATTTTAATATGTTGAATTTGGGATATTGTGTTCGTTACTTTGTTTTCATAATGTTAGGAATATATGCTATAGAAATAAAATACATGACACGAAGCAAAAAGATTAAGTCTGATACATATATATATCTTACCCACATGATACATAATTATTCCCAAATGTCACTGTTGATGCAATTTCATAAGACAATATAACAACCAAACAAAATACATATATAAATATTTATAAAGATTCTGCATTAAAATGAGAAAACGATTTAGCTTTTTGTAATGATATCTAAAACTTAACATAATGGGAACCACATTTTTCTTCTGCAGAGTAGGCAGAATTAAAACTAAGACTAAAATCAAGATTTTGGTACATTACAGATGTCTCACTAGATTTGGCTTTTGCTTTTTTGGAGGGATGGGCTTAGATTCAGTTCAGTGTTTATTCCTGACAATTGCTTAGACCAGTCCCTTGGCAAGATTCTCTGGAAGTGGTTTACCATTGCCTACTTCCTAGAACTGAGAGAGAGTGCCTGGCTCAAGATTACCTAGCTGGATTTATGTCTAAAGTGAGACAAGAACTCACAGCCTCAGTTTTTAGCTTGATGTCTTATCCACTACACGAAACAAATGTTCAAGAGTTGTCTTAGGTTAAGAAGAAAACAAATAACTATTCATAACAATGAAGGTTGGTAACTTAGTTCAATTAATCAAATCCTTCTCTGATCAATGATTTCCTCCTTACATAAGATACAGTGGAAATGCTGCAGTGCATAGGGTCTGCTTACCTGAGGGGAACTCTCACAGTAGCTACCCAGCCTATATAACACTCTGGATTCCTTTGATTTTCAAATGCCATCTACTGAGACCCCAGAACTGTACCTTCTCTGTAGTAACCCATGCTTTCTCCAATGAAGTCCCCTTCTCCCTGAGAGCCTGATGCTGGTGTTTCAAAGAGTTTAAAGGCCTGGATCTTTGACCACATCTTTGTTGAAGCCTCTTGTGGAGGTTTGATTCTCTTTTGTTCCTGTCCCATTGTTGTTACCGTTTTATTCCTTTACTTTTCTCTATTATTGTATTAATTTTTCTTATTTTCAGTATTTTTATTTGTGAGATACTCAGAGTCATTGGGAGTTGGATGTCATAGCAACTTAAAATACTAATCATAGTAGCCTTTGGCCACCTGGGCAATTGTATAAATAAAAAATCATGTTTTCATTAATGTCTGCAGAATGTCAGTAACACTGTATACCCTTTTATGTTCTTTAACTTTTTGTATGGTTTAACTTCCATTATGGCAAATGGATTATATTATATTATAATCAATACTGTAAATAATTCAATTATCTTCTCTGAAAAAATCAATTAGAATAACTGAAAACCAGGACTAACTTTTTAGAGTACTAAACAAAAATGTTTTGTCTTCTCTTCCAATATTTGTTTTACCTCATTAAACTGTGCTGCTGAACATCTGCATCTGAATTATTTTACATCAAAACTATTACGGATTAAATGAATCATCCAAAACTCCTTATGGAGTAATAACATATGCTTATCATTAATCACTGGATTCCTTTTTGTTGTTTATAGATATAAACATGCCACTGCCTACTTACCAAGGCCAATCATATTATTAACACAGAAAAAACATGGAAAAGATTTCTTAAGAGATGAAGAAAGGCAAGCAACAAACACAGAAGCCTGTTCAAGCTGGACTCTTTCTCCCTACAAAGT
The DNA here is from genome assembly GCF_049901735.1 of Notechis scutatus. Classification (NCBI taxonomy): domain Eukaryota; kingdom Metazoa; phylum Chordata; class Lepidosauria; order Squamata; family Elapidae; genus Notechis; species Notechis scutatus. Next base: position 229,222,660 of record NC_142010.1, on the reverse strand, counting down.
AAATTACAGTATCACCAGCTGCCCAATGGGAAGGATCATAACCTTGTCTTAAATAATATATATGGCATTTTTATTTACAAGTTTGTATTGCTTGTAAGGTATGCTCCCATTAAACTTTGCAAATATTTGTGATCTATAATAAACAAGGAACATTAGAGTGCCGCTGTTTACTAATATACCTTGAAATCGAAAGAGTCCTATACCCCTAACGTGAGCAAACTGAGGAGAAATTCTATATTCACTGGCCTCTTTTTCCAACCGAGAACATAATAATTAGATGAAGTCAATCCAAACTCCTTCTTTTCCTTCTACTTTTCTCCTCAAACTCACCATGCTGTCCCAACGGCCTCCGCCTCCACCACCGCCTCCTCCTCCTCACATGCGCTCCCCACACCCAGCTCATAAATCCTCAAAGCGGGATCTTGCCGGTGCTTAAGAGCCTATTCCCTAACCAGCGCCGGTTTCTACTTCCCGGCTCATGCCTATCGAGCCTACAAAGGTCACGTCAGGACCCAGATCCATTAGGACCCCGTGTGGGTTGTCTCCGGATTCGCCTGAATAGAAAAAAGACCCATCTCTCTGCTTGCAGGCTCAACCGGTTTGTTCTGCCCACTGCGCTAGAGGTGAATTTGCCTCACGGAGAATTCCCCAAGAGAAAAGCAAGATAAATTTGCTCGCAAAGGCCCATTTCCTAGACTTTCTTTTCAACAGGCACAAACTTGGAAACTCCGCAGCTTTTTGGAAGTTAAAAGCGCGAAGAACTACAACGATTTTGGGGGGGGTGCTTTGTCACGTGATGTTAGAGGTCACTAAAGTTGCTCTTCGTACTTGACGGCGTAAAAAAAAAAAAAAAAAAACCCTGGTGAAATGAGGACACGTTCCGCTGAGGTGCAGAGACAACAGAATAAATGGACATCTGTTAACAAAAATCTCGTAAAAACAGTAATGGGTGTGGCAGAGATGTTAAGAACCTACGAAGAAGAAAACAGCCCGGTTGTTGGTCGCCTCAAAGCACGACAAGGCACTGCTGCCGGTGGGGTAAAGTCGGTGGGCGTGGGCGCGCGCAAAGCGTTATTTTGAACCAACCACTGTCTTCACGTAAAACGGCATGAACCCGGAAGTTTTGGGTGGCGTGTCTCGTGCCATTAGAGGAACGCGAGGGAGGCGTGCTAGTGCGGCCGTGAGTCTCGCGCGAGTTACGGAGGAGGTCCCGTACGGCAGGGGTCTCCAACCTTGGGCCCTTGAAGCCTGGCGGACTTCGACTCCCAGAAGTCCCCAGCCAGCAAAAGGGAGTCGAAGTCCGCCAGGCTTCAAGGGCCCAAGGTTGGAGACCCCTGCCGCAAGGTACATGGGCAGCCCGTCCTCTCCGCTCCTTCAGCGGCCGTTATTATTTTAGCCTTCTGTGGAAGAGCGAACTTCGAAACCGGGAGGAAAAGGAAACAGACGGAGTAGCCCTTTTGATCTATGAGAAAGGGAAAAAGCAGAGCCTGCGGTGGTGTTATGAACAGTATCTCATACGTTTTGCTGTATAGGGTAGTCCTCGAGTTACAACAGTACATTTAGTGACTGCTCGAAGTTTCATCACTGAAAAAAGTGACTTTAAGACCATTCTTGGCACTTAACTGCCCAGTTGCAGCATCCCCATGGTCACGTGATCAAAACTTGGATACCTCGCAACTGGTTCAGATTTATGAGGGTTGCAGGCCATGTGATCACCTTTTGCGACCTGACAAGCAAAATCAATGGGAAGCCAGATTCACTTAACAATTGTGTCACTAAATTAGCTGCTGCAGTGATTCACTCAACTGTGGCAAGAAAGGTTGTAAAATGGGGCAAAATTCACTTAGCAAGTGTCTCACTTAGCAGCATAAGTTTTAGGCTCAATTGTGGTCGTAAGTCAAGGACTACCCATATTTGGGGTATCCTGTCATACATTGCCTGATGATGTGTAATGATAATTTTTACATTTACTTAATTAATCGTTTCTTAGAAAACACGGTGGAGTTTAGCCACCCAGTGTGGAACTTATCACCAAATAATTGATTTTATATATCTAATTTTTACCCACCGAAGAGCTTAACATTTGTGAATCCATCTACTGGTACAAATAAAGCTACTTTGCCTCATGATCATTTTGCTGACAGTTTGATCTTTTGAATATAAATCAAGGTTGGAATTACAGTATAAAATTTGTTTATGGAACAAAGCCCATTTTGAGAGTTCACATTGTTGCCTCCAAATTCAGACATCCTGTGTTTGGGGTGGAGCTGATAAGAACTTGAACCCTTAATTTGAGCAAGGGCCTTTTTGCCTCAATTATTTGATGATTTGTACTTTTGGGTGGGCAAAGAATCCTTTTTGCAAAGATAAAAAGCTTCAATGTCACACTATCATTAACTAATCACATTGTTTTGGGTTCACAGGCTAAAATGTTGTGAAATAGGTAATGCTTCTGCTTTTGCCTCTTTACAGAAGTTGAGGGAGATCAGTCATTGTTTCACTGTATTATATAATTTAATTTACTATGCACTTAAATCTAAATAGAGCACAAGAGTTGTTTTTCCCCACAGCAACTTTGAGATCGAATTACTGGACTCAGATCATCCACTGCACTTCTGTGTCTGATGATGGACTAGAAACTGTTTCAAAAAACTTAGTAACTTTTAAGGGAGAATTCATTTGTGCAATGATTAAGGCATCATGCCAGAAACCTGAAGTCATAGCTCTAGTTCTCTGTTAGCTGTTAGGTGAGTGACCTTGGGCTAGTCACTTTCTCTCAGCCTTAGGAAGGCAATGACAAACTTCTTCTGAATAACTTTGCCAAGAAAAGGCAGGAACTTTCCCAAGCAGTCTCCAAAAATCAGACACAATTAAATGGTAGATTAAAAAACCTTTTAAGATGTGTGGACTTCAAAGAACATTGTAATTTGAAATCCAAACATCTTAAAGTTGCCAAGTTTGAAAAACACTGACCTAGAATCTGAATCTCCCACTCCTAATTTAAAGCTTAACTATTACTCATGTATAATATGATATAACTTTCATAAAATACCAGTAGTTAGTAATGAGCCCAGGTGGCGCAGTGGTTAAAGTGCAGTATTGCAGGCTAATTCTGATGCTACCGACTGCCAGCAGTTTGGCAATTTGATTCTCACTGGCTCAAGGTTGACTCAGACTTCCATCCTTCCGAGGTCAGTAAAATGAGGACCCAGATTATCGGGGGCAATTTTCTGACTATATAAACCGCTTAGAGAAGGCTGTAAAGCACTTTCAAGCGGTATATTAAGTACTATTGCTAGTATTAGAAATGTGCATAAAATGTGCTAAAAACAAATAGTGGAAATAACCACACCTATGTGTGGAATGGGCAGCGCAGCAGCTCAGTGGTTAAGATGCTGGGCTTGTTGGCTGGAAAGCTGACCCCCGAGCTCTATGTGAGACCTCCCATTGTAGCCCTAGCTTCTGCCAATCTAGTAATTGGAAAGCATGCAAATGCAGATAGATAGATACCACTTTGGTGGGAAGGTAGCAGCACTTTGATGTGATGGCGACCACATGACCACGGAAATGTCTTTGGACAGCATTGGCTCAATGGCTTTGAAATGGAAATGAGCACCACCCTTATAATCAGCGAGGACTTGCAGAGTAAAATCCTCAGAGATTCCTTTACCTTTATCTTTTATGTGATGGAATAAATAAATTTTAGTGGTGTCATTTAATTTGTAAAATGTTTGTTTCTAGGTACAGTTACTTTAATGTCTATACTGAAGCTATGCAATGTTCTGTATTGCCTGAAGCTCCCAATTTAACTCCCACCCATAAAGCAAATCATCATTTTGCCCTGTACCAGAGCAAGAATTGGGGTTAAAGTAGAATAAATCAATACAATATAGTATAAAGGAGTATAGGTAGTCTCTTAGTGACCATAATAGGGATCAGCAATTCAATTAAGTGAATCTATTGTTAAGTGAGGCTGTGACTGTGCCTCTGATCTTATTTCAGTTTTCCTTTATTATACAGACTTGCAGAGTTCATAAATGTAGTTTTACTTGTAAATTTATGTGTTCATCACTGTTATAATTATGAACGGTTGCTAAACAGGCAGTCGCTAAATAAGATTATCTGTACATATAATTTTTCATAGCAGATAATGCCTATATCTGCCTTCTGGTAAAAGTTGTGATTGTGGTGAGTGCAGATGTAAAAATATCAAACTAATTGTCCCCCTTTAGCAATGGTCTTCAAACTTAACAAGTTTAAGACTTGTGGACTTCAACTGCCAGAATTCCTGAGCTAACATGACTGGAGGAGGAATTCTGGGAGTTGAAGTCCACAAATCTTAAAGCTATCAAGTTTATAGGAAGTAAGTAGATTGCTGAAAGAATGAACTTTGCCAAGTTAAAATTGTGGGGGAAATGATAAAATTATGCATTGAAAATTGGAAATGTTTACATAAAATGACTTCATTCACTACGTTATTAATTTTTCTTATTTCTACCTCATATTAATAAATCCTTTATATCCAGCTGCACAGTTTAGTTTCTTCTTATATTTATTATATGTTTGTAAAATAGTGCCCTCTTCCATCTACCCTATTATATCAGAGCTTTAGAGAATTTTTACAATTGATAGATGGGATCTTTTTTTCTCAAATTTATCTTTTTTCAAAAAGCAGGTGTTAGAAAATTATATATGGTATTGCAAATGAGAAAATATATATAAGATCTAAATGAATATTTACTGGTAAAGATATGCATGTATTCAGAAAATATGAACAGGAGTAAATACTTTTTTCCAGAATTGAATTCTAGAATTCAATGCTTTTGTAAGGTTCTCAAACGTATACTGCATCATTGGTGAGTAGTAACATGTAATTTTAAAAGAACCTTTTCTTAATTACTCATTTATGAGTTACTACTTCAGAGGAGCATGTATTATTCTATAGCTATAGATTTGTGTTATGAACCAGTTGATTTTCCAGAAAAAATACCTGATTTCACTTTTAATAATTTGCTAGTAAAATATACTGAAACAAGCCATCTAGGAAGCAATATAATTGCAACAAAAGAGCCACATGTTGACATGAATTAGGTAGTCAAGATTATATATTTTCTATGAAACAAGCTTTATCATCATGGGACCACACAGATTTTCAGTGAAAAATGCAATCTCTTTTTCTATTATTTAAGTTCAAATTAATTTCACTTTTTTGTCTGAAATTTTTTAGCTCAATGGTATAGTTGTGTTTCTAAGAAATACATCACTAACTACAGACACAATACCCTATGATGTTTTGTCAGCAATAGGTCCCATTGAGTGCAGTGCAGATCAGCCAATACAATGGCAGCCTTGGTGTATAAATTCAGTTACAATTGCAATATAAATAAAATATGAAATCTTTAGTACATCGAACCCCTAGGAGTACATTATAACACCTTGGTTTTTGTGATAAAAATACAATCACTGTTCTTTTCTCCTTGTTTGTCAGTATATATTTTGTAATCAATGTTTACTTTATAGAACTGGCAAGGATGTGGCTCAGCTTTGTTATCATAATGTACTGATTTTCATAATGATTTATTTCATTTTCAGTAAAATCATTTTATGACTTTTAAAGATACTCATAATATACACCCCATGAAGTAACACTGTTGTTATTATAACTATCAGAATCTGACTAGTCACATGTTTGTTGTGCACATCTTTAAAAGATAATGACTAATTTTATATAAACATATATTTTCATTTGCAAGAAAATAAAGAATTATGGAAGACAGAAATATAAATGAAATGTATTATGTATTTTTTCATACCTGGAGACAACACAATTAAAATGATGATTCTGGAAAGCGAAACAAGTATAAACAGGAGAGTATGTACAAGAATTTCACTGCAAGTCCCAAAGGTCAAAAATCAAATCTGAAAATCAATCATTACTTCAAAGAAAATTAAAGCAATGAACAAATTAATTTCAATATGGTTTGAGAGTCAGGAAAAAGCTAACAACATGACAGCAATCTTCTTCAATGGCTCTACAAAAAGGCCCCAGATGCAAACTGAGTAGTAAATGGAAACCTATAGACTATATTGCCAGGAATGTACTGTTTTGTTCCACTGGTCTACAAAAACATTGAACACTTTTATCCCTTGTGCATATAACCTGTATTCATATTTATGTTTATTATTTTATTTTTGTAATGTGTCTTTGTTATATTCAGATAAATGCATAAAAACCTTTGAATCAGAATGGGGAAGGGCAGATACTAGGATGAATATCACTGCATTAATTTAAGGGAATGTTTTTTTCTTGTGAAAAACCTTTAATGCAAGATTCAAAGTTGGAATCAAAATATTTTGTATTATTTTTCCATCAGTCTTTAAAGTGAAACTAGCTAATTAATTAAAGCACCAGATTTCAGGGGTCATTCCAACCTGTGGCACCCAAAACAGTCAGTTTTTTACTTTTACCTGTACTGGCCTCCACAATAATGCTGGAATACCTGCACATATGCATAATGTATTATATTTTCCAAAACCCTTTTGAAAATACCCAGATGGGACCCCTTTATGCTTTTGCTGCCTTGGAAACATGCATTTGCCACTTCTAGCAGAGGACACAATTGCTACCTAATAACAGAGTTAAATAAATTGAAGTGGTAAACCAACATGTGAATTATAAAGCTCTTTTACTGATGGGAGTTGTGCAGTGTCCCATAGATGCTCATTATATATTGTTTATACCTAATAGTAAAAATCTGTCATTGCTTCAGTAGCATTATCTGAAAGTAATGTTGTGTGATCATAGAATAAAACTTGGAAGATTTTTGTTGTTTATACATATTAGTCAAGATATGTTTTTGAGAGACCTATTTAAATGACTGTTTGCTCTGGTTGAAATAGAAGAAACCTTGAAGATTTCTTGATGCATGCTGATTATGGGAAGACAAGGTTGTTAATTCTGAAAGAAAAATCAAGCCTGCTGCAAATTTGTTGACTTCAGCAATTACACCAGTGATGAAATGGCTCAGGTTTTCATGCACAATGTTTATTTAGAATGTGAGGGTAATACAAAAAAAGTATTCTGTACTTTCAACTATGTTCTGATGTTCCCTAAGATGAATCTAAAGTAAGCCTAAGGTAAAAACACTGAGTATCTGTGCTCTACTTATAAGGCATAGCATTTATAGAGAGAGAACAGATATAAGATGCTGATTTAAGTTTTCACTGGCATTTAACAGAACTATGGCTTTTTGAATAAACTGTGATTTTAAAAATATTTAAATTACTAAAAATATTTTTTTATTTTGGCATAGACCCAGTTAAGTTGCTTTCTAAATATTTCAGCTATTTAGTTCTGCATACTGCATACATGGAACATAGAAAAAATGATTGAATTATGAAATATCACCCATCTAGTTTTTCAGGCCTTAGTTCATCAGCCCTGTTAAATGAGGAAAACTTTGAATAAAGATAATCAAGTCAATTGTTTGAACAGAGGTTTTCAAGCAACTGGGACTTTTTAAAAAATAGATGAAATGTGGAATACAGAAGTGACTGATATGTGGGAGTGGGAGTCTAATAAGAGTTTTTGATGGCAAATTACTATTGTACTGACCATTACAATTCTGGAGGTAACTCAGTAGGTCAAAAGATAGATCTCACAAGTTATTACGTGCTTTTCTAAACTGACTGATAGGTTAGGTTACCTGCAGGAATGTCTAATATTATCAATTCCCATAGGGTCACTAACTGCATGAATTGGCACTTGCAGTTAAGTATGCTTTTAAAGTGGCACATCTGCACATAGCAAAAGATGTGATTTCTTATTCTGCAATTGTTACTTCACATAGATCTTTCTTGAATACAAGTCCTGACAGTCCAACACTCCTTTATAAGTATTAAATATATATTAAGTCCGACATTTCAGAACCATAAACCATAGCTTGGGCTAAGATCACTGGGGTATGTGACTGGGATTTTTTGGTGGTGGTTGTAGTGGTTTAAACTATCATTTTAATTTATTGAGCTTTGAGTTGGAACCTCAAATTGGAAGAGAGGCATGGCAAAGCTATTACCATCTATTAAGCCCTGTTGGCATACATTACTCAACACATATAGTAGAGCTATGTAGGAATGCAGATTGAAAAGATAGTTTGAAGATTTAAGTGGACAAGTAGGGTTATCAGAAATATCTTAAAGAAGCTCACCTGTGCTGCACTGTACTGTACATCCTAACAGGTGCTACTTTGGCCTTACTGCTAATAGACCACTGTTAGCAGAACAACCATGTGGCCTGAAATTTAACCATTATCCAAGCAGTATATCACTTCTCCATTATTAGACCTATCTCAAATGACATCCAGAGCTCTTTGCATTATCGAAAACTATCACAAATTAATCATAATTCAAATCACTCTCAAAACATTAATTCAATGAAAATTTGCATTAAATTTCTGTGTAACTTTAAGATTATAATAGCAATTGGTTCTGATTTTTCAGTTAACATTTTGTAATGTATGCTATGGAGCATTGCAAGAATTTCAAATGTATAGATTCTAGTCTAAAAGCTCAATTCCTCAAACGAAGCTTATTAAATAACTATTTGCGGATTAATTTGCAAAATAAATTTATGTATTAAATATTGATGCAACAGAAATTGGAATAATTTTGAAATGCAGAAAAAACGCCACATTTTTAAAAGTAACCCAACCAGTTAATTCACAGACAGTGTAATCCTATACAAATATACCATGAAGAAAAAAAAATGAAAAGTTGCTGGATCAAACTAAAAAACCACTTGAACTGAAAGCATGAATCATTAGAGAATATTCTGATGCTTAGAAAAACTGGATGCAATTGGAAAAGAACTGATAAAAGTGGAAAGTGGCTAGATATTACTTAAGATGTACTTAAGCAATTTAAAATATATAAAAGAAAGGAAAAATATGGCCTTCCCTAAGAATTGAGAAGCTAATATGTTGGAAAACAGCCCCATTTCTGAAAATCCATATTTGTAATATTAGGAACTGCAATGGATAATAAATTCTTTGGAAAGGAGACAAATATAACACTAAGGTCAGTATTACATTTCTTTACAAATAATGTTTTTATTATTGCAAAATGCTAAATAACTAAAACAGAAATTTCAGCATTGATATATCATTTCTGTTTTTTACTAGGCTGTCAGGTGAATTCAGTTATTGGAACTCTCAAATGTATTTTTTCAGGAGTAATACTTTGGAGCTGGAGTCCACAAAATTTCTTTAGCTTCCAAGAGTCTCTGGAGGTTATCATGATCTGCTGCAGTGGGTGTGAGTGAAATTTTCAGCTTGATTTGGCTGGGATTACATGAACTAAATCCAGCAGATTTAATTCACTTTTTTACTGCTGATTTTAAAAAATAGCACTTAAGTGCATCTTCATTCTAAGAAAATTTATTCACAGCTACTACTAAGCTAATTGGTCAACCCAGGTGGGATGAGTCATTTCAGAGCCTGAGAAAATTTCATTAACAGGATATCTAAAATTAAAATACTTATTGTTCTTTTCCATTTTCCAAATTATTAAGAAACAGTAAAATCTCTGCAAAACTATACATGCAACACAAAGTAAATATCTTTACTAATAAAAATATTTACAAAAGAGAAAAATACCATAATTAAAAATGCTAATAAACAAAAGAAAATCTCTCAGACACAAATGAATTACCCCAAGAACCAAATTCCACTGAAACAACATTGCACCGATTAGCTTTAAAATGGCAAGAGTAACTTCTACTTCTTGACTAGAGTATTCCACAGAATGAGTCTTGTTACTAAGAATTCCTATTACTTGGTCCATGTTCCAAGTTCCAGAAAGGGGACTTCCAATAGGCCAGAGGAGAGGTCTGATGTTAGCAAAGTATTATCTGGTACAATATATCAGTGGAGCTCCGTACAACGATTTAAAAGTATTGACCAGAACTTTTAATTGAGCCTGGAAACCTCTTTGGAAAAATGCAATGATACAACTCTACTTGTATCATTGAATGCAACTCTACTTCCATATCATTGCCAAAGGCAAACCCACAAAAAGTATACAATAACAGCCCAATTGAGAAATGATAACCATTGCATGTAGACATCGCCAAAATCTTATTTACTTTGTAATAATAACTGAAAATAATTGTGTAATGTTGAAAATAGTAGAAGTAACAATAATAACCAACACCTTTCAAATTGCTAACTGGTGTGGAAGCTGATGCAGTCCAACAGCCAATAATGGAAAAGAAGCTTTTTTCACCTGTACAGAAAGGAAATTGCCTAAATAATAGGGGAACAAAAGATCAGCTCCTTGTAGACAAGATGATTTTGAAAAACTGCAAGTCAAAAAAGGCCAAATTGAATGTAGCTTGGATTGATTATAAGAAGATGTTTGACTCCCTGCTACATGATTGGATAATTAGGTGCCTAGAAATAACAAGAGTGGGTAGAAACATCAGACACTTTGTGCAAACATCATGGCATAGTGTAAGACACAGATGCTGGTTAAAGGCAATAGATTGGAAGAAATTAATATAGAGGAATCTTTCAAGGAGGCAATCACCACTACTAAATTTGTTATATATAACACTAAAAATAACACTAAATTTGTTATTGCACCAATTTCTTTGTCAACAACATTGAACAACATCAAAAGTATCTGCCAGCTATTCCACCATCCTTTGCATGTATGATCTGAAACGATATGGAAAAACACCATTGGAAATCGAATCAATCCTCAACATGGTCTGAATATACAGCCAAGATATTGCAGTGGAGGTTGGACTGAATAAATGTGCCAACCTCACCATCATCAGGGGAAAAATAGTGAAAACTGAAGAAAGGATGCCCTATGGAAATAATATAAGGAAGCTGAAGAAAATAACTACAAATTCCAAAGCATCTTTCTAGATAACAACATTAAGGGACAGTCTTGACAATTGAGATCAAGGTTAGTAGTAAATACAGGTGAAACTCAAAAAACTAGAATATCGTGCAAAAGTTCATTTATTTCAGTAAGGCAACTTAAAAGGTGAAACTAATATATGAGATAGACTCATTACATGCAAAGCAAGATAGTTCAAGCTGTGATTTGTCATAATTCATCTCAATTATGGCTTACAGCTCATGAAAACCCCAAATCCACAATCTCAGAAAATTAGAATATTGTGAAAAGGTTCAATATTCTAGGCTCAAAGTGTCCCACTCTAATCAATTAAGCCATAACACCTGCAAAGGGTTCCTGAGCCTTTAAATGGTCTCTCAGTCTGGTTCAGTAGGAATCACAATCATGGGAAAGACTGCTGACCTGACAGTTGTGCAGAAAACCATCACTGACACCCTCCATAAAGAGGGAAAGCCTCAAAAGGTAATTGCAAAGTAAGTTGGATGTTCCCAAAGTGCTGTATCAAAGCACATTAATAGAAAGTTATGTGGAAGGGAAAAGTGGAAGAAGAAGGTGCACAAGCAGCAGGGATGAATGCAGCCTGGAGAGGATTGTCAGGAAAAGGCCATTCAAAAGTGTTGGGGACTTTCACAAGGAGTGGACTGAGGCTGCAGTCAGTGCATCAAGAGCCACCACACACAGACGGATCCTGGACATGGGCTTCAAATGTCGTATTCCTCTTATCAAGCAGCTCCTGAACAACAAACAATGTCAGAAGCGTCTTACCTGGGCTAAAGAAAAACAGAACTGGTCTGTTGCTCAGTGATCCAAAGTCCTCTTTTCTGATGAGAGCAACTTTTGCATCTCATTTGGAAACCAAGGACTCAGAGTCTGGAGGAAGAATGGAGAGGCACACACTGCAAGATGCTTGAAGTCCAGGGTGAAGTTTCCACAGTCTGTCTTGATTTGGGGAGCCATGTCATCTGTTAGTGTTGGTCCACTGTGCTTCATTAAGTCCAGGGTCAATGCAGCCGTCTACCAGAGATTTTGGAGCACTTCATGCTTCCTTCCGCAGATGAGCTTTATGGGGATGCTGACTTCATTTTCCAGCAGGACTTGGTACCTGCCCACACTTCCAAAAGCACCAAAGCCTGATTCAGTGACCGTGGGATTACTGTGCTTGATTGGCCAGCAAACTCGCCTGACCTGAACCCCATAGAGAATCTATGGGGCATTGCCAAGAAAAAGATGAGAGACATGAGACTGAACAATGCAGAAGAGCTGAAGGCCTCTATTGAAGCATCCTGGTCTTCCATAACACCTCAGCAGTGCCACAGGCTGATAGCTTCCATGCCACGCCGCATTGAGGCAGTAATTGCTGCAAAAGGGGCCCAAACCAAGTACTGAGTACATATGCATGTTTATACTTTTCAGAGGTCCGATATTGTTCTATGTACAACCCTTGTTTTATTGATTGCATGTAATATTCTAATTTTCTGAGATTGTGGATTTGGGGTTTTCATGAGCTGTAAGCCATCATCATCACAATTATGACAAATCACGGCTTGAACTATCTTGCTTTGCATGTAATGAGTCTATTTCATATATTGGTTCCACCTTTTAAGTTGCATTACTGAAATAAATGAACTTTTGCACAATATTCTAATTTTTCAAGTTTCACCTGTACATCATGAGAGTGAAGTAGAAATTAAAATACCACCAAGGCAATTAGCACCAGTACAATTCCAGATACACAGATGGGATTGGACTCAAGCAGAAAAAAACTCTGGATAGGAAGACCAGAAAAATAATGACAGTGAATCATGCTCTTTATCTATGCAGCAACAATGATAGACTCTGCTTACCAAGGAGCATAGATGGGAATGGAATGTTGCAAGTACATCAGACAGATGAAGAAAGAGGCATTGGAAGAATATTTGAAGCACAGAGAAGATGAAGCTAGTACATCTGCCTCCAGAAGTTGTGAATGCTCCAACACTGCAAGTTTTAAAGAAGAAATTGTACAACCATTTATCTGAAATTTTATAGGGTTTCCTGCCTGAGGAAGGGGTTGGAATAGAAGACCTCCAAGATTCCGTCCAACTTCTATTCTATTCTATTCAGTTCTGTTCTGTTCCACTCCATTCCTATTTTTGTCCTTCATTCAACTCTGTTCTATGTGTGTGAATCTTACATCAAATAAAATTCAAATTCTACTTTCATCAAACCATAATGTGCTACATCTTCAATTCAGTTTTAACAAGGAAGGGAAAAGAAGCAGAGTATTGCTTCTGGTTTCTTCCTATCCTTTAATAGCTATGCTCTGGGCCATGTGCATGGAAAGGCAATGGTGCGGGGAGGGGAGGGTGGTGGAGCCGGAATAGGGCAATTTGCCATGGGCAACTCATTACATCAACATTACATGGGCAACTCACTGCAGACAACTTACCACAGGACAATTCACCGTAGGACAATTCAACAAATACAATAGTAATTTAACTTTTGTACAGAATGTAAGTGGAACTATGGCCAATAATAATAAAGTCAATCCAGAAATGCAGGAGTTACAATAATTTTGCTGAAAACATGGTCACCAATTATAAATAACTGAATTAAAATTTTAATACAGTGTTGAATTGTCCCATAGTGAGTTGTCCTGTATCAAGTTGGCCATGGTGAATTGTTCTCGACCCCGAGAGAGCAGGCAGCATCATTGAAAGTCACTATCCAATTGCCTCTTTTCATAGGAACATAGTGGATATTTTTTCTCTCACAAACTGGCTGGATCTGACTTATTATTGAACTCCATCCTTCTTTTGTTATTTTCTTTTGCCACAATAAATTTGGCCCCTTTCTGGTGTTTAAGATAATTTTGCAGCTAAAAAATAGATAGAATCTGGAACCTGTTTAATTTCTTTCCAACGTTCCACATGGGTTGAAAGAATGAAAAGTGGTATTTCCTACTAGGAGACGATTCCCTGGTTATTATGCAGAAGCTTTCACTTTTGAAAAGTAAAGCTTATATATCACAGAACTTAGCAAAATGTGTTTTTGTACCAATTGGCACTTCAGATCAGTATACATTATAATGTTTTCATTTCTCAATTTAATAAATTACTATATCTATTTAATTTATGTAAAATCCTCACCTAGACAATTTAAAACTTTTTAATTGCAATCACTGAAAACACTTTTAAAATGAAGATGAAGCAAAAAAACCAGCACAATTCACTTTAATCAACCATAAGAGTTGGTCAGCTTTGTTTTGCTTTAAAAGTAATTCAGTAAAATTTGAAGAATAAAAGATAAAATATGGAATATTCATTAGGATTTAAACAGTTGCAATTAGCATTTCAGAAAGCTTTTCAAAATTCAAGTATCTTGTGAACCAGACCTCTAGATTACTGAAAATTTACATTGGGGTGTAAACCTTTTGCCTTCCAAATGTTGCAGAACTGGTATACTTTCTACCTCCAGATACCATGCTAACATTGTAATGAGTTAACTGAAGTTCAGTAATATCTAGAAGGCAAAAGATTCCCTTCCAAAGGTAAAATTATGTTCATCTGATGCTATTGCAAAGAAGCTAGAGGGGGAACAATTTGGAAATGTATCAAATGTGCCAGCTGAAATGCTTCTGAATCTTCAGTTACTGGTATGCACCTGAAAAAGACAAAAAAAAAATAGTTTGAATAAATTCTTACACTGATTGGTTTTTTTAATCAATTAATGATTATACAGGATTAACAATGATATATAAATTTTTCTACAAAAATATCTCAGCAGAAGAGTTGTTTTCTGTAATACATTTTAATTCATTATCCATAAGATTTCCCCTCCCAAATAAACATTTCACAGTTTCCATATTTCTTCCTTAAGAACCTTTGGTCACTATTAAAAACATAATTTTCTTGCTCAGTTCCTCTTCATTTTCCACAATGTCATATGCAAAAGAGTAACATTTCCAGAACTTTTAACAATGACAACAGTGTGTATATTTGGAGAGGGGGGGTAGGGCATGTGTGGATGTATTTAAACCCATATACACTGGAAAGGGTGGAAAATAGAAATATGTCTTAACTTTTTCAGTGGTTTTTTTAATCTATACCACTCTTCTTCCCAAAGAATTTATACTCATTTTATAACTGCAATAATGTAAGATGAATTATAGCTACTTAGCAATTTAATTTGTGTCATCTGTAAATTTTATTAATTTATTTTTTTCTAGCCCTATCTCATATGACCACTTCCTATATAAGTGTTCTATGTACATTGAGTCAAAACTAAGATACCCTCTCTCCAGAAAAGTATGTATGTGATTGCAATGTCAATAGAATGTCTTAATTATATTATACAAGGAAATTTATGAATGCATCACTGTTGACAACAGTTGCATTTTATGCACTTTCTACTTAAGTACTCAAGCTCAGGTTGTAATATAAAGAGAAAGATGAACTAAAAAACAAAAATGTAATAAAGTTACATTATTTAGACAAAAATCACTTCTAACAATTGCAGGTTAAAGTTTAGCATTCTATTTTAATACATTTAACTTTAAATATAAAAAACAATTAATATTACCCAATTTTCTAATATGTAGGTCATCTTATTCATTTTGATTTTATAAAAATGTCATTCATTTCTAAAAGATAAAATATATGGCAAATATCTATTTTTTTTTTTCATTTTTACTTTATATCCATACTCACACTTGCTCACTTCTCTACCCTCACTATGCCACCATTCAGAAGCTGGAAAATACATAATTTTTCTGTATTAATAATCATTAAGCCATTCTTGCAATACCTCCTTTTTCTGTTATCTTGCTTTGACAAAGTTGGAATGTTTCTCTTGACACCTGTGATTTTGGACTATGGATGGCTTAGTACTGAAAGGAGATATTGGCTGCATTTGCACACTCAGTGGAGAATACCACAACATGATTCACTTTTTTTAAAAGCTGAGGCATAGCACACAAGCTGATCTTTGACTAGTGTGCTAGGAGCTGCATTCCACAAAGCAGTGGACAGGGTAAGGACAAAACCAATTTTTTTATTTAATTTACTGTAAAAAATTAAATATAACTGAAATTATTATTCTCTAATATATTTAATCATTTTCTGTCATAATTGAAATTTAGGAACAGCTTTTGGAAGTCGATAGGGGCTTCAAACATGTTTTCAGCAGCTACATGTGGGCTTCATGTTGTGTATCTCTTTCCTTAGTCATAATCCGATTTATTTACTTCTGGCATTCGGGCATGGTGTGGAATTGCATATGAAGTTAGCCACTGTGGCTTATTATCTACCTTATGGCTTAACCCATTATGCTATTACAGCCACTTATTCTTATTCAAAAAGCAAGTTGAGGAAATATTACATACCATATCATTATATAAGCTAATCACAGCTTAGAATTGTAAGCTGTTATTGTAATAAATGTCAAAAGTCAAGTCAAACCAAAGCTCTGTTTTTAATATCTATTAAGAATATGTCATATGACAATCGATGTCAAACTCTTGGTACAGACTTTTCTTGGTAAAGTAGCTTTCTACTTTAGGCACCAATGATTTTTTTAAAATTCTGGAATAGACCATTTCAAACTGCAGCTGATATTTAACATTTTTTGAATGCCTTCCCATGGAAATAAAAATTCCTACTATTTACAAAGAGCCCTTTCATGGAAACATTTGAAAAAGAGATTCTGCGCCTGCAGTCTGAGGTGATGTAGTTTGTTTTATCACAGCATTTTGTTTAACAAAATCCATATGCTGTCCAGCTATAATTATTGTAGTTGAGGTGGATTGGGGAAATTTTATGCAGGTTTTGTTAGTATTTTTGTCAAATATGAGACTTATAAAAACTGTCAAAGAAAACATTAGATATTACCTATTAACTCATAGACAACAAAGTTAACTCTAGACTATTTACATAGTCTGTGTTCATATTACACTGAATCAGCCTCTCTCTCTCTGTGTGTGTATGTGTGTGTGTGTGTGTGTGCCATAACTCAATCCCATTATAGTTTATACTGTGCAAACCCAACCATCTAATCACAACACATGGACAGTAAGCCTAACTTATTGGATATCATTACCAGCAAAAGCATTTCTGAATTGGCTTACTTTTTTACTCTGCCTTTTTGGGGAAAAACCTAAACAAACTGCTTTCTTATCTGAATGCCAACCTATTATAATTTGTATTAAAAACAAGATGCTGGATGGGCATTAGACCAGAACTTAGGGACTAATCTTTTAAAAATTTCCAGTAGTTTAAAAGCAGCAATACTGAAATCTTTTTCTGTGGTACTAAAAAGGAAGAAAGCTTATGAGGAATTGAGAATGTATTCTCATGTGAAAACCTTGTGAATCATTTTCTGGCACTACAAACAAGTTCTTGGTCTGTACCATATGCTTAGGGGCACTTTAAAAAAAAAACTTGGAGCATTTGTGCTACTGCATTGCTCTTGATTTCAGTTATTGAAAATTACAATGTCCTCCTGTTGTAAGTTACCTTAGCATAACCTTTCTAAAAGTCTGGAAACAGATTTTCATTTTTTACTCCATCTGTCAGAACATTTATTTTTCCATAAGTTTATTTCTAAAGATTAATCAATTACTTAATGAATCTTCCAAATCCTATGCAATTAGTCACTTTTCTAATTCATCATGAAAGGGCAATAAATTACTTTGATAAAAATTTTCAGCCTAATACAACTACTAATTATATGATAGCTTATTGAATATAATATAATTGCTGGGAGTTGTGAGCATATTGGAATCTCAGAAATCTCATTTATTCTCTCACCTGTGTTTCTTTTTTTTAATGCTAGAGGTGAAAGTTTACATAACTTTAGGTATCAAGCAGAGAATTGGGTATTTCGGGAAAGAACTCTGCCATTTGAAATTACAGAAAGCAGAATACAGAACACTTTGTTTACATCCTTTTATTTGATGGTTTGGTTGCCCAATATAAATTAAAAAACTGGTGTTACAGAATCAACATGAAACTTATTTGCAAATATTCCACAGTGTATTTGCAAGCATACTGTTACTGGTGCTTAGTGCCAATGCCAATTATATTTCTGCTGAAGATTGGAACACTTAAATTATTTTTTACTAACACATTAAGGATTCTGAATTAGACTTCAAAGAGATTGGTGTGGGGGGGACGTTTGGTACTTTAATCTCTCCCGGGGCTCCTGTATTTTAAGAGCGATTGGATTAGTTGGGAGAAAAATGCAACAAATGTATTTTTCTCACCCTCAAGAGAAAGTGGAATCTATTGAATTACTGCCTGAAAGTACTACTAAAAACAAACCATCTCTGCCCAATGACAGCATACGGAGCTATGACAGCAGTTCTGCCTGTTCTTGCAGAAAGCAAACACCTGGGATTCTATACAAAGACAGTGAATCGCCGTATCCCACCGACACACTGTGGAACTATCATCCCGGCGGGTTATGCAAACTCAGTTGCAGGAGCCAGATCATGATTCCGTGTGATGTAAGAATCCATAAAAACGGACCGAGTCACCCATAGTTAAGAAAGCCGCGGGAAGCGGTGAGGAGTCGAGAGCACCAAATCTCCCTATCATAAAAGTCTGCCCTTCCGAAATGCCTTCAGGGGGAGCTGGCGGAATCGCAGCCGCCAAGAACTGTTCCCCCTTAGAAGGTGCTTGGAAACGAAAGCAAGTTGCGATTGTGGCCTAATCCAACTAGGATGGTACAACGCGCGCCAGTATCCCTAAGTAAAGGTCACCTTTTGCTCGGGGAGGCGCCTTAATGAGAATTATTCAAACACTCCACGCGGACAGAACAGCCTGGCCTTGCTCCTCAAAGAATTTCGCTTCCCTTCTAAGGCTCTCTTCTGCTGTCTGTCACGCAGCCCATAATAGTGTGTAAGGCCTTCTGGTCAGTTTGTTAATGCCACCGGAGTCCTAAAGAGAAGCTGAATCACCTGTTCAACAGCAGGTGTAGAGCTCTATCAACTTGCTTTGTGGAGGAAAAGTGTGGGGGGCGGGGTTGAGAGGAAAAACCCAGCGGGAGAGGACGCCTGAAAGGCGGTGAAAAGGGGGCGCCAAATTTAGGAAGATTCTCTTTTCCCGCTCCTCACTCCCGGTGAACGTAAAGTTCAAGCTCTGTATTTCCAAACGTTGTGCTTGTGTGAAAGCAAGAGCGCGCGTACGTATCTCCATAAACCGTAATAAGCCAAGCTCTACCGCCTTTGTTTGGGTTAATTTTGAACTGGCGGGACATTCCCGTGGCCCTGTCATTTAGCCTGATTGGCTGGCGGAACTGCGCGCGCGCGGGTTCTGTGTTACTTGCCTTCGGCTCACCTAAGCAATCAGGCTTTCAGTTCCCGAGGCTTTTGATTGTAGGAGTTGCCTTATTTGCATTGATGAGGAAGAGACAGCTGCTGGAGCGTTCAAGGCTGCACCTGACACAATCAGGGACTTCAAGATTAGCAAAGGGAATCAGAAATCCACCCAGCTCAATGGCAAGCGTAGCCTATATTAGAGTCACTCATGCAAAATGACCCACATTTGCAACCGGCACAATTAGCAAGGCCGAAGTGCATGTTAATTTAGGAGCTGACATTGCCTTGCCTTTCATTTATTAAATATAATTATTATGTGCAGTTTACTAGATGGGGTAAAATATGGATGCCTGCCTCTTTTATCCCTGCAGACATAAGGGTTCCTTTTCCCTACTCAAATTGTGGGAGGTAGGCTATGCTGGTGCCTTCCCAACAAGGGTAATGCAAGAACAGCTTTCCAAAATAAAAATAAAAAAATATCCAGCCTTAGAAAGGACCTTGAAATCATATGCAACCAAAATAAAGCTCTACTCATGATCACATCTTTGTGCTAGAAGTTTTTACATTACTGCTTATGTCTGTTAAATGATATGGCTCAGGCCAAGCTGGCTCTGCCTGTGGTTTACAGTAGAATAATGTGTATTTAAGTTTAGGAGGAGAAAGTACACCTGCTTGGGTTACTCTTCCCTCAACCCCTGTTCTGCCTTGGATATAGGTTCTGAAATGTTCATTTATTGGGGGGAATAGAATTGAAAGGGGAGAGAGATTCTTGTGAAAATTGAATAAGTGCTAATTCCAAGCCAAAGGATGCAGTTGAGAAGCGAAAGCTCCCATTGGAGAACAGGAAATTTAATGAGCTTTTAATGGAATGCATTGCTCAGAGTAGTAAATTATTTGTTAGTTGACGATGCAATCAGCATGCTGATTAAGGTTGCTGTGGGTTCTCTCTCCCCCCCTTCCCCCCACTAAACATTAACTGAATGAAAACGGGTTGTCGCCTTTGTTCTGCTTGGGGGGCTTTTAGGAGGAAAATGGACTTCCAGAACTGAAATTGTCAATAAAGGTGAGTGCACTTCAGGTGTCATTTGAATCTGGTGAGAAGATGCTTCTGATAAATATTTAAAAACATTGGAAATCAACCTAGCATGTTTTGTGAGAAGGCCTAAGAAGGCCCTGCAACCTGTTTTCATTCTACCCTTCTCTGATATAAATGGACTATATCCTGTTCGATGTTCCAATAAGATCAAATACTGGTTTAAACATACAGTAAATGTATTCATGCTGATAGAGTTCCAGTACTGTATTTTTTGAACAAGATGAGTGAAATAATGGCTTTTGAGATTGGAGGCAAGTGAGTTATTAAATAATGTTTAATTTGAGTCAGACTTGCATGGAAAAGGATTTTTAGCTAGAGCTGTCCATAATTGCTACTGTATAGCAAGATTGTTTAATTTTGATTTTGAAAATGTGTTTTTGCATATTCTTCAACAGAAAAAAGCTGCTATTTTGAAAGTCACATATTTGTCTCTTGTAAAATCGGTCAAGTCATTAATGTTTTAAGTAGCCCAAAATCATGCTGGTTCTCTGTAATGTATGCTTAAAACAATCCTTAACATTTTGGCCACCCGACTTGCCTGCTTGGGGGGGGTTTAAGATTTATAGCTGTCAGAAAGAACTCTATTTTTAAAGATGAACTACAGGCATGGGGGTTTGACTGTTATGCCACCTCAAAGTCCTCCTTGTATAAATCCCCATCAGCTGAATCATTCTGTTAAGCTTGTGACAACAATCAGGTACTTTGAAAACACGACAAATAACCATCTTTGTGTTTTAACTCTTCCTATTGATGACCTGAGAGGTTAAATGCTTTTGACTGGCATTTGACTCCTGACCTCATATAAATGTTTTCTTATCAGTTCCTGCTTGTTAACTTGCATTTGGTGCTTGTCCCTGATGGCTTTTAGATAAAGGCGGTTTTATTATATTTCCTATTGGAACTAAACTGTTGCCTTTGTTTTCTTTTGCAGTGTCAACTCAGAATGTAACCTTTTCACCTTTTTTTTGAAAAGGTTTTTATAAACATGTGTGATCTCTGTCTTTCCTTCTCACACACACAATTTACCGTTGTAACCTAAAGCTCTTGAGTGGATGATGATTAATATTAAGTCATTGAAATATATCCATTTGTATTTAGCCCTTATCCTGGCTTGGAAAATGTATTATGGAAAGATTCACCACCAACAAACCCCAGTATACTTTAGAAGAAAGAAATGGGGGAAGGCATATTTCATAATTGTAGGTTTGAGCAAGGATGAGATGAGTTCCTCAGATCAGATATGCAAATATATATTTAACAAAAGAGCCAAGCAGTACTATTAACCCTCTTTTTTTCCTCCCATTTCAAAAAGAGGGAGGTGATGTAATCTTCCTGCTATCTTCTTTTATTCAAGCTCCTTTCCTAAAGCCCTGCTGTTTTACACAGATTTGCAGTTCTATTGCTAGTTTGTCACTATAAACATTAGACAAGAGAAATTGGCTAACAGATTGAGTGATATATATATATATATATATATATATATATATATATATATATATATATATATATATATATATATATATATATATATATATATATATATATATATATATATATATATATATAATCAATCATTGCACCTTTTATTATACACTTATGATAATGTAAAATATATATTTTGTACTGTGCAGAAACATTGCTAGTTTGTCACTATAAACTATAACCTCACTCCCCCTCCTTCCTTTTGATTTACTGGTTGATTTCTTTACATTAATTCAAAATCAGGAACAATTAGAGACAGACCTTGAAAAGGTAGCCATCTTGTGGGTGTTCTTTATTCCTCTGAATCTCACTACCTAATTCTTTTTCTTCATTATGACTTTCCTAAGAACATCTAGTCCGAAAGATACTAGATTCCACTGTCACTTGCCCTTTTATATTCTCTTGCAAGTATTTGCTTCTTCCTATTCCTGTAGAAAATCCTAGTTAGGACAAAAGCTGTAACTGCATGATTATGTGTGTGTGTGTGTGTGTGTGTGTGTGGGATATTACTTACATAAACATGGGATCCCTCAAATCAGAGTGACCCTTTCCCCATGGATGCATTTTCTTTCCAAATAAAGTTTGGGCTGTCTGGTATTCCACCATGCTTATGTTTCCCTAGACAAGAAGTGAAATAAGGAATACATGAATTGCTCAGAATTACCTTTCTTTACACATGTATTTATATGATGCACATAAGTTTAGTAGAACTCCCTCCTTAGCAGATGAAGTGTGAATGTCTCTAGTTTTGCAATTGCTCATGCTGTAGGCTTGGAAATGATTAAAGAGGGAATATCAGCACAACAGCTCTGCAAAATAAATTATCAGTACTATTTATTAAAGATTTCAAGGAAAGACCATTTTTACACATGCTAAAATTGAATGGAGGCTTCAAACTGCATCAACAAATATTATGGAATACATAGAGACATTTTGGGATGAAATTAACAAGAGCATAGTGAAGTTTAGGTATTGATAAGGGTGTATTTGATATATATCTAAATAAATTGGGAAATGGTATTTTATTAGATAAAATATATAATTATACAAAGTGAAGCTATTTTTCTTTATCTGTTAAATAATACTTTTAAAGAGTTGTCCCCCTCCCTTTTTAAAAGGATTCATATAAAAAAAGTCTAAATGATGGTCAAATAGGCTAATTAAAATGTATATTTTTCATATTAAAATAGCTTTATAAATAACTGATTAGATAGGAAACTCCGTATAGTCTGAGGAACATTTAAAAACATGTTTATTGACTGGAAAAGAATTTTCTCCGCTAACAATGAGAAAAGTTGACCAATTGAAATATAGGGAATTATGAATTTTTAGATTTACTCTTTATTAAATCTATTTTCTGCCCATCTTGTTTCAAAGCAACTCCGTATTGTCTGTATGCTCTATTGACATAAGGTTTAGAAATCGGACGTTTGTTTCCCTAGGCATTTTGAACCTTAAAGACATAGCCAAGGGTGAACATAGTTCTATCTTTTATTTCCTCAAAGTTTGGTAGGTCACAATTGTTTAATCATGTCCAAAGGCAGCCTTGTGTTCCCTGCCTCTTTCCCTTATAGTTTGGGTGAAGATACGGAAGATACAGGAAAGAGGGCGACCCTCTCACTCCACCACCACCCCCTTTTGGTCTGTATGCGTTAGTCACTCAGCTCTGGGAAACAAAGCTCTGGGTTTACAGGTGTTTCTTGGCACCCGGGGTGCCTGCGTTCTCATTCATCCACGCTACTTTGCTAATTCCCATGTCAAGCTTTCCTCCAGTTCCTACCTTTGTGTGGAAGGAGATCACACCCAAGCACGGATTAATTCCCTTCTCTGGAAAGATAATTAACTCGTTACCTGTCTCTTTATTTCCCGTTTTCCCGCTCACTTGCCCACTCCCCTTCCCATATTGTTATGTTTTCTACTGGTTTTACTTAATCCTCCATGATGGAGACCAAATAGCTTAAGTAAACTCAATGCAAAATCCGCCCCCCCCCCCATTTCTTCCCCCCCAAAATCCTGACTTAGATGGCAAGGAAGGAAGCCAAAAAAAAAGGAAAGTACTGGGCGCCGCAGGGCAAGAATGATAAAGTGAAAGGGCTGGCTTCGACTTCCCTTTGCTTCAAGGTGGCCTTAACCCAGGTGGGTGCGCCAATCGGGGCTGCGAGGGGAGAGACAATTCAACTCGTTTACACCTTCGCTGGCTCGGGATTTGTTCGATTTTGGGATGAGGGGCTCTCAGTCGCTGGGAGACTCCGGTTGGTTGTTAATGGATTTGGGCCGCTTGCTTCTAATATCACTGAGCGACTACATTTCCTGCAGATTTTGCTAATTTAAGGTTACGGAGGAAAGGCGAAATACGCTAAGCCTGCCCGCATTCCCTCCCGTCCCCAACCGCGCAGCGAACCAGAGCAATCCCAATTTTATTGGGGATCCGTGTCAAGGCCAGGTTTGGGGAGGGTGGCGGGAAGAAAACAGCGGCATTAACGGGGGCCTACAAAGGCCTTCATTCATTCGTTCACAGGGCGATTCGGGACGTTGCCAAAGGGGCCGACTTAGAATTTGCAGGCTGTTCTGGTATTTGGCAAGAGCAAGAATGACAACTTATTGGAAGTTCTCAAGGAATCATTTATATTTCACACTCCACTAGGCAGCTGATTTGAGATCGTCTGTTAGCATAACAAAAGCTCCGAGCCTGTGAACTTCAGAACCCTTTCGACCTCTTAGCTGCGGGCTTGAATAGCCCTCAGCCCTTCCTATAGAGATCGCCCAAAGCTCCCCTCTTCGTGGTTAAATTGTTAATCAGGGTAATTAATATAGTTTTCAATATGCCTCATCTCTTATTGGGGAGAGGCATTCACGGATTTTCTCTCCTTCCTCTTGCCTCTTTTTAAAATTCAAGTGTGAGAGGGGCAGCTGCAGACAGGACCCCCTCCCCACCCTGCCCCCCCCTCCTGGCTGCAATGTTCAAGAGCAGCATCCAGAGTGAAAGTCTACAAAATGCATACACACAGAGCAACAATCCCTTTTTCTTGGACTCTAACATGAACCTGAAATTTCAGACTGGTTACACCACCCCCAACACTTTTTCCTCCTCCCTGTTTTTCCCAGGCAGTCAAAACAAAGCAAAAAGAAGAAGAATTCAGCTATACTGAGGCAACAACCTCAGATATCATTCCTCCTAAACAGTCACAAAATCCACCTTTTTCTTGTTCTTCCATAATCTACCAATTCAAAGGGACAATTGGTAGGTGAGAACAGTTCTGTCCCAAGCATCGGTTATCTTCCTCTTCTCTCTAATTTTAAATGTACTATCCCTCTGAGGGTTTGCCTTTCGCATAGAAAGTGGACAAGTGCAATCCTTTGATTTATCCAGACTTGAATGATCTCAGAGGAAATCAATCTTTTTTCACATGTACCCAGTTTGCATAACAGCAGGCAGATTCTGATATTTCTGCTTTTTAAAATTACAATTTAGACATTCCATTTTCATAAAGCTGATTTGAACTCCTTGTGAAATGGAGATCATTGACGGTACTGAGTTTTTACCCCACCCAGATCCATTGGTAGAATATAGATAAAAGAACAGAACAGCTATTTCCGTTCAGAAATCAGTGTTTAGAAATCACTGGAAAAAAAATTCATCTTCCCCCAAAATTTGGAAAACGTAATGTCTCTGTGTTTTGTGGGAAGGCATTATTTAAATTATTTTTAAAATCAAATAGGCACTTTAATATCAGGCTGTGGGTAAGAACTTGTGAAAAAGAGACTGTGTGTAACTTTTTAAACTCTTAGTAGCAAAGTAAAATACATAACTGTTTAAATGATGCAATTCTTCTAATATTCTAACACATTTTAAAAAGATTATTGCATTCTTTATGTGCTCCTGAAACCCATGAGATGAGGTTATATAGGATCAATTTTCACAAGGCCATATAGGAAGCTCTGTGATTCAGCACAACTTTGAACACTGATGTATATAGTCCAATACTACACAGAATTATATCTCAGTTACTTTCATTAAATACCTTAGATTTTAATATAAAGTGATATTACTATGACTCCATTTATTCTAAGCCATTTTAAACACATTGAATCATTACTGAGTTCAGTGGGTCTAACTCCCAGATTAAGGCAGTCATATTACTTTTCATAGCAGAATAAGCTGCTAATTCATATGAATATCTTACTATTCATAATAATCTGTGAAGGGCTTTGTTTCTGTTTCTTGTGCAAAGAAAGCCCACCAAACAGCCACCTTGCTTTGTATAGTACTCAAATTAATTGGGGTAGGGAGAAGGCCTGACACACTTATTTTCTGTTATGGTTCCCCAGGCAACTGTTTTGGAATACTGTACAGAGTCATAATCTGGCAAACTTTCAGAAGAGGCTCAAGGCCTGCCAAGTTATAGAAATCTACATTTTAATCAGATGTCTTTAAGGCTTTACACATAGAAACACATCTGGTATTCTCAGCTTTAAAACTTTTCATGACTTGTTTTTCTTATTTTTTTATTGTTTAAACAGTGACTAATTTTACATTTGATTTTTTTTTAAAAAAAAAAATAGGCAATGCTATGTTTTATATATAAATATTTCACACAATGGTTTGTTATTTTATTAAGATCTGTAATGCAATATGTCACCTTATTTTACTGGATTTTGAGTGTAGTTTTCTTGTATTATTTGAGCCAGATAGAGTAAGATGGCTTGGTAATTTCCTAAATATTATCCAACATTGTTCTCATTTTATTTCTTTTAGAATCTGAGACCTAATCACTTCAGGGATTACGATGAAGAATTATTTAGGTGCCATAAAAATCAATCAATCAGGATTATTAATTTCCAAATAAATATTCTTTATATCATTGGTATATGATTTCATGCTTAGAACTATGACATACAAATTGTATCTTTACACTACTGCTGTATTTCCATATTTTTAATGGTCCTTTCTATATGCAAACATAGTAATAAAAATATTATGAGAAATATTACTGTTTGAAGCAATTTGATTAATTTAGAATCTCTTGTTTTTAAGTAACGGAATAATCATAATTTAGTACAGTGCTGCTGTTGAAAACATTCTGTTCAATAATCCTAGTCTTATTTTTCCAAATATTGCCTCTTTAACATTTATGTAAGGCTCCATACATGAGTGTAGTTTTTTAAAAAAGGGAATTCAGGAAAGGTGGAAAGCGTAATTTTAACTATGAAATGACATTTACATTTTTGCTATGCTTTCACTTATTATCACATTTTCCTTTTCTTTCATTTTTTCCTCTTCATTAGAATTTATGATCCATGTCCATCATTACACTTTCACATCTCTGAGTTTGTGTTAAATTTTCTTTGGGAGGTTAATAAACATAAAATGTGCATGGGGTGGGGATAGGAATGATGTCCTTTTTAAAAGTATGAGGTTTGAAAAGATCAGTTTTGAATGGTTTATATTTTCTGTAAGTCAATTAAACAATTTAGTTGAATTTTAAATCAATGTGATTTTAAACCCTGAAATTATTCAAGTGCTTAGCCATCCTTTGCTTTTTATCTTTTATTGTTGCTTGTTTTAACTACTGCTTCCATATTGGCATGCACTAAGCTCTCTAAACCATACTCAGCTGTATGGTTTGGTCCTGTTTTCTGTGAAAGGGGATGTATATTTATTGTTTGTGATGGTGTTTGACAGGGGAAATGGATGCAGACACCAGAACAATTATATTACAGTCCCTTTGGGAATGCCAACACCAAATTTAGCCAGACTGATGGGGTACTGTCTAGACAGCCCCTTTTGTTGTATCAGCTGTTCTCCCTGCTTTATTTAATGTATGACATAAAACCTGCATATGAATTCTCAGTGTAGCCATCCTTACAACCATGGTCTGCTTTTATAAATCTTCATTGGCAGCAAGTATAAAAAGACCATCCTGTTCTTACAACATTGCATGGTCTGATATTATACACTTAGCATACAAATAATATGCAAGATAAGACTGGTTCTTTTTCTCCAAGTAATTAAAACGTGATTTGCTAGAATTAGATACCATAGTCATAAGAATGATGAATGAGGAGATCTGGCTGACCATTAAAGTTGCTTAGGTTTTTGATGATTTCTTTTGATGATTTCTTACAGTCAAAATATATATTCAGGTCAAATGTTTCTCTTTTCATTGCTTTACATGAATATCATATACTACATATGTAGAATGAGCATGGAAACATCCATGTGAAGAACTATTCTGAAAGAGTGGACAATGCTAAAATACAAAATGTTTAAGTACACTGCGTAATATGAACTTTTAAAAAATTATGCCATGATATCTTAGTATAGATCTGTAGGCAGGAAATGGAAAGTGGAAGCAGGAGAGTCATGCATACTGGAGAAAAATAAGGAAAGCTCAATTTTATTTTTCTACTTGTCACTTCCTTTTCTTGAGCAGAAACATGATTTTATTTATTTGTGTTTCAAAGAATGACAAATTCATTTATGGCTTTATATGTCATATTGTTTTCTATACTGCAGTGATCCATTTTACCAAGAACTCCAGTTATTCAGGGCAAAGCCAGACTTTTTTTTCCTAAGAGCACATAAAAGAGAGCACATAAAACTAATCATGACTCTAATAATCTGTTCACTTAGAAATATATAAGCTGAGCAGATAAGTTATAGAGCTATAACAAGCAGAACCACTGCTATTTCTCAACCAATGCCAGCTTAGCTATTCCTAGACTTAAGTAGTTTGTATCTGAAGAGACTACTACTGAGGCAGAGGACTAGAATGTTTTTAGTTACCAAGAAATTGATTTTGCCAGTGTCATGGAATAATACCAATCGATGTGGTCTTCACATAGTCTTCAAAAATAGGTTAGGCTGGTAGACAACAATAGGCCAAAAGTTCTCTGGTAGGTTTCATGGATGAGTGTGAAGACTCAAATCCAGAGCCTTTGGCCCATCCATTGCTCCATCTATAGCAGGTCTGTCAGACTTGCAGCCTGCAGGCCAGATGCGTCACAAGTGACCATGTCCATGCCCTTTTTAATGAAGGGGGGGAAAGTAACGATACGTCACTCGCGCCATGACGACACAAATTTGACACCCCTGATCTCCAGCATTACACTAGTTCTTCTTTGACTTTACACTGATAAGAAAGTCAATAGCTATAGTGTAGGATCATCATGCTAGTTAAGATCTCTTTGGAGGAGGAAAGATATCTGAAGTCACATATCTAAAATCAAGAATATCATCCAATGACATCTATTAGGGATTAGTCTAAAAATAGTTCAAACGTGAACAAATATCCATATCCCTCAAGAAGCAGATACAGATAGATTTTCTACTAAGGAATAACAAATTCAAATCCTGGAGAACATCACTCCTTGAAGATCATTTCATTCCCACATTCGTTTACTCATTTGCTAACAATCTTAAGAAAATGAAAAAGTGAAAAAATAAACATCGGTTTTTAAGTTGACAGATCCTGTAGATTGGCATTGAGGTTACAATACCAATTTAATTGAGAATAAAGATTCCTAAATATAAAACAGAATGAAGTTTTGATTTTCTGCATTGTATCTGATCAGTGGGTACACACACATACACATTTGACCTTTGTTTTTTAAAATTATGATTTCCCACCTTCCAGAGGGATTTGGCAATCCCACCATTGCTTCTAGTGGACAGTTAGGATGTTCTTCATTTTGGTGCAATAGAAAATAAAATTCATTTTATTTCACCCATTTTACAGAATACAAAAAAGCATAAGAGCTGGAAGAATAATTCATAGTATAATAAGGTGTATCTGGTCACCTAATCAACAATACACTTCGTGTTTTTTTTTGCAATTTGGAAAAAACAACAGCTCAGATGTGGAAGGAGAGAGGGAAGCAGGCAGGCAGGCAGGAAGAGAGTAAAGAAATGGTGGAGGTAAAAATTTGTTCAGTTCACATTTCAATGTAAATTTTCCAGTTTGCATTGCACAAATATGTACATGAAATAAAAAAGCTACATGTAATGTCTAGATTTTATATTGCATTTTGCAATTAAAAAAAATCATATGAACATGTGTAAAATTTCTGGAAAAAGTGCACAAAAAGCATATAATTAGGAAGAAATGAATATATTTCCGCATCACACACATTTTTATCAAACAGCTTATGAATTTTCATATATCCTTTAAAAGTAAAACTTCATAAAGTGATACATAAATAGGCTGAAATGAGTTTTTCATTTGAAAAAAAAGTTTGCAAAATCAGTTAAAAGCAAAACTTATTTTGCCTGTCCCTAATTGTATATATTTCGTATTATGTAAAATAGAAAGAAAAAAACCCGGATCTGTGACAAAGTTCAGGTTTCCTTTATCTATTGAAGTGAAACTGGGGATTGGTGAAACCTTTAATTTTAGTCCCTGTTCTTTCACATTTGTAGAATGTGAATTCTACAACATAGATATAAAATGTTGCTGTCCACTCTCATTGCTATCAGAGGTTGGCCCCAGTTAATTTTATGTATTTGCTTATCCATTGTCCATTAGCCTTATGGTATGTTACAATCTATAAGCAGTTTGGATCTTATTTTAAGATAAATATCGAAGTGTGGCATTTGTAAAGTTATTTTTCAGTTTTGTCCATATGGAATTTATTTGGATGTATCACTGTTTCTCATTAGCTTTTGTTCCATTACTAGATTATGCTTGAAGTATTCATAGGAAAAAAACATTAATTATTGTGGTCCACAGTACTTTGTTCCCTGACATGGGGTTTGGATGCCATCCCACTGTGGATTTTCACTTACACTTTGAAAACATCTTGATGGAATATGCAGCCACTTGAGAACTGGCCCTGATATCATAAGATACTGTCAAAGCAAGATAAAATGTCACAATTCTTGAGAAAATCAAAAATTCCTACTATGTTTTCATGGGTTTATAACTGGACTGACTTTTAAGCAGTTTTCTGAAAAAAGATCATATTTTCTTTTTACCTATTATAATCAGAATAGATATTTTGATAAAACCAGCTCTGGAATATGATACATAAAAATAAAATAATTTGTATTAATAATGATCCATTTAGCCAATAATAACAAACAATGGCATTTTTTTTTCTAGGTGGCTGACTTTCTATCCCTGCCTGGAGATACAAAAGGATTGACCTTATGGCATTTATACACAAGCTAAGGAGGAGGTGTTTCCTGCAAACTATAGAATCCATCTTTTATTATATGCAGTATTAATTTTCATAAAATAAAAAATATACATCCATATGAAATAATGTTCCATAGATAATATTTTTAGTTGTTCTTGCCATTCCAACTCTTAATCTAGATTTATTATCCCAACCAAATTGGGTTTATTGCTTAATTCTATGAACTTTTTATCCATTTCTTTTGTAAATCAAAAACCCACTTACACTTTAGTTTTATCAGATTTTTCAATTAATGTATTTTCAAAATGCTTCAAATATTTTTACCTTGTTAATATTAATAATGAATGACATATTGGTATATATTAAAGTTCAACTGAAACATTGTATATTTTAGTAATGTGTACTGAGACAGTCTTTTTGCAATATTTTTTAAAACCAGTGATGATATGGCTATTATATGAAAATAAAATGCACATCTGAAATGTACTTTTGTAGTAGATGTTAAATGTTTATAGGAGAGTTGACATACATGGATGTGAAGCAGAAGTATAATTCGAGGTGCCATATTGTAATTTCATCAGCATCCGTTTTGGCAATATTTTGGGATCCTGACCACAGCAGAATCCTTCCACTTCATAACATACATGGAAAATAGAACTCGAATGAAGGGTTTCATCATGCTGAGTGTAGAGAAAGTACAATATCACCCAGCACTGATTAAGGCATGTACAGCCAAGGTCAGTTGTATTAATGGATGAAAGCTAGATAATAGCCCTTGTAGGCCTATCCAGCAAGCATGTTTTACTGATGAACTAGATGCTGAAATCTATACTAAGTTATTTTCAGTAGGATCTAAGATTTACATTGTGATAGCACTTGTCCCTCTATTGCTTGTAAAAACACCTTGAAAAAACAAACCTTAGCAATGTGCATTAATCTGAAGAAAAAGACATGTGGGCTGATTGATCACCCACATCAGTTGAGTTTTTCCCCCAAATGTATTACTTGGAAGTAAATCCTGCATTAATGAGATTTGTAAATACATTTAGGAAAATTAATACCATGGCCCCATTGAATTCCA
Source organism: Notechis scutatus (assembly GCF_049901735.1). Taxonomy (NCBI): domain Eukaryota; kingdom Metazoa; phylum Chordata; class Lepidosauria; order Squamata; family Elapidae; genus Notechis; species Notechis scutatus. Next base: position 229,190,641 of record NC_142010.1, on the reverse strand, counting down.
ATGGAAGGAATTTGAAAATGCACGAATAGCACATGGTAATCACAACAAAAGAGTTATTGATGTTAGGATTTTATTTTATTTGTAGAATGTATTTTCATTAGTCAATGACTGGAATAACATTTCTTTTTTGTTCACATAATAATTGTTACCCCCTAGTCTCAAAGGTTTTTTTTCAGGAGGCAACTGGACTTTCTTGTTTTTCCTTTTGAAGACGTTTCTTCCAGTTGCTCAGTCCAGTTGCCTCCTGAAAAAGCACCTTTGGGACAACCATGACCTGGATGACTGAAAATCTCTACAGACTGTTACCCTCTAAGTTGTGTCTGTTCAGAAGATGCACAAGCCTTGGGAAAATGTTATACTTGCTCCCATAGCCCAGCACTTTACAGGATCTGCCACCCAATGCTGACCTTCAGGTTCTTCTGCTAACTGGCCTCTGCAGCTTACCAGAAACTATCCCAGGTCACGTGATGCTTTTTCTTGAAACAGCTTCAAGGAATGTCTTCCATAGCTTCTATAACTTCCAAAAACTGCATGCTCCATTCTCATGTGATTTTTTTTTTTTTTTTTTTTTGAGGTCATGTGTGATGAGCCAGGGTGGGAAACAAAAGCAACAAAGTCACAAAAACAGATGAAGTCCTTTAATTCCTTCAACTTGGCTTCAAAGGTCCAAATATCATTAACTGGAGAAAAAACTCGCCCACAAACAGTTGTGAAAAGGAAGAACTTCCGTTCAAATCAAAATACATATAAATTATAAATAGAAAAAAAAACAACACAAACCACACTGAAGCAGTTAAAGAGACCAGGCAGGTTAAGGGCTTGAAGATGTCCACAGATATCAAAATACACACACTGGGAAGGATGTCAGAACTCAGATAAGAACGGACAGACTAGAAATATTTTCATGCTTTGCTTCCAGCACTGGCCCATGCGCAATTTGTCCTTTTAAGCAGTCCTCACAGCTGCAGCCCATGAAGGGGATCAAGGCCCTTTCCTGCCCTGTAGACCACACCATTCACGTTTCTACCTTATCCACTCCTCCCTGCATGCCCTAGGATGAAGAGGGATGGGCCTGGGTCTTCCTCTGACTGCTCAGCTGTCCTGGCCCTTCCCCAATTTCCTCCACAACCTCCGGAACCACACTCCAACTCCCTGTCGGCTGTTCCTCCTCTCCCTCAGAGTCAGATTCTAACAGGGGCATGAGATCATGTGAGCAGCCCTCGTGACTTCCAGAAGGTTCAGAGACTGGAGGAGAGCACACCCCATTTTTGTGCAGTCTCTACAACCTACAAAAATTGCAGAAGAATGGGGTATGTTTCAAGAATAGTTGTTGGGTTTAATGAATATTGGCATATCATCCAAAATGTCATGGTGTGTCACCTCTGACACTTATGTCATAGGTTCATCACTGAGCTAAATACACAAGTGGATCTGTTTTACTCTGGTAATCTAAGACTGGGTTGATTGAAAAATATATAAGTATAAATATTTGTAAGCTCAAAATTGCTCAAAAGAAATCATTTAATTTACTTTTTGATCATAAAGCATCTACAAAACAGACTTTTTATTTTTAGGGGGTTTGAAGAAAATGGGATTTCTTTGTCTTTTTTTGCACTAATTTACAGCATGGGTGTCAAACTCGATTCCACTAAGGGCCGCATCAAGGTTGTGTTTGACCTCAGAGGGCCGGAGTGGGTTGTCCAGGGTGGGCATGGCCAACTCAACATCACTTGTGTCGAAAGCGCCTGTGGTGGCCTGAGTGCTCTGCCAGAGAAAACAGGCTTCCAAGCTCCATTTTTGGCTGCCACGACCTCCTGAAATCCTCTGCCAATGAAAACAGAGCTCAGGAGGAGCCCTCCTGAGCTCCGTTTTCACTGGCAGAGGGTTGCAGGAGGCCATGACAGCTGAAAACAGCTCAGGAGTCTGTTTTTACTGGCAGAAGCATCGCAGGCCAGTCCTTTGCTATTTCCAGGGTGGCCCCATGGGCCAGATCTAAGCACCCTGAGGCCGGATCTGACCCCTGGGCCTTGAGTTTGACGCCCCTGATTTACAGGATTAGCTCAAATGATGCAGACTGATAAATTATATTACACTTAAAAATATAGCCCCAAATTGTCTTTTTTATATCAAAGAAGAAGAAAAAGCTATCAAAGCAAATAAGTCATTTCCTTTCAAAAATAGCAACATGAAGTGGAAACCCTCTTCCCCTCAACAGCTGGAAAATAAATGTACATGGTTAGGTACCATAATCTCTAAAGAAAACTCTTTAATAATCCTGCATTTTCAAAAAATAGCTGACAAAAATGTAAACTTGAACCTAAGGGTACAAAAACTAAGGCAAACAATAGTTTTTTTAGGTTTAGGATACATTAATTGTGTGGTAGTTAATGCACCAGACCTTAGGCATAAAACTAGGTTCCCTTGAGTCAGACATCCTTGCTTAGGAAGCAAGGAAGCATTCTTGCTTAGAAGGAGGCATTAGCAAGCCGTTTCTGAAAATCTTGATAAGAAAACCTCAGGGAACTTAACCATACAATTTCCAGGAGTCAACCATGATTTGAAGGCATGCAGACACACACACTATCCACAAGCAAGCATACACACAACCTAAACAAAATGATGAATAGAGTCAGTTGAAGTGATTAAGGCACTGGGCTAAAATCTAGGAAATTTGAGTTCTGCTCACTTAGACACGAAGGAGCCTTAGACTCCTGCCTTTGACACAAAAAATAACCTTACTAAGAAAACTGCATGGACTTGTGCATACACTCACCAGAAAAGAAGACTGAGTTGAAGGCATATAATACAGTAATATAATGATGGAAGGACTCAATAGGTGGATGAAAATGCCAAATCCAGCCTAAACATCTGCCTGACTACGACAAACCATAATATAGAAGAGAAAGAATTGGAGAAGTGGCTGTAGTTGTAACTGAACACTTGGGATGCACAATTAACAAATAAGGAGGAAAAAGCCAAATAGTGCACCACCAAAATGGAAGATCAAGTTGGAAAATAGATCAGCAAGTTACATCAGATGAAACAGATAGAACAGATGAAAAAAAAGCTGAAGAACAAGAAGACCAAAGTATATCTGATCAAGAAATATCACCTGAAACAAGGAAGATTATTGATTGATAAACATGCATAATAATAATTGGAAATGGATACTCCCTTTTCATGAGGAAGGGGGTTGCAATGCTCCGAGGGGGTTAGAACTATGCTGACAATAAGTGTATTCTACCAGAAAGATCACACATGCCAGATAGGTCTTAGCAAAAGAGCCAGACGAAGCGTATCCACCAACCCACTTAATATAGTGAGAAAACAGAAAAAGATTACTATACTGATTGTTGCCTGAGTCAACCAAGACTGCATCAGATTTTAAACTTTCTTGGCATCAGTTGACAAGTGCATAGTGAACTCAGGAACTATGGCAGGGGAACCAGAGCCTAGCCCTGTACAAACAACTGTATGAACAACCATCTCAGGCAAGGCAAAAGTATGCTGTGTTTGAAACTGCCAACTTAATTCTATTGGATTTGGTATCTCCCTTATTTCTTCCTATTCTTTATTTGGTCTTTCTTGTAGGACTGTTTGGTTTCTCCAGTCTTCATGGTATGCTAGCTTCAATGCATCTTCTTTACTGTTCTTCAGATATTCTTCCAAAGCCTTTTATTTTCCTTTTTCAATTGTCATATGGGCATGGATGTCTCAAGTGCACCAATTTTCCTTTGTAGGTGGAGGATATGAATATCGCTGCATAGGCAAAAATTATGATTCAGTCACTATTTTTCTGGATTTTCTTTTAGCCCACTATTGCAGTCAGATTCCAGTATTATGAGAGGACTGGAATTGCCCAGATGTTAATTGCCTTGATGATATTTCTTCCACTGAATTTGGATTTTAAGATCTTCATTCTCATGATATATTCATTTCTAACCTTCTTCATTGATTTCTACTGTGTTCGATGTTGTCATCTTGAAGGATGCCCAGGTATTTGTAGTGATTGTCTTCATCCAGATTCTTGAAGTTATTTCTTTAGAGTATCTTGATTCCTTCAGTTTTCACTGTTTTTCTCCTGTTGTTTTGTTCCTCTGCTGTTTGGGCAGCTTTCTTTCTGCTCAGGTTGGACAAATTTGTTTTTAATTAGATACTGTTGAATTGCATCAGCTACTACACCTGTCAAGCTCCTGTCGGAGTCTGAATCCAAGGAGGAAGCCGAACAGCTGACAGGGAGTGGGAATATGGCTCCGTTGGCTGTGGAGGAAACCATGGAAAGGCAAAGTCCAGCTGGGCAGAGCAGGGAAGAGGTAGAATAAGGGAGGGAATTCAGAGGAAGACCCAGGCCCACCCCCTCTTCATCCTAGGGCATGCAGGGAGGAACGGAGAAGAGAGCAATGTGACTTTATATTGTATTGTCGTGGCTTATCTGTGTTCCTGGCGTCTTCCCAACTGTGTGAGTTTTGCTGTGCTTTCAAGTCTGAAATTCTTGCTCCTGCCCTGCCAAATTAATTACTTCAGTTTGGCTTGTTTGGACTTTAAGTTACAGTTTGTGTTTACCCTGTTTTGGATGGAATTTTCTGCAGTCAAAGGGTTTTCCTAGGAGACTTTTTCTCCAGCCAGAAGGTAACCTGGACATTGGGGGCAAAGTTGGAGATAATAAAGGGACTCTTATTGATTATCTGACTGTGTTGCCTTTGTGCCATGCCCCGGGTCATCACAACACCACTTATCAGTTTGAATGTTGTTGGCAAGCAAGTAATTGGGCTATGGTTGCTGTATGTTTCTCCTTTTGCTGGATCTTTTATTATCAGGTAGATTTTACCAGATACTAAACAATCTTCGTTTTCATTTTCCTGCAGTTTGTTGTTAAACTGCTTTGCAATGAATGAGTGTACAACCAATCAAGTGTTTCAGCCAAGAACCATGCAATTCATCTTCACTCAGTGCTGACCAATTCTTGATCTTCTTTGCTCCAGTCTTTCTGTTTTTATTACAAGTTTTTTCAGTTCAATAAGTGGATAAAAAGCCAGATCCAATATAAACAACTGGCTGACTGTGTCCAACTCTAATAATAATAAAACCCTAGCCAGTTACCTTTGGCTAGTTAATGCGCACAGAACATTTCTTCCTTTAGTCAGCATGTACCGTGGGCATGCTGTCCTGGCTACAATATAATTGATATTGGTTTGAGGAAGGCCTTCATAGAGACTCATGCATGTAGATCTCTTTCTCTACAAATGGAATTACATGTGTACAAACATGACAAAGCATTTCCCCATGAATACATAAATTAGACTAGGTACTGTACTGAAACACAGTTATATATCATGTGATTTGTGATGTGCCATTGCATGCAATCCAATTATGACATGATAAACAGGGCCTCTGTGTAACAGTTCTGAGAGTATGTTATTAAGGTATATGAATTTTCATTCTACTGGCTTTAAATGACTCCCAGTTTAGATAGTTTATGAAATGAAGTTGCAAATGAATATGCAAGAAATGTAAAAGCGATTGCTTCTGAATTCATAACATGCAATATGCCTTTCTATATCTGTCCAATTGTCATGAAATCTATGTGTAGTGCATATGAAAATATATCTGTAAAAGATATGGGTGTGTTTTTATATAATTACACAATATAGAGGCACTTCAATAATATGCACAAACTGAAAATATACATTTTCATTTTTGAAAGTAGCTTCAGGTCTCTTACAACAGAGCAAATTAGCCAATGATTGCAAAGACCAGCAAGGTGGCAAGGAAAACCTATTGTTTTATCTGGTTTCAAAATTGTAGGTTGTTGTTTATTTATTTATTAAACGTTCATGCTGCCATCTTGACAAAATGCAATATTGGGTCGCTTACAATAATTAAAATGCCTATATAAAACTCCAAAACAATAAAAAGTAATATTAAACTTGATTTAAACTTGACAAAGATGAGGAGGAAAAGAACAAGTTGCACATAGGAAGGAGGTGGCTCTTAGTCCATTAATCATTTCCAGAATGACATGCCCCCATTGGGACCTCAGGCCAGTTGGCAGGACCAGGTCTTCAGGGCCTTTTGGAAGGCCAAAAGGGTGGGTATGGATGTCACTTTGGGAGGCACGATGTTCCAGGGGGTCCGAGCCATGGCAAAAAAGTCAGAATTCCTCGACTGATGGGGTCCATAGCATGCCTCTTTTGCCAGCATGGGTGGGAGTGTTCCTCAGATAACCTTTGTTATTTTTTCTGTTCTTTTCTTTTTTACATATTATTGGTTTTGCCACAATGCAAACTCTTGTTTCTTTTTAGCAAGCCTTTAGAGCTGATAAATCTTATATCTGTCTTTCTTTATAGCTACCTTGTCTCTATTGTAGTTGGTGGTTTGAGAGACCAAAACTAAAATAACAATACCATGAGCTAATATAACTTCTTTTCCTATCTATGTACTTAATAATGCATAGCATAATCCTGTGCAAACCTACTCAGAAGTAACGCAATACTTTTAATATGATTTATTACATAACAACCACAGCATTATTGTAGTAGAGGTATGCATTTAATACTTGGGCAAATAGTGTTAGGATTTCTGCATTTATCTTCCCTTTTCTGTCAAAATATATTTTATCACTTGTTCATCATTAACATCCTTTATTCTGTCTTTCTCTTATAGGCACAATGCTACTGGGAACTGGGAGTTGAATTTTTCTTTGTCCTTTAGGTGACAAAATTTTATTCTTCTGAAATAGCAAAACGTGGGTGTGATTTACAGGTAAATAAATAATTAGGAAATATTTAGTTATAGGTTTTATTTTTTATTTTTATTTTTTTGCCATTCTTTAATGGTGCTGTGCAATTTTTATGATGGACATATCATAGATGGCTAAGTGAACTGAAATTTTTATTTTCTGAATTTTAAAGATAGTTTTCTTCTTTAAAGACATACAAATTGCTGTGCGTGTATTTAAATATTTGCTAAAGGAATATACTATATACTGATGCCTAGTTTCCCATTTGTGCTGAAAAACCCCTGCTTCTGGTAGATCCTCTGAGTGTCCCCCGGCGACCCCCAAGGCAAACCTTTCCTTCCTTCAGGCGCGGACTGGGGCGCCGGCGCACTCAAAGCGCGGAAAACCCCCCCCCCTTTCCCTTCCCGAGGCGGACGGGGCCCCGCGGTGTGACTCCTGACTCAGGGGGCCTCCAGGAAAAGTGCTCCTGCCTCCCCTGCACACACTCTTCTTTGGGTTAGTGAACATTAAACCTTTATGTGTGAGATCGTTTCCCAAATTATTATTTTATTTGATTACCAGTACTCTCCCCCCTAAAGTCAGTCCCAGTTTTTGTAAATAGGTGCCTCGCATATCGGTCGACACAGGTAATATAAAGTCATGCATTGCCTTGAATCAGTAGGAAAAAGAATATAAGGAGTTAGTTGTAGGAGACCCTTGTAAGAACTGAACTGCAATCGTCAGTAAATGCTTAGTAAGAAGGACTGATTGAGATCATATATAAGAAATCACTGAATGCACAAATGAATCCTTTTTGGTTGAAACTATCAGGACTGAATTTGGAATCTTCTGAATGAAATCTGTGTTACTGAATCATGAATCCTGGGCTTTAAAAATCTATCTGTCACCTGTCTATTTATCTGTCTGTCAATCAGTCACTCTTAGTGGTTCTGAATTCTCTTTCTAGTAGTGCTAACATACATACAGTTTTGAAGAACAAATGTGATTCTGAGCACAAATGGTCATGCATGAGTTCCAGATGGGAGCATCCTAAACAGCTGCAGTTTTTCTGGACTCACATGGCTGACCTCTGCATATAAAACAATCCTTGTAACTTTTTATTACATGTTTTGTATATCATTGTTTCTTTTAAATTGTGAGCACCAGAATTATCTGAAGTTGGAGACCACTGAAATCTAATAAAATAAACAAATGAGTTTGGCTTAAGATATCTCTGGCAACTGTTATCCAGACCATATTTTGCTTTTTGAATCTAGGTATATCTTTTTATACTTTAAAGCTGTTATAATATATGTGTAGGTTAATTAATGTGGGCTGATTAATTTCCTTTTCCTCTTTGTATCTCTTTCTTCATTTTCTTTGAAATTATGAAAAATAATTTGCTTTCATCAGTGGTGGGATTAAAAATTTTTAACAACCGGTTCTGCGGGCATGGCTTGGTGGGTGTGGCTTAGTAGTCATGTGACTGGGCGGGTGTTGCTTTGTGGTCATGTTACTAAGTGGCTGGGTGGTCATGTGATTGAGTGGGCATGGCCAATTCGGTATCACTCATGTTGAAGGCCGCCTTACCTTGCCCCGCTTGCCTCACCTCCTGAGCAATTCTGGTCTTTGACTATTAATTTGTCTACTACTACAGTGTCTGGTTGCCTGCCTGTCCTTCTGGATCCAGAAATCCCACAGATTCCTATTATTCTCCACAATCTTCTGTGGAAACTCTTTGATGGCTGGCTGGAGAATTCTGGGAGTTAAAGTCCATACATCTTTCAGCTGAGAGACACTGATCTACCCTTGGGTTCTATCTAGTGTGGTAAATCCCTGCTTCCATGGAACTGGAAGTTAGTGGCTATTCTTGTGCTGTTATGATCAGTGATCAGTGTTGCCTTTTCCACACACCCCACTTCAGGAATAATTATAAAAAACATGATTTCTCACTAATTTCAAAATAAGCAGCCATAAATGTCACCTAAAGTTGGAACTCTATATTTGGATTCTGATGCATATTTATTTTTGTGAATGCTTTTGCAAAACAGTGGCTGGGAAGACTTGCCACAGATAAGTTTACAAAGCACCTATTTCAAATAACATTTCTTAATTATGTATTGTATTACCAGTTACTCTGGAGGTAATTGGACCTTGCCTAGCCAGCATTAAATGATGTTTTTCCCCAGAAAGTCAGTCAATAGAAGGAGGGAATAGGGAAGGCAGGCAACTGGGCCTGGCCACGGGGACTGCAAGGAAAGCAGGCAAGCGCAGTGGGCCTCAGGGACTGTGAGGCAATGTAGGAAGCAGCTACTCCAGGATTTGTGCCTTGCTGCTAGCAGTCACTCACTCAGGCAGATCAGGGTAGCTTAGCTGGGCCACACAGAGAGCGCTTTGTGAGATTCAGCTGCTGGAAGGGAGGCAAGCTTGCTGGGCCATGTGGGAGGCAGCTAGGCTGGGATTTGCGCCTTGCGGCTGCGAGGTAAATCAAGGCAGCTCAGCTGGGCCACGTGGAGAGCGCTGCGTGGAATGCAGCCGAAGGCAGGCAAGCTGGCTGGCCCTCAGAGACCGTGTGGTTGAGGCAAGCCAGGGAGCCAAACAGTGAGCAGCAGAAGCTATGCCGGGCGAGCAGATGAGATGAGGAGTGACTAGGTGGAGTGGGGCCAGCAGAATTTTTGAACTGGCCCAAACCAGCTGAATCCCATCACTGGCTTTCATTTCCTCCCCCAGCCCAAAAAGATAAGAACATTTTGATGGAGAGCAGATGATGAGAGTTTTCCCCTATTTACCTTACATAGAGAAAGGACATTTGTGATTGTTCTGAATTTCAGGGTTCATCCATCTCTCCAGTACTACAGTATGCTATCTCCCTAGCTCCCCATCCTTCAGTTAAATACCAAAACATGATATAATCGGAGCATTTATCCCCCAAGACTTTTTTAGACACAAGAACCTCTCCCCCCAAAAATGTTTTTTTAAAGATGATTTCCTAAGGTTATAATCAATATAACCAGAGGAGTATTTGTATTAGTTTATATATTTACTACAGAAAGATTTATAGCTGGCATATCTGGGAACAGAAAGGATTTGGCATTGTTCTTATTCATTGAATGATCTTTTTCCCCAAATAATTCTGGCAAATCTAATTTCTTTTAGTTTCTCTCCTCCTGCTCAGTGGCCATAGTGGAAAAGCAAACTAAACTTATATCTTTACAATGACATTTAAACCCCTTCTTTTCTTTTTTGTTACAGAATGTTTGTTAGTTTTTTCAGGTCACATCAAATCTAGAATTAGACTAAACCCTTAAATGAAAACAAAGTCAGTCACTCGGTAGTATTTGCATCCTTATTTCTGAATATGTTCACCTTCCAACAGGCAACTTTGCTACATTTTTCTTTCCTTTTATATTGACAAAGATATTTACACAAAAATGAAGTAGATTTTATATCTAGATGGAAGATGTTTTGTGCCTGCAAAGGAGCCTGTATGATACAGAAGGCAGCACAGTTAATCAGAGGGACCTCTGCATGGTTAGAGAGCCATTATTTCAAATCCTTGTGTAAATATGACTTAGCACTTCCTGATCCCAGCAGATTTTTTTTCTTTACGTCCTAGGAGAAAAAAAATCTGCTGGCTCATATTTAAGTAATTGTTCATTAGGACTCTCAGTCACTGTTATTGAGCCAGGTTTCCCTTTATTATGTTTTTTTTTTTCTTGCCTAAGTGTAAAACATTACTTTTTTCTACATTGAATTTCATTTTGTTGGTTAGGGCTCTGTGTTCAAGCCTGTTGGACTTCATCTGGATCTTGAACCTATCTTCTGGAATTTTGGCTATTCCTGCAAGCTTGGTTTTATCTGAAGATTTGATGAGTCCCCTTCTATTCCCTCATTTAGATTGTTTATGAAGATATTGAAGAGTACTGAGCCTAAAATTGAATCTTAGGGTACCCAACTGCTTTCTTCTATCCATGTAGATGTAGTTCCATTAAGGAGTACACAGTGAGTGCGGTTTGCCTACCAGGTACAAATCCATCTGGTGATGAGGCTGTCTATTCCACTTTTTCTGGCTTACCAAGTAGATTGTGGTCTATTTTATCAAATGCCTTATTGAAATCTAAGTACACTATGTCCACAGTATTTTGCTGACCTACTAAATTAGGTGCTTTGTCAAAGAATGAAACAAGATTTGTTTGACTTGTTTTTGATAATCCCAAGATTTGATCTTTTCTAGGATCTTCCCCAGTTTTGATGTCAGGCTGATTGATTTGTAATTTCCTGGATCTGTCTGTGTCCTCCCCCCCTTTTTTTTGTGAAGATGGAAACCACATCAGCTCCTTTCCAGTCCTCTGGTAGTTCTCTGGTGCTCCAGGATCTTTGAAAGATATGGTTCCAAGATCATGTCTACCAGTTCCTTCATAATCCATCCGGTCCTGGTGATTTGAACTCATCTAGAGTGGACAGATGTTATTTTACAATTTTCTTGTATTTTGTATTTCTAGCCTGTCGTTTATGGTTCTGTTTTTGGTAGTTTGGCCTATTTGTTCCCTTTTACCTGAAGACAGATGCAAAGAATGAATTAAGCAGCTCTGCTTTCTCCCTGCTGCCTATCACTTCCTTACCACTTTCTCCCATTAGTGGACCAATTATTTCCTTGTCTTTTTTGTTTGTTTTTTATATATTGAATGATTTTTTTAAATTATTATTTTTGACATTTGTTGCAAGTCTTGCTTCATTCTGAACTTTAGCTTTCCTGACTTCATCTTTGCAGATTTGAGCTGTATATGTTATTCTGCCTTAGTTTTATGTCTGTTTTCCATTTTTATACTTATCCTTTTTGTCTTTCAATTCATCAGAGAGTTTTTTTGTGCAACCATGCTGATTTCTTCTTGGATTTCTTATTTTTCTTTTTTAGTGGTATTGTGCTAGAGTGGGCTTTTATAATAATATTTTTCAGAGTTTCCCAAGCTTCTTGAGTTGTTTGCCCCTTTAAGATTTTCATCCATGGAATCCTTCCCAAGCTTTCTCTATGTTTGTTGAAATCAGCTATTTTAAAGTCTAAGACATTGGTTTGATTGTGTTATGTTGCTTGTGTCTGTATTATATTGAACTCTAATATGACATGGTCACCCTCCCCCAAAGTTCCTGCAGCTTCAACCCCCTACACATTTCTTCTCTGTTAATAAGAATTAGGTCCACTATAACTGACCATCTAGTTTCTTCTCTATTTTTTGGATGACTCAGTTGTCAGCTAGGTTGGTTAGGAACCATGATCTATTTTCCACTTGAAGCAAATTTTATTTCCCAGTTGATATCAGGGTAGTTAAAGTCCCCCGTTACTATTGTGGTGTGTTTTCTACATACATTTGTTAACTGATGGGCTAAAAGTTCATCTGTTTCTTCTGCTTGGTTAGGTAGTTGGTAGTTTACACCTATGGCAATGTCATTCTTTTTTCCTTTTGTATTAACCCATATGCATTCTAAGAAGCTTTCATCCTTGGTATGCATTTCTTAGAGATGTAGTGATCTCTTACATACATAATGCCCATCTTAGCTTCCACTGAGCATTATGCTTTTTCATCTTTTTTCCCTTGATCGCTCCCCTCACAGCATGACCTATATGGGACACAGCTCTGCTTTGTCTTTGCTTGGAACAGTCCCCTCTTCCTCTTCTTCCCTTTGGCTTGGTTTTTTTTTTTTTTTTTTTTTTGAGCTAGAATCCACCATGAACAGCAAACTTGTGGTCACCTGTCATTTTTAATCACAGTTAGGTCCATATTTGAAGAAGCATGGTTAGCAAGGACTCTAAAGAGGCAAGCAGTCAGAACTCACAGAATTCCAGGGCCCTTACTAGCCACAGATCTTCAATGGTAGCAACAGATTCAACTGCATACATGTATAAAGTTGTAGTTTCAACCAGCCCTAAGAATAGTGTTTGATTTTATGCCATGATTTTATTGGCCCATTGCTATTGGTGCTTGTCTGTAATATGTTTTCCCTGCAACAATAAGGTCCTAGCATTCTTCCTTGTCCATATATTGCAGAGTAACTGGCAGAGCAGTTAAAGTGTAGCTCTTAATGTGTAATTTTTTGCAATTTCACATACGGGTTATATTCAGAACCAGTTGGGAATTTTCTAGAGCTTGCAGCTTTTCTTGGAAGGAGTCCTGCTCTCTGTGCACATCATGTATGACTATGTGCAATTCTCACTCATCAGTTCATTTTTAAAATCTACAGCAATAGCATATTATTATGCTTATAGACTGCAGGCGATCAAACCGGTCAGTGCTAGAGGAGATCAACCTTGGCTGCTCTTTAGAAGGCCAGATCCTAAAGATGAAACTTAAATACTTTGGCCACCTAATGAAAAGGAAGGACTCATTGTAAAAGAGCCTAATGCTGGGAATGATTGAGGGCAGAAGAAGAGAATGAGGTGGATGGATGGAGTTACTGAAGCAGGTGGCGTGAGCTTAGGGACAGGAAGGCCTGGAAGAACATTGTCCATGGGGTCTTGATAGGTCAGACATGACTGCGATTAACAACAACAACAACATGCTTATAGAATCAGTAGTCAACTGGCTTCTCTAATTGTCAGAGAATCAAGTTGGAAAATGATGCATATTAGAAACATTGACTTGAGAAAATGGTCAAAGGTGGGTGCTATCTATTAAGGAATTTCTATGAATTGAGAACAATACAGATGCAAGTCCTGCACAATCCACTACACTTAATCCACAATGTTGGGGATTCATTTGAAGAGATAACATTCTGCCCCATTTGTCCCTTCACACATCTAAAATAAACTTGTAAGACATGCTTTGTGTATGAGTAGCCAACACTATCACTTACAGCAGGAAATAATTTTAATTCAGCTTTCATGGCAGCAATGACTTGTGGCATAATAGTATTGTGTGAATGTGTCCCAAGAATAATTCCTAGTGTTATTTAAATAGACATGTAATGTATACTGTGAATAGGCTGAGTAATTCTAAGTATAATAAAATAAATAAATAAATAAAATGAATTCTTGCCCCAAACTACTCTGGTATCCAGAATACATGGCAAAATTTCTACCACATGAGATTGTTCAACCTTAACTGTACTGTACTTAAAATTCCAAGTAGTTTGGCAGTCTTTCAGCAAATGTAACCATCAGAGACCCTGCTAGTGCTGTGTAGGTTTATTGTTTCCTGTACTCTAAGGCAATCAAACAATTCTGCAAATGTTCTTGAAAGGATACAGCTCAAATGTTACTTCATTAAACATCTTCTTGGCATTCATTCCATTTCCCACTTTGAATTGCTGCATTTAGTTTGGAAATGACCTTTTAAAGCAAGGCATTTTTATTAACTCTTTGATTGACTTACAGCGCAATACCCCCAAAACAAAACAAAACTAACATTAAAGCATCCACAGTAAATGCTTTGTAAATTGGCTTATAACCAAGAATGGTAGAAAAAGGAAATGAATGTAGTCATTAAATAGATTAGATATTGTTTGATCCTTCTGAAATTCCCTTCATTATTATTATTTTTTTACAAATTTGAAGAACATTAGATAGCATTTAGGAGAAGTTCATCTGCTGCTTTTGATGAACAGTCTTAAATCTGCTGTATCAGTAAGATTGTATGGTCAGGTATCTACAAGCGTACAAAATAACTTATCTCAGAAAATGCATGTTACTTTGAAAGAGACACAGAAGGTCACATATTAGTTTAAGTATACCAATGTTCAGGCTGAAAGTACCATGGGTAGGTGATCAATAAGATTATACTGTGGTCTCACCAATGCAGTATTACATATTGTAGTAGTGTTTTAATAAATAAAGTTTGTACATTTAATACAAATTCAATAAAGTAATAAATAATGTTTTATTGCTAAACAGTACTGTATGTAGCCAATTTATTAGTTCAGATTCTATGTTATGAATTTTATCTTTTGACAACACGTAGGATTAAGCCAGTAGAATTTCCCACACCCCAGACAAAAACATGGCATGATATATTTTTTTTCTTTTCTTCTAAAACACACTTATACAATATATATCCTTCTGATAAATTTGATAGGGATTAGAAATGCAAACAAATTCAGTAGTCACACCTATGTCTATAAATAATAAGATAGTTCTTCTATCTTTCATTCACTAATTGTGCTCCAATGGCATCACTTACAAATACCCTAATTACTGGAACTGAATGTGATTGATCCATGTTATTGTTTTCCACATACTTTGTCCATTTATTAGCATGTTTCTCAGTCTGTACAATAGAAAGAATCAAAATTAATCAAATAGTAGAGGGATAGATTTTTTCAATGTACTTGGAGAAAAAAGAATCCTAACCAAAATTTAAATTAAGTTTTATGTTATGCAAATATTGATGCTATACTTCTGTCCGGATTAAGCATGCTATGCTAAGTATTGAAAACTTCTTCCATTAATGGATAGCCTACATCTGATTGTCTGTTTTCAGTGTGTTTGTATATAATGCCCAACTATGCCTCAGTAAATATGTTCCTTCCTGAGAAATCCTCACAACAAAATCAGTTTTATTGCTGGTTACCATGAAATGACAGCCTCTCTGGAAAATGCACACTTCTAGAGTTGGCAAGTACAGACTATCTAATTCTACTGTTGGTTGTGACACATTGTCAGAGTAAGTTAAATGAAAATGTGCATCATAAATGACATCATTTTCATATCTAGTTATTTATTGCACTGCATTTTCTTGCACCTGAGACAACAGACTCAGAGATAGAATCTTCAAGACCACATATGCTGTTTTGATAAACCTTAGTTCCCATTTACATTTTATTTGTACAATGTCTGAAAGCAACAATGTATCAGGAACTGTTCCAAACCATTCTTGCAGATCACAGTATTGCTATCTTGCATTTTGATGTAATCTATGAAAAAGTACAGAGAAGAACAACCAGGATGATTAGTGGACTGGACGCTAAAACATAAAATGAACAGTTGCAGGCACTGGGCTTGGCTAGTCTAGTACAGAGAAGGACCAGGGGAGACATGATAGCTGTCTTCCAATATTTGAGGGGCTGCCAGAAGGAGGAAGGGGTCAAGCTATTTTCTAAAGCACCTGTAGGCCAGACAAGGAATAATGGATGGAAACTGAACAAGGAGAGATTTAACCTGTAAATAAGGAGAAACTTTCTGACAATGAGAATAATTAACCAATGGAACAGCTTGCCCTCGGAAGTTGTGGGAGCGCCATCACTCTTCAAGAAGAGATTGGACTGCCATTTGTCAGAAATGGTGTAGGGTCTCCCACTTGGGTGGGGGGTTGGACTAGATGTCCCTTCCAACTCTGATTATCTGTTATCTGTTATCCAGAGCTCTGCTTCCTGTGATGCCTTCCATTTTAGTCAACCCATTTTAGCAGTATTAGTTCTGCTGCATCATATATTTGTATAAATAACATTCTTTTAAGTAATCAAACATCTATGAACAATATAGATATATTACATGAACCAGAATTTTTTAATTTGATAGTCAACATATTTTAAAAAGCAGTATTTTAACTGCTAAAATATAAGATAGTAATGATGACAATACAATTGTTTACATACAATTGATAAAAGCCCACATATATAATTCATTACATATGACTAGGAAATATTTAGTTAAAAATAGGGCTTACAACATTTTCCAAATATCATTACATTTTTTCCACCAAAATAGTATAAAAGAGAAGCAGAATATTTTAATAAGTCTCATTTTTATAAATTACAAAAGCAAAACAAAAAACAAAGCTATGATTTTGATTGAGGCTAAGGCATATGACAACAGCATTTTCTACAAACATGTTCTTAAACAAAATATGCATTTTTTTAAAAATGAACATTTCAAACATCCTTTTCTAGTTTTTATTTTCTGTTGGGTGATGGCTTATGCATCTTCCATGCTGCTACCTATTTACAAATATACTTTAGATGCTGCACTACAAATGATCTTTCCCTCGAATTTAATTTAAACAATACTAATGAAACAAATTCTATCTTCTTGAAACAAATGTATTCATTCCTCCTAAGTTATTGCTCTGAGCAGTCAGATTGGATTCAATAGGCACATTTCCTAATCACAATGCAAGGCAGAGAATGCGCTCCTTCTCATCAGTAGCTATATGTGCAATGAGCAAACATTCTGCCTAATCTATTTCATTTGTATATGAAAATATCTGGTATATCAGATGTCAATAGAACATCAGTAAAGATGGGCTGGTAAGTGTACAATCAATATAAGTAAGTTTGCTTTTAGTATGCCCTTTTTAAAACTCAAATGCACTCTGGAACAGGTAATCTTCAAGTTATTATCAGATTTGAGACCATAATTTTGGTTGCTAAACAAAGCAGTTGTTAAGTGAGTCATGCACATATGTACACCTTTTTTTGTCACTGTTGTTAAGCAATGACAACAGTTATTAAATGGATCATGAGATCATTAAGCAAATACAACTTCCCCCCTTGACCATTTGTTAAAGGCTATTGGGAAGATCACAAATAGTGATCACTTGGCCCCAGGAGAGTGTAAATATATACTATTTCCAATTCCAAGGATTTTGATTATGTGACAATGAGAATGTGACAATGGTTTGAGGACCAGTCATAATTACATTTTCAGGATCGCTGTAACTTTGAACAATTGCTAAATGAATGGTCATAAATTAAGTACTACCATGAGGCGTTGAGTTCAATTCATCTGTGATTGTCTTTTTCCACTGAAAAAACAAGGTGGTTTGCCTCCACACATTCTGAGTGGCAATAGTTTCCTTTGAAGTTAGCTTTTTCAACATCAAAGTAGACAATTACTAAAAGAAAACGTTCATAATAAAGGTATGGTTGGGAAATTATCTTGAATATGTAAGATTAATGGATTGCAGTGAAAAATCTCTACAAAGTTATTTGACCAAAGACAAATATAGATTAAATCTGCTTCCTTCATTAAATTCAGTGGTATTTTGTTGTTCCTACTTTTTTTTTGGGAACACCAGGAAACATGGTTAGAAACAGGCTAAATAAGATCCATAAAGCAAATTTAGATCCCCCCCCCCCATAGGCACAAAGTTGATATTTTGGATCCACCCAATAGGTGTTCTCATTTGCCATACTTGTGCCATATGCCACTGAAAGATCCTTGTTCAAGTAAACATGAACTGTGAACAGCCTTTCATCCTTTTATAGAACCAAATTATCACAATATAGATGATTATTAGAGGAATATTATATGAATTATCACAAGCAACAATTCAAATTTGCTTGTGCTGAACTAAAGACACCAAAAATATCATCTAATATCAGGAAACCAGGAAGTTGACCAGGCTGCATAATTAGCACTTTAGGAAGGTTTCAGGCAGAACCATTTACAAATAATTGAGGATTAAGCCTGGGAGTTTTGCAAATGAACCACACATTAGGGCCCTTCTTGACAGAATCCCCAGGATCAGGTAGCTGCCTGGAGCGGCACCGGGTACTACATATTTTATAATCCTGGACAGCCATCATCTATTCCAGGTGTGTCAAAGTCGATTTCATTGAAGGCTTCATCGGGGTTGTGTTTGACCTTGGGGGGCTGAGGTGAGCATGTCCAGGATAGGTGTTGCCAGTTTGTCACTCATGTGGGGGCGCTTATGGTGGCCTGAACAGTCTGCCAGTGAAAACGGGCTCCCGAGCTCCGTCTGTGGCTGCAACTTCCTGTAACCCCTCTGTAACAGAGCTCGGGAGGGCTGTCCATAGCCGTCGCATACTCCGTTTTCGGCTGCATGACCTCATGCAACCCTCTGCCAGCAAAAATGGAGCTCTATTTTCACTGGCAGAAGCATCACAGGCCTGTCCTTTGCTGTTTCCAAGGCAGCCTTGTGGGCCGGATCTAAGCATCCCAGGGGCTGGATCTGGCCCCCGGGCCTTGAGTTTGACACCCCTGATCTATTCTATACTATGATAGACTGACTTCCCATTTGACATGGTTGATGACACCTTCCTCTGTTTTGCAACACATCTTGTTAATGGTTCATAAATTGTGAAATAGCCCAGAGAAGGAACCAATCTACTGAAGTTTAAATGCATCTGCTAACAGACTATAGGTCCTATAGAACTAACATTGGACATTTCCTTTACAGACTACAGAAGACAGATGACCAACCGCAGACTTGTCTGTGCATTTTTCTGCATTAAAACTTTAGTTGTTGAGCTCATGTCCAGGGTGATTAAGACCTCTTTTCTTTTTTCTCCCTGCAGTATATTTGAATTATCAGATAACTTGCAGTGCCAGGAAATATCTCTCCATCCTTTCAAATGAAACTCCTGAAAAACTGAAGAAACTCCATCTGCAAAAAAAAAAAAAAAAAAATTATTAGAGCAAAGATAAATCCTCAATAAATGTTCCATGTAGGTCAAAGAGATGATCCATGCCCAGGGTATTATCTCTGATTCTGCCTACCTATTTGATATATTTAGAAAAGTAAATCTAAAAATAATGTTTTTTTAAAATATGAAAAACTTTACTGATCCTTCTGATAAGTCTGTAAACAAACAATACAATGTTGTACAACAGTACAATGCTTTTATATAGTCTTTTAAAAAGTCAACATTGATATAAAGATGGTAGATTTCTACATGCTAAACACAGTAAATAGAATTTAAAATTGTCTCATAACATGATTCTTTTCAGATAAGTTGAACAAAAAATAGGGATTCATAGCCAGAATACTTTATATATTAACAGGGTGATCTAGCCTATTTAATAGATACCCATTCAGAAATCTTTCTCAGTATAAACAAATTGTACAAATTAATTCTTGATTCAGAATGCTAAATGATCCACCACATATGAAATTACTGATTAAATCATCTGTATATTTATATGAATATATAAGTCCTTGCCTTTAGAATTGCAAATTTCTCTTTATGTTTAAAAGGGAGAAATGAAATAAATACAACAAAACTAAAATGCGTATACAAGAGATAAATATCAAATTCTTGCATATGCACACACATGCACACAGACTTTTTTCTCACAGTTAAATCCACTTATTGTTATGTGTTGCAACATAATGTTTTTAAAATGTATATTTTACTGTTTTAGCAAACATAAGAAAGATTGCTATGATATAAATCTTTTGTGGTTAAAAACTAATATATTTATTATGATATTCATTTCCATTTATTGCCACTCCATCAAATGCATGGGCTGTTAGTCTTTCCCGACTTTTAAATTTTATTACTATTTAAATCTTTAATCCAATCCAATGTATGTAGTAGGAATCTAAATTAAAGTTTCCTACCAAATATTTAATATCTGCTTTGAATATATTTGGTGAATGAAACCTAAAGTATGATGGTGTTTGACTTTTAGGGATGGGATAGAATATAACTTTTATTGGTATTCATACAGGAGATTCACTAGCAACTTCAGTTGAAATTGCCATTCTATGTCGGGCAGAGTCATGTGATTATTTTTCATTTTATAACGGTATTGCTTAGTATCATAATGGCTGGTTCTAACTGTGGTTGATAAGTATGGACTATTTTTATATGTATTTTCATCCATATGTGGTGTTGTTCACAGCTTCATATCCAGTGCAATTCCAAATTTGTCATAAAATTTATTTTTTAAAAAAATATATTTTTAATTAGCATTTTACTATCCAGTCCCTATATCTAAATTGAAAAACAAAGAATTAATCAAACTAGCAGCAAAGTTGAGATGTTTTCATTCAAGACAATCCCAGAATGCCTGCATTTACCAGTAAGGAGTGCTACA
Organism: Notechis scutatus; assembly: GCF_049901735.1. Lineage (NCBI taxonomy): Eukaryota > Metazoa > Chordata > Lepidosauria > Squamata > Elapidae > Notechis > Notechis scutatus. The sequence goes on along the minus strand of NC_142010.1, from coordinate 229,170,149 downwards.
TGGTTACTTACTTTTGTGGTTACCTTTCACTAGGCAGTTTCTGAAATGTTGCCAGCTACATAATGCTATTGCAGTCGTGATTTAGTCATTAAAAAATAACAACAACAATCTTTATCACTTGGGACAAAGATACAGTCCACACAAATCTGACCACAGATGGGTTGAGGCAATTCACAATAAAGTAAATGTTCACTTTCTTTTTTGAATATTTTATATGAGGGTAGATCTTAGAATGCATTTGAGGAATACCTCCATTACAAAAATAATCTTATTTCTCTTCGTCTGCTGAGCAGATACAGCAAGAAAAGTGTGTATCAACAAATACATTTTCATTTCTACAATACTCTTCCAAGTCCAAGATAGGGAAATTGGTAGAATATGGGGTTGTAAGGATCTTGGAGATCCTCTAATCTTCTAGTCTGAGCAGGAGATTTTATACTATTCTAGACAAATAGTTGTCAAACCTCTTCTTGAAAATCCATTGGTGCTTATTAAGTACAAATCCCAAGTCATGCTCCTAGATTTTTAGATTTTTCAAGAGAATCTGACATATTTAATGTAAGAGTTTTATATAAAGCAAAAGAAATTGCCTTGATTTTAAGTGGAGTAGAAACTAAGATCTGGGAAGCTTACAAAGTAATGATTATATTTTGTACCATTAAATTTTTTGAAAGCAATCCTTTCTCAAAATGCATTCATTATTAACAAGTTTTCCAAACCAGCAATTAGGATATGTCTATACCAATGATTAGACATAGAATGACAGCATAACTCAAGTGGAAATTATCCCGATACCCACATGGGGTCCTTATTATTAATCTTATCCATGAGCAAGAAAGGAAAATGTAATTATGGATAAAAAGACAGGATATCCTGTCATCATCTTCTTCAATATGATCATATTGTCATATAACTCTAATATGGTTTCCTCAGACCAAAATGTGTCAGTTAAGCACCAATAATTCCCTGATTAGCTCCTTGGGATTCCCACTTTGCACAAGGATGAACTTAACTTTTCTTGCCTTCTCTTCCACATTTGCACCTTCAAAGTTCACACATGGAGAGAATATGGCTTGCTAAAGAGAGTAAATGTTGCTGTTATTTCCCTTTTCTTTTTTAATAAAAGACGTAGATTTGTATTTCACCACAAAGAAAACCACATGTTCCAAAGCTAATTTCCCCCACCTCCAAGAAATCTATTATGAAACAGGACCAGGGAAATGGGAAAGCACACAAGGGAACCTTTAGTTGTTAGATATTCAGAACAATATCAGTATGTGAAATGGCGGGCATTGTTTGTCACTAATGATGTTGAAGACAATGTCCAGTCATCTCCCATAGCTCTTGTGCAATCACATTCCACACAGGTATTCCAATGGGAATAGATTCGCGACCAGAGGATGAGTTTTCAGATACAAGATATAATGGTTTGAATAATGGGGAAATACAGTATCTCAGTAAGAGAAATGCAATCTCAAGGGAATGTTTGTGCCTTATCAATGGTCACCAAATGCACATTTATCATGTTTTTTAAAAATCTGATTCTGAAAAAAATGGCCCACACATCCATATTCTGAATGTACGTGTTTAAGCCAATGACTCTACAATTGTTAAGATGTTTTCAAATGCACATACTTTATTGTTGGATATATTGGAAGATTAGCTTTTTAAAAAGTAGATTGATTTTTCTTTTAAGAAACTGATTTGCAGTCAAATCACTGTTTTATACTGCATGCTGTAGATTAAATTCTGCTAGAATAATTACAACTAAAAAGTTATTGTTGTATTCTATTTTAATAAAGCATTATTGGCATGCAAGTGAATTGCCACCACTAGGTGTGGTGACTTAGTAGTGAAGACTCTCTTCTCCCATTCAGAAGATAGAGAGTTCAATCCTAGATAGCAGCTGATGTTTCTATCTGCTGCAAACTCTGCATGGTGTCATGAAAGGCATCTGGCCAGTAAATGCTCAGCTTCATCCAGTCATCCCAACTCTACCCCGAATTAAGGGGTTACATGATCATAAAAGGAAGGGTTTTCTTTGTTGGAATGAAGTGAGGACTGGCCAAATTTTAATTTCTTTATATTTGAATAGGTAAAGATAAAGGTTCCCCTCGCACATATGTGCTAGTCATTTCTGGCTCTAGGGGGCTGTGCTCATCTCCGTTACAAAGCCGAAGAGCCAGTGCTGTCTGAAGACATCTCCATGGTCATGTGGCTGGCATGACTAAATGCCGAAGGTGCACGGAACGCTGTTACCTTCGCAACAAGTGATTCTTATTTTTCTACTTGCATTTTTACATGCTTTCGAACTGCTAGGTTGGCAGAAGCTGGGGCAAGTAATGGGAGCTCACTCCGTTATGTGGTGCTAGGGATTCGAACCGCCAAACTGCAGACCTTTCTGATCGACAAGCTCAGCTTCTTAGCCACTGAGCCACTGCATCCCCTTATATTTGAATAGAAAAGTATTATTTGATAGAGATTCTCTTTTTTGCTACACATGTTATAATGCATTCTCAATCATTATTAAACATTTGCATTCAGAAACTTTATTCAGAAACATATTTCTTTCAGATTTCCTATAGTTTCATCTTACTCTTTACATAAAGCTAGGATACTAGAAGATACACAATACCCTCTCTCAAATATGTCTAATCCGTTTATTTCAGAAGCCATACTCTGAATATTTTGTCCAAATGAATGGAGCTGTCAAAGGTTCCTCCAAATGATTAAATGAAGAATTAAATTGTAGTTACCTAATGCTCTATGCCTTTCCTTTGTCTTTTTTCACCGTGTTTGCTTTTTGTGACCAGGGGAAGAAACAAACAACAATAAGACCAGTGGATGCCCTACAGGGGACTTATTATTTGTAAGATTTTACATGTCATAGTTTCTCAACTCAAGACTATCTGATAAAATTTTCTCCTCCATCCTCCATCCACAATAACACTGTAACATAAATTTGCCTGAGAGAGAATGCACGATTTGCCCCAATTCACCCAATTAGTTTCCATAGCAAAGAGTAATCTCAGCCTTCTCTGTTTAGTTCAACACATTTATCTCATCTCCCAATAACAGTTGGGCAACATCTCACATCTCAACACAGGCTGTCCAACAGATGCTATTTTATTTATTTATTTATTTATTTATTTATTTATTTATTTATTTATTTATTTATTTATTTATTTATTTATTTATTTGATTTGCCAATTGCTTACAAGATAATAAGTATAAGTGTATACATAGTTGTGAATACATGAAATGGGTACATATAAAAAAAATAAAAGAAGAATAAGAGAAACAATAGGACAGGGACGGTAGGCACGTTGGTGCGCTTATGCACGCCCTTACAGACCTCTTAGGAAAGGGGTGAGGTCAATAGTAGACAGTCTAAGGTTAAAGTTTTTGGGGTTTGGGGAAGAAACTACAGAGTCGGGTAGAGTATTCCAGACATTGACCACTTTATTGCTGAAGTCGTATTTCCTGCAATCAAGTTTGGTGTGGTTAACTTTGAGTTTGTATCTATTGTGTGCTCTTGTGTTGTTATGGTTGAAGCTGAAGTATTCATTGACAGGTAGGACATTGCAATGTATGATTTTATATACCATGCTTAAATCAGACCGAAGACGGCGTAATTCAAGGTTTTCTAGTTCTAGAATTTCAAGTCTGGTGGCATAAGGTATTCTACAACGAGTAGAGGAGTGGAGAACTCTTCTTGTGAAATATTTCTGGACTTTCTCAATTGTGCTAATATCAGATACGTAATGTGGGTTCCAGACTGATGAACTGTATTCGAGTATTGGTCTAGCAAATGTTTTGTATGCTCTGGTTAGTAGTGTGATATTACCAGAGAAAAAGCTACGTAGGATTAGGTTAACAACTCTTAATGCCTTTTTGGCTATGTAGTTGCAGTGGGCTCTAGCACTTAGATCATTAGAGGTGAGTATTCCAAGGTCCTTTACAGAGCTTGGGTCATCAACAAGATCTTGACTATTCAGCTTGTATTTTATTTTCTGATTTTTTTTGCCAATATGTAAGACAGAGCATTTATTTGTTGAGATACATTTCAGATTGCTCTGTGATATTTTGTCATGATTTTTTCTTGTTTCTTAATTTTTAATTAGTCTTTTACACTTCCAATACTTTCACCTTCCTTTCCAATGGTAATAAAGCAAAGCAGACTCCAGGTCTGGAGACTTAAGAGACTCCTTGCAAAAATGACTGTATGGCACAAACTTATTAACTGTAGTGTCAGAGCTGCAGGCAAATAGGTCCACTGATAAGAGTTATTGGTTTCTTTATTTCAGCTACTGCTTAAGAGAGAAAAGCAGCTATCAGAAAGAAAGAAAAAAGGAAGATGTCAAGAAACAAGTGAATGAGTATTCCTGTCCAGATTTTTCTTTGAAGCCACCCTCTTCAGACCCTCCAATTATTTCGCCTTCCGGAATGTATCCCTAAGGCAATGTGGTTGCCAATACCAATTCAAAGCTATAGAACTCTGTATAACAACAGCTCTTATATGGATAAAAGATCCAACTTAGTCTAGCATTAGAAACAGAAGACAGAGATCTACTCATCCCCCACTGTTGTTCTCCCACAAATAGTATTTGGAAGCATGCTGTCCCCAGCCAGAAGGAACATTAAAACTTCAAAAAAAAAAAAGTCCTCTGATGGACTTATGCGCTATTAATTTATCCAGTTCCCTTTTCAAACAACCTTAGAGGTGATCCCCACATCATATTATAATTAATCCCAGAGATTAATTCCAGAGATTAATTATGCAGTATGTGATGTAGGATTTCTTTTGTACATTTTAATCTCCTGCCAATCAACTTGATAGGGAATTTCCTAATCCAATGTTTTGAAACAGGAAAAATGTCTATTCCCTGACCATTTCTTCCATGCTATCATAAATTTCAGTCATGTTTTCCAGTTGCCTTTTTCCATACTAGAGTACCCCAAATTTTAAATGTTTCCTATAGGGAATTTGTTCAAGCCCCCTGATCTCTGCCCTCTTCAGTCACAAAATTGTACACAATACTGCAGATGTAGTCATACCATAGGTTTGTAGGGGCATTCCAATGTTGGCATTATAGTCAGTCCATATAGCTAACCATTAGGATTGCATATGAACTTAGGGCTGTTTGCTCAGGTGTATTCAAATAGATCTATTTATCTATCTCCAGTTAACTTTTACTGAACCAATGGAAGTACTATTATTTTAGTATAATACTCATTACATTTTCTTTATTTGCTGTGTGTTTGCTGTCCCGCATCCCACTGAATCTTTAAAAAAATGATTTCCTTTTGATTTTAAGTTGTATATGCAAAAATAAATATTTTTGATTGAATACATTTTTGTAATAGAAATTTGGAAAAATTCTAGCTGTTTAAAGCTTAGAAGGAAGAGTGTGATATGTTATTAAGGGGATGGGGGGGGGATAGGGTTCAATTGAAGAATCAGCCCTCCAACAACTGCAGTCTCCTTGCTTCTTTCATCGGAAGGTATCATGTGTGAATTTTTCCCAAATAGTTTTTTCAGTAGTGATTCTATCATACACCATTAAGGAGTTCATTATTTGGGAATTTTTCATCCAATTTATTTATTTTTACCACAGATTTTTGAGTGGCAGTTTTGAGTAAATGTCAATAAATATAAAGGATGCTAGTTGATTTAATAGTGAAAGAGAGCCAAATTATTAAGCATCAATAATTAATACCCAAGAAATTCAGCACACATATTTTCATGGATTGGACCTTCCATATATGAATAAAATGATCAACTGCCAGCAAACCATGTAGCTTTCAAACATGTAAAGACATAATGCTTTTGAACTCTATGTATAAGACCTATGGAGCAATTCATTTAAACTTCTTCATCAGTCCACCATTATTAAATACAAAATTATATTTTTCTCTCAATTTCTGGACAAGCCTTAACCATGATTAAAGCTAATTAGATTTTATTAAGCCAAGGTTTTTTACCATTCATTCTTTGCATTTTTATGATTGCCATCAACAGTTGTTAAAGTTGTTCCTTGGCCCTGATATTGTTTAATCTTTATGCCAATGATATCCCAGTTTTCTCCATTCTAAGGATGTTTACATCCCAAAGATTCTTAACAGATCGTAGATCTGAGAAGATTGATAAGGTAATTTGGTGCCTATTCTTCCTCTAACTGTTTGAATATTAATAAGACTAAATCCAAAGTATGCTTTTTGGGAAAAGATAGCCAAAATACAGTTGGGATTTGGTTGGAGACTCTATAAAACAAAGAATCCTTCTCATATTTAGGGATGGTTTTCACAGACATAGGAGCTTAGACTAAGCACTTCAAATGAAGTTCTGCAAAGGTAGAAGCAATCTCTAAAATGCTAATTAAATAAGTATTCTGCTCCCAATTTTAAAGGTGCACAAGGCACAAATTGTACCAATGTTAACATATAGTAAAGAAAGGCCCCGTTACTTGTACAAAATCAAGTGCACTTTTTAAGAACCAAATTTAGGAAGTGATAGGAATACATTTATAGCAGCAGTAAGAGCTGAAGCAGGCATTTACTCCATCTTTAGTCTTAATAGTAATCAAAATCTTTAAACTGATGCTCTCCATGGAACCTGACAGACTACCGAAAATGTGCCTTGAAGAACATATGGACACATTTCAATCTATACACATTGATCAATCAACTTCTCCAAATCATCTCACATTGTGTCTTTCAACACAATATCTATCTTCAATTGACCATCAGACCAAGGCAATATTCAAACAGACTATTTTCCAATGTTAACACCTAAACTGATATTGACTCACTTGCAAACATCGGGTCATTGAAATGGCTAGCCAAAAATAACATGGCCCTCAAACACAAGAACACTTGGTAATGGGTTTGACTCAAGATGATAGGATAGCCCTTTCCAGATCAAGATTCAAGCACCTAGATTTTATAGGCAAATGTAAACGATTTCATAAAGTGCCATATATTGATGACCATGTGTTTGTGGAGAAACAGAGATAGAAGACATTTTATATGTCCTATTAATTGCCAAGTATATGCCTCAGTAAAGGTTAGTACTTATAGACTCAACTTCACAGAACAATAAACTGGGACATCAACAAAAATTATTTCATTTCCTTTAGGTTGCAAATATATATGCAGTCACTAAAACTGTTAAGTTTATAGCCAGGACTGTCCAACAGAGAACATGCTTTATAGAACACATTGGGGTTGCATGCAAAGAATTTATTTAAATACACAGTTTTTGAATGTTAAGATTTGTTTTATTATATATCTTTGCTTTATACTCTTTTATCTTTATTTTATCTACCACTGATATATTTTAATCTATTTTATCTCACTGTATCTATCACAATTTGCTGTATCTTACTCTAACTCATTTTATTTTACTGTGGATGATACACATGCTTTGATTTGGTCAACTGACTAATTAATAAAGTATACTATTATTACTGTAAGGTGAATGCTCACTTAACTTATAAGTATTATTAAAATTGCACCAGGAGGTGGAAGATCTGTGATTTCATGCATGCATTCTTGTTAGAGATGGCAAATGATCTTACTATATTTGGCCAGATGAAACATCAGTGTTAAGACTATTCTTACGCTACACTAAACTGAAATATGATTTGACTGTTTGTAGCTTAAGTGTTGTAAACCCTATCATTTTGCTTAATGTTTCAATGTATTGTGGGAATAAAGGCAACAGAGTTATTTTTGTAACTCATAATTCCATGAGCCATAGATTAGCATGTTGTTTAAGCACAACCTGAAATATATTTCAAAAACCTAATGTAAATTTAGAAAAAAGATTTCATTTTGGTAAATATGTTGCTAAAACTTGAGCCATATTATTACTTAAAAAAGACAAACCCTTTTCAATTTCATTTAAAATGGATTATTCACTTACAGATAGGTGGATCTGATAAGGGTTAAGATGGTGAGTGTAATTGCACGATCAATGTTCCAATCTATTTTACATGTCTGTGGTAGACAACACATATTAAAACCGAGTGGCCACATTTATTTTATTTTATTAATTTATTTGTCAATTGCTTACAAGATAATAGGTATAAGTAAAAACATAGTTATGAATACATGGATACATATAAGAAAAATAAAAATATATAAAAGAAACAATAGGACAGGGACAGTAGGCACATTGGTGCGCTTATGCACGCCCCTTACAGACCTCTTAGGAAAGGGGTGAGGTCAATAGTAGACAGTCTTAGGTTAAAGTTTTTGGGGTTTGGGGAAAAAAACCACAGTCAGGTAGAGTATTCCAGACATTGACCACTCTGTTGCTGAAGTTGTATTTCCTGAAATCAAATTTGGTGAGATTAACCTTGAGTTTTTATCTATTGTTTGCTCTAGTGTTGTTATGGTTGAAGCTGAAGTATTCATTGACAGGTAGGACATTGCAATGTATGATTTTATATACCATGCTTAAGTCAGACCGAAGACGGCGTAATTCAAGGTTTTCTAGTTCTAGAATTTCAAGTCTGGTGGCATAAGGTATTCTGCAACGAGTAGAGGAGTGGAGAACTCTTCTTGTGAAATATTTCTGGACATTCTCAACTGTTTTAATATCAGATACGTAATGTGGGTTCCAGCCAGACTGATGAGCTGTATTCAAGTATTGGTCTAGCAAATGTTTTGTATGCTCTAGTTAATAGTGTAATATTACCAAAGAAAAAGCTACATAAGATTAGGTTAACAACTCTTAACGCCTTTTTGGCTGTGTAGTTACAGTGGGCTCTAGCACTTAGGTCATTTGAGATGAGTACTCCAAGATCCTTGACAGAGTTTGGATCATCAACAAGGTCTTGACTATTCAGTTTGTATTTTATTTTCTGATTTTTTTTGCCAATATGTAGGACAGAGCATTTATTTGTTGAGATTTGAAGTTGCCATTTGTTTGACTATTCAGATACATAATCAAGGTCTTTTTGAAGGGTAGCAGTATTGTCGGTGGTGTTGAATAGCTTTACATCATCAGCGAAGAGAACACAGTTGCTCTTGATATGATCACAGAGGTCATTTATGTAGAGTATGAAAAGAATTGGTCCTAGAACGCTGCCTTGGGGGACACCACTGTTGACAGGTACAGAATTTGATAGGAAGCTCCCAATTTTGACCATTTGTTGTCTGTTTGACAGGAATGCTTCTATCCAGTAATGCAGGTGTCCAGAGATACCAAAAGATTTTAGTTTTAGGAGTAGTTTGTCATGTACCACTGAATCAAAGGCTTTATAGAAGTCTATGTCGATTGCATCGATTGCTTTGCCCTGATTGAGTTGTGTAGTCCATATGTTTTTGCAGTGTAAGAGTTGCAAATTACATGATAGTTTTTTCCTAAAACCAAATTGTTTATTAGAGAGTAGGTTGTTTGTTTCTAAGTGGAGGATGATGGATTGGTTCATAATTGATTCCATGACTTTACAGGTGACGCAGCATAAGGAGATTGGTCTGTAATTTTCAATTAGGCTGGGGTCTCCCTTTTTGAAGATGGGGATGACTGTGGCTTGTGACCATAGGTTAGGCAAGGAGCTGGTCCTGAAAGATTTTTCAAAGATTATGCTTAGAGGTTCGGCTATGGCAGTGGGTAGCTTTTTAAAGAAGTAGGCACATATTCCATCCGGTCCAATAGATAGAGATGGTTTTAGATTGCGCAGTGCTTTTTCAACAATGTCTTCTGTAAAATTGATATGTATTAGATTATTGTAGTTTTCTGTGGTTCGACTAGGAAATACTGGGCATGATCCATTGCTGTTTACAAATACTGAGCCAAAGAATGTGTTAAAGAGGTTGGCTTTAATAGTGTCTTATGTCACTTATGTCACTTCTGATCTTTTTAATCCTCCTTCCACTTCCTGTTAAAATGTTTTTCCTTACAATATATTTACATATCTCTTCATGAATGAATTTATGGCTACCAGATCTGGATGGTAAATATCCAGATGATCATTACCTGGACAGAATTCCCAGTCTTTGCTAACATTTAACAGCCAACATTTAAAAGAATTTTATAGCCAGATCTGACAGACCAACTTTATCTTTATTTCTTTCAGTAAATGTCCAGAGAGGCAAATTTGTAAAATATATATATATATATATATATATATATATATATATATATATATATATATATATATATATATATATATATATATATATATATATATCTATCTCAACCATTTTAGAAGCATTACTGGACAAATGGCATCAAATCCACTGGATCAGAAATGTATAATTAGAATCACCTCTAAAAAGCCTCATTAAAAAAAGCTAGAAACCAATCTTAGTTAATGCTTCTTCAAATAAGTACTGTTAGCAACTTACAGTTGCTATTGTGAAATCATCTTTCCCTGTAACAGAATAGGAATTGTTCAATGGTATCTTTCCAAGCATATGTTCCCTCCCCAATCTAGGGCTCTCTACAGTTAATGGGTAGACCTAAGCAAAGAAAGGAAACACACAAATATATTATGATAGCAACTCTCATATACACCCATAAACTTTATGTTTTTATCTTTTGAAAAGCTTCTGCTGCTTAATAAGATTTACCCTCTTATTTTTAATCTCACAGTGCAATGGCAAGGAAACCTCTAGTATTGCTCTGGCCTGTTACATGGTTGTCATGGCTACACAAGTAAAGTGCATTACTTCCTCTACTAAAAAAAGAGAAGATTCTGAAAGAGTGCCTTGTAGGATTTACTAGCTTTGTAGTATAGTTAGCTACTAAAGTCTTAAATAAGAACATGCTTGAGGGTTTAAACTAATATGTAGGGAAGAAGAAGCATATCCATATATTTAACTTCATGAAAGTGTTAAACTCAGTCCCTGTTATTATCCTTACTTTATGAATAATAAAAAAACCCATTTGTACATTTTGTTCTTTTTATTATGATTCACAAATATAAACTGACACAAACCTTTACAACTTAATTCTGTTCTTGCAATACAGTAGTAACAACAGAACAGTTCTCTTACTGATGTTACAGTAGATATTTCCTGACTGGTGAAAATATATTGACAGATACTGATTAGTTGACAAATAGCAATGGTTTCTCTGTCTCTCTCCTTCCCTCTCCTTCTTCCTCTCCCTTTCTCCCTCCCTCCTTCTTTCTCTCTCGCCCCCTCTCTCTGCATACAGGGGGTGGGGAGAGAGAATTGAATTTCCTAATCACTGATCAATTCTAATCAGTGTCCTTTAAACTCAGCAAATTTAAAATGTATGGATTTCTGCTGGCTGGGAAATTCTGCGAGTAGAAGTCCACACATCTTAAAGTTGCCAAGTTTAAGAAACACTTGTTTAAATTATCCAAAAACAGGGGTGGGGATAACAGAACACAGTTTACACATGTTGTCCCTGGAATAGATTCAGCAGGAACACCTGATTATTTTACAGAACTCAAACAGTTAGCATAACATTAGTTAAAATGTGGAACATTCCAGTATTCTGGTGACTATTTAAACTGCAGTGAAGAAGGGAATAGAAGTGGGGAGAAGCTGAACACCTGCAAAATTATGGTCAGTATCTTTATGTATGGCAAACCACTTTAATGCAACAAAATAATATGATTCATCTACCACTGATCTTGAATTACTGATTCCAAACAATGTGGTGTCTTTTATGCATGAAGTACACAATTACTGCTCAGTAAATGTGAATGTAGTGAGCAAGTGAAAGCAAGATGCACCTCAATGCATGGCATTACAAGGGAAGAAGTAGGAATTATTAGAAAGTTAGGGGTGCAGTGGCTCAGTGGCTAAGACACTGAGCTTGTCGATCAGAAAGGTTGGCAGTTCGGCAGTTCAAATCCCTAGCGCAGCATAATGGAGTGACCTCCCGTTACTTACTTGTCGATCAGAAAGGTTGGCAGTTCGGCAGTTCAAATCCCTAGCGCAGCATAATGGAGTGAACCCCGTTACTTGTCCCAGCTTCAGCTAACAGTTCGAAAGCATGTAAAAATGCAAGTAGAAAAATAGGGACCACTTTGATGGGAAGGTAACAGCGTTCCATGCGCCTTCAGCATTTAGTCATGATGGCCATATGACCACAGAGATATTTTTGGACAGCACTGGCTCTTTGGCTTTGTAACAGAGATGAGCACTGCCTCCTAGAGCCAGAAATGACTAGCATGTATGTGCAAGGGGAACCTTTACTTTTACCTTTTTAGGGATTATATTATTTAGTTTTAGTTTTATTTTTAGTTTTATTTTTTCTTTTCCCATTTATACTATTGTGATTTCAACTTCAGGGTTTAGGATTTTATATATACAGCAGTTTAGTTGATTTGCTCTAGTGGTTCAGGCACCAGGTTAGAATCCAGGAGACTATGAGTTCTAATCCTGCCTTAGCCATGAAACCCAATTGGATGACCTTGGCCAGTTACCCTCTCTCACCCCACCTCATCTCACAGGGTTGTTATAAGGAAAATAGGAAGAGAAAGGTGTGTTGGATCTGTATGCCATATAGAGTTATTTATAAAAACAAAAGTGGGATACAAACAAACAAAATGTGCATTTCTTTGTAGTTACAAATCTACTAATTCCTATCAAGTGATAATATATTTTTCAATCCATCAATTATATGCACATATGACAAAGGTCTACAAGCAAAGTTTTCAAATCTTTAAAACTTGATTGTGAACTTCTCAAAGCCCAACCTGAGCAAAGTGGGAATGTCTTCTGATAGTCTCTATAAAACTTCTTTCCCTTTGGAACAGCTTGCCATCACAGAGCAAGCATTGCTTTGTAAGGCCTTCAAGCAATGTTTGAAGTTGGCATCAAATGATTGTTTTGTATAGAATTATTTATTCAATTATTCTTATTAATATTGTTGCATTGTATACTATATGATATACTGTTACATCCTTTTTTCTTTTTGTTTCCCTTTGGGTTTGTTTTCTTTGCTAGAGTTGTTCTTTTGTCTTGTGATTTTTTTTTGTATAGTTTTTGTATAGTTTTTGTTGGGTTTTAAATGTTTTAAATAATTGTCAACTGCCCAGAGTCACTGAGAGTTGGGTAATATATAAATTTAATAAATTATTGTTGTAATTGTATTGTTTTTATATACACAAGAATATGAAATGCCAGTTCTTTAGCTGGTCAATGTATGGAATGCACAACCTGACTCTGGTTTCTTCCCCAAACCTCAAAAACTTTGACCTCACCCCTTTCCTAAGAGGTCTTTGGGGTGCATGCATAAGCGCACCAACGTGCCTGCTGTCCCTGTCCTAATGATCCTTTTTATTCATATCTATTTCATGTATTCATAATCATGTTTATACTTATACATGCTATCTAATACTTGCTTGACAAATAAAATAAATAAAAATTAATTCACAATGAGTTCTAAAGAATCTAGGATGACATAATCACATAATGCATCTGCATAGCATTGTGAGGATTCAAACAATGGGGGCTTTTGTTATTATCATTCCTAACCAAATAAGTATACTTTCTAATCTTTGTTCTCTATTTCCAATATTTTCCTTAAAGCTTTTTTCTTTTTCTTCAATAAATTGATAATTTAAATGTAGATTACAAAAAGTGTGCTTTGGCTTATAAAAGTAATAATGATAATAATAAAATAGCTAAATTATAGTAATGGTAATAATGTATATTATTTTTTTATTATAGTTTCAAAATTTAAAATACTTTAAAGCAGCCTATAATTGACCTTCTACTTCTCTTACATCTGTTTTATATTTGTCAGGTTTCATCCCTTCTAAAAATTTATTGTGCTTTCACATTTCATCTATTAAAAAGTAGACAAGTTGTACCTTTTTAAGTCATGAAAGGCACAAAATATCACTCTGAGTTGAACCAGGCAGCTTTACAATAAATTTAACTTTTACATTTTTTAAAGAACTGTGATCCAGATAAACCTGGTAATTTGTACAGCATCTTACTAATAAATCAGTATCGGCTTTGTTCCTAAGCAAAAAACAATTGTTCAATTTGGACTGAACTTGCAATGGTGTGTGAGAGTGTGTATCATCTGCAGAAGACTAAAATTTTAATTCTGCTGCTCATATCTAATATCAACCATATTCAGTGGCAACTATGTTCCCTATTTCATATGGAATTCAATGCTAACCTAGGCTGTGCTGCATGTCTAAAGTCCCAACTACAGTTACATGAAATACATACTTTTGAACTTTGCCTATTAGGCCTGTGTTTAACTTATTTAATACTTTATTTTGCACACTCCATAATAATCAGTTCACAAAGAACATTGATATTAAACTTAAAGTTTCTCTACAATGTGAAATTTACTGAAACTGACGTGGATTTATTTCTAAATTTAATTAAGTTAAGGGCTATCTGTTACTCAGACTTTTGAAATGAAACTTTAAGGAAGCATGGTCCACAATTTATGCTTTAAATTTAATTTTAAATTTAATTTAGATACGCATCTATGGAATTGCTCAAGTAAGAACCTGCTGGCAGAGATTAAGACATCCAAGTTCTACTTTTGTATTTGTTTTTATTTATCCTTTATTATTTTTACAAATAACTCAGGGCTCAAGTTTATAACTCAGCTTTAAAAGAAAAATAGGTTACTTGAGGCCTCAAAAATGTATTTTCTGCAGTCTCAAAGGCTTAAGTTGTGAGGTTTCCTAATTTTTTGAGACAAATAGCATACTATAAATATGTAAGTACTAGAATAAGTTTAGCATGGTTTAAAAAACAACCGTCAAAATCTCTAACTCACTCTAAAAAAATGAAAATCTGGACTAGTTCTTGATTTCAGTTCCTGGATACTGATGATATGGCAGATGAAGTGTGATGTGCTATTTCTGCAACCATTATACTTTCTATAAACATTTATATAAATAAAAGCAGATGTAATAACTTATTTCCTTATCACTAAAATCAGTTATCACTCTTTTATGCCTTAAAATTTACTAGAATAAATAAAAGCAGACTAATTACACCTCTGTCTTCATAAGGGGGTTATTTGCATTTTTTTCTGCAGGAATTCATGCCATAGAGGTTTCTAAGCTCATTTTCTCTTTGTATTCTTTAGTTCCAGAAACCCTGTCCTAGAAGACTGGGTATCTTCAACTATCATATATAAAGGATTACTATAAAACAGGGAGTGGATTGAGGTACCATGTATATAAACACAGGAACAATTTAAATTCTAAGCTATATGAAACAATCTCTATCTGACTATATATTTATCTCTGACACATTCAATGTATGAACAATCAGAACATCATTCAGACCCTATATTTGGTGACAGCTAAAATATTAAACATTATATTTAAATAAAAGTGGTATTTCAATTTGATAAGATATATCTAATTTGGTATCAAAAATGTGCCATTCCAAATCAATATTTTTACAAAATTGCTTTAAAAGTCTATGTTCAATGCATTGCCAGTTATTTGGCTATTTTTTTTTAAATATGCAGTTTTTCTTTTACTCTGTGTTTTAAACTACTGCCTTCAAAATCCGTGCCTTCAGTGTGGAGAGAGTTAATTTAAATTTGATAACAAATGGGCCTGCTTTTGAAATGAGTGTAGCCTGGCAACTTCCACTGAGAACCTGTCATTGGGCCTCAATTATGTATGCAGCTTCTTTGAGAAATAGTTTCACACATCTGACCCAAGGAGCATAATGTTGCTGTCCATGATTTAAAAAAAGAAGTGTATACAGGCAGGGTTTCATTTCTGGACATTCTTCTTATAAGTCACTGCCTAGGTCTGCTCCCAAGAAAAAACATATATGCATAAAACCCTGATATAATAATTTTAATATTGTAATGGAAATATTTCTTTTTCTTCTTTGCCTTAGCACTGAGTCTTTTCTTCCTTTCTTCTATTTTTTTTTTTGTTTATAGCTAATGATTCAGCTGACCTAATCTGTGTATGTATGTGTTTACACACACACACACACACACATACATGCTCGCATGCATATGTACATCCCAGTATTTAAACGCTACTTTCAGGGTCTCCTTATCAAAGCAATAGTGTGAAACCAGATAGACAGTCAAAGGGTTAACCCCAACACCATTTCATTTTTTTTTCAAAATGGCTGCTTTGTCTGTGTGCATACACCAATAGCAAATGTCCTTCTGTTATTGTACAGCCAATTTCATGTGTCAACTATTCATATGCTAATGCTAGTACAGTTTCTCACTTTTTCCCCCTTCCACAGATAAATTGTAAAGATTCTTACAGACAGTGAGACTTGGGAATAAACAGCTTTTTATTTCTGAAGTGATAAATTAGGTTTTATTCAAACAACAGGCAACACACGCAGCTGACCAGCATTGTTTCTATTCATCATTACTTTGACTCCTGGATTTTTTTATTCAGGCTTGGAGCAGTTGGAAAATATTTAGCAGATACAGTTAGAGTTTATTTAAGAGACTTCAATGAATTTATTTGTTGTTGTTTTTGGATGTAGAAATCACTTTTTTCTAGCAATAGTGTAAGTCAAATAAGTAAAGTCTATTACTCCTACATTAAACATTCATTTTTACATTTTTAAATAAACATGGAAGCATGAATTGAAAAGAATTTACAATTTTTCAGTTGGTATTATCCAAATGTAGCCATATAATTCTCTTTTTATAATGAAGCTCAGTAGAGCTAAAGACAGCAAGACAATCCCATTCAAAAATTTTATGGTTAATGTCCTAGAATGATTTTCTACAATAGAAAAGGTTAGCATGATTTTCACCTCTAATTTTTTTTAAAGTTCACAAGATATTCAATAAAATGAATATACATTTTAAAAATAGTGAGATGTATTTTTGGATTACAAGTCAGCATCACTGTAGAAAAGTACTAGATTTCTATACCAATTTGCTAATGAAAATAATTTCAATATCATCAAATTCAATTAAACTCTCAAAATATGTTACAAAGATAATGTTTAAATCATGCTTTTAAAACTGAGCATGTTAATAGTGTATACTGCTATACAGGTCATAAAGTTACTATTCTATACAATTTGAATCTTTTTTTTTACAATAATTTACAAAATATTTTAAAAGGTTGAATATTTTGAAATAGCCATACTGCATTAGTCTCTGTCTAATTAGAAGACTTACTAACTCTATGTTTTTATTTTTAAGGAAATAGGCATGGGATTTCAGCCACAATGCATTTTAATGAAATGTCTGCAGTACCACCTGAATTATTTTTT
Source organism: Notechis scutatus (assembly GCF_049901735.1). Lineage (NCBI taxonomy): Eukaryota > Metazoa > Chordata > Lepidosauria > Squamata > Elapidae > Notechis > Notechis scutatus. The sequence continues at coordinate 229,152,956 of NC_142010.1, read as the reverse complement.
AATTCTGCACTGATTATGGCATCATTTCAATATTAGTTAACTAACTGTATCAGAAGAGGCATCTCCCTACGCACACATACTTTTTCTAAAATAAATTGATATCCACTTGCTACATTTCTGAAACATTTTTAACATGGCACTGCTGGACATATTAATTAAATCTCCTAAAGCACAGTGTTTACTCAGAACAATATCTAACATTTTCCATTGGGCCTTACGTTAAGTAATTTGCTTAGGAGAACAACCTAAAGGGATATAACTATCTTTTTATAAATATCTATAAGGGAAGCCAAAATATAAACCAGAGTTTCCTGAAAAGGTTATTCTGAATTATTATTAAGTCCATGAATAAAATAGGCAAATTAGAACAATAGAGATATGTTTATCTATTGGTAAGAAACTTGGAAGTGGGTTTTCCCCAATCATTAAAGCAAAAGAGTGATTCTGTGCATTACATCATAAAATGAGCAATTTAATTAATGAATGGAGTACTAGTTTTAAAATCAGTGAATTTATTTAAAAATGAAGGAATGATAGGATTTCAAATCTAGTGAACCTCTAATCATGTGACACTGATTTATTTGTCTGAAAATTGGGAAGTGTGACATGGAATTTCAGGAGATAGTAACCTTTTTCTCTTAAAGGGATAGGATGTTAGTTACTTTACAGGAAATATGAGAATTTTTCCAATTGCATATGTTTTTTGCCATTCACAGATCATCTTCATGCATCATTTGCCTTCCAAGCTTTGTCTTCTAGTATAGTAGATTCCCTTCTCTGTGTGGATCTTGGGAATGTTACTTAGTCAAGGTTCCTAAAGCAGAAAGCTTGATTAAATAATTTAGACTGGCATCTTTGTAATTCTGTGTTTTTTCTGGGGTTTGAAGAACTAGCAGAAAACCTTATTAACAGTTTTTTCTTTTTCTAACTATTCCGTGAAGAAATTAAGATCTGTGACTAGTTTATAAAAAAGTGGCCTAAACATATTACCCTCAAATTGTGGAACAATAAATGATCTCAGTGAATGAAATGACATGGATTTACATTCCCATTAGTTCCTTTCTGTGGGGTTTCTCTAAGGAAAGTTTGATTGGCCAGATAATTATGTAAATGTAAGTATTTAACTGACTTTTGAAAGGTTTTAAAAGTTAGGGACTTACTTAGAGACTTATTTGTAGATACAGATGTAAGAGAGCCTAATGACTTAAGATAACATGACTTGGCAGTTCTCAGAATTAAACTGTTTTCTCTGAAAGTCTCATCAATGGTCATAGGTTAATAACCTGAAATATCAGAGTCATTTATATAATATATTTATTGTTCAAAAATAATTAGTTTAAAGCACTAACTGATTCTCTGTTATTTATATCCTAAGTGTAAGGAAGGATCTGATTTGATAAAGCTGTATGTCATGTAGCTCTAGAATAGAAATAGGGGAAGTCATGAGAGAGTTACAAATGTTCCCAAGTTTCTATGAAGCCCTAATATATAATCAATATCTGTCCCTGGTCTAATATTAAATTACTATTAGCTGATTACCTATACAAGCCTAATCAGATTTTGGTAGCTAATGGAAGGAATTTAGCAGTAAAACAGTTATATCCAGATCACAGATATAAGAAACATTCTGGTGATATCAATATAGCAGGTTTAATATTTTGAGCAAAAATTTCAACAGAGTACTCCCTGTCAAATTAAAAAATTAGATACTAGGCTAGAATTAGATCCTAGGCTGAGATTGGTTACAGTACATTCAGAAAAATAAAAATCCATTGATTTTGTAAAACAGAAGTTTCATTCTTCAAATTTTCTATGCCAGTAAAGAGATTCTTATTTATTATTTCTTACTTATCTTATCTATTTGCTATCTACTTATAAATTAAGTTCACTATCTCACTCTTTGCTTGTATAAAATTAATAGCTAATAACAGATAGAAACAATATAAATTTCATATTTTTTAAATCTAACATAATAATGAACTTAGATAGTTTGTTAAATCCAAAACAAAGTACATGCAATTGTTGGAAAAACAATTCTATTTAATTCATAGTTTTTCTATTGAAACTCTTTTTCTGAATAACCATGAAAGATGAAATTAACACCTATTTTTATTTATTATTTCAGTATCTGTGTAGATACTATGTAGTGTTTAAGGTGCTGGTCTATAAACCAGGAGACTGTGAGTTCTAGTCCTGCCTTAGGCATGAAAGCCAGTTGGATGACTTTGGGCCAGTCACTGTCTCTCAGCCCTACCTACCTCATAAGATTGTGATGCAGACTATAGGAGAAGGAAGAAATATGTATATCCACTGCATTGAATTACTTATAAAATAATAAAGGTGGATAAAAACCTAATAAAGATATGTGTCATTAAGATGCAATTTTTAGGATGTATCTATGTACATTTATTTTAATTAGTTAAGCATCGTGCAATTACATGTTTATCTATGTCAGCTATCTTATTATATTAGCTACTATTCTCCTGAATGAAGTACATGTTAGTTTCATAGCTCAGTATATGCGAATAGGAATGGTGAATATATCATTAAGTGTTGTAATACATGCACAGTTTTAGGGCTCATTGAAACAATTCTATTAACTAAATAATATTATTACTATTAACTCAATATTACAGTGTTGCAATAACAGAAGTAGTTGGTTTGAGCATCTAAAAACTAATTTTGCCTCTTCTGATATTATACATGTTAAAAACCTCCTAGCTACCTACCCAGAAAACTGTTGCATTTCAAGTTAAGCATTATTGTGCAAAGCACAATGAAGAACCAAGAAGTAATAAGGCATATAAATTGAATCATGAAGTAAGAAAAAGGAAGGAAAATATAATTAAACTTAGTAGTATTTGTCCATACTCTCTACCTTTCACCAGAATTCTCCATACCTTGCTATTTATAAAGTATAAAACACTCTTGCTTCTATCTTTTTTCTTTTGCTTCATACATTTTTAAACATTTCGAAACTTTCTTTTTCAAAGCCCATCCGTTCCATTGAGTCCAAACTTTCTTGGTCTTCTCTTTCTACTCATATCCCTTTCTTTCCATTAATATTTCCTTCTTATATTTGTTTTGCAATTTGTTTCCTATTGATTCTCTCTAAATGACCAAGAAACCTTTCATGTCTTTCACTGATTTTGTATTCAGTCCATATTCATGCATTCATTCATTCCTGATACTTCAATCAATCAAGACATGCAGTGCATTTGTTATTATGCCCATCTAAAACTTCTACTTTACAGTCTGCACTACCTATATATGCTGGGTGCAATTCAAAGTGAATGAAACTCTGCATGGCATAGGACTGGGTTATTTGTTAGGTCATCCTTTCCCAAAAGTATCTGCCTGTCCCAAACGTTTGACCAGGAGAAGTTACAGGAAGCACGTCCCTTTGGAATCAACCCATGTCATGTGAAATGATATCCAATCCAATATACACTTGGCCCCCAACCTTGCAGGCCTTTAAAATAGTAATTAAGATCTGGATCTTTCTCTGGGTCCTTGGTTCAGAATGAGTAGAACTTGCACTTTAGTTCTGATTGTCCTTTTTTAATTGTACTTTTGTATTTTTATTTGATCATTTTGTATTTTCCACAATCATGACGTTTGTTTGGGTAGCCATATAACTGTTTTAAATAAATAAATATATACGTAATCCTCAATTTACAACTGGAATTAAGCCTGGAATTATGGTCATAAATCATTGCAGTCGTAATAATTGAGTCTTTGTTATTAGTACTGATTTTTTGACAGTTTTTATAGTGGTCATTAAATGAATATTGAAGTTGTAAAGGAAGTCAATTTCTCCCCAATATGTGTTTTGTTCTACTAGAAATCAGAAGTAAATGCCAGAAACAGGCAAAAAACATCACAAATCACAGTTATATGACTGTGGGAGGCTGCAAATGACTGTAAAGATAACCTGGTTGTCAAGCACCTCAAATTCAATCTCATGACTGCAAGTGTGTGACTGACTTACTTTAAAAACAGATTATCAGTAGCTTTGGGGGAGGGTCTGTTGTCAATGAGAATGGTTGCTAAGTGATTTATCCTAAATATGCATATTCTTGTTCTATGTAAACTAGAATGTCTAATTTACCTTGGAACTAAAATATTGCTGCCCATATCCTACAACTAAAAGTGTACGCATACTGACATACAGTCAAGATACATGGGTGATTAACACATTCAAAAAAAAATAAAACTAGATTTATATCAGTTATAAATTTGGTACATAGGATCATTATTAAGGCAGTTCACAGATCAGTAACCTGGCCTTTTTGCAACAGCCCAAGAGTGGTATCACTGACAATAACAAATTTACCCCCATTAGTTGTCACACCTTCAATATATTAAATAAAATTGATGATTATTTTTTATAACTAAGATGTAATTGCCAACTTTACGGTAGCACTTAACATTAAGGAAGCAACAAATAGAGCGATTAGCTATTTATGAGTAAAAATAATACTTTTCTGAAGCCATGATCCCATAACAAAGGAATCAGGTCCACAAGGATGGGGTGAGAGGAAGAACATGAGACAACCTAATCATGGGGGGGGGGGGGGGTAAAGAAAAACTTTTTAGTAATTGAGAATGTTTGAAAATTCAGACATTCCACTGGGAAAAAACATTTTTTCTGAAACAATTTTTAGGAAAACATTGGCACTTTAACCATTCATCCTTTACTAAAATAAATCCATTTCTAAAATTTTCTTCTGTTTACTCCACATTGCAGGTATAGACCTACTTTTGGCAGTGGTTTCTTCTCCAAGCTTGTTTCAATTTAGTTTCTGAATGTTTCATTACCAGACTAGGTAACATCATTGTCAGGATTTTCTTGTCCTATTCCTCTTTAGCTTATAAATGTCTTACTTCCTAGACCTACTTTCTTATAATTCTGCAAAGTGTTATGTTGAAGGAATTTCTCAGTATATAAAATATTTAGTAGTATCTGCCCAGAACAGAAATCATGAACAATCTTACTAATTTGGGAAGAACAATGGTCTGTGAAAATGAATCATAGTTTAAAGTAGTTAAGTCATGACTTGTTCATGGAAACGGAAGGATGGGTAGAGAGATGGATAGATGGATAACCAAACTCATGGCCAACAAGGTTGCACCATAGCCTTGTTGCTTTTAGTACTTATGGACTCTAATTCCATATGTATTTATTAACTTTACATTTCATCTCATAAGATGAGCAGCATATAAAATTGATAAATAAAATAATAATACATAAGCTAAGTTGAATGGCAAATACTGATTTTTAGTTTTAATGCAAAAAAGAATTTTCAAAGGAATATTTATTATATTTGTGCTGTTTCAATATGTCCTTGATGAGGTAATTAATTTTACATTAATTAAATCTGTAATTAATTAAATTTGCTACAGGAGTTCTTTGAGACAAGGCAGGCTATATATTCATATGCTAAATAATAATGCATGCTTAAAGCAAGGTGGAACACAACCCAAATAAGTAACTCCTACTATAAAAATAATTTACCTTTTTAGACTAAGATTGGAGGCAGAATAAGGGGATAGTTGTGGCAATCGACATTAGATTTCAATTTCTAAAACTAGATTTAGTCTTATTTTAAGCATCAGAAGTGTGTATAAATGTCTTGAAATGTCAGACTATGACACATGAAGAAAACCGCAGACATAAGACACAAGAAAAACAGCTATAAAATTACTATAAATGTAAGTAATAGGAGAATATAGCATAAAGGCAAGAGCTGTCCTCTGCATTTCCACTTTATCTTTCTTTTCTTAAGAAAATAAAAGAGAAGGCAGATTTTAAGTAAAACCCACTTAAGTTTGCATGGCAAAATATTTCTAACTGTTTCATTTTTTTTTAAATAAAAAAATCATTATTTTATTTCCAGTAAAAAGTATTAACTGGCAGGTAGAGTTATCCTGGGCAACTAAATTCTTTTTCTTTTAGCAAGCAGGAAGTTTTGAAATGTTGGCATATATTTGCTTTAGATTTTATGCAGAAATGACTGAGTTGACCTGGTCAGTGCCTGAAGAAGAATTTGCTACCTCATTACTGAATAATGAATCTGTTTGGTTGCTAGACATGATATGGATGTAGATACCTTTGGGATCTTTCTTGCTGGGTGGGCATAGACCGGAAATAGAAAATGAAGACTTGAATGACAGCAAATTCATTAAAGCATCAGAGTCCATCTCTAATACAATATGCCCTCTTCTTCAATTTTTCAATCTATCCATCCTATCTAAATGGTCCTGCTGTCCCCAAAATCAAAGGAGAGGTTCTCAAACTTTTCTAGAAGCAGTAAATCCCTGAGAAATATTTTCCACTTTGCTTCTTACAGCACCACAAAAAAAGTGAGTAATAACAGAACAAGGCTGCTGGCTGTTTAATAACCAATTAAACAGCACTTAAAAAATGGTTCTTCCAGAAACACTTTGTAGGCTTTAAAGCAGTGTTTCTAAATCTTGGCCACTTTTAGATGTGTGGACTTCAATTCCCAGAAGTCCCCAACCAGTATTTTAAATGGCCAAGACTTCTTTATAGGAAAGCATTACTATTTGATCAATTCTAAAAATTAACAGGAGCAGGATTTCTCTCCAAGGTCCTGAAAACCCAACATCTTTGATAGGTTCTGTCCATGGTATTAACCCACTTGACTTCACACTCTTCAATTTCAGTGCCTTACCTGAACTGATGTCTTCACTTTCCCTATAAATATAGCAAGCCCACTTTTACCATGGCTATTGAATGGCAATCCATCTATTCTTATGTAAATAGTTTAAATGGTTGCATCTATTAATGTCTATGTCAGAACAGCCTCACTATATATTACATTTAATCTTTGATTTCTTGCTTTCTAAATTTCTGTTCATCATTCAATTCATAATATGTGTGGGAAATACATTTACCATATGCTTAACATATAGGTAGAATGGTGTGTTTAATTAAAAACTCATTAAATAGAACAATCTTACAGAATAATATGAAATTAGATTTTGGGTGATGTTAACTAAACATTGCACCAGGAATTTAACACCAGAAGAAACAACTTAGAAAAGAATGCCAAAGAAACCCAAAAGCAGTACCCGAATTACAAAGTTATTGTGCCATTTATATCCAATGCTGTCAGAGTTTCCTAGAAAGAACGATCAGGTTTCTCTTAATTATAAAAATCATGTTAAAGCAAGAAAGGGTAATGTTTTGCACATTGAACCCCAAATAGTAGGCTTTGAAATCTTGATTATATTATAGGTGTCAATAGCTTAAGTCATGTGCAAAGGCAGATGTTAGATGAAAATGAGATGCAGATATTTATTCTGACTTGAATTTTAAATGGCACCTTAGGAAATCTATCATGCACTACAATTTAAAATATCTAGTTCCTTCAACTATTCAGAAATAGTGTTTAGAACAAAATATATTCAAGATTGCTTTGTGTGTAAACAAAATATAAGAATGTTTTTGTCATGACCTTCCACTCACTTTCCATTTTCAGAAAAAAAAAGACAGTTACTCCCATTGAAAAGGAGATGCTGTTTCAGTTTTGCAAAGCATTTAGTTATGTCATTAATAAAGATTATTGAAGTGTACCAGGAGGAAACCATATTTCTAAAATTCTACATAGGCAAAATTAAGATACTTTTGGAAGTTCCTCAATGTATTTGGAAAATGTGACATAATTATTTATGCTTATAGTTCTGAACAATTAGTATTAATACCTCTGTAGTATAAGTTTCATGTTTCAATAATGATGATAAATAAAAATATCTAAGGCAATAAGATATCATATAATATAACTTGCACTTAAAGTACAAGGCTCAATTTGCCCAACAGAAAAAAATAATAGCAAAATTCTATGAACATCTACTCAGCATTGTCTATTAAGTTCAATGGAGCTTGCTCTCAAATTAGTACAGAATCTCTTCCTTATTAATCTTATTAATTGGAGATTCATCTGATTCCTTGGCCATTACCTCAGCAAAAGAAAAAATTGAATTAACTATTATATAGATTGGATTCCAATTCTTTCATAATTCTCTAAGAAGACAAACAAGAGTATGGAACAGGCTTTATAATTTTTTGCAAGGTGTGTGGGTACAAACGTTTAATATTAGATGCAACAACAGCCTGTTGTCTTGCTTAGTCACTGTACATTATTAGAGGCACCTTATTTTAGCATCTGTCAAAGGAATTTTATACCAGAGAAACCGGGAAAACGAAGTAGTTTTAGTAATTGATGGCTACTTTCATTTTGTTACTCTGTTGGGCAGGATGACTTTTATATTGCCTTGTCTTTGATTTAATGTTTCCAAAATTACTTCATATCAATCCTTGCAAAGAAGTTTTGTATAGAAAGCACCACTTCCATTTTTTAACATTTGCAACTGACTGCTTACTGTAAAAATAACAACAAATACATATTGTGTATAAAATATGACTCACTGTTTCATCAAAAATTAATAACAGGACTATCAGAAGTCTGGGGATAACAACAAACAATTATATCTTAGTAATTTTTTCTGCCATATCCTTGACATTAATAGTTTCTTTTCCTACATGTCTTCAAAACTTTCTTTTTTAGATTAGGTCCCACAAAAGGTGTTTTAACCTTACTTCCATTGGGTACACGAGAAAAAGAAATATGGAATAGATTATTGATAGCATATCTTCCCAGTTGGCTGTTGATATCAGCTTATTCACATAAAATCTATTAGAGAACAATTAAGAATATTTCAGTTCTTCAAATATTTTTCCTGAAAGAGCATATATTTATGGATTTACACATACATGTGTATATGTGTGAGAAAGAGAGAGTGGGAGAGATAGATAAGTCATGTATCAGTTCCTGAATAGATTGTTAAAGCTAATGAACGTTAAAGCTAATGAATGTACATGAATCTCAGATTCATTATATATCTTTAGAGTCTTCTCCCCTAAATGTATTTAAGAATGTATTGTTTATTTATTAAATTTATATGTCATCTATCTCACAACCATTCACTTGAAAATATTTTTTATTTTTCACTTTAAATACCTTTCTTCATTTAAAAGATTGGTATGCCACCCACCCTAAAACAACTGTGGGAGGCTCATAATAGCATTTAAACCCAAAAATTATATTTAAAAAATCATAAAATCATAAAATAAGAAAACAAGACAATAATTGAACAATTTGATCACCCACTTAGAATGCCCTAAAGCAGTGATGGCTAACCTATGACACGCGTGTCACTCGTGACATGCCGAGGCACTTTGACTGACACGCCTGTTGGTGTGGGGAAAACCTGCACATTTAGAGGCTGCCTGTGCTCTGCTCCAATCCCTGCTCCCTGCTTGTTGCGTGGAGGCGTGGTGTCACCGCTGCCGCAAGATCTTTGCAGCAGAGAACCAGTTTTAACCGCCATAAACTGAGGTTTGTCAGTTTCATTACCTCAGGAACGCTACAGGAGGAAAGGAGATCCATGAGGTTCACAGCCCTGTAAGGTGGCCTTCCAATCCCCACATCCTGCACCTGCAGCCCTGAGACCAGGGAGACGAGTTTCACAGCCCTGTGTGATCACCCCAGCCCAGTCCGTCATAAACCAAATTATTGATATTTCTTGAAGTGACACACGACCCGAGGAAGGCTACACTTTTTCCCGATTTTCGACACACCAAGCTGAAAAGGTTAGCCATCACTGCCCTAAAGCTAGCTTCCATTACTCTCATTATTAAATAATTAAAATGCATATATGTTTTCAATTTTTTGTGGCAAACCAAGGTCCAATTCTGGTATGAGCTTTGGTGACACCTTCTGATGCAGGGAAGTCAAATTCAAGGCCCGTGGGCTGGATTTGGCCATGAGGTGCTTAGATCTGGCCCACGGAGCTGCTCTGGAAATAGCAAGGGACCATCCCGTGGTACCTCTACCAGCAAAAATAGAGTTCGGAAGGACCACAACAGTCTCCTGCAGCCCTCTGCCAGTGAAAACGGAGCCCAGGGAGCCCGATTTTGCTGTCAGAAGGCTACAGGAGGCCATCACAGCCAAAAATGGAGCCTTGACGAGTGATGTTGAGCTAGCCACACCTACCCCAGTCACACCACCCTGGCCACGCCCTTCCCCCCCCCAGATCAAACACAACCCTGATGTGGCCCTCAATGAAATAGAGCTTGACACTCCTGTTCTGGTGTAACATTTTAACAAGGGGCCACCAAGCTTTATACAGTTTAGAGCAGGAGTGTCAAACTCGAGTAATAGAAAATGAAGAAACTAAAAAACTCTGGGACTTTAGAACTCAAATAGACAATCATCTGCCACACAACACCCTACACTTAACAATTGTCAATAAGAAAGCTAAAAAAAGACTGGATAGTGGACATTGCACTACCTGGAAACAGCGGAATAAAAGAGAAAGAGCTGAAGAAAATAGAATTAAAAGACCTGCAAATAGAAGTAGAATGACTGTGGCAAAGGGAAACAAAGGTAATATGTAAAGTAATAGGTGACTTGGGCACAATCCCAAAACAACTGAAACACCACTTGAACACCATTGTTATCAAAATAATAATAATAATAATAATAATAATAATAATAATAATAATAATAATAATAACAACAACAACAACAACAACTTAATGGCAGGTTAAAATATTGTGGGATTTCCAAATACAAGATGATAAAGTCTTGGCTCATAATACATGATGTTTAACTGTGGTAAAAAAGAAGAAAATCTGGATAATTGATTTGATAATAGCAAGGTTAGTAAAATAGAAAGCAAAAAATTGGAGAAAATCACAAAGTTCAAAATCTGAAAATTGAAATTGAAAGATTATGGTATAAACTGGCCAAGGTGATTCCCATGGTTATCAACATACAAGATGCTATTTTAAAAAATTGGATAGCAGTCTATGCATTGACAAAATTTCCACCTGTCCATTACAAAAGAGTACACTGTTTGGACTCACACTTATATTATGCCAATACATTAGGATCAGGGGTGGGATTCGACCAGTTCGCACCTATTCGCTAGAAGCGGTTGTTAACATTCTAAGCAGTTTGGAGAACCGGTTGTTAGAAGAGATTACTGGCCTAATCCTGTAAGGAAGGCAGGAAGGAAACATTCTGGTGTTGTTGCTTACAGAAGCTGCCTCTCCGTTAACCCTTATTACATACTTGGCAGGACTAGACTTCCTGTCTCTGGAACTTCTCTGGAGTTTTTTTCCTTCCTTTGCTAGTACTTTGCTTCTGTGGAGTGACCATTCAAAGTTACAATGGCACTGAAAAAAGTGACTTATGACCATTTTTCACACTTACGACTGTTGCAGTATCCCCACAGTCATGAGAGGCCAAGTGAGGAGATGGTGCCTCGATGCAAGTGATATTGAGTTGGCCATGTCCAGCCAATAACATGACCACCCAGCCACATCCACCCAGTCACATGACCAAGCGACGCCACCAGCTAAGCCACGCCCACAGAACCGGTTGTTACAAAATTGAATCCCACTCCTGATTAGGACATCCTAGGTTCTTGGGAAGAATTTGATGTTTATGAAGGCCAACACCAGCTACAGAACTGGCAGCTGTGATTTCACATTTTTATGTATATAATAATCTAATTATATTGACTATGAAGCACCACAAATCATCTTCCACATATTATTTCTTCTATGTGTATGTATATATCCCCTTTATTTGCACAAACGCAGTCTAACTTTAGCAAATCACTAACAGCTTTCTATGTCAAGACTGTTTTCTGAAGAATGGTCTAGTATTAATAGACTAGCTGAAATGAAACAAGAACAAAGAATTCAGGTTTTCTGGGGACAAGCATCAGTAACTAGTAAAAGAAGTTATTCTACCTGAGATGTCGTAAGAGTCAAATAGTATTGTGATAGTATGTGGGAAGTACTATCCCTACACAACAACTCAATTACACATTACAAACAATAAAGCGAGAGGGGGGGAGAAAAGAGGGGATGGCTGATAAAATATACATTACATTAAAATATACATAACATTATGACCCACAGCCCATGATTTACATGCAATTACAGTATCAGAATGCAAATATGAAAGGGCGGGGTTTGCGCTATGATGTCATTATGCGCATGTGGCTATTGTTCATTATTCCAGCTAGCTGCAAATACTTGAAGGTATTTGGTACTGCCATATATTCTCCTATTATAGAAATGTAACTGCATGTTAGTAATGCAATCAAAATTCAATGTGGTGGTAAAGATTTCAGAAAATGTTGTGGGACACATAGATCCTGTATTGCTTGGGTTCACAGCTGTGGATTTAATACCAGAATGCCTGGGAAAGAAATAAGCTTTGTAATACTAATACATCTCTAGTAATTTGCTAAATTCTTGGAGTGCTGAATTTTGCAAAACGATTGGACAATTGTAGTCCAAATAGGGCATCTGATCTGTTAACAAGGACTGATTGATTCAACAATAATAGGACAGAACTCCATCTTCTACAATTAAAAATTAATATCCAAATAATTCTAAACATGTTACTTGAACAAGCCCCATACCACAAGGTCATCAACTGAACTCTTGACTAGGTGCCCCAACCAACAAAAGAAGACCAGAATGTAGAAGTTTTTCCCCAAAGAAGCACATCTGGAAGCTACATTATATTTTACATGTGTTGAAAGAAAGTCTTCTGGGAATTTTAGGAATTCTTCAATAACTTGTTATTTTTTTCTGCTTACATATTCTGTATAGGCTTTATTTTAACTTTATTATATGTTGCAATGTGTTTTCTCTATGTGTTGGTGTGTGTGTATATATTTATTTATTTTTATTTGTCAATTAATTACAAGATAATAGGTATAAGTAAAAACATAGTTATAAATACATGGATACATATAAGAAAAATAAAAAAATATAAAAAACAATAGGACAGGGACGGTAGGCACGTTGGTGCACTTATGCACGCCCCCTACAGACCTCTTAGGAAAGGGGTGAGGTCAATAGTAGACAGTCTGAGGTTAAAGTTTTTGGGATTTGGGGAAAAAACCACAGAGTCAGGTAGAGTATTCCAGACATTGACCACTCTGTTGCTGAAGTCGTATTTTCTGCAATCAAGTTTGGTGCAATTAACCTTGAGTTTGTATCTATTGTTTGCTCTTGTGTTGTTATGGTTGAAGCTGAAGTATTCATTGACAGGTAGGACATTGCAATGTATGATTTTATATAGTACACTTAGATCGGACCGAAGGCGGTGTACTTCTAGGTTTTCTAGTTCTAGAATTTCGAGTCTGGTGGCATAAATCATATAAGGTAGTCCTTGACTTACAAGCACAATTGAGCCCAAAATTTCTGTTGTTAAGTGAGACATTTGTTAAGTGAATATTGTGAGGTTATATATGATTCTTGTCCAACTTGATCCCTGTGAGTAAATATGGTATACAAATTTACAGTCAATACAAGCTGTAATTGTGGATTCTTGGAGCTAGCTAACATATCTGAAAGATATCAGATTGGGAAAGGCTACATTCTTTTAACCTTCATGTAAATTTTAGTGAATAAATTATATTATCAAAACTGAAGCCCAGTGTGCATTTCAAGGGTGTATTCCATTCAAAGGTGAAGTAACTATTAATTTTTATTTTCTTTTAAGAAAAATGAAGTAATGCACATCAATTATTCATCCCTATAAGAGTATATGGCTAAAGTTTGTGAGTCCCTTATATGAGTTATTCACATACTCACCCACCAGAAAACATCAAGAATGTATGCTTCACTACACATTTCCTGTAGCCAGCTACCCTCCTTGGTCTTTTCAGTGTGCATTCACTGGGGACTTATTTAGCTATATAAGATTTTTACATCCTGTGGAATGATTTCAGAGTTGTGAATGCAAAATATGATACCCTGGGACATTATTTAGGTTTGTTACTTTGTCTGAGAAATTTTGGATTCATACCAAACTCATTTATATGCAGTTTCAGAATTTTGTATCTATGGGTGAGATAGTATTTTGTATTTAATGATTGATGTAATATATATTCTACAATGTATAAGAAAATGCAATTCTTATATCTTGAGCAATTTAAATGAAACATAAATGATAGATTAGAGATAATAATATAAACTTGAGAAAGCTGTCTACAAATACATCTCTCAGTGGAGCAAATGTCATGACACAATTGTGGTTGCAGCTAAAAAGCTAGTTTTGCTTTCTTTGAGCATTTATATTATATGGCATATATCCCCCTAGGCCTATTTCCTTTCATCACTAGTATTAATTGGAAGGAACTGTATTAAAATAATTTGGGTGATACAGTTAAGTGCTGCTTAAAATAAACTTCTCTAAAAGAATTGCTATTCAGATACAATATCTCATTGTAAAGCACTTTTTTCTTAAATTCAATTTAAAATTGCACATCTTAAATGTGTGCAACTATTTTTATTTTTTGTGTAGTTCTCTGATATTTTTGACTGTCAGATCCTTGAGATGGATGAGGAAGAAGATGAAGTTGCTTCTTTAAATTTGCAAGAGTTCTGCATCTGGCTTGCATTGTGATATGCAATTTGTATAATTGCTTCAATGAAATATGAATACAGTACACACTATGCTGTTTAACAATAAATAAAAGGACAGACAATGGAATGATGCAATATAATCCTCTAAAATATCAACTACAAAAGTATTAATGTGCTATCAGAATCTCATAAGGTCCAGGTTTACCTCTTTGAAGAAGCCATTCCAGAATCAAACTCATTCAAGAATTCAGCTGCATATTCTTAGCATCCCTGGAAGATAAGAATGCAAAATAGCAGCTCATACAAAGATCCTACACCTAATGGCTGTATGAGAAAAGGTCTATCTAAGTTCTAAATAGTTAGATCCAAAAAAATTCAGGGCTCTAAAAATAGGATAAATAACTTAAATTGAATTAGGCAAAAATGGCACTGAAATTCAGTCCTTTTTTTTAAAAAAAAAAAAGACTTAGAAATGCTTGAGCCATCAGAGACACTCAAGCCAAAGTTGGGAGAAGAACAGGAAATGCACTGCCTAGGTTATGTACTAATCTATGGCCATAATAAAAATTTGGTTTGAGGTTTGCATTCTCAGTTAGATTGCCTGGAAAATACCCATCCTTTATTATAACCATATAAAAAACATTAAGCATTTCTGTTTCATTGATCAGCTTCTTAATGGTGTTAAAACAATATAATATAATGATTCAGATTCAAATTAATTTGCACAACTTAACATCATTTTCTCCAAAGTAATTCCCAGTGATTCAAAAGTAACTCATGATTAAATTGCTGCAGTTAGGATAATAACCTTACACCTAAAAATATACCGATTTTAACTTTTCTGTTGACTCAACAGCATCTCATGCAGTAATCTACTATAAAAATCACTCTTAAATTAATTGACAGTATATGTATAGTGCTGCTCAACATAGATGAAGAAAGCATCTAAAATATAGTATACCTAAAATTATTTGCGATTTAATATTAAGAATGTAAGACAACACTTAGGCAACAATAATCCCCAAGCTATATTAGACACAGTGTTTTTGTTAATGGTGAATTGATTGAAAACACAACTCAGAAAAGACTGCATTTCTCATGCAGATATAACAACAAAATAACTCCCCAAACAGAATTATTATAAATATGAAAAACATCTAAATATGAATGCAAAATGTGGACTTTAGTTATACTGTGTGGCACATAATTTCTATGAAAATTGGCTAGCTGTAGAAAATCAAGTAATTCTGAAATAATTGGGCAGCCTTGTTCTATTTTTAAAGGTATAAAAAACACCCAAACCTAAAATACCTTCAAATTTGTTCTTGTCTATTAAGCTAACATTTCCCAAAGTGTTAGCAAAATAAAGAAGCCCTCTATTCTGCCTTTTCAGCTAAGCTTTTCCTGGGAATAAGAACCAGTATACTAAGTAGAACTAGTATTATTATCTCAAATCCTTGACTTATCTGTGCAAGAATTTTAGTGTGAGCTCCTGCCTCAGACCCTGAAGGCAACCCATTTCAAAGACCTCAGGAAGTAGAGTTATTTTCTTTAGTTTTGCATTACCCTACTTTAAAAAAAACTTTGAACTAATTGAAAAATCTATTCATGACTTTAAAAAAAAAACAAATTATGGCTTAAATGATTCTGCTTAGCTGAAAAGTACACAGAAAAGGAGAAAAATAGCTCAAGCGTGTTGAAGGACTAAAAATGCACATGAATCAATTATGAAAAAGAGAAGATCTCTTTGAATGGAGAAAAGCTGATTGGAATTAAGATAGGCTTTGTTCATAACTGCAAGGTACAAGTAGAGGACTTTTCAGAAAAGCAGAAAAGGGGGATTTGGGAGTGTTTAGCTGCTTAGTACTATAGTGCTTTAGAGCCCATGTGAAAATTTGCTGCTAGCTATTAATCATCATTGTGCCTTTGCAAAGAAGCTGTTACAATGATGGCTATATGTCATTATATTCCCACTGTATGTAACGAATCAGGAAGCTGGGAAAGTTGGATAAGAGCGGCTGGCAAACTTTTTAGTAGTGGAATCTATTTAAATAAATTTACATCACATTTACTACTTTCTTGGGTATGGGAATCATGCTTTAAAATGAAACAATATGCTGTGTTCATGGGCCCTGATCTTTTATTCTCCTGTCTCTGAGCCCACTCTCTAGGTCAGCCTTTGCCAGCACTGACAGCATGCTTTTCTCATAGCCTTCTCATAGCCTTTGGTTGCTTTCAAGTTCAATTTAGCACAATAAAGTTGTTATGCATGACAGTTTCGAAAGCAGAATAGGTGGTGTCTAAGCCTGCTGTGTCTCTACAAAGTGGGCTCATGCTCTGCCAGCCAGCTCAGTTACTGAACCCTTGCTGGTGGGACACTGCAGTGGACCTCCAGACGTTCCCATCCTGACCAAAGCAATTAGCTTCAAACTGCAAGAAGCCACAGGGTCACACTCCCGTTCAGTGAGGCTCCATCATTTAATGTGCTGCAATAGATTTCAGAGCTGAGATGATTTATTCTCTTGTGCTCCCTTTTTAATGGTCTTTATACAGATGTGTAAAAGGAGTAAGGGAAAATTTTAAGTCACCAAAGGCTCAAGGGTGTTGTTGTTGTTACTATTTGTTTTTTTTTTAAATGAATCTAAGACTTTGATTTGCATTCCTTTTACAAAGGAATGGATTTGAAACATGTCAGCCTTAATTCCATTAGGCTGATATGGCTAAAAGAGAACCCCGAGGTGCCAAGAGTAAGATGTGAAAAGAGGTGTCTCTTTTAGTAAGCTTCACCAAGCTCGTAATAAAAAAAGCCTCAAAATATAAAAGTTGTCAAATCAGTTTCTATATCTGATTTCACATACATACATATACATTTTAAAAAAAATACTTCCACTTTAATTTAAAATCAACTAATGAAACATTTTAATGAATCCCATCAGTATAATTTCTAGCAAAAAGCATGCTTTGAAGCAGGGGTGGGATTCAAATTTTTTAACAACCGGTTCTGTGGGTGTGGCTTAGTTGGTGGGCATGGCTTGGTGGTCATATGACTGGTTGGGTGTGGCCAACTCAACATCACTCACATTGAGGCATGCATCTCCTTGCCTGGCCTCTCATGACTGTGGGGATGCTGCAACAGTTGTAAGTGTGAAAAATGGTCATAAGTCACTTTTTTCAGTGCCATTGTAACTTTGAATGGTCATTCCACACAAGCAAAGTATCAGCAAAGGAGGGGAAAAAAAACTCCAGAGAAGTTCCTGAGAAAGGAAGTCTAGTCCTGCCAAGAATGTAATAAGGGTTAACGGAGAGGCAGTTTCTGTAAGCAACACCAGAATGTTTCCTTCCTGCCTTCCTTACAGGATTAGGCCAGTACTTTTTTCTAACAACCAGTTCTCTGAACTGCTTAGAATGTTAACAACCGTTTCTAGCGAATAGGTGCGAACTGGTCGAATCCCACCCCTGCTTTGAAGGACTGGTATTAAGGAGAAAACAGAAACCTCTTAGACCACGTTTATATAATAGTGTTTATATTCAAGTCTATTAATCATTTTATATCAATAATTTTTCTATCAAACAGGATATGGACAGTAAAAATAGACCTCTCTTACTTTTAACTATTGTTTTTAAACCTTGAGAGATCAGCTGCCATGAGTTATTTTTGAGAAGTAAGAATAGAAGTTTTATTTTAAACAAATAAAAGCTTAAGGTTCCCCCTTCACTGTGTTAAAAGAAGTTGCAAGATAGACTATGAGTGTTAGAGTGACAATTTCTCCAGATGCCTATCTACTTTGAATAAATGATCCTTCCTGGCTGGTCTTATTCGCTTAATTCTCTCTGAGAAAGCAATATCTGACTATTGTATAAGTAAAAAAAACCCTGTAATTATAGTAATCTTTGCAAGTTGTCCAAAACTTAGATGTTCACTATAAATATTTAACTCCATGAACTTTTGGTTTACTTTAATGGAGCAAAATCAGCATGCATTTGGTATGTAAAGTAACATTTTGGAAAATGCAATAATATTGTAGAGGCCATTAGGCTGGAGAAACTAATCTAGTATGTATTGAAAACTGGACTGTATATTATAGCATTTCTTTTCTATCAATGATAAAGAAGTTGCTCCTCAATAATGTAAAAGATTAAAAAATAGCATATTCATATAGCAAAATAGGAGAGGCAAGCATGTATATTGTGCATAAGAAAACCATATTAATCAACAGCATTATGCTTGTTTGAGCAAGTGAGCTATTTTCACAATTTGAAAGACAGTCAAATATGCAGCTAATACACACCTCCAATAGACTATGTTGCACGTCCTCTTTCAAAATGGCTTCTTTGCTTATTTGCAAAAATAGCTGTTAGAGAAGATTGATAAAGCATCATTTTGCCAAAATATTAACTGGTACTTCTTGGTTATCACTCCCAAAGACATTACCTATTATCCCAGGCATCAAACTGACACCCATAGGTATTCCATACAGGGGGTTTCAGAGATAGGGGGTGCATGAAAATCACAGTGTTTTTAGACAGTATATCACATTAATCTTACTCTAATTTATTGGGATTAACAACAATTACTACAATTTACTAGAAAGAAATATAATCAATAATCCATCAAGGATATCCTATTGTTTAGACTTCCTGTACAACTACAGAAACTCATGCTCATCCTATATGGGATCATTCCATTATTCATCCTCACTATTGTCGACTTTAATCATTCAGGATGATTCAAAACATGGCTCCTTTGCTATCCCTACCTGCAGATGCCTAGGAAGTATTGGCCTATGCAGGAGCATCCACAGAAGGGGCTTAAAAATAAAGTTTAAGTCTATGATCAAAGTGTATTTTTTAATGAGTGTCATGAAAAGTGGCAAGACTTTGATTCCATGAGCATGGCCACCATTATCTCTGTTTTGGTATACACCGGTCACATCTGGACACATGGATGATCAACTTTTGTATACTTGAAATAATCTGAAATTTGCAACAGGATTTCTTAGTTGCAGTTATTTAAAAAGCTGTGAATAGCTTAGAATTGACATGGGGCCTGAGAAAGGTTGTCTCCATGTTTTAGCAAACTGAGGAATGGAAAAGGTTAAATATCCTTTAAAGTAGAGTTAACAACAAAGATGTACTCCGAAATATACTTACTACAAAGTTACTTCTAGAGAATCAGTATATCTTCTTTTGAACAAATATACTTACGAAAGTTATTATATATCATGAAAGCTTTCTAATACAGAAAAGTATTCCAATAAGTGGATAGATTCTTCTTTAGTAAATGTTAACCCTCAAAATGCTACGAAACTGTTGTTCTTTATATTTTAGATGTGCTCAGCTAAGGAAGTTTTAGAGCAAGATTAATTTGATTCAGCTTTTTGAAAGACTGTTTGTTCTCTCTTGTATAGGTAGACTGAAGACTCTTCCATATTGCAGCTACAAACTTCTATTGGTTTGAGAAACTAGACACTTCAGGTTACAGCATATAATCGTGTGGATACTCATAAAAATAATACCTAGCAGAGAAAGACAAGGTTTTTCTTTGACTCCTGAATTATCCCTGCTAAACAGTATTGAAAGGAACAGACAACTATCACACATTGGATGTTGTAAAGTTACAATTCTAGCATCCTTAGGAAGCATGCCTAGAAATGAAATTTAGTAATAACTGTGGCAGTTCAGTTATCCTGATTTAGTATGTATTGACTTTGGTGTAACTAAAAAACTTTGCTAATTCCATTATAAATTTAAATTTGCCAAATCATATTAATTCCTTGCACTTTAATTTTATCTTTTTTTTACTTTTACTTGATATTATTTATAGTTAAACATTACAGAAATCAACTGGCTTTCACATCATGGTGGAAGAGTGAATGTTATGATATTTGGCAACAAAAGGTCAATAAGGTTACAAAGCAGTTTTCTCTAATTACATCTGCTCATATGTACATCATATCTATGTGCTTATAAAATTAGTACCATTGTGGCCCGTTTAACACAGAACAAACTTCAAACTTAATATCATTTGTTTCAACTTTCTAGAATGTAACTAAGGAGCCAATCTTATGCATACTTACTAGACATACTTTGATCACACTGCCATCTTGACTTTTTGACCCTGCCTGCAAATACTCTGGATAATAATTAACAATAATTGCTCCCCTTGGTGACTCTTTCAACAACTTTGCAGACTTCAGACGAGCAGTCTGTTCATCAAAGTTGAAACACCACTATAAGAATACAGTATTTATGAGGAGGGTTGTGATTGTGGTTTCATTTTATGCATCTGTGTTTTAGGGTTTTTTGGTTGGTTTTCCCTGTTTCTCATTTCTGATAATAAAAAGTTTCATTTTGTGGTCTTTTTAGGACATTTCATAATTATACAAACAAGTAATTCTACATACACACAGGTGTTAAAACACAATTTTCAGACACAATAATTATACTGTAATCTTAAACTTAGTTGATAATTCAACCCAACGGTGTTAACTGTTGTAGTATTGAGTTTAGGGAGACTTACTTCCAAACATATCTTGTTAAGGACTGAAATTTCTTACTTTCAATGTGTAGTGTAATGTTGTGATATAAAGTAAAAAGTGATGCATTTTCTTGAGGTCGTATTTCTATTAAATAAGTACCTGGCATTAAAAACAATAAAAAAGAATTCTCTTGAACATTAACGAAATAAGACTTGGTTCACAGCTGTCATGAAGAAAGTTGATCAAATAAGCATTTGTTTCTTCTGTTTTGCATTCCATATACATTAAGAACTAGAATGTGAATATAAGCTATGTTAAGTTATCTTCAAGCTTTCTCAAAATTAATTACATTTTTGCTCATGTTCTTTCTTTTTATAAATAACTGGTTATAGAAATGTAGCATCTGTATTCATTGAAACCTTCTAAAATATCTTTGGATCTTTTGGACAAGTGCTGAATAGAAAAACATTCTATTTTCTATATCAACATGATTTTCTACCATGTCTTTAATCATCCTAACTTATGTTTTTTTTCCCACTGTAGACTATTATTTTACTTCCAACCAATTGAATATTTATGGTGTGCTTCGTCAGAATAAATACCCTTCCATTCTTGAATCTATATATTTATCTAAAGTATCTAATCAAGCACTTTCTACCTGCAAACATTCATGAGTCCTATATGGTTTCAATCGTCTAAGGCAATTTTTAAGCAGGCTGCACAGCCTGGCATTAAAATGCAGATTATGTTCTTTCAATTGGAAAAGACTGTGCAAAAATTGAAAAAAAACAAAGAAATCTAAATGTTTGCATTAAACAAGTACATCTAAGTTGTTAGAAGAGGGATTTGCAAAGTTGCAATTTCAATGGTTCAGCTAATGAGTAAATGCTAGATTGTATCGACTGTGCTAAACAAGCTGCATTTTGCATGTGCATGAAGTGTAATGGTATCAATTGACTGGTTCTTTGTGGTTGTTATAAAAGTACCCTTGAATGTTTTGATGGAGGGAAGAAATGCAGACAATAATGCCATGATAGCTGAATGTCAGCAGTAACTTTGAACCTAAATTAGTTTCATTATCCCTGTGATTCCACATACTGTATATACACACACTGCAGCTGGGCCTTCAACAGTGCCTTTTATTGTGTCAGCTCAAACTTAGTTTTAACTATCATTCATTCTTGCTATATGTATTTGTATACTGGTGCACAGCTTTCAAATCAGCCTTGCAATAGCTTTTAAAATAACTGAAAACCCAGTTTAAAACAATGCTGGTCACCTATTAGTGAGGATCAGTTTATTGCAAAGAGGCCCCAAGTCTGGGCTGGATGACAAGTTCAGTCACCACCTTGCTTGAATTTGCTTGCACTGTGAATAATCTAAGAACTGTTAAACGTCATTGGATGCTATATTATATTTGGTTAGATAATCCAAAATTTTCTCCTAATAAGGATTGGGAGTATGCTGGTAATACCCAGCTTTGTATCTTTACCCTGTCTCAGTGTTTTGAGGGTATAAGAGTCCAGGTGGAAAACAACAGTCTGGTAGTTATCTACAAAGCTCTTCATGACTTGGGGCTGAATATACTTGTTCAATTAGATCTGGTAGGAGATCCACTAAAAATGCTACCTGGCGGGATCCACAAAAAGAGCTTTTTCTGTCCTGGCACCTTCTCCTCCGAGACATCAGATTGGCTCCAACCCTGTTGGCCTTTTATAGGGTCTTAAAGACTTGGTTATGTCACTGGGGACAGAGGCAGAGCCTTTGAGATGCTTGTATGAGGGTTGTGGTGGGTTTCAGATGCCCATTATTTGATGCCCAGAATCATGACGCTGAAATGGACAGAAAAATAAACTGAAATAAATCAATAAATTTATAAACCATATGTACTGTATCTTTAATATTAGTATACATAAGCACTAGTTTGCTGAATCATCCGTATGTAAATGTCTCGACCATTTAGATTCAGAAGTGATCAGACATTTCCCCCATCAGATGAAGTCACAATATTCTTAATTTATTTCTGTTTGTATTACTAACTCTTGATGGGAAGTAGATTAAACTTGATAGTTCAACTTCAGCAGTAGCTACGCCCTGTTAAGTTGCACTCTAGTTTTACTGTAGACACACACACACAAGAAATCAAATTACAAAAGACTTAATCTCTGGTAGATGTATGGTTACTGATTTTTACATTAGTCATAAATCTATAAAATAACATTTGCAGTGCCACCTAAATGAACTGAGATGATATTACTCAGAATCCCGAGGTAGCCCACCTAGAAGGCACCATGTTGGGGAGGCTGCTATACACATAATTAAATGCAGTTCATATTTCACATTGAGCAGTTGGCAGGTACATTGATTTCTCCAGATTTGGTTATTTTACTTGATGACTAGAAGCTGAATGTAAGAAATGATTTCATTCAGCTTTGCTTCTGAAGTGATAAGGAATCTATGTAAAGTTAAGGGGGGAATCTCTCCTTACAAAGAAAGTTGCAAAAGTGAATTAATTCTTTTTAAAAATCCATCATTGTGCTAAATCTTATTGGATCACTTTTAGCCATGCATCAATAATCCAATTTTGGACAAGGTATTTGGACAAGATACGGTTGTACAAAATTTCAGAAAACTTTTCCATGATGAAGGTTGAAATGAAGCAACTTTGTGAGGTGTCCTTGTGAAGTAATATGAACCACCACCACTTCACTTCATGCCATTTCAAAGACATTCTTCTGTATAACCAGTAGGCCACCAGTTCCTGTTAGTGGAAATGTCAGAGAAGGCTCCTAAACCAATTTGGACAAATTATTACTGTTCCTTGACAATGTAAGTATATTGTTTATATGTTGGGAAATACCTCTTCAAACAGAGTATGACCATTTTTAGATAGGTCTATTAGACACTTGCTATTTTTTTATTTCATTTTGGAATTTCTTGTTTTGTTTTATAGATTATGTTGATGATGATATGACGCAATCCAAAACTGGGGCTGGTCTTTCTAGTTCCATGAAAAGGGCTACTGTTATGTCTAAGATTTATTTGACTTCAATTCCCAAAACCTACCTATGCTGGTTAGGGATTATGGAAATTAAAGTCAAGCACATCTGGAGAGCAACAAGCTGGAGAAGAATAATATAGTGTCTCCTGTAAATTATGGGAATGTTTTTAAAATATAGATGGTAATTATCTTGGACAGGCTGTAACTCATAAAAACTTAAATGATGTCTTTATAGTCCCTAAACGTTGAATGCAATTTACATTACAATGACAGATAATCAATATTCTTTTGAGAGTTAGTGTTGAACAGTGTCTAAGTACATGATCTATTAAGCCTCTTGATCAGCTATAATCCCAACCTTAGGCTTGCAGGCCTTACATAAAACACAACCTCAAACCCCATCTTCAATATGGGCATAATAAATATCCTTTCCCTTTGCAGCATCAGTTTATTTATGCCATCTTTTCAAATCATCTTTTCAAATCCAAGCACCTTAGACTTTTTCTGCTCTAAAAGTATAACAGAGAATAGAAAAGTATGTCAAAATATATAATCTTATTAATACAAATCCAGCTCTTGAGAAGTGAATATGCCTTACTTTTTCCCTTCACTCCTTTCAGAAATTATTCAGCAGTTTAAAATGATGCAGCATTCCACCTTTTTGAACCCTTCCAAAGACCAGCACAAGTGAAATGATGATGATGATCATTTTATTTTTTACTTACTTTTTCAAGCACAATCCAAAGTGACTTTTTATTTTTGTCCATTGATTCAGTTACTTTTTCTTCTTCTCTTTCTTCAGCAGCATAGCATAGGGCACAGTATACCCATTTCCTTGCTTCCTTTAAGGAAGTATACTATTTATATTACTGATGCTTTTTAGTCAGTCCAGAGGTCTTCAAACTTGGCAACTTTAAGACTTGTGGACTTCCTCCTCCAGTCATGTTAGCTCAGGAATTCTGGGAGCTGAAGTCCACAAGTCTTTTTTTTTTTAAATAAAGTTTTATTTGGGTTTTCACACATGCAAAATACAAGTAAAACATCTTTTTTGAAAATAGCATGGTCCCGGGTTGAACTTCTTTATACAGACACAAAACTCAATTTCATGCTCCTTTTTGTGTTCTATTCCATATCTTATACCATTTTACATTTTCTATATAGTTTTTCCCCTCTTTTGATTTTCTCGATTTTAATTTGATTATCTCATCTCAATTCAAATCATTATATTTATACTTTTGTCTGTTCTGTTTCAATTTCATATTATCTTTTCTCATTAAACAAGTTTTCTCCTGTAGTTGCTAATTGGAGTATGACACCTTTATATCTTTTAATTACATCCATTCAACTCTTATTTACACTTCAATATATACCTTAAGGTTATGACCTTCAATATAATACATAATACATAACTTCCAATCGAATTCTGCTTGGTACATTCTTATAATAAACACTATATTCTTTAAAAAAAAAAGAAAGATTGTAAATATATGTAATTATAAACCCCCATTCTGTTCCAGTTCAGTTCTATCATTAATAATCATTAAAATCTTAACATCTTTAACACTTCTTTTCAATTAAATATCATACTTCCTTAAAACACATATAATCTCCATAATTAATTTTTCCCTTATTTCTCTTCACATATGTTTTATAAATAATAAAATATACCTTTTATTACATTTATTTATTGACAAGCATTCCACTGAATTACGATAGCTATTTTATCAGACATTTTAATCATACATTGTTTCATATTTTCTAAAATTATTTGTTTCTAATATAACCATACTATCTTATGTACCTTTGCAGAATCCCCTTTTCCATTAAATTTTCACCCATTATCTCTAAATAGGCCCTGTTTCTCTGTATTTTGTTTCTGTCCTTTATGACTTCTTTTCCTTTCTTTCTTCCCTCTCATCTTCTCCCTCCCCTTTTTACCCCCCTTATCTCTCTATTTCTAATTCTCTCTTCTGCATTTCCCTCTTCTGTTGCTTTCTGATTTTATACTTATTTTTCACTCTATTTTTTTTTTGAGGGGGAGTTGTTTTTCCCAATCTTAAACTTTCCATTCTCTTTCCCCCTTTCCTTTTTCCCATCTAAGATTACTTGTTCATTAAAGATGGCTTCTTCTTTGTCTAATCTTCTTGTTCTGCAGGCATTTCTTGTTGTTTCTCATAATTCTAAATCTCCATTTATAAAAACTGAAATATGAAGCCAAAAGAACCTCTCCCTTCTTGTGCATCTTCTTTGTACTTTTTAAGTTCCATTTTCAGTTCTTCTAAAAGTGGAACCATTTTAAACAGTTTTAAACAACCACCCGATTGATTTTAGTCATTCAAAACAATAACCAAGAATCCAGAAATCATCAAGTAATCCAGATAGTCCCGAGTTATATCTTCTTATTTCTTTTTCGACTTTCTCTTCCTGAGGTTTTTGTTGCGATATTTCAGTTAGAATGTATATTTTGGAAGTCTTGTTGAGATTTTGCTATGTTCTTTTTTTAATTCCAGGCAGTCTCCTCCCTTCCAGATCCTGCCCTTGTATTCTTCCTCTCTCCTTTCCTCTTTTCAAAAGCTTTTAATTATCCAGAAATCTTTATTATCCCTTTGACTTTTTATTTTCAGCATTAAATGCCTATTGATGTCAAAGTGGATTTTTTTCCAATTTCTTACTTAAGTCTCTTAGCTGTCAGTATAGGAAAAGGAGAATAAAAACCAAATCTTTTCCCTTTTCTCTCTCCTTCGCAGCTTAAAAATCTTCTTAGGGAACAAGGTTATTGTTTTTTAATAGTTTCAATTCCAGGGTACCTTATTTGTTGCTTTTGCTGTTTGACCTGGTCAACCAAAACTTTCTCCTCTTATCTTCCTCCTGCACATTCTTCTTTGTGGTGGCCATTTCTGACCACCTCTGCAACCGCCTTCGGGAAAGGGAGTAATGGCCAGCTGGGGAGGAGAGATGCGGCTCTCCTCAACCCTGCAGGCAGTCTCCCTCCTCTTCACCACCTCTACGGGGTTGCTTAGCCCCGAAGCAAGCTGGTTCGGGGTGCTCCAGTGGCAAGCACAGATCGAAGCCTTGCAGAGACGAGGTTTCCGGTCTGTCGCTGAAGAAGCTCAAACCAGAAGCCTGAAGTCCACAAGTCTTAAAGTTGCCAAGTTTGGGGACCCCTGAGTTAGTCCATCTTTGTTGTTTTTTTTAGCCTGCTTTATGTTTAAAGATTATGAAGTTGGTTTTTTTAAAAAAACTGATTTATTAATTTGCCACAATTAAATAGCAGGATATACTGAGATTATTAGTATTTAGTTCATCATGTTCTCCTTCAGGGAACAAGCTTTCCTTGAGCCCAGGAAAAGAGATAGTATTTGGAAGAAAGTCAGGGTAGTTCCTCCCTGAGTTATTATTGCATGAGAAGAAAGGGAGGAAAAATTCAATCACATTAGCAAGATTCTATTGGTATAGATAAAGTTTAGCTCTAGTCTTCTTTATGATAGTGGCAAATATCTGTAGCTCGGTTGTAGGATGAGGGTGAAGGTTCATTTTCCAGCCTTGAAGGTTGGTTTCCGAAAGTTCCGTTGCTAGGCTAAGGAACATCTTCAGTGGAGTTTAGGGGATGTCAGTGTCAGCATTTTGCCGTTTATAATGAAATATTTGGAAACCAACCCACAAGCTTGGAGAATGAACCTTCACCCTCTTCTTTATTAGTTGGTTTCCTGATCTGGACTGGACAATCAAGAGGCTGACAACAGCTAACTGCACAAGGTGCTATTAGCACCCAGAATAAGACAACTTGCTGTGGTCAATTCACCACGGCCATTTTGCTATGGTCATCTTACTGTGGCCATTTCATCATGGCCAACTCACTATGGCCAATTGCCATGGGACAATTCTACAGCAAAATAGCCATGACAAGATGGTGGTGGCCAGTAGCACCATACCAGTGTAATAAATTATTTATAGATCTGGCAGATGTGATCAGAATTAGGGCCAAGAGATGCTTCATTTTCTGAATAGTTGACTATGCAGGTTAACTTTGCTAGTCTGATGGCATGAGTGAAATGTATATATCTGTCAGAATATCAACCTTTTAGGAGAGGCACTTGAGGACTGCTCCCTGTGGAAATCAAAACCAAGTTACATAAAAAGCTTAAGCCAGGTCTAGCTTTCTAGAAAACCCATTTAACTTGCAGGTCTACCAATGAGTCTTAGTCATGCTTTCAATTTCTTTTAACCTTAACTCAACTTGAATCTATGGATCTGAGGCTTGGCTTAGGTATTTTCAATATCCCTTTCCCAAATCTGATATTGATGACATTAATAAAATTATGTATTTCTATACTAGTGCAGACATGTCTAATTCTGTCGTTGATTTCTGGGACATGGTGGTGGGGAAGAAATTTTTTACTGTTTGTGGTTACCTTTCCCCAGCTGAAAGTTTAGAATATTAGCCCAAATAAGTGATTTGATTTTGTTTTACCATTATGAACTCATCCTAATAAAAGGCTAGTATTCCTTTGACCAACATGTTGAAATCACAGCTATTGATTTATGAATTTGTCTTGACTTAACCATGTTTGAGTGTTCTGCATGACACCAAACTGGCCTTTACGGGGTTTGCTTCTCTGTATTGGCATAAGATATGTACAAAATAAATATTTGCTAAAACAACCTTTGATTACTTTGTTCATCTTCAAAAAATTATTTGTTATTGCAAATAAAGAATAGAGCTGTGATGGCAAACCTATGGCACATGTGCCAAAGGTGGCACGCAGAGCCCTCTCTCGGGGCACGTGAGCCATTTCCCCAATTCAGCTCTGCTGCACATGCACACACGCACTTGCGTGCCTCCCCCCAGCCAGCTGGTCTTTGGGTGTCTGCCGTACATGGGTGGGGGCAGGTCACGCACAGGGGTCACGCCTACAATACATGGGATCTGGTCACACACATGGGGGGGTGGCACTCAACTACGCATGACCAGGGTGCACTCATGGGTATTGCACACATATGAGCAGGGGTGTGGGGGGGTCACATGTGCATGTGCAGGAGTGTGGGGGCGCATGAGCAGGGGGATGGAGTACATGTGCGGCAGGCGTGCATTGCATTTTGGGGATGCACACACACACACTTAGGGCAATTGGTGTCGAAAAGGTTAGCCATCACTGGAATAGAGTATTAAAATAAATCCTGGATAACTTTATAAGCAAAAACATGATTGCACTGGATGATATTTCATCTACTAAAGTAGATTTTTAAGGGCAAAGTATTCTCTGCTAATTTCTCCCCTATAACCATTTCTGTGGTCTTTGTGTCAGATTACTTACTCTAGGACACACCAATTTAATTTCCCATATTGGCCTTTCCATTATACATATGGAAATTTAAATGGAAGCTTTTACACTTAGGGACTTTTTTCAAACAGAATCATAACATAGCCATCCATTTAGATGCTGAGAATCTGGCAACTTTCCAAGAATTAGCAGGTGCTAATAATCTGTTCGTCTATGCAGGCTTTCAAAGGACAGTCTGTAGTCAGAAAATGGAGCATGATAAGCTGGATATATTCACTGAATTTTTCAAAGAGGTTCAAATCCATATTTTACATTCATTAAGCAGCATTGAACAGCGGACACAATTTAAGATACTATACCGTAGTATCAAAGAGGGTCGTATTCCTGGTCAGTCTGCT
Source organism: Notechis scutatus (assembly GCF_049901735.1). Classification (NCBI taxonomy): domain Eukaryota; kingdom Metazoa; phylum Chordata; class Lepidosauria; order Squamata; family Elapidae; genus Notechis; species Notechis scutatus. The sequence continues at coordinate 229,123,308 of NC_142010.1, read as the reverse complement.
AGCTACCTATGTTGAGACACTATTTCTGGGAACTTGTACCATCATACTGTAAATTATTTGAGACAAAATTTTATGAGCATCCTCTCTATGCAAAACAAACTTTTCCTAAGTCTTTGTCTCTGTTCATTCTTTTTTTGCCGCAAATAATAGAATCTTATACAAATGCTTGGCTTAGAAGCAGAAAGAAAATGGCTGATTCTGGTAAATTACAGGGAACGGGTCTAGTGTTGTACCAGAAATAATTTTGTAAAAAAAAGGATACATATTTAATGAATCTTGTTATGTCACGTGACATACTGAATGGAAGAATTTACATCTATTGTATCTTAGAATAATGTTAATTTATTAAAATAGAGATAGTTTATTGATAGCAAAAAAGCACAAAACACTAATTCCCCCCTTTTTTTTCTTTTTGTGTCTTTGAGTCAACTTCAACTGCCTGTACTAATCCCTGAAGTCTCCTTGGCAAGCATTTTGAAAGTGGTTTAGCGTTTTCTTGGGACCAGAAAAAGTCCATAAGAAGAAACACAAATCACATTCTCTAGTGCCTGAACCCTATGCCACCACTTCTTCTAAAAATATGAAGGGAAAAAAGACAAATATATAAGCCAATTCAGATTCTTCAGTTGGTGGGCAATAATGCTGAATACCGAATATATTCAAAGTATTAACATCTAGATTTCTTGCAGATTCATTAATTTTGAAGTGTAAATTTTTTTGGAAGAGTACAGTATCTCAAAACAACCTTCTGTTTAATGGAATCTAATATTAATTATTTATATTTTTACTCAAGGAAATACTTCTTGCACCGAGAGTGCTCTGTATGTCTTTTACCATCCTTTTATTCTGATTCAAATTATTATATGTGTCCCATAGTCATTGTCTCAATAGACTGTTAAATTCATGATTGGGGAGATACCGGACACACCGTCAAAGAAAAGTTCTCGGGGAAGGTAATTTGATACAAATGACTGCACACCTTCTCTTCTGTTAAAGGAATCCTGGTCGCTCCTTACAAAAACTGCTATATATAATACAATAAATATACCCAAACAGGTTATTTGGAATGAGACCAAAAAAAAGCCTAAAAGCAGATTATTCTTTCTCTGGCAATAAAAACAACAACCACTATTGCCATCATAAACCCACAACACATTAAATAACTAATTATTTCCTGCTATTTGATGACATCCAAAATCATCACCTGTCTTTGGCTACTGATCAAGCTGGCCTGTTACATTTGTAATAAAAATGGAAAGAAAAAGACATAAAAAGATGTTTTCTTAAGAAACTGTTAACAGCACTGTTAAGAAAAAGTCTTTGGTGCAAGTTTTTAATATGCAGGTGTTAATGAGGCCTAATTTTTCCTTTTGTATTTGTTTCTTCATTAAACTTTAACTATGCTTTTACCCACTGCATATTGAGAATTTGATGAGAAGATGGTATGACAGGCTTGGCTTCTCCCAATGCAGCTGGCACTGCTGATGCCAAAAGCCAGAGCCTGTTGTAGCGGGATCATGAGAGATTCATTCAGAGTACAGTTTCCCTGTCAGTTTCCCATCCGCTTCAAAATGCTCAGCTCCATCTTTGAATCCCCTTAATGAGAAGTAGAGGACAATGCCACCATTGTTATTTCCATTCGGAATTTTGTGGAAAGAACAATTGCTGTTTACCCAACCATTTGTACTACCCAAACTCTTCCGATAATTACTTCTCAGGCTCCTGATTAACTCTGCTCTCTGCCTCAGCACAAAAAGCTATTGAGCCACAAACAGGACAATTCTATCACTTTAGGGCACAATCCACCAGGAGCTTCTTCTGCCCAAATTCCATTGAAATTAATTGGAGCTGCATCAGTTTTCAGCAGTCAGCTGTCATTCATTTGAATAGGGCTCACTCTGAGAAAACTTTCTGGTGGATTGTGTCCATAATCTTTTAGCAATGTACCATATAATTAAGAGTAGGGGGATTTCATATTCATCACTGAAACAATAGTTTGCCTAATAAAAAAAAATAGTTTGCCTAATATAATTTACAATCAGTTTGTCTGTTTTGTGTAGAACTCATGATGTTGGTCCCCTGCTGAAAACATTACCCAACAGATCATGGTAAACAAAAGATTCCTTTGCTTTTTCAGTCTGCTTGTTTAGATATTTTCAGTAATCAAAAAACACATTTAAGCATTCATATTTTAGTATGTACCTTATTAGCACTGTTACAAAATATGGAGCGAAACATGTCAATTTATAAAATACTGCTGAAGATTTTCTTTTTTCTGATAAACCAAAAAAAAAACCATAGGATTGCTGTTTTTTTCTAATATGCTAGTATTAATTTCAGTGTTTCAAATCATTTATTTTCCCTTCCTCATAATTTTAATATATAGGCAGTTATTAGTTTCATGCAAAGCAACATCATGAATATGCATAATTATGGAGATCCATGATAATTTTCCAGGGTTATTCAATGTGACATTTATAGAACAGTAACATCAATTTATACAAGATTGACAAATATCTAATTATTTTTGTTTTAATTCATTTTTTTATATTTTTTGCTGTCTGAAATCACTAAAATATAGAGATTTTTTTAGAAAGTACTTCAACAATTATTTAAAACATCTGCTAATTTTTTTTCATGATTTCAAAAAGATAATTCTACTTCTTTAGGCGAAATAAATAAATCTTTGTTTCTCTAAGTATTTTCTACCTAAAACTATAAAGATATAGCAGAAAAATGGTCATAATACACTATTTAAATTGTCTCATAGATCCAATCTATTTAAAATTGTCATTCATCTTATGATTTAATATTAATTGTCTGGTGTTTTATTTACATTTGTTCCAAAATGCTAAAATATATGCAAATTAACACACCATGTAAAATCTATTGAATCATTTTGAGAGTTTGCTATATTTTTGTTTGTTATAAAGATTAATTATGAACAAGTGTATGAGTACAAATTGGTTCTATCCCATAAGTCAATTATGATTTTATAAAAGACTTATCCAAAGCAACAACTAAGCAGGTATTATTTAAATTAGAACTATAGGTAGAAAAAATATGAGGGAAAACAATTTGCTAAATAAATTTCTAGTTACAGCATTTATTGTGTTTTTTAATAATCCCAGTGACTATGGTCCAAAACTCAAGACAATTTGCATTATTTGCAAAATTAGTAATCTTGTAATATGCAAATCATAATGTGTAGAAGGGAAAGTAAAAACCCTATACCCACAATATCTGCATACAGTTGCAGTCAGTTTGCCATGAATTACTATTAAGCATTCATATCCAGATCTTCTCATTGTAAAAATGAAATCCAAAACATAAACATACACATCAAAAGAAAATTGTGGGATGTTTCAGAAAGTGTCCAAGATTGACTCATATGGTCATATGAATATTGTCTCATTAAACTTACGATCATTCTAGAACAAGGGTGTCAAACTCGTGACCCACAGGCCAGATGCATCACGTGCTGGCCACCCCCACCCCCATTTTAGCAAAGAGTGGAAAAGTTGCAATACATCACGTGACAACAACATGACACCACCAGTTTGACACTCCTGTGAGTATAGACAATGAACAGATTAGCATAATGGGCCTGCGGCACCCATAAACCCATATAATCCCTTAAACTGGTATATAATCTAAATGTTTGAAATACCAAAACAATTTTCATATTTGAAGTTGCTTTTTCCCAAATACATCACAAACTGTTCCCAAAAATCCACAAGTACTCCATGTATCTTGGGATTTAGAGATAACCCAGATTATCATTATATATATATATATATGAGCAATATGCTTTTCCTTGACTGAGCAGGCCTAGAAGAAAAGAGGACCTATTGTAACTTCTTCAGGTGTAAGATAATTAAGGTGAAAACTGATGTGTATATGTAAGCGTGTGCGTGCGCACACACACACACACACCCACAAAATCAAGTTGTTGAAGTATATTTATTTGAGTGGACTTTAGTATGTGGAGTCTTAGTTATATGAAAAGCTACTAGCATTTTGTTCTTGAATCCCATTTTTCACTGTTAATGTCTACTCAAGTATATATTATAAAGGCAATTAGTTATTTATCTGATTTTCCTTTTACTATGTATTTCAGTGATTTCTCTTTACAATGACAACTAATGTCATCAACAGAGGATTATACAAAATAGATAATGTGATTCTATAGTCTTCAAAGCCTTGAAATGTTTTACTTTAAAAGTATGCATGCATATTTTCAGTTATTAAATGCTTTAAAAAAAAATAAAGGTTAAAAATAGATACAGATGAGAGGACATAAGCCATCTTTGTTCAGCTGCATGACAAATATACATGCCAGTAAAACAAACCTTTCCTATGATGTAAATCTTACCCTCCTCCCTTATGCTCCTGACTGATTAATTTAATTTCTTTTTATTAATTTACATAGGCATATATTTATTGAACATTATCAAATTAATTGATAAATCAGAAACTCTTCAAAATGTGGGCTGGAGAGATTGGATATATTTGTATGCCATATTTTGTAGCCTTTGTCAGCTTATTTCTTACTACTTATTTAGATTTTAAGAATGACCCTAGGAAATAAAGCCTATGAATTAAATGAAAATGATGGAGCTGCTTGTAATCTATCCCTGAAGTAATCATTTATTCTTTCTTATCAATCTATTCAATAGTATCTCCTTGCACAATATTAACTCTCCTAGAAAGGGAAAAAAAACAAAGTACCTATTTTAAAACAATCTACTATTATTAATTTGGGCTTTCTTAGTAGTAAGGGATTCAGTGGCAAAAACGCTGAGCTTGTCGATCAGAAAGGTTGGCAGTTCGGTGGTTTGAATCCCTAGCACCACGTAACGGAGTGAGCTGCAGTTACTTGTCCCAGCTTCTGCCAACCTAGCAGTTCAAAAGTATGTAAAAATGCAAGTAGAAAAATGGGGACCACTTTGGTGGGAAGGTAACAGCACTTTGTGCGCCTTCAGCGTTTAGTCATGCCGCGCACATGACCATGGAGACGTTTTCAGACAGTGCTGGCTCTTCGGCTTTGTAACAGAGATGAGCACTGCCTCCTAGAGCCAGAAATGTCTAGCATGTATGTGCGACGGGAACCTTTACCTTTACCATAGTGGTAAATCTTTTGTTTGTTGGATTCTCAACATTTAACCTTTTACTTGTAAGAAATAGAATGATGTATAAATATCAGCTAGTGTTCTGAGAGGATTCTGATGAATCATTGGATGATGATGATGATGATGATGATGATGATGATGATGTCCCTGCAGTTTTCTTGGTAAGATGTTGGAAAGTGGTTTGCCATTGCTTTCTTCCTAAGGCTAAGAGAGAGGGACTGGCCCAAGGTCATCCAGCTGGCTTTGTGCCTAAGATAGAACTAATTTTCTGGTTTCCATCCAGGTGACATAACCACTTCCCCAAAGTGGTTGTCTCCTACGTATTTTAGTCAACTAAGCTCAAGGGGTAAGTTTCTCAGTTCAACTAATATAAAGATTGAACAGTTTGTTAAGGTTTTTTTTAAATCCCCTGTTAAAACTTGAATAATATTTAGAAGAATGGTGCACTGGTGCAGTAGAACATCATTGTGAGGCATGCCACATTCCAGCACAATAGCTAAGTTAGTTAGTTGCAGCAGCAGCAGCAGCAACAGATCAAAGCTTGCAGCCCCTTTAAAGCTTAACTTGCTATGCCAAAAAGATACTTTGCTATGTACATGAAGTAATGAACAAAGAACATAGAAACCCCCCTCACATTACGGCAGAGTATCTGTTTCTCTAGGGCATTGCACTCAATACAAAACCAGGAGTAGTTCTATAGTTTTCCTATCATGGTTCTTTTGCAGCCATATCAAAAGATATTAGGGATTGAAATTGAACTCATTGTTTACAAAACATGACCTCTTGCACTGAGCAATGGACTGAGTAGTACAAGAGAGAGAGTGAAAGCATACATATTTTGTGTGTTTTACAAAGAGAGGCCAGGAGGTCAAGCAGTACAAGAAATTGTTTGTAAATGTGTCACAATCCATTTATAAATCCTTGATAGGTTGCAAAAACACCAGTGTTTAACTTCATCTCCTGATGATGCCTCCTTCACCAGCATTCCTTCCAAACAGAAGTATGATTGGCTTGGTTTTGATGGGCCAGCTCATCATACACCAGCTTCACAACACTGCCCTACCTATAAATGTCAGGAATTGAAGCTGGAATTTTTGTGTGCGAAGTACATACTCTTTCACTGATCTACAGAGTTCAGTCATCATTGGAAAACCTGTTAGAAGCTCCACTCACATGAGCAGAAAAGGGTCTTCAAGGTTATGGAATGTACTCCAAGATATCTGGTTTGATCGCTACTCCAAATATTTAGAAATATCATAAAATCACACTTCTTTTGTCAATGTTTAATTTTTTTGTGTTTAAATGATTTATTTTAATTTTGATTGTATTTTAATCTGTATTCATTCTGTTACATTTTACACTATGAATTTTTAAAATTTTCTATGCAGTTGAGTATTGAAATAAAAAATAAGAGACACATTTTAAAAAGAAATAAAGATAATACAATATATGTGAATATATATTTCTATTAGTCTTTACACTCAGGCATGGCAGTAAATTTCAGGTCTCCTGACAAATTATAATCCATCTCTTGACTAGGTTTGGCAGAAATTTATGCATTATAGAAAAGAATCAAAATTTAAATATAGTACTTTCAGCCTGATGAAGGAAAAACTTGATATTTTATTTATTTATTTAGTTATTCAATTTGTATAGATGCCCATCTCAAACTCTTCAGTAAACAATCATAAAAACAAACAATTAAAACACAATACAAAAAAGAAAGTAAATACAAGTAGCAGCCATGGATGTTATAATCCACCAGGTTCAATATAACCAGGAATCAGGACCCTTTACACACTCAGGATCTCAGGCCTAAGCACATAGCTTGATCTTCAAGGCCTTCCAAAAAGTCAGCAGGACTTTTAGGGCCACCCTAAACCTGATTTATACAGTTTGTGTGTCAAATATAGGCATATTCCTTGTTCCTTTTGAATTAATGGATTCCCTTAGTTCCTTAAGAGACAGTTAAGCATTGTTAACAGAAGAGCTATATCTAGCCTGGAAACTCCTGGTTTCTCAGATTGCCAACCTCAATCCTTATTCTCTTAGGCAAAAGCATCTATTGGGATATGTATAAAAGGTCAATGACATCAAAATGATAGTCTATTCATGAATGAAGCCCTACATTTTTGCAATATGTCTCACACTGTTCTAGGGATATAAAAAGAGTCATAGCTTCAGTTGTTGGAGCAATTAGTGGAAGACATGAAACACTGAAACACTGAAAAGTTGCACTCGCTGAAAATGAGATCTGAAATGTAAAAATAATGATAGACCCAGAGTATATACAAGAACTCATTTCAAAGTGTGCCAAGGCTAACGTGTGAATGGATAGATAATTTTTGAACATGCTATTCTTGTACCATCTATTATGGGATGGTCATAATCAAGGACATCATGATTCCTAACCAGACTACTAGATGCCTTAAGATTAAAAATTAGTGAATGATGATATTCACCAATTCAGCTGAAGCAATCTAACATTTCCTATATAAAGAAAGTTGGAAGGAAGAGAAATTTGAAATACTATCATTTTACCAATTATCATCAGAGCATGTTCCAAGGGGAACTCAACTACCCTATTGTTCCTGGTCAACAATCAGAAGAGCTTCATTGGTTTTTATGAATTCACTGAATGTGTGAATAAATGTGAGATGCTTATGCTGTTAAAATATAACATTTAAAATGTCTCAGTAGTTTCCTGTTCATAAGATAGTGTCAATTGGCTTGATTCTGGTGCTACATAAAAACATTCCTTTTTTTTTAAATTAGAGGATTACCTGCAAGAAGGTGGATGGACTCAGTTACAGGAGTGGTGGTTGCACTTTTGGAAGACCTAAAGATTGTCCTGGAGAAAACCTATCTAGGTCATTACAAACAGTTAATAATAACCTGATGGCTCATGATCAATCAAAATTCAGGAATACAAAGAAGTCACTATAATAGCAAATTCAATGGAGGAATAGTTTCTTAAGAAGTGCAAATCAGGCTCCAATTAAATTGGATGATGACAAAAACAAGAGTCTTCTTAAATCTAAGCCTGATATATCTGTGTCATATGCATATACTATCATTTCTGGGTTCCATCCAGATGTTGTATACTAGATATTAACTAAATCTGCCTGGAAAATGCTAAATGCTCAGGAACAGTGGGTAGATATTGTGCTTTCCAATTTATCACTATTTTTGTAAATTATACCTATCAGGATTATATTTATATACTACAGAAATTTTAAATATTAAACTCTTGAATCACCAGATTACATCTGCTAATTTGATATTATCAATCTTCCTTTCAGACATGCTCTTCTTACAATTTTAGGGTGGAGCAATGTGTTGGAGACTTATATTTATATACAAAATCACACAGAATATGAAAACAAATTTAACATTTTGGGAACAGGCTAATTTGGAAGTATATTCAACAATTCAGGATAAACTTACTTTCTAGAATCAAGCTTTGGGGGGGAAATCAGGTAGTAGTCAACTAATTTCAGCATTGATTTGCAAGTATCTCTTGTATCGCCCAGAAACTTCCTCCATCTCAAAAGAATAATTCAGATAAATTACTTTTTTTTTCTTTAAAAGAATAAGTGAATAATGAACTGATGAACACTCACAGGACGCATTTAATACGGAAAACAGATGAACACTCTATTTAGAATTCAGAAACTAATGGCAAAGTGAATTATTTGATGGTACATAGTCCATTCAGTTGCAACATTGAAAGAAATCATGTTCAAGGATATTCTTTTAGTATACTGGCTTTTTTCATGCAAAAATTTAAAGTGCTAAAGCAGCCTTATATGCACTTCCATTTGCATTTCAGTAAACAGCTCTTCTTTATCACTTAGCAGTAATTCCACACATTCAGGATGTGATCTAGTTGAGTCCATGGGAAAAACATTAAAAATGACCTCTCACAATAACCTTGTTTGCATTGTGGTAGTATTCAGGTTATTTTATATTTAAAAAATCCTATAGCTTAGCTAAAAACACTTATATAATAATAGAACCATGGATGCCAGACAGCTTCACGAATAGTGCCTACGTTTGTTGTTACTTCCAAAATTCATGCCTTATTGTTGTCAAGTAAGAATAACTGAATGTTTTGATCAGGAAAACATCTGAAAGCTGTAAAACAGCTTCCAGACATTGCACATTTGGTCCTCAGAAGCTTCATAATGGCAAATCCAACCTGATGCTCTCCAATTTAGGCAGAATGTCGAAGAATCCTGCAGTTTTAGTTCCAACATAATGATTATGAATTAAAGGTAGAGAATGAAACCCAGTCCATTTCCCTTCATAGTAGAAAAATGTCAGCATATTTTTTCATAGTAATCAAAAATAAGCTTTGTTTTTATTCAAGTTGGAATCCTGTGTGCTTATTGGAAGGACAACCAGATCTACTTCAATGAGGCCTGAAGTGTTAAATATAGTGTTAAATATAGATAATTGAAAAGTTTGATACTATCAATACTATATTCTACATTGTTAACTTAAAATTAATTAAAATGTGATGAAAATAGGCAAAAGAATAATTTCTTATTTCTGGCACCCCACTGGCTTGTAAATTAGTCACAAACTCAGAAAAAACATATAGTTTAACAGATTACTCTTCTTCAAAATCTTTTTTAATTTGTTATTTTTTAAATAGTTCCTTTGCTATTTTTATGATAAAATATATTTCCTGTATTAAATAGCCACATACTGAAAGTGATAAAAAATTATTCTCTTACTCGGATATTAAGGAGAAAATTCAATAATTTAACAATAAACACCTATCTTTTATTGTATTAGGTAAGTTCCATTTCAGAATCATCAAGGATATATTTATTTACTCTTTCTGCTAAGCAACCTTTATTTTCTCCAAAAATATTTTCTTCTCTAAGAGGAAAACCAACTTTCCCTCAAGAAGCCTGCAAATCAAATCACAAATGTCAGATCTAAATCATGCAAGAAAATAAATTCTGTCTAATCCTGGTTATTCTTCAGGATGCAAATGAAAGCTAGAGGAGTTTCTTTGGCCTGCTGTCAAAAGACGTCAGAAGCTGGCCACAGTCTGGGCTGGGGTGGCAATCTTGCCCCTCCCCCTCTCCATCCTAAGACTTGGTCTCAGCTGCTTGTCTTTCCTAGCAAAACACAAACCAAGCAAACCTATCCGTAATAGCACCCTTTAAATTAATTTGACATGCAAAGGAAAGCTGGGGGGGGGCAACCCTCCAAAGCTACTGAAAATAAAAGCCACTCAGACTCAGACATCCCTTCCTACCTATAATTTTGGACTGAAGAAACCTGGACGATGAAATCTCTATGGTAATAAACACATGCACACACAGAATGTTCCTCTTCTTTGTTAAGACAATATAGTCCTTTGTTTCTATCCAATCAACAGACTAGCAAAGTCTCATCTTCTATTTTCTTACCATACATCCAGGCAATAGTTAAAGTGAAATATAGCAATGAATACTTTTATTTTCCACTGAAAATGTCCTGGGTGTTTTTATATATTGCCGAAAAAGCCTATGTCTTTATTTATTTGCTTAGATCTGCGACAGAGTAGCATCTCCAAATATACATAATAAAAAGGCAGTGTTTATGATTGGCATTATGTGCAAAAGACAGCAAAGCTTGTAATTGAGGGATATTGTTAACTCTAATCTTGGGGTTTCTCTCTTTTCAAACTATTAATCTTTATTTTTCCAAAGGTATTTAATTTAAGAGTAAAGTATTGATGCGATATTAACTGATTCCTTGACATTACTCATAATGTGTGGATATAGTGAAGCATAGCATATTTAAGATATTAGACATGCAGGAATGCTATTATGCCTCATTGTGTCTGGCTGTCCTCCCTGCCTTTTCTTCTTCCCAATCTCTCTCAGGCAGCTCCACATCTTGTATCATACAAATCTCTGGCCTTATGGGTTACAAGTACAGAAGTGTAGTGGCAAAATGCATAATCCAAGTATCTCTTCTTCTTCTATATTCTCTTATCTCTTTCTGTAGTTCATACTACTATGCCTATATTTACCCATGGACTTTTAAAATAAAAATATAAATGAGTGCTTGTATGTGTGTAACAAATATTCTTCAATATTGCTCATATTCTCCAATTTTTACCAGAGCTTTTTTCTTTCTTTCTTAAAAAGAAACCATTTTAAGAAGTTTGTGGAATTGTGGCTATATTTGCCTTTGTAATAGATTTGGCTCAGTTAGGTTCATTTGGTAATAAAATGGATTTGCGTACATGTAATATTTGGAAGGAAAAAGTTCATGAAGCTACTCAATTTTGTTAAGATTGATATTTAGCAATACTTAATTATTTAACAAAAAACTAATATGCTGAAAAAAGATGTACTCATTTCATCCTTTTTCTTAGCATCCACTAAGGCAGGGCTCTACAGTTCATAAGAAATCAGATGTAGTTAATTTTCAGGGAGCTTTTCAGTCAACTTCACAAGCATGAAAGACATACCTGCATACTGGTTTTTGTCAATGTCAAAGTTCCAGGATTTCACCAATAATTATATTTATAAATTATAAAATTTATAAATATTTTTAATATTTACAAGTTAAAAGTTTGTTATTACAAGCATATGCATGTATGAAATTTTACACATTGATGGACTAAGGAATATTTTCATATGTCTTACAAATCAAAAGTCTGGTAAAGTACTAACTGTCTTACAATCACATTTCAGTCTTAATATAATTCCTACTAAGGGTGGGGGGATGTGGGGATTGTCCCTGAATTTACATGTGTATATTAATGAGGCATTCTGTCAAGACTGTGCATTAATTTATTTGACCCAATAGCACTAATTTGGAAAAGCAGATCAATTTACTCATGCATTTACATTCAAGATACCAAATAGCATATATTTAGGAAAAATAAAATACTCAACAGATAGCAAAGACTGTTATCCTGGCATGTACTAGCATCTATTGATAAGCTGCATTGAAAGCACCTTAATATTTTAAACATTTTTCACAAATATTCATCCACATAATGGAGTCCCTTTGGCCCTGCACATATGTAAAATAGGAAGATAAATAATTTATTTCACCCTTTTATGATTGTTTCATTTCTGTGCATATTTCCTCTTTTTTTCTTCCTTCCTTTTTTGTATTTTATTTTTATATGTATTTCTGTACAAATTTCTTCTTTCCTTTATTTTGCATTTTATTTTTTACATATATCATGTAAATTACAATGGCAGAAGACATTAACTTGCAAAAATCTAGCATAGTAAAATGTGTCCGTATGCTGTAAATTCATATTTTTGTAATGATTCCATTGTACTCTAACCTTCCATCATGACTGGGAAATGGGAAAGTTTGTATTCAGTCAGTGTATCGCAAATAAATAAATAAAAACAAAATAAACAGAAGTAGCAAAGGTTTCTCTTCCTTTCTTTTCCCAAGCTACTAATTATCACATCTCCCTCTGTTCAAGTACAGTGATCTATACAGTACACATTTGCAAGCTACAGATGCATACACATATGTACACAACCAAAAAGGGAAATGTTTCTTTCGTATTTCAGGATTCTCAGCCTAATCTAAGTCAGAAAAAGAAATCTGGGTATGCGGGCATTAAACATTTAAATTCTGTATGCCCTGGTCATTGCATTGACTGCTGTATTTTACATCGTCTGCTTCTTCCCTGTAATTTTGCTTTTTACTTGCATCTAGTCATTATTCAGATGGTCTTTGTTCTACAGATATGGAATATAGCACATTGTCAATCAAACAGCAGACTGAACAATGACAATGTATACTGTAAATCTCCTTGTTATGATTATTCATATATTTTAGTGATCTATTAGACCAGATTCAGCTTCTCCAAATTCTAATGGTAACAAATCTTTTCATAATGTAAAATCTGAAAGTTTAACATTTTTAAAGCATAACTTATACTGGATAGAATCCAGAAAAAAGATTTAAGATTTAAATTCTCAATTGAGCACTTGAATCTCCTGCATATCCATTGAAGACAAATGCCCTTAGCAATACCTGAACTGCATTCAGCTGGTTTATGAACTGACCTCTTTAGTCTACGAAACAAATATATTAGTAATAGTCTATAAACATATAATGTTGCATTATGTGACAAATGCAAATCTTGTGTACCTTTTGAGATATGCAAATGCCATTTGCAATGTATTTAGGTTATATGTGTAGAGTTAGAACTGGAACACATTTTTAAAATTTTAAAAGTAATAGTTTCATTAATTTTTCTTTGGTTTAAATTAGGAAAATAAAACAAGCCACAGTGACGAGAGAAATATTCTGAAAGAAGAAACTTGAAGATCTTCTGAGTAGAAATGATACCCAAACTGCATATGCAGTTTTCAAAGGAAAGGAAAGAGGCTAAGCCAAACACACCACAGCTATAAACTTGTCCTGTCAACAATGACCTTCAACTACAATCTCAGAGGGTGAATAAGATTCCCAGACTCTGGTGCTGAGCTGTCTAATCTTACTCTCAAGCTACAGGGTAAAAAATTAAAATGGGGTAAGACTAATCACAAAAAATTAAGCACTCAACCCTATCAGATTTTTGCTTTGCACATCTGAGCTGCTGAATGCCTAAGATTTGATTAATAAGGATTTAAAAATAGAACGTACTTTTACAATATTTCTTTATTTTTCTGCATGACAGCTTATGCTATATATAATTTGAATGATTTCTTTGTAGATAAAAGTGTTTTATTTCAGAAGTAATAATAGAGCAATAGGAATGGTAAAATGGATATATTGATGTGTTTTAAAAGAGACATTCCTTTATTTCTATAATGGGAAAGCCTAAAATTGCCCTTCTTATGGACAATTTTGCATTCTGAGAATTTTATTAATTTCTCTTTTTCTTTATCCTTCAAACAAGGAATTCTGTTATCTCTTTTAGCACCAGAATCTTATGCATAGGACTGGATTTAATGCATGGAGAAAGTGCAATGCAAACCAATTCCAGCTGTAAAAGTATAGGACAAAGTTTTGAGATAATGTGGTAAGTAGAACTGCTGCCACCTCACCGGGCCTATTACTAACTGAGTACACTATATGGCATACTGTATATAGAATATCAAATATAGAATATAAAATATAAAGTACAAACCACAGAGGAAGAAGACCATCAGCAAACTATCCTAATGGGAACAAAATATGTGTGTGTGTAAATGACAACATGATGTACATGTTGCATCCAACATCATAGTTGTTGCACAAAAGTGCAAAAGGTTGAAGTTTGTGTTACATTACCAAAGCACACATTTCATCATATTTTTTAATCCTTGTAGTTTGGGAGAAACTTTATGGCCATTAAAACTAGAGCTTGAAGCATAAATTGGCCAATGCTAGAAACAAATTCAGGAATACTTGGCCAATAGCAAGGCAATTATATTTGGGAGTGAGGGATATATTTGAGAAAACTCAAACCAGATCACCAACCACTTTGTTAGAAAGAAGCATCACCCTATCTCATCTCTTTTATACGTGCCATAATGAATGTTGTCAAATGTATAGTATCATGTCTCCTTAAATTAAGCATAAATTTTTCAATAAGTTTATTTTTTAACATCCAAAACAAAATCTAACTTTTTAAACAATTTTAAAGATCATTGATTGATATGCTACATAGAGATGGCATTTAATTCTAATTCTGCTTTTTCCAACCCTACAAGAAACCATAACATACATATATTTTCTCTTCTAAATTTAATTTCAGGAAGCAATAAAGAACACTCATTGCGATACATTGATGTCATAAAACAAAACATTTCTCTTGGTACAATGCTTTGTTACAGCACATACCTGTATAAGTAAAAGATACTGTATAAAATACTGTTGCAATCTTAAAATGCCCAATCTATTTGAATTATAAAGATACATTTACAACTTTCACAATAGAAATAGAAAATAAATCAAGAAACCAAGTCTATACATAATATAATATTTAATGGATGCCCCTTCACCCAAACTGACACAAAATCAAGCTGTGCATGAATATATACAAATACGACACATTCTTTCAGGAATCCAAGATTATTCGTTTTACCAACTGAAGTTTTTATTTTAAAATATAGTATTTAGCACTCAGAAATGATATCTTAGATCTTCAAAATTTCTGGAAATTATTGATCCCACAATATTTAGCAGCATGTATCAGTTGAACTTTCTCAATCCTATTTTTTTTTGCTGGTTTGCCTTGTTTCCATTTATTTTGAAGAAAGTAAAAAGCCAAAAAGAGTACAGAGTACAAAAGTAACTGTGTACAATATTTCAATCAAATTTTCAATTCCAATCAAAATAGAATGTTTAGAAAGCAAGTAGTACTATGTAACTAATCTTATAGATTTAATTGTAAATTACTGTTAGATTTTGTCTTAATATGGTTACTTTGATAATGTTAATAAAGTAATTATAATTGTTAGGTATTTCTTTAATTGCTTAAACTCATCCCTGTTTTGTATAAAGAAACATTTTCTCTCTTTCATCCTAGAAACTGTAGGATGAATTTATAACATTTTCAAATTATCACATGAGTCTATTTTCCAATAAAATAAGCAATTTGATGTTCAGTGGAATTTATTACAATTTAAGTGGGCAAAGACAAGCAATACAGTCCAAAATAAGCTATGGCCTGACAGAACCTTAATTTGAAGTATATTTTACTAAAATTGATAAAATGTAGAGTTGATACAAGTTTATCAGTTTATGACAACGTACCAAATGGTAATTTATTTGATTAGTACCACACAAGGAATGCAATAGAAAAGTCTTTTTTTTCCTATTTGAATAAGTTCACATAATCATCTTCCAATAAAACAATTATTTCCAGCCAATAAATGCAGTCCAGAGAAATCTAGTAATTTGTGTTTATTTGCCAAACAAGCATTATGTGGAAAAGTTGATGTTAGAAGATGCTGCTGGTTTCATTAATGTATAATCACAGATATTTACATCTGGTATATCTATCTCAAATTCTGACATAATATTACTGTAAAATCAATACTTATGATAACATATTTATTCCGGACTAATGATCTGTTGTGTGTTTCTTCCTTCTAAGTGTTTCTATATTATAACCTTTAACATTGTTGAGGCATTAGTTTTCTGTAAGTAACTGGAAGTAAAAATTAATCCTCTAGCCATTGTTTAATATTATTCATTAGTTACCCAACAAAGTAAGTTATAGAAATGTTACATATTTCAATAACTAAAATTAAGTCCATCAAATATAATAAAATGAATGAATGAATTCTTTATTGGCCAAGTGTGACACAAGGAATTTGTCTTGGTGCATATGCTCTCAGTGTACATAAAAAGAAAAGATAAATTCATCAAGAATCATAAGGTACAACACTAAATATAATCATAGGGTACAAACAGGCAATCAAATCATACTGGGAAACAGTCAATATAAATCGTAAGGATTCAAGCAACAAAGTTACAGTCATACAGTCACAAGTGGGAGGGGATGGATCATACGAGTGATGAAAAGATTAATAGTGATAGTAATAAAGAGTTAGTAAATAGTTGGACAGTGTTGTGGGAATTATTTGTTTAGCAGAGTGATGGCATTTAGGAAAATACTGTTCTTGTGTCTAGTTGTTCTGATGTGCAGTGTTCTATAGCATCATTTTGAGGGTAGGAGTTGAAACAGTTTATGTCCAGAATGTGAGGGGTCTGTAAATATTTTCACAGCCCTGTACACTAAACATGCTATAGAGAATATAACAGGGATAGAAAAATGCAAATGCACAACAATAATAATATCCTATAATAAATATAAATGTAATTTAAAAGGAAAAACACGTACCAAAAGTTCTGGTGTGAAACTTGGGGTTCCTTGGATTCATGGCACTTGCTGAAAGAACAGGGGGCAGCTGTGCTTAAGGTGGCCTTTGCCCAACTCTGTGTTACACACCAGGTACACCTGTTCTTGAACAGAGAGAGACTCTCCATTTGGTCCCTTATGGCATGGGCATCTCCCAATTACACTACTACAACATGCTTTACATGGGGCTAAAGTAAAGTATCCAGAAGTGGCCAAACTGGGTTCCCAAAGAAGAGCACAAATAACACCCCTGTTCTGCAAACTGAACTCGGTGCCAACTGGATTCCAGACACAAAGGTGTTGGTCATCACTTATAAAGCCCTACATTGCATGAGGCCAGGTTACCTATGGAATTCATTAGCCATCCCACTTGATAAGGCAGGGAAAGTATGCAGCAGACTCTGTTGGTCAAAGAATAGGAAGAGTTTTTCCGCACCTGCCCCACATTATGGAATATCCTATCCCTAGAGGTGAAGCAAACTCCACACTCCTTGTCTTCTATAAAGAGGTCAAAGCCTTGCCTAGGGGAGTCACAGAGAACATGCAATTGTGGGGCTGGTTGGTCCCATGAGAACCCACCCCAGTTGTAATAATTAACTGGAATAAATTACAAAGCCATCTTGGAATTTTTCATCTTCTTGAAATTTTACAATATCATGTCATAATTTTGTGTAATTAACATCTTTTAATTTTGAATTGTTTTTAAAGTTAATTTTATATGTTGTTTACATGTTGGTTACACGGTACCCTCTCTTAGGCAGCCACTCTCTGAGGGAGATCAGTAGCTGAGAAATAGGAAATATAAATATATAAACAATGTCTGTAAAAATAAAAATAGAAAAATATTATTAAATGATATTAAAATATTTTATTAAGGTATTCAACGCTTTGGAAAGCAAGCCTTTGCCTGATGCCAGCTACCAACTGAAGTTGTCTGGGGGAAATATTCCATAAGCTACAAATTTTTAGATCTCAGTCCACTTGCATTATTGTAGATCAAATTGCACCCTGAATTAACTATGAAAATAAATTAAAAGCCAATGAAAACCATTACAAATGCATTAGTATAAGTTTCAATATTTAAACCAAATTATAGCTACAATTCTATATCAGTTGAATTTTCCAGACCATTCAAAAGCAGCTCTATGGATAATAAGCGGGTACCACAAAAGTCAGATTATTGTGACCTAATAATTAGAAATGACCTTCCTGTGACCAAGATCCTTCAATCATGATAAATGTAAGTGAGATTCATTCAGCAAAGTCACTGATAACTTCAGATGAGACCATGTTACTATTGTATTGCTTTATGTAATTCATAAAGTGAACAAGAAATGCAATTCCAGAAAAGAGATCTACTGTTGAAGCAGTCAGAAACAGAATCTGTCATCATCAATATCTAAATGGGATACAATAGTTCACAGAATGTTTTCCTGAGCCATTGTGATAGAGAAGAGCATGGAAGAATATGGAAGACCTTGTATCTAAAATATCAGAGATTGTGACTAAGAACCTGAACGAATTTATAAATAAATGACTGTCAGAAAAGCATTTACATATATTATACTGGAAATCACTCAGTAATATTCTAAATGATTTTGTTCTGCTACTGATAAATACTGTGCCCTTGATGGCTTTATTTTGTTTTATATAGTTGGTCCAAGAAGAATTGCATGGATTTGCTTGTGAAAATACTGACATTATTTTACATTACAAGTTATTTTAGTACCTTTATTATTATTTCTTTGGAGTAAAAAAAAAAACCTGATAGCAGGATTGAGATGTTAGATTGGAAAGAACCAAGGTCACAAAAATGCTCTACTTCAGCTTAGGATCATGAAGTAAACTAGCATTTATTCTAACATGCAGGTAGACACTTTCAATATGGTTGTAAAAAAATAATCCAGTAGGAATTAAATTCTTGGGAATTGATTAAAGAATTCAGTAACAAGGGACACTTCCGGTTTGTCGGCGGCGAGCGGCAGGGATTGCGAGCTGCGCGATCCTGCCGCGCTAGCCGTTTTGGGGCTCCGACCCAGCCGGTACAGAGCTAGGCTGCCCTGCAGGGGCAGCTGAAGGTAGGGGATCCGGAGAAGGGTTTGGGGTGCTGCAGACTCCCTCCTGGCCGGCAGAACTCCCTTTTCCCAGGACGGTGCAGCGGCGGTCTGTAATGGCCGCCACAAAGAAGCTGGCAGCCGGGTAAGAATGCGCAGGAGGAAGTGGAGAAAGTGATTGAGAGGAGAAAGTTTTTCTTGGCTCCTAGGACTCTAAGACATATCTAATAAAATTCCTGAAAAGTATGACTTTCTGAATAATACCTGCCAGAAGAGGAAAAAAGCGGCTGTGAAGGTGCTGAAAGGATAGCTTTCCCTCTTTTCCTACGGAATAAATAACTGGATATTAAGAAACCTATTTCTTTTAGGTGAAAATTGGTTTTAAGCGATGAGTGGGAAGAGAGAGGATTAAAAGAAAACATTTGTATGCTAAGATTTGTTGGAGCAGATGCCTTAAGGATTTGAAGACTAGAATATATTGCAATAAGATTTTAAACAGATTTGGACTTTCTTTCTCTTGGATTGATATTGCCCCAGAAGGAGAAAGTGAGAATTCTGCCTTGGTTTGGACTGACTGATAACTTTGGGACTGTTTTTTTTTATTTTATTTTCTTTTGAATATTCTGGTTGTTGTAAGAAGAAAGAAGGGGAAAAGAAAAGAAAAGATTTATAATGGCTCTTTCTGTTGAGGAACTAAGAAAAGAATATGAACAAGCAAAAAAAAATGGTAAAGATGGTGTGGAAGAAGCTTTCCTTTTCTTAGAAATGGCGCTTATTAATTATCAACAAACTTTACAACAGATGAAGACAGCAGAGGAACAAGAAAGAAAGAAAGGAGCCATCTTTAATGAATCTCAGAACTTGATCCAGAAAGAAGGAAGAGAGAAAGAAAAGAAAAGAAGAGAAAAGAAGAAAATTAAAGGACTTAAGGACTTAAGATCTAAAAAACATTTAAGAAAGGGAAAAATAAGGTGCAAAACCAATATGATGATAGTAAACAAAAGGGAAAAGGAATACGACAGAGAAGGGAAGCTGGCAAGGCAGAGGCTAGAAGAAGGGGGTAGAAAGGTTTGTTGGGAGAAGAAAGAAAGGGAAAAGGTGGAGAAAAGCTACAATGTCTTGAAATTAAATGAAAAAAAGAAACTTTTTTTGGATAATGGATAAAGTATAATTTAAAAAAAAAAAAAGATTTTGCAAGGTACATAAGATGAGATGGTAGTATTGTAATGATTTAAGAGTTGATAAGAGATTAAAATGTTAAAATGTTTAAAAATGATTGGCTTTAAAACTTAATAATAGGGAGGTTTAGAATATTGTTTTAATTAAAGAGTTTAATAAGACTATGGTATTGATGTTATTATAAAATTTTTATTATAGTATCTTTTTTTTAATATTTGGATTTATTGTCTAATTATGTACTTAATTATGTTGGATGTATTAGTTAGATAGAATGTACCAAGCAAAATCGGATTGGGTATTAGATATTATTTTAAAGATTAATTTGATTAACTTAGGGGAGATAGAAAGGCATCATACTCTGATTAATGATTTCAGGAGAAACTTATTTTCTTTTTTTTTTTTTATAAGGAATGAGACAAAGGGATGATAAAAAATGGACAAAAGATATAAATATAATGATTCAAATTAAGATGATTAATTAAGATAGAAGTAAGAAGTGAAACATGTGGGGAAGTTAATATAGAAGGCTTAGAATGGTAAATAAAATAAGTAATGATATGTAAGATGAGCATGAATATAATTGAAGTCCATGAAGAGAGAGAGACACCTGGGTCCAAGTTACTTTCCAAAAGATTTTTTTATGTTTTGTGTGTTGTGTGTATATGTCTTTTTGGGGAGAATTAGTTAAAAATTGTAGAAATATAGATTGAGAATAATGGTAACTAAGTCAGAAAGAAATAGATGAAATAATAATAATGATATTGAATAAGAGTAAAGAGAAGTAAAGAGAAATTGAATAAGAGGTTTTGGTATGTTGTATGGAAATGGTTTAAAACAGAATTATAATTTATCTGACTTGTTAAATTGACAATGAAAAAAGGTTTAAACATGTAATGAATAATGACAATTTGTGTGTTTTAAAAATTAATAAAACTTGTTTAAAAAAAAAAAAAAAAAAAAAGAATTCAGTAACAAAAAGCATTGTGGATTATATGAAGGGAAAAAAATTAAGAAAAATAAATTACATTTTAATTTCTCTTGTATTTGTTATGCTTTCCTTTGTTTCAGTTAGAAAGCATCTGCACAGTGCTTTTGGATTATACAGGAGATGAAGAACAGTGCCACCATCTTGTGCAAAACTGAAACTTAGAAAAAACCTTGAAGGTAATTCCTTTACTGACTACATTTAATAAAATGTGTTTTTTTTCCTTATTCATTTATACAGAATTGGGCTATTGTTGGCATCTGGTAGTGTGATGCTTCCAAGGATAGCACCTTAAAACTGAATTAATTAGAGTCATAAATTGTAACATGATGGCATTCTCATAAATCTCCTGGAGATTTTAATGTATTTCTCGAGATGATCCAAATCACTTTGTAGGTGGTTGGATGCAAATCTAAATTATTTTTGCTTGCTTTGAGCATCAAACCAAAAGTTCCATTTAAGAATTGGATGAAAAAGTACAACATTCTTCTAGAGATATTTTTTTCTTATTAATTTATACAGGATTGGGCTATTGTTGGCATCTAATAATGTAATGCTTTTAAAGCATTATTTCCAAAACATCCTTCATTGCTTTAGGATGAAGATGCCTTTGATCAAAGTGTACTGTGGATACATACTTCCAATTATGTATTCATTTTTATATGAATTAAATATAATGTGTATATAGGTGTCACTTCACTTGATAAGTCTTGTGAAACAATGAATTAGAACTAACACTTTGAGGTTGTGGTATATTATTCTGGGATTTCAACTAAACATGTATTTTCAAGATAGCTACATCCTGCAAATGTTTCTTGCCTATTTAAGGATGTTCACAGGAAGTATAATTTTAAATTGTTCCAACATAGTTATACTACTTATAAGTTCTGGGAATAATAATCCTAACACATTTGAAGAACATTAGGTTGGGGAAGGTGAGATGAAAACTTGACAATTGTATTTATTTATTAAAGGATCAGAGTACAGTGAAAACAATTTCTGGTTCATCATATGCTCTTCTCAGTGGCAGGATTCAAAGTTCTGTGGATGTGGCTTGGTGGGCATGGCAGGGGAAGGATACTGTAAAATTTCCAGTCAGAGGTGGTATTTGCTGGTTCTCTGAACTACTCAAAATTTCCGCTACCAGTTCTCCAGAACTGGTCAGAACCTGCTGAATACCACCTCTGGCTCTTCTTATCTATAAAAGGAGAAAGAAGATTGATCCTGGCAGTGCTCCCATGATTCTTCTCCTTCAAAGAAGAAAAGGGAGAATAAAATGAGTCAAATGTAATGATTTGATCCTAAAATTTAGGAGTGTGTCATTTCTATTTTCTCAAAGTCATTATGATCTTTACATGATACACTAAGGATCTCATTCCAAGTGTTGAAGCAACAAGAAGCCCAAGTACTCCAAAAAGATGACATTGTTTCTTAAGCCTCTATAAACTTTAGAACATCAATTTTTCCTTCTTACACATTATTCCAAAAATACTTGACCATAACCACTCTGAAGATAACAGCTTCTTGTCCCGCCCTCAGATGTTTTGGAGAATAGCTTGACTCCCTTTTCTTTGTGGCAGCCCCTGAGATACTGCTGTCATGTCACCCCTAGTCCTTCTTTTCATTAGACGAGACATACCCAGTTCCTGCAACCGTTCTTCACATGTTTTGTCCTTGAGTCCCCTAATCATCTTTGTTGCTCTTCTCTGCACTCTTTCTAGTGTCTCAACATCTTTTTTACATCGTGGCAACCAAAACTGAATGCCGTATTCCAAGTATGGCCTTACCGAGGCATTATAAAGTGGTATTAACACTTCACGTGATCTTGATTCTATCCCTCTGTTTATGCAGCCTAGAACTGTGTTGGCTTTTTTGGCAGCTGCTGCACCCTGCTGGCTCATATTTAAATGGTTATCCATTAGGACTCTGAGATCCCTCTCACAGTTACTTCCTATTGAGCAAGGTACCACATAAACTGTATCTGTGCATTTGATTTTTCTTGCCTAATTGCAGAATCTTACTTTTTTCACCAAGATCCTTCTGTATCTTAAGCCTATCTTCTGGAGTGTTCGTGATTCCTGCCAGCTTAGTGTGGTTTGCAAATAAACCAGTGGGCATTGATAAGTTTGCCTGAAGATCTGGATGGGACTGATGTAAGACTGTGAAAAACAGACTTGTGTTACAAGGATGAGAAATGGTTTTGTTTAGTTTACTTTACTTTACTTTAGTTTACTTTAGTTTATTGTCATTATACGATGAAATTAAATACCATCTTCAGTATACATTTTGCCTATGAAAATAAACACAAACACACATCCTTCACATTCTATACATTGAACTGAAAACCCTTGAAATTGCATTAATATTCCACTATGCAGTAGAATTCAATTGTATTGTGATCTGATGAAGGGAGGGAGGGATGAATTTCCTAAAGAATACAAGCTCATCTTGCTTTCTAAGATCTCCTTTATAGCCCACTGATTTATGCAAATATAATCAGGTGTTCTCCTTTAAAAGCAGAATTCTCTGTTTGAGTGCTGCATTTTCTTCAAAGCATTGAATCGGAGGAAATTTATTTAAGGAACCATTATGAATTACTAGCTGATTTCTTTCTTCTGATAGCCATGCAAAAATGTGAGTACACAATTTTACAGAAAGCAACTATATTGTTTATTTTTCCAACATATGCAAATTCTATTTTTTATTTCTCTTTCTTCTCTAGGGTCCTTTACTGTGGTTCAACCTGTATCATCAGGGCCTGGAACTGTAAGATCAGGACAAAATCTCAATTTGGTCTGTAAAGATGGTCTGTAAAGATGTTCTGAAGTTGCACATTCTTCACCCTTGACTTAGACTATATGAATTGGAATACCTCCCAGCTTAATGAAAGATACAAACTTCCAATTCCTTTTTCAGTGATAGAATTATTAGTTATTTAGAAATAGCATAATTGGCAATCATTTGAGCAGACTATTATCTGGAAAAAAGGATATAGATAGATGGTAGATGAGAGAGAGAGAGAGGGAGAGAGAGGGAGAGAGAGTGAGAGAGAGAGCGCCATGATAAATTATAGAGATAATAGAATAGAATTAGAGAGAGAGAGAGAGAGGGAGAGAGAGGGAGAGAGATATGGATGGTCTCACTTTATTGTATGATATGGTAAGATTTACAAAAATTGATATTATGCATGAATTAAGAACCTTTAGTTTTATGTAGAATTATTTGAGTCCATCAAGATTTAATAATTTCTAAATTTGCAATAGTTAGCAATAACTCTTGGAACCCTGGCTGAGAATTCTGAGTTGCTGAAAATATTCACTGAGTACATAAAACCAACTTTTAAACAAAAGCTGAAGTTAAATAATCATTATTACATCATTAATATTCCCATTTTCTCATTTTTTCTGCCAATGCTTTTATTTCATTTTCTGATGGAAATGCAGACACAGCAAAATATATAGACATACATATGCAGAAATGAAATTGTTTCTGTCCTTTCAATCCTGAAGTTGTATATTTGCCCCATAACACAGAAAGGAAGACTATCCACAAAATTATATCAAGATCTATAATATATTATTTTTCTAGAAACTTTATTTTTACTTTTTGGTAAGTCATCTAATCACTATTTCGTCTTTATCACTATCAAATGTTTGTTTCTCTTTATTAAAAAGGTCAAAAATACACATCATAAAAAATTTCTGCTTTCTTCTGCCATGAATCTTAAGCAAATATCAAATATTTTATTTTGCAACACTAATAACATTAACAAGCATTAATTCTCTTTTACTTCTTCATCCTATTGTCACTAAACTGATTTTAAAAAAATACTCAAAGGGGAAAATAATTTATTAGGTAATAATTAACATATTTCAGGGATTCAGCTGCTATATAAAGTGGAAATAGTATACATAACTTATCTAACCCCAAGGAAGCAGACTAAACAGAGCTTGATAAACCTCAGACCTCACTGCATTTTCTGCTGCTATGTGGTTAAGTTGTTGTTGTTTTTTTAAATGTTTTAAAGAAAATTTTAACATCCATGGAAAGGAATTTCACCTCACAAAAACAGTCTCAAGAGGCCAAATTCTACCACTGTATTACACAAATACAGATATTTCTGCTGTAATTGATATGCCATCCCATGTTTGGTAATGTACTGGTCAGATTCAATTTTTGTCTATAACAACGAAGGAAGATGCTTAGCTCTGTCCTTGGGATTTTATTCACTTGGTTCTTGTGATATAAAAATATTTTTAGTTGAAAGGGGCTTCCCCCCTCCAGATTTAAAATAAAATCCAAAAATGTATTATATTTCCTGTTTTTCTTCTGTTTCCTAACCAAATGTATCTACATAGTTGAATAGGGCTAATTGTATGCTATGGTTCCAAATAAACTTTTCATTGAGCATTGAGATATGAAGAAGATAGATAGATCAACAACATCTAGCTCTCTGGCTCTGAATCTGTGAAAAAGAAGTTATTGAGCCTTCTTAAGATGGAATATGTAGGTTCCTGTTTTTTGGCTTCAGGCAGATGGACTTTTGCTAGGCCTGCCACTGTCAACACACAACCAGCTGGACATACATCACTTTGGATTTCTTGCCTTTCAGCAGAATTACCTTAGATTGGTAAAGAAGGCCTCATTCTGGGTTTCTTCTAAGAATCATTCCAAACAGCCATCTCAGTCATTCCCTCTCACAAAATAGCATGTTGGTCATCTTTTGCTTTGCAATACTAAAATTCTTTTTTAAGAATGCCTTTTTAATGTTTTTTTCATTAATTAAGAATAAAAATAAAGGAACCCTCCTCATCACTCTTGCTATCTGCTGGGGCGAGGAGGTGAAGAGGGGGAATGACATAGAATAGTTGCTTTGTATTTTGTGTGTGAATATGAAATTACATATATATTCTTTATCCCATACTTATGGCTACCCAATAGGACTTTTTCCCAAGTAAGTGAAAACTTCATTGCATCCTGATTCTAAAAATATTCTTCAGGAGTATTTTGCCTCCTATTCCCTGGGTCAATTTCTAGATGAATATATGAAGAAATCCATTATTTAACTAATTATATTGTTCAGCCATTTCTAAGAATGTGCGCATATATTTCCTTGACAATATTTATTTGATCAAATGTTTTATTGCCACCTTTCCATTTTAAAACACAGCTGCAATGAAATTGTCATGTAACAACCAAACTGTTTTCTGCCAGGGCCAACTGTATTAAGGATTGGCTCTGTTCACATGTTACAATGCACTGTATGACATATCCCTATAACTACTGGTATAACCACTGTGTAAGTTATGATCAGATTATTAAAGCCTGGGATTTTTAGAGCCAGTATACATCAATTTGCATTTAGATACCTTGAACATCTTCTGCCATTTTAAGGCTCTCGCTTCTCATCTGAAAGAATCCTTTTGGAGCTCTGCAAAATCCCTTTTTGATTTTATCATATTGGAAATCTTCATAAGACTGTTACTGAATGTTTGAAGCTGATGTATGCGTCCACACAGGTTTGTTGTGAAGATGAAGCAAACTGGACTTTCTGTCACAAGGTCGAACCTCTTCTACCTTTTATATTTTAAAAGAAACAATAGTATAGCATGTCTTCTAAAAGGGGGCAAATAAAACAACCTATGAAGACGGATGCCATACAAGTTTAATAAAACTGATAGTGACTGTTTCAATAAAGTGAACTTGCTATAAGAAAGGCAAATTCCACATACATACATATTGTACACACACACACACACACACACACATTCCACAGCTCCAAATAGACAGACAACCTACAAAGATACCATACAAAACAAGGCAAACTAAATAATTAATTTGATAAAAGACTTTAATGATAATAGGGTTTTTTTAAGCTGAAAACAATGCAGCTAAATTAAGATATAGAAAATTATGCTCAGAACTAAAAATGTGATTCAAAAGGAACTTTTTTCTTTCACATTAGAATTTTGTGACTTTAGGGATTATACTTTGAAATTGAATATGAGAACATTCAGTACCAATAAAGCAAAATACTTTTTTACGCTGTATATTATAAATTGTGGACTTTGCTGCTATCAGATGTAGTTATGGCACTAATTTAAATTTTAAATTGAATATATTAGACTATCAGAGGCTACTACACTTGAAAACTAAATTCTATTCCTAAAACCATACAAATCACTATAAAACTGCACCTGAATATAAATATTTTACACACATCTCAATATTATGAACATCTATAATAGGAAGAAATATTCAAAGTTCAGCACAAAGACTGTTTATGTGAACATAAGGTCAAAATAAAGAAAATGGTATCAGGAAGCTATGCAAGTGTGCTAATTAATATGTATCATAATACATAGACTATATCAACGATCCAAATATTTAATATAACTTCATGCATCTACCATAATGTAGTAAGTTGCTGTAATAGATATTAAAATCAACAAAGAACACAAATCAATTTCCTCAATAGGAATTTTATAGCTAAATTGAAACTATTTTGTGTTGTTCAATCATTATACTAGTACTTAGATTCATAATATAAATAATAACTTTTTAAAGAGATGTAACATTAAAATACAATGTAGTTTTTTTATGGCAATGATCAATTTGTTTTTTGTTTTTATTCAAGTATCTCAACAGTCAAGATAATGCCCAAGTACAAAGGTTCTCGGTCACAACAATACAACTGATAATGTAGATAACCCACTTGCAAGAACAATGGATAGTGGCTGCAATTCATCTCCAGGAAATTATTTTCTCTTTGAATTTCATAGTTTATGAAATATTGCCCTTAGATAACTCTGAGATGTTTACCCAATCACTTATCTCAAAATAGCAGCTTCTTGTCTCACTGCAGTATCATATTTGTTTATGTGGTCAATGGTTTTGAGATTAAGAACAATGAAAGGGGAACCTTGAAAGCAAAGGCTGTTCCTTGGCTCTGTTTTCATTTTGAGGTAGCTTTCTATGTAAACAATGTTTCTTATTTGGCACTGTGCTGATAGCTAGATTGTAAAACAAAAAAAGTGCTTGGGAATTAAAATAGTATTTCTTTATATAGTTTACATACATAGTTGATACAATAAACAACTTCCTGAAATGTTAAGCACCCTTCCCTATAGGATGCCTCCCTAAAGCATCAGAACTGCAACTCCCAGAATTCCAACAGCTTTTGGCCATGCGAGAGGGAATTCTGGGATGTGACGTCTCTATATATGTGGGATTTGTGAGCAAATATAGCCGCACAAATATATAACACACAGCTGGTGTAGGGAAGGAGCGAGAGGAAAATTAAAAATGATGACAAAAACAATGAGACACAGAATTACTACAGACAATAATCAAAAATAAGAGAGAGACAGCAATTATGACACAGTCATGATTGAATGAATTTGATACATATAGTATGAGAAGACACCTCTTTATTTAAACCAAGAGAAGTATTGTTAAATTTCCTAATGATTTCTAGTGTATCTGGTTTTTTTATGAAATCATTCTTGAAAGTTTGTTTCTCAAAGATAGCAATATCTTTATTTATAAAGAAAAAAAAATCTGAGGAGATGATTAATGCTTGTACAGATTTAATATTCTGGACAGTTTCTTTGCTATGAAACAAGGACATGTAGCATTACTCTGCCTAACAATCTAACTGATCGTTATTGACACAAAATGCTTATAGCAGTGGTGGGATTCAATTTTTTTACTACTGGTTCTGTAGGCGTGGCTTGGTGGGCATGGCTTGTTGGCCGTGGCAGGAAGGTTAATGCAAAATCCCATACCCTCCCCAATCTACTAACCTGCTTTCCAGGTCTGTTCTCATGTGCAGGGCAACAAAAGAAGACCCACTGATCAGCTGGGACTCAGGAGGCAGAGAAAAGATAGGGGTGGGGCCAGTCAGAGGTGGTATTTGCCGGTTCTCTGAACTACTCAAAATTTCCACTACTGGTTCTCCAGAACAGAGTACATATGTTATAAAAGGAATGGTTTGCTGAACCAATGTCTAATTGTTCAAATATATATGAATGGACAGTAATTGATAATTAGATGTCCCGATCCTATTTCAGTTAAGAGGCATTTAAATTTATATCTTGAAATAAATGTTTAAAAAACATTTCTGCAGAAATACACTTCCTATATCTCATCACAATTAGTTATATTTTAACCCAAATGAAATTTCATAAGCTTAAAAGGAACACAATAATATCATAATTGGATAGTACTAAGATATGAATGTCCGACTAATTCCTGGGTACTAGAATATTGGTTAACAAACATATGCCCCCTTTAGACAGTTTCATTCCAGTGCTGAAGTCAGATTTTTTTATGAAAAAACTTAAAACTTAAAAAATAAAGTTTTTTTTTCTACAAAGGCATTATAGTGTGATCATTAGGAGTTGCAGATGGTCAGAAGAAACAGCAGTTTTTCAAGTCAAGAGAAAGTTGTCTCAGCAGTGAATTCAGGAGAACACTGTCTGTCTCATATCTTTACCCTCATGTGAGAAAGACCCCTCCAGCATTTTAGCTCCTTTTAAATCTGTGTTTTCCCAACAGCAGCCTACAGCCTTCTGTGTACTCGTGCCTACTGCTGTTTTACCATGCGAGCAAAAACAATTACTAAAGTGGTTATTGAAAAGGAGATGGCACCATGCAAAGAATACAAAGCTCCTTTTGCAACATTTCCTTGATGTGGTCCCTGCTTTCTTACTGGTTTCTTTCCTTTTACAAATTGGAATGGAGTGTTGTTGTTGTTTTTTTCATTAGAGTTGAATTAGGTATTAGAATATGAAGCATTGAATTCAGTCCTCTTAGATTTTAAAACAGGTATTGTGCAGCTAATTAATCTGGAACAACGTATTTTTCAACAAGACATAAAATGGACTCAAATCCAGAACAAAGAGTTTCTGTGTAAGAAGCTGAAATAAACTGAAATCTCTTAGTCAGATTGCCAAGTATTTATGTATTGCATGCAGCATGACATAAGACATATAAATATTTTATTTATTGATGACATTGAAACGCAGACATTATTAATGCCCATTTATATGCATACAAACTACAGAAGCATCAAGATTTGTATAATCTAGAATATGATATACATGCTATAACATTCACATATGCCCTATATATGTGATATAAAGTATGATCACGGAAATTCACTTTCTCTGCAGATCTGAGATAGGCTTCTTTTGATATCCAAGAGTGGCATTGAACCATTTTGGTAGGATTGAGAGTCCAAACTGGGTAATCACCTGTTGGAGATTGGAGAGGTTCTTTGTTTATTAATTGTCATATGCCTGTCTGTTATTTAAATTTGACCCTAGAGTAAGCCATCTCAAAATGCCAGGAAATCAGGTTGTCATTTTTTTCAGCAATCATGGTCAAAGGACTCTCTGGTGGTACACAGGGGTGGGATGCTACCGGTTCTGCCCGGCTCTGTAGAACCGGTAGTCCTGAAGAGCAGCAGACACAGAACTGTGTCTGCTGCTGTTTGGCCCACCCTCCCACCCGGGCTCTTACCTGTCCTTTATTTCCTGCTTTTTCAACCTCAGCTGCTTTGCGCGGCACAACTGCAATTGAAAAAGCAGTAAAAAAGGCGTTTTTCAAATGCTGCACACTCATGCGCAGCGCTTATCAGCTGTCCGAGAGACAGCTTTTAGTGTATTACATGCGTGTGCAGCGTGTATGCACGCGCAAAACCTAAGTACTGAACTGGTAGTAACACCAGTTGAATCCCACCCCTGGTGGTACAGACAAGGATTTTGAAACTTCATGGGCCCTGGGAAGGCCGGTTGCTCACATCAATTATAGGATGAGTGAACTGAACTGTTGCACGTTGCTCACATTGGCTGTAGGACGAGTGAGCTGAATTGCTTCAGAATCTTGTGCATACAGGTAGTCCTTGACTTAGAATCACCATTGAGCCCCAAATTTCCATTGCTAAGTGAGACAGTTGTTAAGTGAGTTTTGCCCTGTCTTGACGCCAATCTTATGTGAATCCCTGCAGTTTTTAAGTCAGTAACACAGTTGTTAATGGAATCTGACTTCTCCATTGACTTTGCTTGTCAGAAGATCACAGAAAGTGATCATATGACCCTGGGATTACAACCATCATAAATATGAGTCAGTTGCAAAGTGTCTAAATTTTAATCACATGACCATGAGGATGCTGCAGGGGTCGTAAGTATAAAATATGGTCATAAGTCACTTTTTTATGCTGTTGTATCTTTGAACAAACAAACTGTTGTAAGTTGAGGACTACCTGTATTTTTAAAAATGACTTTTGCAACATGTGATTATTTAGAAGAGAGAGTGGAAGGGTCATGGTTTCTTTTTCCTACCCAATATTTATGGTATAAATTTATAATTATTAAATAGTGCTCACATATGTGCAGTTGCCTGGGTTGCCATATCACCGGAAGTCTCTCTTTTGTATACTTAAATCAAGATAATGCTGAACATTCCCATTTCACCTTCATCTGTTCAAAAACCTCTATAACAAAATCTCCTTGCATTCAATTACAACAAAATAAAAGTAAACACCAAACTGAAATATTAGTAAGTACATAGATATTTGTATAGAGAATCGCAAAGTTAATCCAGCTAACCTGCTTTTGATTATAACAAAACATTTGTTTATGTTTGTTTTAACACATTTTATACTAGTTACACAAAATCCAATTCTCTTCAATAATGTCTAACAGATATGGAAGAATCTCATAGCTGTTTTTTATTTTATTTTATTTGTCATTTTAACTCTGAATTCAATAACAGATGAACTGAGGTTATACTATTACATTTATAGCTTGGTCAACATGCTGCTCAAACCCAAACTTCACAGAAATTATTGACTTCACAGAAATTTTCTCATAGCAAAAATTACAGTGTTCTTTTATAGATAAAAAAGCAACAATCCTGAATCATGAAATTAGGATAGATAAAATATATTTATAGATAAATAAACCAAAGCCAAGAAAAAATATAAATTTCATTCAAGAGCATCAGTGGAGTCATCAAAACTCTAATTAAGATGAGTTTGACAGAAGAAAACCTATAAAAACACATCCCTCCTATTGTTCCCTTCAACCTTTCTCAACTATCCTGTTCCCAGGGTAATGCAAATTCTTGTATCCAAAAGAGAAACAAAAACAGCATCTGATATTACGTAGTTAATATATTCCATAATATTGTACAGAGCATTCAGGAGGGAATGCTGCAAAACAGATTTGTACAAGCAAAACATTAAGGCATTAAAGCAGCCGCATCCCTGGAATGCACAATGAATTACTGCTTCAGAGGCTTTTCCCAGTAGCCCACAGGTGTGTGCACCATAATAGAACTTTACTCGTATTTTCATAAAATTGTTGTTGGTGCATGCATAGGTGACAAGCGAAAGCCTTGAAAGAATCACCTCAAGCCTTTTGGAGGAAGTGGTTGCTTTAATTGTGTGTGGAGATTCTCAGTCATCCAGGTCATAGTTGTCTCAAAGGTGGTTTTTTTCCTTGAGGAAGAAGAAGAAATTTCGCTTCTCATCCAAAAAGCTCCATCAGTTCTGGATGAGAAGTTAAACGTCTTCTTCTTCTTCTTCCCCAAGGAAAAAACAGTCCAGTTGCCTTTTGAAAAAGACACCTTTGAGGCTGCTTTAATTGTTCAAGAAGCATCTGAATGCTTTGTACAGTCTGTTACCCAACAGCTCCCACAACTGAGTTATAAAATAAGTCATATAGCATACACTATTTTCCATTTTAATAAAGATGGTATATTTTTCTTAGATCCAGGAAAGCAGAAGCCTGGCTCCGTGAACACTACGATTGAAGACAAATAAACGGAAACTTAATCCAGATAAAATGGAAGTACCGTAATATTTAGAAGAAGCTTATTTAAGTAATGACATTCAACAATTTCTTCATACTCCCAAAAGAACAATGTTTTAAGTTTATGCATGTTTTATTACTGAGGTCACAGATGTTCTCTCTGGTACCTATTGACAAGTCAGTATGCCAGCTACACTGTTCTTGTATACTGTCCAGAGGTGGTATTCAGCAGGTTCTGACCAGTTCTGGAGAACCGGTAGTGAAAATTTTGAGTGGTTCGGAAAACTGGCAAATACCACCTCTGACTGACCCCACTCCCATCTATTCTCTGCCTCCCAAGTCCCAGCTGATTGGCTGGGTGTTTTTTTGTTGCTCTGTACAGGAGAACGGAGATGGAAAGGAGGTTAGTGAGGTGGGGAGGTTATGGGATTTTGCAGTAACCTTCCTCCAGGAGTGGGGAGGGAATGGGGATTTTACAGTATCCCTCCCCTGCCACACCTACCAAACCACGCCCACCAAGCCATGCCAAACCCACCAAGCCAGGCCCACAAAACTGGTAGTAAAAAAAATTTGAATTCCACCACTGATACTGAACTTCAGTGATCAGGCTCTGATAATATCTACTGTCTTTAGTTGAAAGTGTTGAGCATGGAACAGGCTTTACAATCTGAAAAAAATGGCAACAAAAGTATGGGCTGATTCTTGGTTAATTTCTAAGTTCAGTGAACTTTATTATCATAATCACATACCATGTGTATGTGTGTGTGTGTGTGTTTACTGAATGCAACACCCACCCACACATGTAGAGTATGTGATTATGATCACATTGCATATTTTGTACAATGTAATATATGAAAAGATAATTATGAATGGAAAAAATGGAATAACTATTAATTGAAGAGTAAATTTAAAATGTAGTTCTCAATCTTATGTTGGGCTAGTTAAAGGAAATTTTAACATGCGAGCTACATTGATTTTCCATATCTCATTTTGAAAGAGAAAGTGAGTTGTTTGTCAGAAAAAAGAATGATATTTTGAGAAAATGAACAAAGCATTAAATAATATTTTATTTATTTATATCATGCCTTTATTATTTTCATAAATAACTTATACCTATTTTTCCTTCTCCTCCTATTTCCCTGCAACAAAAACCCTGTGAGTTGGGTTGAGAGAGAGTGACTGGCCCAAAGCCACCCAGCCGGCTTTCATGCCTAAAGCAGGATTAGAACTCACAGTCTTCTGGTTTCTAGGTCAGCATCTTATCCACAAGATCAAATTGGTTCTTATCCAATGAATATCCAAATCTCAATATCCAAAGAAGAGGAAGGGAAAGTATGAGAATCTTAAGGATAATATAATACTTTATATTAAATAAATCAGATGTAGAAATTGAACTATATTTTTCTGTTTTCTATCCTTTGCATATATTTTACAGTAATCTTTCCCCTTCCTCTATTTTTTACAAGTATTTTGACTTTTCTGTTTGTATTTTTCAAACAATTTAAAATCTGGGCATTGTTCTTTTTGCTTAACTATAACAACAGTGTCACTAAACAGCAGTTTTTTTAAAATTTTGCAACATGTAAGTCTCAATTTTTATGGAACTGGAAGGGTTCACAATATTTTTGATCTAGCTGTACATATTTCTGGTCTAGGATAAGGAATACATCTTCTTGCTGCCAACAACAAACAGCTGAAGACTATTCAGTATCACCTGAAACATAACTGGGGAGGGGCTGCATTGAAATATTGTGTTAACAAGCAAGCAATTCATAATTAAGTGCATCTGTATGACACCCTTAGCTTAACTGGATCTCACTTCTTTAAATAAAAATAGGAGTAAAATATTACGGGTGTTGGTTTGCATTTATTAAGGTATAAGACTGCAGTAAAAGACATAGGCAACCTCTGAATAACTATACTTTAAAATCCCCACTTTGCTGAATATGTATGCAGATATCAAAGTGATATTTGAGATGATTTATAATATTCAGGGTTGTAAATTTGGATCACCTTTTACTGCTTCTTTGATCGTTAAGAATTTATAAAATGTAGTATAATACTGGTTTTGTGATTCTTGTCACAATTGAAAAAGGCTTTAAATAATGCATTGAACATATGCGGGTTTTTTGCCCTGCTTATAGATAGTATGGTTTCACTATCATAGATTTATGTCAACCTATGTTTGTTATTTTTATTAAAATAATCTGGAGTAGGAAGTTCCTGAGCTTGACAGTAGATGGATTGTGAATCCAGGTCTGGGTACAAAGAAAAAAAAGGGATATCAAATATAAGATGGAAATCAACATTAATTCCCCCAACTATTATTCAATAACATAAATTGACTGGCTTTCAAACACAAGAACTATTTTTTAAGAAAGTATGGGAAGATTTTATTTGGAAACCACTTCTGCACTGTGTGTGTGAGAGGAAAAGAAATGACACATTGACTTTGAATTTTGACAATTACGCAGGTTATTGTTATAGAAATGTTTATTGGTTAATAACTAAACAATTGATATTATTTATGTATCTTACTGCACTGGAAAAAAATCAGAAATTGCTTTTCTTTCTTTCTTTCTTTCTTTCTTTCTTTCTTTCTTTCTTTCTTTCTTTCTTTCTTTCTTTCTTTCTTTCTTTCTTTTCTTTCTCTCTTTCTTTCTTTCCTTTCTTTCTTTCTTTTTCTCCCTTCCCTTACTTCATCACCTCTATTCCCTTTCCTTTCCCAGTTTTCCATTGTTTTTATTTCTGATTGTATGTTATGTTAAGGAAAAAACCAATTTTTATACATATATATATATATATACACATATACACATATACACATATACACATATACACATATACACATACACATACACATACATACACATACATACACATACATATACACATACACATACATATACATACACACATATATATATATATATATATATATATATATATATATATATATATATATATATATATATATATATATATATATATATATTCATAGATTTTCACGGGTACAGGTATGGAGGTCTAGGTGTGTTCGGGTCTTTTCCCGTGTAAGATAAAGAGTATCTTGGCGACGTTTCGGCGAGGTCCCACTTGCCATCCTCAGGTGGTGCTTTCGGCTTCGTGCCAGTGCAAGCAGTGTGTGATCGGAGCTGCCGTCTCTCTATAAATACTGGTGGTGGGGGCTGGTGTGCTGGGCTGCTTGGCTCGCTGCTGCCTCTTGATTGGTTGATGGAGTTGATGCTGGTATAATGGGCTGTGTGATGGCCTTGTGAGTTTTGTTGTGGAGATATCCTGGATCTTGTGCTCTAATCTCCTGGGTCGTTTGTTTTGTAGTGATCTTTTTTCCATTAGCCTCTTATGTTTTAACAGCTTGGGTAATGGGTTGTGTGATGACCTTGTGAGATTTATTGCTGTGGTATCCTTGGTCTTGTGCTGTGATATACTCAAGAAGTTGCAACACAGCAAATGACCCAGGATATCACAGCACAAGACCAAGGATACCACAGCAATAATTCTCACAAGGTCATCACACAACCCATTACCCAAGCCGTTACTACACAGAGGCTAATGGAAAAGAGATCAAAACACAAACAACCCAGGAGATTACAACGCAGGACCCAGGATACCACAACAAAAGAACTCGCAAGCCCATCACACAACCCATTACCCAAGCCGTTAAAGGCCAATGGAAAAAAGATCACTACAAAACAAACGAGCATATACAAAAATGTATGGAGAGATTATATGTTAGAGAGATGAGAATGCAGTTGAAGTTAGAGAGATGAGAGTACAGCAAAGAAATAGAAAGGAATAATGCTACGGTAGCAGCATCCTCAGGGGAGGGATTAAAAATCTCAAGAAGGCAATTGGGGTAGTGTGGTTGCAATCTCACCTCTGTCACCTGCATTTGCAAAGGGATGGGGCTTTGAACATACTGCCATAACCATCAACTATGAACATAGCCAAGTAATGATTCTCTACATCATTACTTTTCTTGAGATAATGCATGCTCTCTTTTTTCCTGATTTTACAACTAAAAATTAACATCAAATATTGTTGTAGATTATGGTCTGGATCCACTCAGTTAAAGCATGCTACCCCAACTTAGTAAAACAATACTCATTTGTTGTTGGTTTCAAGCTCAATTTATAGTGCAATTTGTTTTAAACCTCTAAATATTGTAAGGTTTGAATCAGAGGTGGTATTCAGCAGGTTCTGACCAGTTCTGGAGAACCGGTAACGGAAATTTTGAGTAGTTCGGCAAAACGGCAAATACCACCTCTGACTGGAGATTTTACAGTATCCTTCTCCTGCCATGCCCACCAAGTCACACAAATGTTAATAATAGTTTTAGTAATCTTTGTGTCTCAAACCATCAGTTACTAGCAGTAACTTCTTACTAGCGGTAGAATGCCAGGACTAAAAGAGACTGATTTGAAAAATCATGACTCAGAACAGTAGCTTTGTCCCCAATCTGACTGTCTGAGAGCTACAGTCTCATCATATTTTACATCAGGTAGAAACTTATGGAAGACCCAGACAGAGTTTGATTGTTAGACTACAGTCTTTTGCCCATTTTTCAGGAGGTTGTTTAAAGAAATCTACTTTGAAATATAGTTTTGATCTTCTTGCAATGCACTTTTTAAACTAAACAGAATTCTATGATTCTTTTGGTAGCATTTGATCTATAGGTTTCTATAAGAATGTCATAGTAACCTATCCAGAAACTTGCCAGAGAATAAGGCTTCTGAACCATAATGTAACAAATGTTCAAACCAGGTTTTAAATAGGAAACAGTCTTTACTGTAATTTTGAAATATCTGTATAATGCCTGATAAAAGGTCCAGTTATGAAATAACAAGAACAAGAAAATGTTTCATGCGTGCAATGCTTTTTTTCCCTTTTAGAGCTTTGAATTTGAATGGGATTCTTAAAAGAAACAAGTGTTACAATACTAATGTAATTCTTAAACAACTACATTTCTTCTAAATTCTTAACCTGTTGCCTTAATGATCTTAAAAGACACAAACATTTCAGTTTGGAAGGACAGTATATTACATTTTAAGTTATTTGACTTAGCCTTAAACTATTTGAACATGGATATGTTTAATCTTGATGAAATCTGTTGAAGTAAAATGATCTAAATCCAAATTTTGATTTATTTGAAAATTCAGAAATATACATGGTTTAAATTTGGGTAATCAACAAAATGTAGCTGAGCACTGTTCTTCTTTCCACCCTAGTTACTTTAATATGTTAAATGTAAATATAGTTCAGGACAGAGATTGGATACGGATACAGCTAGTTCTCAACTTACAACTATTTGTTTAGTGACCATTTCAACTTAGTGATACAGAAAAAAGTGACATGACCGGTTTTCACACTTATGACCGTTGCAGCATCCCCATGGCCAGATGATCAAAATTCAGCGACTTGGCAACTGACTCATATTTATGATGGTTGCAGTGCCCTGAGTTCATATGATCAATGAGGAAGTTAGATTTATTTAACAACTGTGTCACTTACTTAACAACCGCAGTGATTCACTTAACAACTGTGATAAGAAAGGTTGTGAATGGGGCAAAACTCACTTAACAAATATCTCACTTAGCAACAGAAATTTTGGGCTCAATTGTGTCATAAGTCAAGGAGTCCCTGTATTCCGAATTTAAAATACCCCAATCCACTTTTGTATGACTTTACCTACTTTTCATCTCATCTTGCCTACTTTCTCAGTGGACCTACCAACATGACATTCAAAAGTGAAGCAGGTTTTTTTGCTGATAAAAACCGCATTAACTATGAGTACAATGAAATGTGGTTAAATATTTGAAACATTAAAAAAATGTTTTCATGTTTCAAACATTTAGCTGTATTTTTGTGTAATCTCTCTACAAGTCACATGTAAACAATGTAAAGAAACATATGCTGACTATAAATATACAAATCCTCCCCTTACCATCAGCAGTAAAACAACAAAACAATTTTACAGTAAAATTAGTTGCCAAAATTTTTAATTTAGTTTTGTGAATGAGCAGAGGTAAATTGTCAAACTTAATACAGTTTGCAAAACCAAATAAGTGAAAGTGCTGCCTACTAGCCATATGTTGGGAGGGGGGACCTAAGGAAATCTCAAAAGAGGAGAAATCACAGGACTTCCAGTTTGGGCTTCTTCAGCGACGGACAGAAATCATGACTGTCCACGTCATGCATGCTCACCGCTGGAGCACCCTGAGCCGCCTGGATTCAGGGCAGAAGCCACCCCGTAGAGGTGGTGAAGAAGGGGGAGCCGTCAGCGGGGTTGAGGAGAGCCGCATCTCTCCTCGACTGGCCATTACTCCCTTTCCCAAAGATGGTTGCAGCAGTGATCAGAAATGACCACCTCAAAGAAGAACCCGACCAGACAAGGTTGTGCAGGAGGAAGTTTAAAGGAGAAAGTTTGACTGACCGGGTTGAATGGAGAACATCTATTTAAGGTACCTGGAACC
This sequence comes from Notechis scutatus, assembly GCF_049901735.1. Taxonomy (NCBI): domain Eukaryota; kingdom Metazoa; phylum Chordata; class Lepidosauria; order Squamata; family Elapidae; genus Notechis; species Notechis scutatus. The sequence goes on along the minus strand of NC_142010.1, from coordinate 229,083,800 downwards.
TGAATTTTAAAGACTAATACTATTCCTAACAAAGATTTTAAGCTGCGAAAGAGAAAGGGAAAGGAAACGGAATTGGCTTTTTTTCCTCTAACATTGACAGTTTTAACTTACTTGGAACATTAAGAAGAAGAGATTCGAATAAGAAATTGATACTAATCCACTTTGACATTAATAGGCTATTTCTAGCTGAAAATAAAGTGTCAAAGGGATAAAGATTCTTGGATAATTTAAAAACTTTCTTTAAAAAAAGAAAGAAAGCAGCGAGGGAAAAGGAAAAAAGAGGATGGAATCTGGAAAATGGAGGAGACCACCTGGAACTTAAAAAAAAATTGATAGTGGAATTTTAACAAGGCTTGCAAAAGATACATTGTAGATGAAACTTTGTTACAAGATAACAAAACCCCTGGAAAGAGAAAGTGAGAAAAGAAGCAAGAAACAGTTTTGGATTATTGGATGATTCCTGGAACTTTGGATGGAGGATCCTAATGAAATAAAATAAAATCAATTGGGGGTTGTTTAAACTTTTTAAAAATGGCATCAGTCCTTGAAGAGTTAAAAATAAGACTTAAAGAACAAAAACAAGAAGCACAAGATGGAAGAGGATCTTTTGGCTTCGTATTTCAAGTTTTAGAAATGGAGATCTTGAACTATGAAAAACAACAAGAAATGCTGGCAGAACAAGAAGGGCGGGACAACAAAGAAGCCATCTTTAATGACCAAGCAATTTTAAGCGGGGTAAAAAAGGGAAAGGGGAGAAAGGGAGTTAAAAGCACTGAAGCAACAACCCACAAAAGGAGTAATTTGAAAAGTAATCATAATATCAGGAAGAAGCAGAAGGGAGGATCACAGAAGGGAGAATCAGATAGAAAAGGGAATAAAAAGGGGAGGGAGAAGAAGAGAGGGAAGAGGGAAAGCAAAAGAAGCTACAAAGGACAGAAACAAGATATAGAGGTACAGCAAAAGCGTACAAGAATTAAAGGTATAAACCTATTTAAAAGACATAGAGACAATGGTTAAAATTTAACTTAAGGAAAGGATTCTGCAAGGGTGCATGGGATAGCATTGTTATATTAGAAATAGAAAAGGGTTAGAAAATATGTTAGTTGATTGAAGTGGTAGAAAAAATTTCTATTGATGTGTAGTGGAATCTTTGTTTGTAAAGAGAATAAGGCTCTCAATGGTTTAAAAAGAACGTTTAAAAAAACTGAAAAGAAAAATGGAAGATTTTTATCAGTTGACAAGATGAACTTGAATAAGAATAATAACTTTATTGACTACTGTTAATAACTATTGTTTGGTTTTTTATTTAAAGACAGTAATAAGTAAAATATGAAATATAGATGATTAAAGTGAAAGACAACTGATATTACTAGGTAATATTTGTTAAAAGAAATAGAAATGTAAAAGATTGCTATTAATATTAATGGCAGAGCTGTACTTGAATAGAAAGGGCGTTGGTACTTACCTGACACGCCCGTTCTCTTTGAACTGTGAAGAGCATCCAGTAGTGGGAGGTGCTTCAGTCTCTGCATGTCTAGGCTGGGCTTAATTTGTGGAACGCTCCTCCTCCTCCACGGTACTCCTCCCCAGCATTCCCCAGTTTTGGCGAAGATGAGAGAAATAACCGCCCTTGTCCTCAATGCCCTAACAACTCGTTGGCCGAAACAGGACCCCACCAGATAGAAAAAAAGGGTGGGGCTGGATGCTCTTCACAGCTCAAAGAGAACGGGCGTGTCAGGTAAGTACCAACGCCCTTTCTCCCATGAGCTGTTCAGAGCATCCAGTAGTGGGACATACCAAAGCTTGGCCTGTCCTACAGGAGGGACTCCGTCCAGCCTGGAATCTCCTCCTGGTCCCTGTGGACCCGTTGCAGAACTCTTCTGCCAACGGAGGCCTCAGCGGATGCAAACACATCTATTTTATAATGCCTAATGAATGGCGATGGAGAGGCCCAGGTTGCGGCTCGACAAATTTCAGTTATTGGTGCCTGTGTGGCCCACGCTGCCGATGTTGCGGTGCTCCTTGTTGAATGAGCTGTTATGCCCCTGGGCACCTGCAGGGATTGAGTCTGATACGTTTTTGCTATCACGGCCCATAGCCAACGGCCTATTGTAGAAGGTGAGACCTTGCATCCCTGAGTGTTGGGCTGAAAAGACACAAATAAGGCCTCCGTTTTTCTGAAAGCCACTGTGCGGTTGATATATATTTGCAATGCTCGCCTCACATCAAGCCTATGCCATTGTAGTTCCAACCCTTGGGATGGTCTGGGACAAAAATTAGGAAGTATCAGCTCTTGTGCCCTATGAAAAACCGAGTTAATTTTGGGTATAAATGTAGGATCAGGACGAAGGACCATCCGGTCAAAATGGAAAACACAAAGATCTTGTCTGACAGATAAAGCTGCAATCTCCGAAATACGACGAGCAGAAGTGATTGCTACAAGGAAAACTACTTTATACGTCAGAAATTGGAGACTTGACGATTTCAAGGGTTCAAAAGGGCCCTTAGTGAGTGCGACGAGGATCTTGTTAAGGTCCCAGGTGGGATAACGGTGTACCGCTGGAGGGCGTAAATTTGTGGCTCCTCAAAACTCTGTATGCGTGGATGATGGGAAAGAGATAGTAGACCTTCACAAGTGAGAACTGATGCCAAGGCCGCCACCTGTCTTTTCAACGTGTTAGGTGATAATCCTTTGTCAAGACCCTCTTGCAAGAACTCTAGGATTTGAGCCACAGATGGAGAGATGGGATCAATTCGAGACTCGGTACACCATTTGCAGAAACTGGACCATGTGGCATTGTAAATGCAAGTTGTTGAGGGGCGTCTAGCAGCTTGGATAGTGGCGATAACTCTGTTGGAAGACTTTTCGCTCTTCAGACAACTCTGCTCAACCTCCAGATGGTCAGGTGCAACCATTGAGGGTCCGGATGTTGAAGGGGTCCCTGGGTTAGCGAAACCCTGGCTGGCGGAATTCTCCATGGTGTTGATACGGATAGACTGCGGAGGTCTGCAAACCACGGCCGTCTGGGCCAGTAAGGAGCTACTAGAAGTAGTTCCGCCCTCTTGTCTAGCAGTTTCTAGATGACCTTGGGAACCAGTGGAAGTGGCGGGAATGCATACAGAAGTCCCCGGGGCCAACAACAGCGGAGCAAATTGAAGTTCTCTGCTCCTTGCGAGGAGTACCTGGAAAAAAATCTCGGGAGCTGAGCGTTGAGGGGGGAAGCGAACAGATCCACCACCGGCTGTCCAAATGTCTTGACCGCCTCTTAAAACAGAGTCGGATGGAGGTGCCACTCTGATTGATCGATCGTGGCCCTGCTCAGCCAGTCTGCCTGTGTATTCGACAGACCTGAAATGTGCTCTGCTCTGATGGAAAACAGGTTGCTCTCCGCCCAACGACACTAGCGCTCCGCTTCTCGCATGAGATGTTTCGACTGTGTGCCCCCCTGTTTGTTTATGTGAGCTTTGGCTGTTACGTTGTTGGTCAATATTAGTATGTGCTGATTGCGTACCTGTGGAAGGAAGCTGCGGAGAGCCAGGTGTACTGCTCGAAGCTCCAGCCAGTTTATGCTGCACGACTGTTCTATGGCGGACCAGCGGCCTTGGTTGTGAGCGATTGAACGTGCGCTCCCCACCCAAACAGGCTGGCATCGGTGGTGATGGTAAGTCTGTGTGGCTCTTTGAAGAGGCAGCCTCTGTTGATGACTGGTCTGGTCCACCAGAGGAGAGATATGAGGACCTTTGATAGTACCCTGACCTTGTATTTGGAGTTGCTTCAGCCGGAGCACTGGTACTGGAGCAGGAACCACTGGAGGGATCTAGTGTGGAGCCAGGCCCAAGGGATGATATATATACATGAGATCATCTTGCCTAACAATTTTCATAGTTCCGCTAGGGACACCCTCTTAAGACCCCTGACCTCCTTGATTAATTGCTGAATGCTATTTAGTCTATCTGGTGACAGGTAAACTTTGCCTTCCACCGTATCTATGACTGCCCCCATATGGGTTAACCGAGTCGATGGTGTTAAATGACTCTTTTTCCAATTTATTGAGAATCCGTGTTGTTATAGGGATTGTAATGTGTTCTGAGTATCTTTGACTGCTTGATGAGCGGAAGATGACAAAATCAAGATGTCATCAAGATAACACTGGAGTCATACGGGAATATCATGGAGATAAGCAGCTAGCGCTGCAAGAACCTTCATGAAAGTCCTGGGGGCAGAAGCTAGTCCAAAAGGAAGGACCACATATTCAAAATGGTGGTTATTATAGCAGAATATCAGAAATTTATAGTGGGAAGGCCGAATAGCAATATGTAGGTACACCTCCGTCAGGTCTATGGACGTGAGGATGTCACCCTTTCTGATGCCAAGTAAGATAGATTGCAAGGTGTGCATTTTAAACTTGTGATATACTAAGAAACGGTTGAGACGTTTCAGATCCAATATTGCTCTCCACTTCCCCGAACTTTTGGGAACAACAAAAAGATGTGCATAGAAACCTCGCCCTCGTTGGTTGGTGGCTACTGGCTGGATGGCTCATACGTCCAGTAGGTGTTGGATAGCTGTTTCCATGAGATTACGTTTAACCGGGTCTCTGGAGAGAGGGCATGACATGAAAAAATCTGGGGGAGTGGATTGAAACTCCAGCACAAGGCCAAATCTAATCGTGTCTCTGACCCAGGAATCAGAGGTTGAGGAGTCCCATTGGTCCGCAAATAATTTAAGGCATCTGCCAATGGGGGTCGGGTCCAGGGAGTTATCTTGGATGCCGAAAGAACCTGTTTCCTGCTCCCCGAAAGGATCTCTTGGATTGACCACCCCTTCTGCTCCTATCCCCGAAGTTGGACCTGTCTGGCTGCTGCCCTGGTCTGAATGATGGGGGTCTCTGGTATCTGGGTGAAAAAGATCCCTGGTAAAAGGGCCGAAAGGATCCCCTCCGAAAGGACTGAGGGTTTCTAGAATCTGACTTCCGAAAAAGGGAAGGAAGAATTTTCTTTTTGTTTTGGGTTTCAATTAGTAGAGGATCAAGGGAAGGGCCAAACAGTCTGTCTCCCACAATTGGGGATGAAGCCAGCTTGCATTTGTGCTTAAAGTCCGCTTGCCAATGTTTTAACCATAATAAGCGTCGCGCTGTGACATGTGAAGTAATGGCCCTGGCTGAAAACTTGACTGCATGATAAGTTGCATCAGCTGAGAATTCAGCAGCTGCTATAAGTTTAGCAATATCTTGGTGCACTCTAAGGTTGGAATTAGGGACATGTTCCCGTAAGAGGCGGAGCCATCTGAGAGAAGAACGGGTGAAGAAGGAGGCGGCCGTGGCTGCTCTGATGGCCCACGCGTCAGACTGATGGGCTCTGTATAGGGCTAGCTCGGCCCGTTTTTCCTCTGGCTTTAATGCCTCCAGCGCATCACTGGGAATGGAGGAGGACGCTAATCCCACTATAGGTTCATCTACCTTGGGAGTATTCAATAATTTTGAGAAATCAGGGGCCAAATTGAAATATTTCCTGTCATATCCAGTGGGGGCTGGGTACACCGCTGCAGAGGCCCAATGTTTCTGTACCAGGTCCGAAAACATGGGAGGAACTGGGATCACCTCTGCTTCGACTACTGGTTGGTTGAAAATTAGATCTTCTGGTCCCTCTTCCGAAGGAGTTGGAGTGGTAGAAGGTGTCAACTTGTTTAGGTGTGCAATATTTTTTGCCTTAAACAAGAGAGATCTGAAAAGTTGTGGGCGGAATAAGCCTGTAAAAACAGGTTGGTCAGGAACAAGGTCCTCATCCTCAGACATTCCCCTTTCTAAGGGGTCTGCTTCTGACAGGGGCTCGCTGTCATGTATTGATCCTGATTCAATCTCTTCCATTTGATCAATTTGATCCACTTCTTCCTCCTTCTCCTCCTCCTCCTCAGTCATCCCTTGTAAATGTACCTGAGTATAGTGCTGCTCCGACCTGGTCAACGACCTCAGCAATTGGGAATCATGATCGGCGATCACAGGATATTCCCTGGTCATAACTGCGTGTTGAAGACCTGCTGCGATTCCCTGGCGGATTGCCAGCTCCATCCAGGCCTTCATCCTCTCTGGAACTTCCTCTGTAAGAATGTCATCCTGACGAAGACTGGCAGCCATCGGAGTGAATGTAGCTTCAGGAGCCCTTCGTGTGGTCAGTGTCCCAGATACTTCAGCCTGTTGGCCTTGGGGAGCCAAGCTGCGCCTGGATGAGAGGGAGAGATCTAGGGGAGGAGGAGGGTGGGAAGAGGTAGACGGACCTGGACTGGAGGAGGGGAAGTCCTGTGAGACCTTGTGCACCTCCCGTGTGCACTTATCTATCTGTTTTTGTAAAGCTTTATGGCGCCTGATGGCATCCCTTTCTGAAGGTTTAGAATTCCCTTTAGCCTGCTTAGGTTTGTGCTAAGATTTGGCTTTGACCTTCAAGGATGAGGTCTGAGAGCTGCTACCGTCTGCCATTTTGATTGAAATTGGAATTGCAGTATGCTTGTTATACAATGCAATACTGTGAAGACGGTTGGCACGCCCAGGGGCCTGATCTGTGGACAGACCGGTTGCCCTGGTGATGTTTTTATTGCCCCCTTTCATCTTTTTTTTTTGAATAATATCTATAATGAGTCGCATCTCAGTAATAATATTTTATTGATATTAAAATATTATACCGAAGAGAATATTATTATTATTATTGTATTATTATATAACCACTAATATATATATATATATATATATATATATATATATATATATATATATATATATATATATATATTGTGTGTGTGTGTGTGTGTGTGTGTGTATGTATGTATGTATGTATGTATGTATATGTATATGTATATGTATATGTATATATGTATATGTATATGTATATGTATATATGTATATATGTATATATGTATGTATATATATAACATAACAATATGTATATGAATATTAATTAAGTGGCACGATGTTACGTGCTGAGAAACCAAACAGCCAAATTGAGAATGCCTAAAGGCCCAGATTGATAAAGGTAGAGGCCTTCAACTGCTTCCCTGCACAGGCGGACACAGGCCTAGGTGCTCGCTGTTGTGCCGCTGGGTTGATTGGGCTGTGAGGGTTAAGCCAACAATTTAACTGTAAGAATAGCCTCGAATGTAGAAAAAAACCAAGACGAGGGTAAAATGGTCCCCAGTGTTCCTGAAGGCAACCTCTGCTCGGAACAGAGTTACCTCACACAGCACGAAATGGAATACAGGCGCGCGGCCACGAGGTCTTGTAAGAAAAGATGGCCTCCAGCTGTTAATCTTTTGGCGTGCTCCCCAGCAGCAAACTCCTGCCGTGTGAAGGAATAGCCTCCGATGGCTTTTCCTATAAGGCTAAATGGCAGGGAAGGGTGTAAGGCACTAAGCATTTCAATCCTCCACCCCAAGTGGCATTCAGAGGGGGAAGGAAAGCGATACAACTCTGTTGGGAGCAAAGAGCTCACGCCGCTGTTCAGGTAAAGAAACTCTGCGGCAATCTGTTGGAATGACAGGGATAGAAAGATCGGTTGTAGGGAGGGGCCGTGGAGCAGCGTCGAAGCCTCCCGCTGCTTTGGAGCGTGAATTGGCGCTTCCCTGTAATGGAAGCAATCTCTGTAATGTGAGCCAACGTTGAGAGATCGCAATGCGATTAGAAGGCTAAAGGATTCTAAAGACAAGTTGATTAACTTTCAAACCTGCTAGCAAGGAAAGAATTTTTCCTGTTTCGGCCAAGGAAGAATCACAACTACTGCCTATCTCTCACGAGGCTGAGCCAAAACTGGGGAATGCTGGGGAGGAGTACCGTGGAGGCGGAGGAGCGTTCCACAAATTAAGCCCAGCTTAGACATGCAGAGACTGAAGCACCTCCCACTACTGGATGCTGTGAACAGCTCATGGGAGAATAATTATTCCATTTACTATTGTTATACATATATACACAGATATATATACATATATACTTTTTTCTTTTATGAATTTAGTGTGTATTTTTAAGGGAATGTACCAAGCAGAATTCGATTGAAAATAGGTATGTGTTATAAAATAGAGGTTAGAAAATGAATGTTATAACTGTAAAGATGTAACTTAAATTTTTAAATAAGATTTGAAAAAAGATACAAAGGTGTTACACTCCAGTCTAGTAATTACAGGGGAAAATTTGTTTTATGAGAAAAGATAATATGAATTGTAAACAGAACAGACAAAATTATAAACACATTGATTAGAAATATTTTAAAAATTAGAAAAAGATATGTAATTGAATTAAGAAAGGAATGAGATAATTTAAAACAAGCCTATAGGAAGTAAAAAAAGGGAAAAGCTATCGAAAAAATTGTGAAAATAGTTATAAGATGTGGATTAAAATGTATAAAATAAATATGTATTGAGTTTATGTCTGTATGGAGAAGTGATAACCCGGGGCCACGCTGTTCTCAAAAAAAGATATTTTATTTGTATTTGTATGTTTTGTGAAAACTTAAATAAAACTTTTATTAAAAAAAAGAAAGAGGAGAAATCACAGAGGGAATTTATCAAGTCCAAATCACATATCACAACCTATTATCAAAGTTGTCATCTTCAGTTACCTGGGAGTAAGTTCCATTAAACTAGAAACCTTTAAGAGAGGACGAGTTCCAGCTAACGCCTTTCTCATTGCAATGAGAAGGATACCATCACTATACAAAGATTAACAAACTCTTGTGGAAGCCACTCCCTCTACAAATCAAAAGAATTAACTAGTGTAGGGTAAATACTGAGTAGAGTATGATTGTTTATAAAGTGAGTTTTGTGGATGCCCGAAAGTATATTTTATTCACAAAAGATCATTGTAAAGCAAAGCATTTTTAATCCATCATACTGGAGATTTATTTTGTGATCATTCCTATTTGAAAAAAAATCATAATATTACAAAAAACAAAACAAAACAATGAGACAGCTTGTTCTGCAATAATCAGAAAAGAAGTATGCTTCCAGTGATTCCTATTTGAATGTCATCCTTGTTCATACAAAATAAAAGCATAAACCAAAAGCTTAAAAACAGGAAACAGAATTGCAAGTAAATATTCTTTAACCAAATGGTCTCTGGGTATAGGTTTTGAGTCACTGAGCAAATAAATAGCTATAAAATGACCTGTGATAAAGTATTATTCAGAGTAATGTTGTTACATTCTGGGTTATATTAGTGACAGTTGCTAGAATTTTTATATTCTAGTCTGAGCACTTTTTAAAAATTGCATTCATTTTATAATTATAAATACATTTTAATGCACCCCTTGATTTCTTCGATCACTATTGTTTTTTGATCTCGCATGAGAGAATGCTAAAGTTATCACTGTATGGGGGTATAAGCAGATAGTGGTTTTTGTTCATCTGTAACTTATTTCCTGCATTCCCAACAAAGTGTTATCTTAAGATAGGGTAATTTTAATATATGCCAACATAAGTCAAGATCCAAAAGAATTAAACATGCAATCACAAGTAAAAGTAGCATCACAGTTTCCTTAGTTAAACAGATCACTTCTTAAACTGAATGTAAATTTGGATCTTTGACCATTTCCTCAGTAGTGCCTTGTAGCATCTACATAGCAGTGCAGCCACTAAATAAGACGTTGCCTCATTACTAATGGGAAAATTAATTTGTTTGGAAGTTTTCTTTTTTAGCAGCTTCAAAAAACTTCCTCCCTGTGCATACATAGATATTTCAGATAATCAAAATCTCACACGAAGTCATCAGTACAATGTGTACTGATCAAAACAGATTCTCTTTTACAATAATATTAAACTTGTGCATAGGAAATGAATTAATAACATAGCTTTTGAGCAAATCCAGAACTAGTAGGATGTGGCTGGCCATAGAAGAAATACACAAACACTATGTAAGAAGAGTTGCCATAAACTTGCTGTCCTATTATCCTTACCTGGAACTGATGGGAATTGGATAGCATCAAATTGAGGAAGAAAAGACTGTCTTGAAGTACTGGAGAGGAAATGATTATTCCCATGAAATTGCAATATTATTTTCCCAAAGAGGCAACTTTACAGATGCTGTTCTAGAAGCTTACTGCCAATTCTAACTCCCTTGAAAATTCATAAAAAGGGATCTAAATAGATTCAAGGCAAACATAAGAGGAATCTTGAATTCATTTTACTAGATAAATGTTTCAAAGACCATGGGACAAAAAGGATACCGATCAGCTGGATATACATGTTTTGCCACTTTAAATCTAAAACAGAAGCTTTTTTAAAAAAGAACTGTACAGTACAAGCAGTTATAAATTGATCAAGGCTGATGAACCACTATAGATTTAGAGTTGATTATAAGATGAATTCTGAAACCAAGATCAACAGTCTTAAGTGACTGATAACACCATATTGCTTTTATTCTTATTATTAATTTGCCACTTAGAAGAGTGTTCCTCTTCTTACTGCAAAAAAATGAATAGAAAACCAGCTACATAGGGAACATTATCTAAAGCAAAAAAATCCTTGTAGAAATGGCTATGGGAATAAGAGTACCTTCTAGAAAACGTATCAGTTCTAAAATAAATTGTTATGTATTTGTTGGCATTGTATTTTACTTCAAGGAATAGATAGAAACACTTGTAGTTTTTTCTGCTCCTGGTATAAAAATAATTTGAATAGTTCTGAGTACACTACTATAGGTTGCATCCAATGGGGTTATTGCAGCAGTAAATTGTTTTTCTTTTCTTCGATCTCCATATATCTTTCAAATATTTTCCAAAAGCTTGGGGAATTCTCTATCGGACATTTGTGAAGAATGCACAGCAAATTAAAAATTATTTACATTTCCTCTGTATGAGCAGTTGTATCCTTATGTGAAGTTGGTTGCAGAACTTACTGTTTTGACAAAAAGAAGATGCCATTTGTAGTTCCTATTTAGACAGTAAATGTGTGTGTGTGTATATATATATATATATATATATATATATATATATATATATATATATGTGTGTATGTATATATATATATATATATATATATTTACTGACATATACACATACACACACACACACACACACACACACATTCGGTTATATATATATATATATATATATATATATATATATATGAAGTCTCATCATCATCATCATACATATTCAGCTCTGTGCTTCACATATACAATGTGTGTGTGTGTGTGTGTACACATGATACATATAGCTGAAGACATGAAGCCTGAAGATATGAATGAGACTTATCAGCTTGTTTGCGATACTTTTCCACATGATATAGTTGTGCTGTTAAAGTTGTAGCAACATTTCGGCAGAATCTCATCTGCCATCATCAGGCTTCTGTATTGTGTTTGTCTGTGAGTCAGATTTTCACAGCCATTTCTGTTTTAATTTTGGTGCTAGCCTACTGCTGTGTTAGAATGGTTTTTTTCTTCATCCTGATTGGTTGGGAGTTTTGGTCGGTGTTTATTGGTCTTGGAGTTTGCTGTGTTCTGCTTGATTGGTGTTTCTAATATCTTCTGTCTGTTTTGTAGCATTATTTTTGTCTTGATTGGCTGGCAACATTGTGTTTCCTGTATTGGAGGCTTTTAGTGTGGCTTGGCTTCAAGTAAATGGACGGCTATCATTTATTAGGAAGCTAGGTTTCATCTGGGTGCCTGGTTGGGGTGTGTTTGAGCTGGAGGTATCGGGGGGTGGTCTGTTTTTGCCCAGGTGTTTGCTTGGCTTGTGGTGTGGAGATTTTTTTGTTTGTGAGTGCAGGCTTCCAGATAATTGACTGTCTGGTGGAGTCATCTCTTCTATCTAGACCTGAAAGCATGAATAGAAGAGATGACTCCACCTGACTGTCAATTATCTGGAAGCCTGCACTCACAAACAAAAAAATCTCCACACCACAAGCCAAGCAAACACCTGGCCACAAACAGACACACACCCCTGATATCTCCGGCTCAAACACACCCCAACCAGGCACCCAGATGAAACCTAGCTTCCTAATAAATGATAGCTGTCCGTTTACTCGAAGCCACGCCGCACTAAAAGCCTCCAATACACGAAACACAATGTGGCCAGCCAGTCAAGACAAAAAAACACTACAGAACAGACAGAAGATATTAGAGACACCAATCAAGCAGAACACAGCAAACTCCAAGACCAATAAACACAGACCAAGACTCCCAACCAATCAGGATGAAGAAAAAAACCATTCTAACACAGCAGTAGGCTAGCACCAAATTTAAAACAGAAATGGCTGTGAAAGCCTGACTCACAGACGAACACAATACAGAAGCCTGATGATGGCAGATGAGATTCTGCTGAAATGCGTTGCTAAAACAACTATATCATGTTTACAAACAAGCTGAATACCATACATATAGATGGGAAAATACCGATATATATATATAATCATATATCAATATATATATATATATATATATATATATATATATATATATATATATATATATATATATATATATATATTCCCCTTTATTTAAAAGACTAAGCCTAGGTAATATAATATGATACACACACACACACATGCACTAATATCACAGTCCTGCCAAACATTTACATTTAATTCTGCTGATATTACTGGAATTCAGCAGTCTGCTGTATCTTGTCTTCTTAATATGCTGCTGAACAGTGCCATTTGGAATAATATTGTTCAGCATCATATTCACTATAATCTGAATGCTTTTTATTTTCAGAAGCTTGTGAAAAAGCAGAGTCTGTTTTTAAAACTTTAATATATTACATTCTGAATGTCACATTTTGTGCATGCCTCAAGGCCACATCTGTCAATAGCAGCCCCGTTTTTAGTGGAACATTTAGCATGTATGTTATGACAATGGTCTATATGAAGAGCTCAGTAATAAAATACATAATATACAAGCTATTCAGGACCTAACTGAAATGATTTTTAAGCTATTGAGACTATCCAAATCCCCCATTCTTTAGAACACTTAGTATATACAAATCTGCATTTGAAAACCTGCAAATTTTTTAAAATGTAAATTATAAACACAAATAAAAATAAAATCATTTCTTAACATTGGTTAGTGTACTGTATTTCTTTTAAAATTCTGTACAGAGATATAATTTGTAGCAATGTCTATGAAATAATTTTGTAGGTATAGCTTAATATGGTATAAAAAGTAGAACAGAAAAAAACACAATAACAGAGTTTGAAGGAACCTTGTAGGTCTTCTAGTCCAACCCCTACTCATGATACGTATATCATTTGAGACAAAGAAGTATAAATAAATATCACATGATATTCAGAAACTATATAATTGCACTTCACTTATCTACAGTATAACATTATTCCAGATAAAAACAGTAAATGGTGAAAAGTGTCCAAATATTACAATTTGAATTTTGAAATATTACAATTTGAATTTGAATTCACAATTCAAAACTTGAATTGTGATTTTTATTTAGGTTCATTTATAATTAAATCCCGATAGCTTTAGAGCTAAGATATTAAAATATCCAAAAATATACACCGCAGCAATATAGGCACCCCTCTAATCTAGCCAGTTAAATGTAATATCTTTGGATATTTTCTCTCAGTGGTACTGTTGGGTAGATACAATGGTATTCTTATGTCTGCATATTTGCTCAGACTTTGAAACTGAGGCAAAAGTGCACATGCCTCTGAAATGTCCCATCTATCAATCACTTCTGAAAAGTAAACAATCTCCCATCTAACTGCAAACTATTCAGCCTGCTCTTATATGGAATTTGTGCACTACCTACTATACAACCAAGACTGGAAAATGTCTAGAACTGTAGCCAAACTGCATATCATCACTATGACAATTAAGAAGTTTTGGACCAGATTGTCTCACCAGGTGTATCTAATGCAGGCATAAATAGTATTTTATTGGATGCCATGTAATGTAGTTTCAATTCCTGTGGGTCTGGCACTGTATATTTTACAGTGTATTTTAATTTAAAAAAAATAGTATCTGAACAGATTACTAAAACTTTTTCCAAAAGAAATAAATCATTGCCTGGATGCCAGAAGTCTAGGTCAGCCTTTCAAAACTGGGGAGAAAAAATCCTAGTCAATTTCTTTTGCTGAGAAAATAATGAGAGGCTTTCTCCACCCAATAAAAGGATAAGTAGATATCTTGCTATATGAAATGTTAGGCATACTACATGTACAAACATATGGAACATACATACATATGGTACATGCACACATACATACATACCTGCATTACTTAATATGACTTACTATCAAAAATAAAAATTTCTGTTGTAAATGTGATTTGTACAAGTCACTACATATTTATTGATTTTCATTTGTTAAGATCTCAACCGACTATGTATGTATGTATGTATGTATGTATGTATGTATGTATGTATATGTATATATATATATATTATAGAACTAGTAACGGATACATTAAGAATCTGTTCCAAGACTCCTCTGTGCATTATCTATTTCTTATGCAAAAATGTTAATCATAAGGCAGTAAGCAATATAGTCTGACTCTTTTCTGAAACGATGTTTTTACTCTGAGTGCACTGATTGTGCAGCATGTCCAACTATGCACCTCCCCTATAGCAAAACAGAGTTTTAAATCAAAGAAAGCATGCTTGTTTATATCAAATGGAAATTGCTTATTGTAAAAAAAAAAAAGCTCAAATGGCCTTCAGTTTTTTGAAATTACAGGTAAGAGGTGAGTCCCTTTATTTCAATGAAAGTCAAATTCACTCAGCTTAGCTAGAGATCATCTGATTTTCCTATGCATCCTGTTCTTCTGATTCAATACAGGGAGGACTTGATAAAAATTATACTGGGGATCTTAATTTTCTGGTTTGAGTGTTATCTTCCTTATTCTGTAGGACTATTATACAATGCTCTGACTGAGACAAAGAGGAATCCACAAATCTATAAACATCCTTCGATTAGGCACCTTTCTGAGACAGATAGTTCACAAACTGTAGAAATGTACTGTTTTTCCACATTTTTAGCACACTCAAAAAATTTGGCAACAATGGAATCTATTATACTTTATATAAAATGACATGATGGAGAGAATAGGGATTTGTTGACCAACCAGTTTGCTTTGAAATCAGAGTGACCCTTGCAATCATAATGTAATTGGTTGCTCCATTCAAAAATGTTGGAGGTTAGTGGCATAGGTGAGAGAAATCCTTTTTTTTTTCTTTTGTTCCATGACCAAGCTCTGTCTCTCGTTCTCACTGGTAACAACTTTTCAGAGCTGCATTACACAGACTTAGTTTAATGACAGTTTTATGTATTGAGATTATATCCTGACACAGCAATTCCTGTAATTCACTACCATGTGTTTCAGAAAAGGCTTTGTTAGATATAATAATTTTATTTCCATAAAAAAACCTCTGCCTATATATGTGTAAAATTAGTAGCTTAGTTAACGAATTACATCCATACGATTTTTATCACATTCCCTTTAGGATGCTTAGATAATATAAGTTACAGAAAAAATATAAGATAAGATAGAATAAGAGTAAGTCAACTGTTCCAACTTCTACAAAATCTAATATAATTTCACACATAAAATCCTATCTTGCATTAAAACCTGTCATCCTATTCTTGTCAAAAAACAAGAGAAACATCTTTATCATGCTAGCATCTTTACCATGCTACACTAAGGAAAAACTGAGTGTTCAATGTTTTCAAATTTCACACAATTAGTTTGAGACCCAAAATTGGACTATCATTGGACCTCATCTAGATTTCTAATACTTTGGAACAGATTTCTGAATTAAACTTGTTAGATTCTGCAGATTCCTAATACAAAATTCAGTTAAAGGTATGCTCACTGAATTACTAAGGAGAGTCTTATGATCAATTGCATGGTTATTAAAATCTATTATTATATGTCTTTTTTGAGAATGATAGGGCCTAGTTACATATTTAATATAAAATCAAATATATATAAATATACAGTACAACTAACTTTGGACAGAATTTTGTTTTCAAAAACTTGGTGTGAAGATATAATTAAACTACTTTTTGCTGCAACTCCTTTCCTTCAATCTACTTCCTAAATAGAGTGAATTTTACTGACTTCGGAAGGATGGAAGGCTGAGTCAACCTTGAACCTGTCAGAATTGAACCCCAGACTGTGGACAGAATTAGCCTGCAATACTGTATTCTAACCACTGCACCACCAGGGCTCATAATGAAATATAATGAAAAAGTAAGGAAATATTAAACCTAATTCTTACTTTTCTGATCAAAATTACTCTTCTGAAGCTGCTTTTTTAATGAAAGCCTTCAATTAGAATAATGTATATGTAAATAAATGATCATTTATAAAGACTCAATCAAGTAAACATTTAATTTTTATTCTATGTGTGTTGATCAGCAGTATTAATGCAGAATACTATCAAGCAAAGCATTAACCACAATTCTATAGCCATTCAGTATAACTGAAAAAAATAGTGGCTGCTATGGGCAAGAATCATTATACAGCTATCTATAAATTGGATATAAAAATATGCATTATAATACATAATTTATATATCTCGCTGCTGCTTGAATTTGTCTAATTGTCCATACAGTAATCCTTATGACTGATAGTGAAGTGGCCGAGTATAGCTTGAAAAATATGTACTGTATGTGTATAGTTTAAATCAGTATTTCTCATACAGGTGCCTTCTATGTAAGTTGGACCACATCTCCCTGAAACCCTTCCAAAAGCCAAATTGAGTAAAGCAGCTCTACAAATTACCCCTTTTTCTGATTAAAAACTATACACTTTGCAAAATAAAAGGCAGCACTATTGTAATTTTCAGCCAAATTATTATGTGGCACATTAGTAATAAATACATTTTCATTTGCTCTAAAACAATTTCCAACTTGCATTCCTGGGAAGAGTAATTTACATATCTGTTGTCTTCCTTTTCATATGCATTTTCTCTTTCGAGCTCATCTGCAATCTGTTTAATAATAGGTAAATATTTACACTGAATAATTCTAGCTTATAGTTACTAAATATGCAGCCCATGGTAACTAAAGCTAGATTGCTTGTGGCTTTCTTTAGGACCTCTACAAAAGCTAAGAGATTTTTAAGAAGGGAATTTTAAAGATAAAGAATCAACAAATGGAAATAATCAAATCAGATACGAAAAAAATGATTGAGAAAAATCATTTGAGGAATGAGGAATCGGTGGACATCAGCCTCTTGTTGAGATCTAGGAAACCTGGATCAGCAAGGCACAGGATCAGAAAGGTACATTGGGAGAGAAAGGGCTGTGGAGACACTTTAGTGGAGAATAGTCACTATGGAGAGGTCGAGACAGTAGGATGATGAAATGAAATCATTATTTTCTTAAAACACAAAAAGCTTAATACTGATCTTGACAATGAAATAAACACTAGATGTGCCCTTGTGGACAGAAGGTGAATGCAGAAGATGTGAAGGAAAATATTATTATCCAGCCCAATAGATTTAGAGAATAAAAAGACAAGCCTATGATAGTGGAAAGAATAAACTTTCCTCTCACTTTTGTTTCCCAAGACACAAGTTAAATATAATACTATGATCAGAACTTCTAAACTATACACAATGCTTAGCTTAAACATTCTGCTACCTCAAGTGAAACCACCACTGATGGTTACCTGTTGATAAAACTTTGCTGCATCACTCAAATATGAGTTCCTCTTTCCTATATACAACACCACCTAAAGGAAGTTGATTCAATGTGCTGACACATAATATTATATGAAATCAATGGAATGTATCATAACCAAGACTGCAGTCTTGATGTGCATTATAGCTTATTACATTAATGTTCAGCTCTTCAGTCAAAAAACTGGTAAGTAAACACATTGAGACCTCTTATTTTAGCTTTTAACATGAGTTAGGGATATGATTTATTCGAAGTGATGACTGAGTAAGAATTTGAATCTTCATTTCTCCATCCAAATTTATCATACTCATCTACATATTTACAACTCCTATCAAAGTTAATATGCTGTTTCTATTACATAATTTGCATATATGCTAAAAACTGATTTTATTTCAATCAATTACTCTGAAAAGCCTATTAATGCGAAGGTGTTGTAAGGAAACAATGCTTGGTCCATTATATTACGCAAACCTTTTCTTTCCTCTTTAGTTGCAATAAACTTTTACTATGCTCCATCACAGAAATTTCTGAATGTTGCAATGAAACTAAAGTATATACTAGCTATTTGCATTTAGAGTATCTCTACAACATTCTCATACTATGTTCATTATTCATGTTTTCTTGTAGAAACAAAGCTCTAAAGTACATCTTTGTATAGCATAGTAGACAATTGTCATCTATTTCTGAAAAATAAAGGAGGTATTATTCTGGTGTTAAATATAATAATACCCTAGAGATGTACAACATAAGCTTATGCATCTTAAATAGCCATTTTCATTTCTGAGTCTAAAGTGTATCCTTTAAAACTATGTTTGTATTTCTATTATTCCCTAGGTGGTACCTGGGCAGGAATACTGCCACATTGGGTATATGTATTTGCTATTTTTCTATATCACTACACAAATTAGCCCTGAAGGATTCTCTAAAATGACAGGATTTTATGTGAAAAATTAATTCAATGTGTATTTTTATTTTTAAAAAAACTGTGATTCATGAAGAATTAGAGATCAGAATGAGCAATCCATCCCACCTTTCTTTATACACTAGCATTGTATGAAAATTAATCTGTTGGATTTTCTTACCATTTTAGATATTTATGATACAAAGTAGAACAGAAATTATGATACAAGGTAGAACAGAAACTTCGCTATTAGGAAAGTTGGTTTTCTTGCGTCTTATTTTCTATAGCTTGCGTCTATTTTCTATTGTTGAACTTATTTTATTCCATCTTACACATATTCAAATGATACTTCCCCTCATTTAAAAGTAATGTTGTTTCAAAAGAAAGTATTAGGATCACCTGCCATTAATGGTAGATACACATTGAGCTAATACACGCTATGAGCTAATACATGCTATGAGCTAATCAAGAGTTAACATATTTGTTCTGTTTGCTTATTAGTAAAGCAAGGACATATGAATAAAAGACTACAAAACAAAATGCTAGTCACCCATGGGATATTGTTTTAATATTGTTCCATTTTAGAAAAAGCACAAAAGAATTCTTCTAATTCATATTATTTATGTCCTAGTCAATGTACTGTAGATCTTCATCTGATTTTTAAAAAGAAAAAAAAATCAGAATTACTATTCCATCATAGCCACTAAAAATATCCCAAAACTTTTTTCTTTGTAATAACTTATTCTGTTGTTCCCAGAAATAATGTTTATAGGTTCAGAATATTATCTACCTCCTAAAACACATATCTGGTAGTAACTACTATTAATTTCAGAAGATTATAATACTAAGTATCCTAGATCATAGCCAGATACCACACAGATTCAGGTACACACAGTACCATATAATTAAATCTTTGTTCTTGTTTTGTTTATCTTGTTTCCCCTTATAAACACCTACATGATTAGTATTTTATTTACCTCTATAGAGGTGTTGTTACACACCTCCCAAATGTTCCCATATTCCCACATCTAAGTCCACCTTTCTACACACTAAATTAGTGTTTACTTTGGAAGAGGCCTGATTTGCTGCAAACTTTATTACTAGACATTAAATCTTTAGATGATTAAATCAGTCTATTTAGGTTTATTCCGCAAATGATATTTCTACATATATTGACATTGCTGAACTTTATATTTCTGTTTTGAATGACATGATCCATATTAATATGTATGCATGTATGTGTGTGTGTGTGTGTGTGTGTGTGTATGTATGTATATGTATTTGTATATCAAAAATATGGATCATACCTTTAAAAGTATAAATATTATATATTTATAATACTGTATATACACTGTATATTTAGAATTATATTATATTACATTATATTAATATCTAACATATTTGTAGATATACAGTGTGTGTGTGTGTGTGTGTGTGTGTGTGCGTGTGTGTATACACATTAGTGTTTGGGAATTAAGATATTCTCAAAATCATGTAACGCTATGTTTTGTCTAAGGAATAAATGATGTTATGAGACATATATATGTAGGGCATGTCAAATTTTTCAAGCTTCAATTTCCAAACATTAGGGTTGCTCAAAAATTGTGACATGCCTTGGGAATTGTAAATATATTTTGATTACTTTAATATAATTTAGATGTGCTTGGTAAGTAACTATATAAATATCATAACTTTTTAATATTTTGTTTGGTTCATTTACATACATACATATGTTTTATCTAGATTAAAAAGTTATAGTACTTGAAGATAATTTTTCATAAAATGTATTTGATCATAGTACTCTTTTGATCTTTTGCATTTAATAAGGAAATGATATGTATGAGAACAATATCCTAAAAATGTTAATGCAAAATTTCTATATATTTACTATCTAAATATTATTTTGTCATTTACTGTTCTTCTAAAATAACTCTTTTTCTAGAATGTTACAGGCTCTAAATTAAACCTGCTACATTATTCAATAAGGAAATATACTTGAACCCTACTATAATAATTCCATATGCTTACAAATTCTTAATGCTGTTTTAATTACAAATATTGAAATATGAAGATTTCATTAGATATATATTATACATTATTAATGTTTTATTGGTCCAAAAACTAAATATTCCTTCAGATTTTTATTTTATTGTTGTTGTATACATAGCACCCTAATGAAAATAAATTGTGTTCTTTTTATAAGAACTCCATCTATGTATATTTACTATATAAGAAACCTTTAATCTTAGATAAGCATGGACCAGTATCAATATTTTGCAGACTACTATTTGTTAACAATAATTTCCCTTTTTTGCTGTAATGGCATTCCTGTAGATTACATTCATTATAAAATTACATTCATGTGTAATTACAATCCTTTTTGACACAGCCAACATAACCAAATATCTGACAGCTGTTTCATTTACTGACCCCTTATTCTGCAATATGTATTTTATACAAGAACTTAATATCTTGCAAGTTATAATTTCTCAGACTATAGTTGAGAAGAAAATTAAGCAGAATTCGCAATTTCAAAGGGAGACAAATATGAAAGTCTACCTTTCACAAATTATTGTTATGTTGTTATTAGATTAATTTACACTTCACAGCTGCATCTCCCAATGTTTACAATAAGATATTCATATATTTCCTCAATCAGTGTTTGCAAGATATCACTTGTCATTAAATATAATTGTACATCCAAAATCTTACAATAATGACCTTTAATTAAACTGGTGACCATTACAGAGTTTCTGTTGCCCTTTGTGGGTCTTAATTATTAGGTGTGTCCAGCCTTTTGCTCCACATTGAAGGTTAAATTAAATAATTGAATTGTATTACCACTGGAAATATCACATATTTGTATGTTTTCATCAGTTACTTCAATGTTGAGATTTTAAAAGAATACACACACACACTCACACACACACACACATGCAATGGTACACTACTAGGCAAGGCTACATGAAAAAATGTCGTTTTTATGGGAATAATCATTAAGCATGATGCATGTAAATGAGCTGGATTTTTATGCATGGCTGGCAAAAGTGCTAATTAAATAGTTGGTATTCAAGGCTAGGCTCGTTCATTGTTTAGTGACATACAAATCCAGCGATGTGTGCCAGCAGACATTTTAAGTTGAATGTTTTCTGTTCTACAGGCTTTGTCATGAAATGGTGGCACCATGATGAGAATCCTAGTGTAAGCAAAACACTGAAATATGCTTTAATAATGTTTTAGCCATGTAGCAACACTAGTCTAGTTCCATAATGAATTTTTAATTTCTTCATATGAGGATGTTCCGAGTTATTGCTGATGCATATTAAATCATATACATGAGTCATTTTCTCACTAAATTTGCATAAAATGCCTACATGCTAATGCACCAAATGGAATTGACTATATATGGTACAGTAAATATGTCCTTGCAGGCATGTTGCAATCAATCTCCAGTATTTCATTAGCTTAAACAGGGTGGGGTCAGAAAAAGAAGCAGAAGGAAAAGAACGGCTGTGTTTCATTCCTATAATATAATTGCACGATAGTATGGTGATTATATGCAAAGATTAGAGTTTGTGTGCCTTTTCTCTTGAAGAATGTAATGAATTGGATTTTCTGAAAGCTGCAATACTATTCATCGATGTCAGCAAAATTCTGCATTTTTGATACTGAATGTAAGATTAAAATGATATTATGCTTCAATATTTTACTTGTGTCTGTCCTGCTTATGTTTGGTCATTGGAATATAGATACTATGAGTCCAAATGTCTATCAGCTTTTTTGCCACATTCAAGTGCTATTTCAATAAGTGATTCTAATGAAAGAACTTCACATTATTTATTAATTATATCTACCTCAAATTTATTCATTATGTTCTATTCCATTTTATTTCAAGCAAATGAATGCTATGCATCTTTAACAATATTATTTTGCCACACAACCAGGTCACATTTAATAAAGATTATTCCACATGATAGCTTTCCATCTCTCCTTTTTAGCCAGCCAAAACATGTTTGTATCTTGTATGGGGGCCATAATTTAAAAATGAATATATGGTTTACTCTACAGTTATTTTAAATTAGTCCTGATAAATAATTAAACAATGCATAACATAATATTTTAATGCAGTGATTTTATAAATTTGAGTGGTATTTTAACTACCATTATAGTAATTTATTTATCACTATAAAAATCATAATCCCTGTTCAAAATCCAGTGGACTGTAGAGGTATCAGAAAGGCAGATATGGGTGTTGTAATGATTAAGCATTAGATTCACTTCACCATATAACAATACCATTTGTAAGGTGCTGGTACCTCTAATACCAATTAAACATGTCTAAATAATAAAATATCTGTCTTATTTTTTTTAGTATAGTGTTTCATTATATTGAAACAAACTGTTAGTATAAAACTGATACTCTTTCTTTGATACCAGATCTAAACTGTAATCAATGACCACAACACTTTGAAAATAATCTACAAACCAGTTACAGAAAATGTGTAAATATTCGTAAGAAAAGAAAAGTGGATTTAAGCCAGCTGAGATACTACTGAGCTAAAATTGTTTTGTTTTGTTTTTAAGAAAGCATGTTAGTTAAAGCCAAGGCTTATGAAAAACATTGGTATAATTAAAAATAAGTTAATTGATTCTCATTAGCAAAGTCATATTGTCAAATTTTGGAGTCAGTACTTATCTTTTTTTGTATCATATATATCATATAAAATGGTGTGTGTGTGTGTGTGTGTGTGTGTGTGTATCAGAGGCTTGTTGAGTTTATATATATGAAAAGCTTCATAATTATTTTCTGAATCACCCCGTTTAGTTTAAATTTTAAAATCTTTATAGATTATATAGTGACATGATTCAACCCAATATTGTAAACCAGTATTTAATTTTGCCAGTTGCATCATCTAGACTACAAAATGTTTAAGTTTTACTTGAATCATTCTCATACCTTCTCTATTTGTCTCCCACTTTTTAACATGTAGGGGGGAAAAAATTATTGAAATCCATTGGGTTTGTTTTTGACAACTATTTAAAAATCAAAGTATGCATCAGCATATTTGCCAGTTCAGCATTATAGAATTTATCTGAAGCTACCAAATTAATATTAATATTCCCTAATAAATCATTTCCAGTAGCATACATATTGTATTCCACAACCAGCTATAATAAATTAAGAGCAGTGGGTTTTTTTCACAGAATAATCTTGTTAAGTATAGCTTTAGATTCATTTCCGCATAAGCAAATAGTTTCTTAATGAGCGATCGAGGAATTTTTACTAGAAGCCATATAATAATTGCTACTGTCTATTTATTATAACTGATAATTTTACCATTTTTTTCAGTATATTCACATTTATTCATGATCATTACGAGGCTAAAGTTATTTGTGCAGATATATAATCTTTCAAAGCAGAATCATCTCCAAGAAATTAAAGGAAGGTGATTGTCTTATAGATTCGCCATATGACTAATATTCTAAAAATAAAAATATTGTTGTATAAACCAGACTTTGGTTTCTTGGTGTTAGTACAGTGCAGAATAAGCATTAGAGCATGTCATTTTTAATTTAATTTCTATAAGTAGGCCATTAGAAAACAATATAAATTTATAATGTAACAATGGATTTAAAAACTTAATATTTTTAAATTTTTCTAAAATACTTCCTTACCATTCTCTAAATACTTTATCTTTACTTATCATTTATTAGGACATGGTCTCTTCAGGACATATTTGTCTTCTATTATAAATATTCTAATAAAGTACAGCAGAATTTGCTTCAAAGCAAAATGGTTTACTAATACACATAATAGAAAAATATTTTTATATTGGGTTTACACTTAAAAAGAATTCACTAATTTCTTTCCCTCTGTCTTACACTGTATTTAAACATGAGCCTTTGCCTGCATGAAATGAAGACATAATATTATACATTACATTAATCTTCCTATATTGCCTAATGAAAAATGATCACTTGGGATTCAATCTGCAACCATCCAGATCCATTGGAATTTTTCTACTGATCTGGACTACATTTTAACAATCTGAAACATTGTGGAAGCAAATTACAGTGTAATCTTTCTTCTAATAGATCTAAATTGATGTGCTAAGCAAGATATTGGTGCATTTATATTATTTTTTAAGGGAACTTAATTTACCTGCCTCCAGTTTATAGATCAACCAGGGTCACAGTGTGCCAAACAAGTGTTCTAATACAAAACTATTGAACAGATAAAAAATGAGTGCATTTTCAAATTGTAAAATGAAGAAAGAAAAAAAGCAGACATTTGATATGCTCACAATTTTTTTATTATGCTCTCATTTGCTAAGAACAAAGGCCTCTTATTTTATAGACAGCCATAAATGCATATTTGCATGTATATATATTTGGATGTGTGTATACATAGCCATATACACATGTATAGATACCTTAGGCAGGATTAAAAATAATGTTGATATCTTAAAATGAATCACTATGAAATGAAGAAGAGAAAAGAGAAAAAGAGGGGGAATAGATAGAAAAAGAGTAGGAATTAGATGTGTCTTGGTTTCCTGCATTCTGAGTGAATGTCTACTATACCTAATGAAAAAAAATTTCTACTAACAATCAAAACCTGTTCAATGACTGAAATTAAAATTAGGAAGTATATAAAGCTAGAGACCAGAAAGTATACAATCTTTCTTTTTCTTTCTTTCTTTTTCTTTCTTTCTTTCTTTCTTTCTTTCTTTCTTTCTTTCTTTCTTTCTTTCTTTCTTTCTTTCTTTCTTTTTCTTTTTCTTTCTTTCTTTCTTTCTTTCTTTCTTTCTTTCTTTCTTTCTTTCTTCTTTTTCTTTCTTTCTTTCTTTCCTTTTTCTTTCTCACTTTACAAAAGGAGTATTTTTTCAGCACAAAGCAGCTAGTGTATAGTATGCCTTTAAGAACCTGAGCATTTCAATGTTCTAAAACCTGGCCAACTAAATAAAGATGGTATCTGATTTTTTATCAGCTTACTACAAAGACTATTAAAGTAGTTTTCTAAAATATGTCTCATCCACTGCCTCTATAAAAGAACATTGCTTGGTTCCTGAGAATTAGTCATTACAAACAAAATGGTGTCAACAATGGTAGTCCAGTATTTATTTTGGCAAATTTATGGATGCATTTTTAATGTGAAAAAAAAATCATTTTAGATTATGATTTCCAAGTGAGCCTACTAAAATGAATGCTGCACAGATATTATTGTAAAAGTTATGCTCCGAATCTAGTTTTCTTCTTTAACCATAGGTCAAGGTCTTTTCTCCTTTTCAGTCCATTAACAAGGGAGAAATGCCAGACAGAGGTGGGTGGATTTAACTCCCAGTTGAAAAGTTAAGATGGTATCATTACTTGAGCACAGCATGGTTTCTCTGTAATCCTCTCTGAAACTTACAAGTTTAAATGTCCATGCATGATGTCATTAATGGGCTTTAAGAAATAACTTCAGCACCAATTTTGAAAGCTACCTCTGAAAAAGTCCTACTGTACATAGCAACACAGCTCTAGCTAACTTCAGACAGACAAAACTAATTATTTATTTATTTGATTGATTGATATGACTGCTCACCCAACATATGATACTGTTCAGCAAAGAAGTGTGATAAATAAACAATAACAATATCAATAAACAATAAAAAGCCCCCAAACATATCTGGTCTCTGGCAGCATATCTATCTGCATTCACAACTGCTCTTCACAAATGGACTCACTTTACTTCCTGGCCCAGTGCTCAGGAAGAAGCCAAGTTTTTAGAGGCTTATAGAAGGCCATCCAAATATCGGGATTAAGCTGTTCCATAGGGCAGGTGCAGTGACTTTGCAATGAGAAAAGAGGAACAATTGGTGCTTTCAGTGGACCAAATTGTGAATGTTTGTGTTTTCTGGTACATTCTTCAAGATTAGAAATGTGTATTTTAGATTTTTGAAAAAATCCCCAATAAGATTTCATTTCTATTTAGATTACATTATATTAATGTATGGAACTAAAATGAATGAGAGAAATTACCTTATGAAACTACAATTATGAAATTAAAATTCATTTCTATATCGTTCAAACCACATTTTAGAATGGGATCCTGAGGATTATGGAAGGAAGAGAAGGCAGAGTAATGAGTAAATATATAGAACTGTCATACATATCCTATATCTGCCAACTCTTGCCAAACAAAATCACATTAATCCCTATAAAAATCAATCAACAGTGCATCCACTTACTTTCTGCTTCAAGATTCCATACTGCACAGATTAATACTGAGAACCAATCTAATCCCACCAAAATAAAAACAACTAGATAAAAGATATATATGGGCGAGCATCCTGCCCTTTTCTCCCTACCATGCACCAAAGAACATTATTCACAATTAGCTAATCATAAAAATCAATAATCACCCATCACTTTTCAGAAGAGTATGTATAAGAACAACTAAAAATTGTCTTTATGTTATTTTCATGAAAGTTGTCGTAGATTCAGTGATTGGGGTTTGTACAATAGTAGTGGTGGAAAGTGGTAGCAACTCAAGATGTAAAGCATACATTGCATGAATTGACTACATAAAGATAAAAAAGCCTGGCAACTTGAGGACAGGCCTAAAAAGCTGATGGAGATGAAGATAAGGAACTTGGACATAACAAGAATGAGGTTGCCTTGCCCTCACCAGGCAGAGGCCACGCCAGATGGAGAAGAGTGGGCAGGAAACCCTCTGAGCTCAGCCTGGAAACACCAGGAAATCTCCCAGGAAACACCAATCACTGTTCATGCCTGAGAGGCAACTGTTGCTTGTCATACAGCAGCCTGGTACTGCCCAGCATTTTGTCTGCTCGCTGTCATTGCTAAGCCAGCAATCACTGCTGCTACTGCTACTGCTGTAATAGCCTTAGAAGACTGACCCTAAAACTGACAGGGGTGAGTTGATTGAGGGCAACTTCTTCTGAATGAGTCTTTGCAGAGGGACACACATGCAAAGAAGCTCATGCTAACGAGATGGAAGAGTTTATTTTCCTTACTTTGAAACACAATGCAAAATAATAATCTTTTTTAAAAATAAAATAAAAATCCAGCACTGACACTTGTATCTTTTTCAACCTCGTGTTGCTCTTTCAATCCATTTTGGCAGAAACTTGCCTGCTCTTAGTAATATCATCTCTAAAGCAACAAGTGCAAGAATTCAGCAGGCCAGCTGCCTGGCCTGCCTGCTGCCTTCCTGTTCTAAATGATCTTCAGCATCTTTCATCAAAGGGCTGCACTAAGATCACATTGCACTGTGCTAGTGAACAACCAGCATGGAGTCAGGCTCAGCAGCAATAACAGCAACATGGCAATGTTCCTGCCCAACCAATCCCTCCTGGTGGCTACCCAGGAGAGCTGAAATCCATACATTTGCAAAGTTTTTGTTCCCAACCTAATGGCTCTTTCTTGTCAATTCTGCAAAGGACCTGAAATGAATCAAATGTTGGGGTTCATCTTTGGATAAATCCTTTCTTGGTTTAATGTGTTGGGAAAGAAGGGGGAAAGGAAAATTTACAACTGAACCACAAAGCTACTTCATTGAAGGACTTCATTATAAACATCTGAGATTCCAGGAAAGCAGTGACAGTAAGGTAGAAACCTCATCTCTTTTTACCTAAGGAAATCAGATTAAGTGGATGGAATTTACTTCTGTGTAAACATTATAGGACAATGTTGCACATTTATTTCAGTGAACTTAACAATAAACCTATTAATGCCTTCAATTGAAATGTTCAATCTTGGTCGAATGTGTTGAGAGTACTTTTAACAGGTTCTTCAAAAATGTCCTGAAAAATTATACCTGATAATAATTCAAATTGATATAGGAAGCATCATAAACAATACCTAGGGATTATATAAATGAAGGTAATGAAATGTACATCATGTCAAAATTTTTAAATAACAATAGGCTGGAAACACTGGCTGTAGTATTCTCAATTTATTTGGCAGCCACTTAGTCCACATCTAGATTTGTTCAGATTAATGTAAGGTTTTATCTTTAAAAAATCAGCTTGCATAATCCAAGTTGGCAATGAAATGCCTTTCCCCCCCTTAATGTTACTACCTGTTTGCTGTCTGCTTTTTAATCTCCATCCATCATGCTATCACAATTTATTAAGAATTTCATGCCATACAAAAAAAAATGAAGTAGTTCCAACAATTCATTAACAAAGGAACACTTATTAACAAATGCAGTAAAATTAAAAGAAGTAATGAAGTGCTTGATTGGAAGAAGCCACAATGCATAGACACAAAGATCCTTTTAGTAATTGTAAAGATTCATATCTCTATCACATTTTCTGCCCAATCCTATATTCTGTTTTTGAAAATGGGGGAGAGGTCTATTGGTTTGAGAGAAGAAACAAGACTTATTTGGTTGTGTGTTCATCAAAGCCCCTTACAATAACCAAACACCTCCATTATTACCCAGATTTGTTTATTTATTATGAACAAAGTAATATTTTATGCCCACAGCTAAAACAGTTTACTCCAGTATCTTAAGTGAACTCTTAATGATTTGAAGATTATAATCTGTATTCTGGAAATTCAATAATTAGTTTTTAGGATGTATGCTTATTATTGTCACTGCAGTGATGATGAAAATGTATTCTTTAAATTAACAAAACAATTCAAATTTTAACAAGCCATTTTGACTTATCTCATAATACCTTACCCCCAGTATTACCCAATACATTTCTGTTCATTAGGTACTTAGATTTATATTGTTCACGTTGCCAAGATATTCAAGAAAAGTGCTTGTGATCATTGACCTGTATTTTCATTTTAAGATAGGGATGAAATGACACTAACAAAATAATGGGCAGAGTAAATATGAATATAATACAGACCTTCCAGTATCACAAGGTGCCTAGGTGTTTTTTTTTTAAGTATTTCACATATTACAGAGATCTGTTAAGCCTTTTCAATAAATCTCCCTCAGACTAGGTTGTTTGTAAGCTCAAATTTGTAAGCTCAAATATCCAAAAAGAAGAAACAAATGCAACCAACTGAAGATCTAATTATACCAGAATTGTATCAGAATTACAAGAAGTTCTTCCTGGAATACCAATTGCTGGAGATACATTTATGGAGTAAACTGTTTACACTGTTTGTTTATTTTTTGGATTATATGAAAAACAGTTTTACAACCTGAACCTCTCTACAAAGGATTAGTCTAGCTCTATCAAACTGGGGGATGGGAGTTTGCTTGTCTGAAATAACTTTTAAATGAACACTTTTTAGTGGTCTTTTTTGTTATGTGGTGCATTGTACAGCCTAGCAATGATATTAGTTCTAGTGTGGGAAAATATTATAATTGAGATCTGGTAAGTTATTTGCAGACTTCAAGTTTTTCTTTACACTGTTCTGACATTTAGCATAGCCCCAGTGAGGAAAACAATACTGCCATTCATGGCTCTAGACGTAGGTTTCAATCGACTTAAGCGGGCACAATGAAACTTGGTCATTCACTGGTTACCCATATTGTGTTCTCAAATTTTCTCTCAGCAAAAGTATAATGACTCAGTATTGTATGGCCACATAGACAAGGGCTCAGAACAAGAGACACTAGTTTTGTCTGACGGTGTGAGAAAGTCGTGAAGGGATCTTTTCTTCCAGATGGTGTTAAATTCAGCTGCCTTTTTAACATTGGCCTTGCACAGCAATCTGCTGCTCCCTTTTGAAAAGGAATAAGGCTTGGTTCCCACTAGTTAACATGCATACTCACGCAACCCTGCAACTTCACTCCCACTGTTTTACAATGCAATGGTATGCTAAATAAATTTGATCTGGGCTCTTCCAGTGTTAAAGCTAGCCTTCAAAGGACTACTCAGATTATACTTCTTTAGATTTAAATTTTATTTTTCAGGCTACTTTGAATTCAAAAGAAAGATCCTGTTGCTAACAGTATTATTTAGAGAAACATACCATACAATATGAACTTAATGAACTTCCCTTAGAATTGGTAGAAGTTGGAATATGTAAAATGCAAATTAAAATTATCTTAATTTGTACAACTTTTGTGGAAGAGAAATAATAAATAATAAAAAATAACATTAAAATGTATTTTATTGATTGATACTCATGTAACATTAGCATGGTACAAAACAATTCTGATGTGACAATGGCTAACACAGAATTATTATCTCATAAAGAAAAAAATTAGGTGTGTTTTTCTTAACAAATTTACAAGAAAGTCAATGATGTAAGTAAAAAAAATATTTAGCAAAGTAAAAATAATTTTGCTCCATTTCATGTTTTTGGCTAAATAAAAGACTCCCCTTCATAATATCTTATTGCCTTAATTAAGCTTCTTAGCAAAAGAAAACCATGCACTTTGTAATGTAAATGTTAATTGTAGTAGACAATAGCTCTAGGTACACAGCACTCCTGGACATGCAATAAAGAAAAAGCAGAAAGGCACTTAACAATGAAAGGTTGGTTGCACAAACAGAACTTCTCAAGTAAACAAACAAGAAACCATTCACTGGTCTCTGCAGTCATAAACTCTGGCACGTGCACAGCTACCATGCTTCTCAGGGCCTTTTATAAACAGAGTACCTGCACAGTTCTCACTTTAAAACTCTGTACAAAGAATCACTATCTAAACTCCTTAAAATGTAACTGCGGTAAAGGTATTGCTCTCTGAAGGTCTGCTATAAAAATGATATTTTATGCCATTTGATATAAAACGAAAAGACCAAGTGCATCTCATTAATGCATTTTTCCTCATCTCTCTCTGACACACACACACACACACACACACACACACAAGTAAGATTAGACATGTGTATGTTGTATAATTTCAATTTTGCCTTTTGTTTGGAGGGAGATTAAACCAAAATTGGGTTAAGATGTCAGTTGAGTGTATATTTGCTTGGCAGCAAGGATTCTTCAATGCATATGACTTCTGAGTAAGCTTATCAAGTAAAAAAAGTTCCTTTGAGCTGAGTTCAACCTCTAATGGCTTAGTAGACCAAGATTTTAGCCTACAATAAGATGGTTCTGAGGAGTCTGCATTTTCATTGGGATAGAAGAGGCATTTAGAGTTAACTGCTCACTGTGAAATGAAACTTATTTAAAGCTTACATTTATTTACCATTCCAAAAATTTCAGCAAAGTACAATAGCAGGTTCTAGAATGAAGGGGTGTGTGTGTTGTTGAACATTTGCTAGGCCAAAACCTGTGTTGTGCATTTAACCAGAAAAGTAACTTTGCTTTTTATCAGTTCTTTGTTTTCTCTTTCCTGAGCTATAGAAAATGTCTACACAAGAAGCAAAGCTATATTTTATTAGGAGAAGCTGAAGGGAGTAATGATAGAGCTAACAGCAACAATCTGCAGTTCCAAACAGTTGGGGTCCCCCTCTTGGGTGCCTGCAGATGGCTGTGGGTGGGAAATGCCTCTACTTTCTTAACGGATGGAGATGAGTCTGTGGTGCACTTGATGTTTTTTTCATAGAGAGCCCCCAGCAGGGCTGTCTATCATAGGCTGCCAGGCCATAGCATGGCCACTTGCCCCTGAGCGTGGGAATAGGAGCATCCAGCCGTTCACATCTCAGGCATTCCGTTTAACGGAATCAATTAGGCAAGACCAGACCCTCGGATTTCACCTCCCCTTTCCTTTTATTCCGGGTTTTTTTTTTTTTTTTTTTGGTCAGGTCTATATACGTCCTAATTATTTCAGTTAGGGATGTCAAAGCAGTTTCCTGGATAGATCTGGCCATCCTTAAACAAGAAGAGAGGAGGCGCACACACGTGGGTTTGGGAGTTAATGTCACTTTCATTTCCAATGCTACCCGCAGAATAAGACACAGACTACTTTTTAACATTTTGACAAGGGGGGAGGCAATCGCGTCTCCATCACGTCTTTCTGCTTCAGTAGCTTCCTCAAGGAAACCCTCTAGGAACAGAGAAGCATCTGTGCTTGCATTTTGAATAGGAGACTGATTTCCTTTTTTCCCCCCGTTTTTTTTTTTTTTAAATCAACCACAAGCTTCCTCCAAGCCTCCTGTAACACAGACACACAGAAACACACATCCCCAATTTTGTGGTACTCCTCCAAATCCTCAATAAATATTTAATGTCACCTAAATCATATACCAAAAAAAGAAAAAGAAAAAAAAGAATATGTGCTTCCCCATTGAAATAGCAATACTTTGAGCAACACTCCAAAACTGTTAAGCAGATCTCACAGAGAAGAGAAACACAGACACACATCCATTCAAAAATTGTTAAAATTATCTCAGATTCACAGTAGGCCACAGCTGTACATTGCAAAACATCCCTGACATTTTAAAAGTGCACGAAAGGTTTCAGATCCATACAAACGCCTAGAAGCAAGTCTCATTGACCTCATGGAACTTACTTCTGAGCATTCAGGTATAGGATTAAGCAGGAAAGAATCAAATTGCACTTTTAAACAGGACCATCTTTCATCAGCCCTCCCCACCCCTTCTCCACAGAACAGCAAAAACAAAACAAAACAAAAAAGCAAAACGTGGACATGCATTTGTTTTACCATGAGTACAACATCCTCTTTGCAGCGTATGGTTTATTCTTCACCATCTTGTGCCCTGGTATCTCCTACAGATATGTCTCTATCGATACACATGTACATATGTCTTTGACACAGGCATGTCATTGAATTCTTTTTCTCCCTCTCTCTTGCCTTGATCTGCAAAAATGTGCCATTCAGTTAGCATCCTTGTTAGAGTTGGGTTTTTATTGTCCCTTGAGGGGGCCTTTCTTGCTTCTTGAGCAGCATGAAGATCATGAAGGAGTTTTTACTTTCGGTTATCTAGCTTTATGAAGACCAACACACTCATACAGCTAGATAACCAAAGATAACAACTCACTTCCCTCATAGGGTTTGCAATGCTTTCAGCCCCTCCTCACTAGAATCCAGACTGTTTCCACAAATAGATTTTTTCCAAGTCGACCTTGCGCCTCAAAATGCTCCTCTTTTTAAAGCCACCATGACCTGCTACAGTCTGTGGGAGCTATGAGTGCTCCTAAGGCGCATCCAGATGTTATTGCCTTCAAAGTTTTACTCCAAACTTTCTTTTTCTCCTTTCCCTTCTGTCTTTCTCTCTCTCTCTCTCTCTGTGCACGCTCTCTCTTTTTCTTTCCTTTCAATCCAGTAATTTCCCGTAGCAATGGACCAAGTGTTCATCTGTTAATATCAGAAAATAAAACCAGCTATTAAGGTGCATCAAGCTGTTAAGAGTGTGAAGCATCCATCCCTCCACAGGCCTCTATTTGCATTGTAAATGGCTTCATTCTCAGGAAAGGGTCTTTAACCTCTTATAAAGATGTAAAGCCATCAGCGATATTTCCAGCGCAGAAAAAGGAAGAAAATGGGGAGGAGAAAGGAATCCCATTTCATCAGGATTGGCAAGATGATGGTGCTGGTGCGATGCGGGTGGTGCGAGGATTCAGCTCTGCTTTTTCTTTCTTTCTTTCTTTCTTTCTTTCTTTCTTTCTTTCTTTCTTTCTTTCTTTCTTTCTTTCTTTCTTTCTTGAGGGGGGGAACTATGCATCACAGCACCCTAAACATTCTTATTTTAACCAAATGGTGGCAGCAAATATCTTGCGGGTTTGGTTGGGGAGGGCTGGGGGGGAAGCAACCTGGCAGATCCACGGTTTCTCCGGATTCCCAGAGCTGGGCATGAGAAGCTGCAGTCTTGCTGGCTTGCCGCTGCTGCTGCCCCCCGTCTGAAAAAAGGAGAAAAGGGCTATCATTGGTGGGCTTGAAGTGCCCAAATGTGGACCAGCCCAGCAAGGTCAGAGGTCCTGGACAGCAGGGGACCAAGGTAATGATGATGTCACGAGAAATTTCAAGTACACCCCGGTTATTGATATGCAAGAGAGGTCAGCTCTCTGAGAGCCGTCCGCGCCAGCAATGAGAGCGGCGGCGGCGGCGGCAGCAGCCTTTGGACCCGTTTACCTCTCCTCCCCAGCCGGCGCTGCACCGTCTTCTCTAGCGCTACTGGGAGAAGAGAGGTTGGAACAGACAGAGGTTTCTAAAGCCCGCGGCCTTTTACCTTCCTGGTTGCTAACGCTGATCGCTCTAAACGTCCAAAAGATTGGAAGGATTTTTCGCTCGCTCGCTCAGGATGCATACAAGCATGTCAGGCCGGAGGGGGGAGAGGGAGGGGGTACAGAGAAAAGAAGAGCCTTTTGCCTGCATTTCTCCCCTGACAGACTCTGCATGTGCCGTGCACGGAGAAGAGATGTGGGACTGAACGAGGCTGTCCTTGGGCCTGCATTTCAGGGATTGGGAATTGGCGCTGCATTACGCAGCGAGTCCGGTGTCACTGCACAAGAGCGCCCGCTCGCCCGCCTGCCTCTCTCGCGCTTTTTAAATGGCTTTACTTCTGACTCCCTTTCCGGGGCTGCGCTGCGAGCCGCCTCCGCGAGGATTGCGCCGTGGCGCGCGTGTGCAACGGAGCCAGTTCGGGTGGCAATTGGGCTGGCTGCAAGCAGCGGGCTTTCTCTTTGCTTGGCTTCAGCTATTCTGTCGCGCAAGCAACCCCCCCCCCCCCCGTTTTGCACCCGCTCCACACGGACGCGCCACTCTCGCCCTGCCTCTCCCCCTCCCACCTTAGAAATGCAACACAGGTAAACATGCGGCTGGAGGAGGGAGAAACTAGCCCTCCTTTGCCTCCTGGTTCGGTTCGTAGAGGTGGCTTTAAAAAGCGAGGAGCGGGAGAAAGGGCACTTGGGGTGGTTTCTCAAACTTCCCTACGTAGCTAAGAAGCGAACTAGGATGCTCTGGGTAGAACTGGAGGAAATAATTAATGTTCCATCCTCAGCCGTGGAAATGCCTTCCGTGTAGCTGGACTTGCAACGATCACCCCCTAATTTCGAAAAGGTTAAAAACGAAGCGGGCGGGGGGGGGAGGGAGGAGGCAGACATCATCCTATGAATTATTTAGCCACGTATTTGGGATACATTTTTTCCCTAGTGTAAAATGTAAACATTAAGATCTCCCTCGGCTGGATGGGAAACGAGGAATCTTAACATCAGGATATATTTAGTGTTCAAATTAATAAAAGCAGTCAAATGACTAGATCATGCCCCAGGTAATAAAAGACTGACAGTTTGACAATTCAGTAGGGCGATGCCTGCTTTCCCTCCTTCCTATAGGAATTGGACCTGCACTGTGGCTGCTGCCACCGCCATCATACCCTAACAATCTGAAATCTGAATTGTTTAGAGGATATTCTTCTTTGGTGCCCTATACTACCTGCATAGATTAGCTTTTTCCTCCTTCAAGCATACCTCTTTATCACAACGGGCTTTAGCCTCTCCCCTTAACATGTTCACATGATACTTATGGAATTGCCTGTATATACTGGCATTTCTCTGCCATGAGCTGCAAAGTAATCTCATTGAAGGCTGAAATATAGGGGTGTTTGTGGAAAGGGGATAAGCATTTCCAACATATACTGTTTAAGAAAGACAAATAAAAAGTCTAATTACTGTCTAAAGTTGGACATTGTAACGTACAGGGAAAAGCAAAGCAAAACAAAATTATGATAGAACAATGTCCCATATTAGTAGAAGAAAATGCTGTCTAAATGTTCTCAGTATTCCAAACAAGATGTTTTAAAATCAAATGGAGTCCAAACACTGCAGTTTTTATAAAGTGTCCTTCCTATCTTGATATTTATGCACAGTGAGACGTTTGTCACAGATAAACCTGGCTAATGGCATCACTCTCATGTTGTGTGAGAGCTGAAAGGCTTGTATTTTGCCATAGTACCATCTACAGCTCCATAAGTACTAGTTTTGACCAGCTGCTGGCCACCAATATATGGAAGAATATGGAAAGACACTGATCACATGGAGCAGTCTAATGAGCATTTCTGAAATGGCAGATAGCAAAGAACAAAGTCTTCTTCCTTCTCCACCCCCACCCCACCCTGTTATTTTGAAAAAGCAAAAGGCAGCAGTGTGTGTAAGTGATCAGGCAGGCATGTACTGTATTACACAGACCAGATTTGGAAAATGGTGGGGAGGCGAATGGGAATATATTCAGCTAACATGTGGTTCTCAGATCTTATGTTTATATGGGTGTAGCATACAAATTGGCATGTTGAAGTGTGAGTATATACAGAGCTAATTATATTTAAAATGATAATAGTTCAAGAGACATTTCTAGTTTTACTATTTGATTTTCTTTTCTGATCCACTACACTCAAGTGGAGCTGGGTGGGAACTATTCTGTTCCTATACCTACACTGTTTCCTGATTTTGTTGGCATTTGTATGAGAGCAACTCTCCTATCACTGGAGATCAAGACATTGCTTTTCTTCACCTATGTTGTTCTGCAAAGTATCTGATGTGCTCCTAGTCTTCATGATGTGAGAGCAGCAAACCTCGCAAGTATGAACTTGCTGATAAAGAAAAGTGTTTCCTGCTTCTTAGTTGGCAACAGATCTAAAATATCTTCACAAAGCCAATAGCATCTCCATTTTATTCAAATTTACAATGAAGTCAGTGTTTTAGTTTCAGTAAGATGGCCAAAGAGGACATAAGTGTAAGTAAAACTAAATACATGTGGTTTCTTTGATGTTGAATATTTATTTGTACGTGCATTTTACTTTTCTTTTTCAGCTATTAGACAGGATGCCTTTGACACCACTAATCTAGTTGCCAAACATTGATGAAATTGTTACTATTATCAGAAGTGCTGGGAAATTTTATGACTATCTATCTATCTATCTATCTATCTATCTATCTATCTATCTATCTATCATCTATCTATCTAACTTTAAATCTCACTGAAAATATTGACATGGTCATTTAAAACCTACCAGCATTTTTGGAAGAAACTGCATGCTAAGAATCATAGCAACATGTGCCTGTTCATCTCACCAATAAAATTATCTTAATAGCTTGGAGATTCAGATGTGATTGTTTAACTTGTTTTCTAATCTCTTTATAGGTGTCCAGAACATCTTGGCATAAAAGCAAAGCATCCCATCAAAGTTTCTTTGAGCAAACAAGCCCTCTTATAAGAAAGCTGTTCCGTCAGCCTCCTCCTTGGAGAACCAACATTCAGTGATCTGGACAAACTTCTTTGCAGGAATGGTGGAAAAACCTGTTTCTGCTGCTCTCAAGCTTCATTAATTGTTACAAGACTGATGGCCTTTTTCATCCCTTCCGTACTAAATCCCAAGTTCATATTGATTCTTTTATATGTACACTGCAGTCTAGCATTAAGAAGCCTGTCTATTTCTTTGTCAAAGCCACAGCATTACCTATATTTACATATCTCAAGTCTCACTGTAACTGCTTTAAAAATAATAAACAAAGAAAAAAAACACAATTCTACTATTTATGTGATTGCTGAGTTTGCTCTTTCTTCTCTAGTGGATCCCTGTTATTTCTTGATACATAATAACAAAGCCAGGCTGCATGTGTGGGGCTGAAAATTAATATATAACAGTTGCGACAAAAAGCCATTTGTAAAACATCTCTAAGAAGCAAATATTTTCCTCTTTCTGTTGCTGTGATTACAGGGAATATACATGGATTCTTCCAAGAATATTAAGCTTGCTATTTTAAAAAGAAATTACCTTTTTGTGTGATTGTCATTCCATTTGATTATCTCTGGAAGTCTGCCTCTAAAATTAGATTGAGAGAAAAAAGAGAAAGAAGGGAATGGTCATTACAAAAGAAAAACAACTTAAAAATACACTGAATAAAATGTAAATTTAAAGGAAAAATCTCAGCTTTTAAAAAAAAATCTATAACCAAGACCACCATAATAACAAAGACAGAGTTAGTACCAATCAATTGACTAAGTCTGTAAGAAGAAAGCACCAGGAATTGTTCTTGCACATCTTCAGTGGAAATTAATGAACTAGACAGGATTATTACCCTGATGTCCTAATTTGGTCCTATGCATTTTTACAGATTTTGGACAAAACAATTTCCCGCTAGAGTGTGCTTCATGGCTCTTGTCTGGTAAACAAAATAAAAACTAGCATTTAGTTAAGATATCCAATCTTTTGTACAGTAAAAGCCTTCCTGCATGTGTGCTGTTTTGTATTTTGGTACCTGAAGAGTCAAGTGTTTCATTTGGAACATAAAACAAATCTTCCACAGTAAAACTCTTCAACTGGGAGGTAAAGCTCAGAAACTGAGGATAGAGAGATCAAATGATTTAGATTATAAAAATTCTTGGATTCTGTGGAATGGTCATCTGGAAAGGCTAAGAAGGCACCTACATTTCCAGGTTGAAGGCAGGTCTTTCTTGAAAAAAAGGCTGGAGGCTCCACCTAGCCACCACTTTCAAAATATGCAAAATATGTTCACTCAGTTTTTTTAAGCTTATGAGAGATCCCACGCTTCTATTTTTTTTTATGGGAGCCTTTTTGATTTTAAAGAGACAGAGACATGTTCCAATTACCTTATGAGAAGATGTTGTGTTTGTGCTTATCATTTATATGCCCTTCAAAGCCTACCGTTCAGTTTTCTTCTTTTACTCATAGAACTGTATTATTAATAAATTAGACCTAAGCAATGGCAATTCTATTAAAAAAAAAACCCACATCTTTTTAACCTGACCATTTCCCTTTTGTCCATGAACACTGAAATTTCATTCCAGCCTTCTCTTTAAGTTTGAAAATGAATCCTATTGCATAAGTGCATACTGTATACAGATGTGGCTTCCTTGTGTAGCACAAAACCTGGCAGTGCTTATAATGAGCCTTCTTCAAGATAAGAAGAGACTTGACTGTCCAGAGAGAAATTGCAGAGACCACCTTTTGCTGCCTCAATATGAACCTCTTCGTAGCCTTCAATATATTTGGAAAATCTGAAATGCTGGTGGCCCGTTTAAACTGATCCCTTTAAGATTCAGGTTGATTTGGAACTCGTTCCCAGTGGAGCTGACTTAATTCAAGCAATTTTATCAGTTCATGTCAACTAAAAACAATTATATGAGTTTAATTACCTTATAAACTTATTATAAACCTTTCTGAGTTTACGGGTAGGAAAACGCATGCTGGCATTCCTGAGCCAACAACCTGAATTGGCAATCTCATTCAGGGCTAATAAAAGCAATGAGAAAATGATCAGTGCTTCAAAAGGAGGAGATGGACTGCTGAACCTTGAAGTTACATGTAAAAGCAAAGCTACAAACAATACCAGTGTAAACACATTGGCCAACATGTATACTAGATGAATGCACATTGTCATGCATCTGCTATTTTGTGAGTATCTGGATGGGTGTATTAAAGATCTGTCTGCATCCTATTCTGCACTGGTGGGATGCTCAGGTAAAACTGGTTTTCTTCTTAGGAATTCCATTGCATAGATTTTCCTCCATCTATACAACACTTTCAAAAAGTAGCTAAAAATTATGAGAACAACTTTGATAACAGCCTCTCCTCTTTGTAATATTTTTGCCATTAACTCAAAAATCAGAACCAAACTAGTCAAACAAGATCTTTAAGGTATTAGTATAAACTTCATTCCAGTCTTATAGAGCAAATCAATATGCACCATGGCTGATATTTCCATGGCCAACTATTGTCCCAGTTATTTGCTGTTCCTGCTCCCCAACTTTGAAGTCATTTTGTATGCAGCCCCTCATTCCAAGCAGCAGCCAGCAGGCTTCCACAGCACAAGTTCAAAACCACCCATCAATTACCAGTTCTCAAGTTAATTCATAAAGCTCACCACTTCTGTTAAGACTTCTTCCCACTTTCCAGTGGATGGAGTCAATGGGAAGGCTAACTCTCTCCCCCAATACATGACACACGGAGAGAGTTCACGGTCAGAGAAGCCACTTCTCATGAATCAGAGGAACATCTGTGGTACGAAGTTCTTACAAAGTGTTTTTCCCACTCGCCCTGCTCCCAGCTCTGCCCGGATAAAGACGGCTGATCCCGGCAAGTCGGCTGGAGTACTTACTTTTCCGGTTTCTTCTCTTTCCAAACAGAGCAGCGCAGGAGAAAGAGGGAGAGGTCAGAAAGGAGGAACGAAGAGCTTTGTTTTGTTTTCTTAAAAAGAAAAAAAGGGGGAGGGGGCAGTCTGGTTCCAGTGGATGTTGTGGAATCTTCGGCAGGCAAGAAAAACAAAGCAAAAAAGAATAGCCGAGCAGCCCAAACTTCCTGTTCATGCACACGACACAGTTTCAAAAGTCTTCCAAGAGGAGCACCTTCGGGTTCCTCCCCCTCCCCCCCTTATTTCTATTTGTCTCTGGCTGCTTTAATTCCATCGTCCAGCACTCGTGGGGTTGATTCTAAAAATGCTTCTTCCATCCAGCAGAAAATGAAGAGGGAATTTAAAACAGACACGTTTCGCCCCCTAATACGGCGCGCACAAAGCTCCAGAGTAGAAAGTGAAGCATTGTATGTGAAGCTCTCTGCAAGTTTTTTTTTTTTTTTTGGGGGAGAGGAGGGGGGTTGTCCGAGGTCTAGCCCAGCCCTCTCTGGTAAAGGAGGACGTGCTCTGAAATTCAACCAGTTCCCCAGCGGTTTTGTCGCTCGCGAACTGAAGCTCTATTG
Organism: Notechis scutatus; assembly: GCF_049901735.1. NCBI lineage: Eukaryota > Metazoa > Chordata > Lepidosauria > Squamata > Elapidae > Notechis > Notechis scutatus. The sequence continues at coordinate 229,042,733 of NC_142010.1, read as the reverse complement.
TTCGTCCATTGCCACGGTCTTTTTCAGTTCCTGCTATATGTTACGCGTTGCCAGAAATAATGAATTTGCATCAAGCCACCTCTCATTCCTCTTCTGACAGACGGAACAAATTAGAAATGTCTAGTCTAAACGGGACCAATGGCTACATTTCCCTATGGCAGTAGAAGAGAAAGATGCATTTTGCGTGAATTTCTCCCCTTTCCGTTCTTTTTCACTTTGCGTTTTTTTTATTTAAAATCAAAAGCCTTTTACGTTTGTTTCCTGCTTTTGCTTGATAAATTTCGCTCCTTCCCTCCCTAAATAAACAGGTTTATTTCTACTTTTTAAAAGACTGAGCTTTTATGATTAGTTCTTCCTGATAAATCGCTAATTTAACTTGACCAAGTTTCCAGTCCCGAAACTTGGACGGATTTAATTGCTCCTATTTCTTCTCTTTCTACGACAGTGGGATATGTTCAATCCTTTTCGAAACGTGTAAAGTAAATAGCACTTATGTTTCTTGCTCTGACGGTATGAGAGCCACCTGTCCTACTCACACAGAGGGTGGAAAGAGATTGAGCAACAGAGGAAGAAAGTGAAAGAAAGTCAGCCAGGCAAGTGGCTTACTCGCGAACGCAAACATAAATGTGTGTAAAATCTGCTGTACTGATTTTGTGAGTTTGAATGTCGGAGTAAACGAGAGTGCAGGGGATGTTACGCGAAGGCAGAGAGTGATCCCTCGTGTATATTTGGTGCGCTAAAGATCTTGTGCCAACACGTTGGCCTGAAATGGAAGTGATAAAGGTTCGGGATCTGTAAAGAAAGCCAGATCGTTTGGCTTGTATTAGGTGGTTCTGTAGAGCTCTCTTTTAGAGCCCTCGGCGGTCAGTTGTAGGTGTATCCTGAGAAGTCCATTGCTGTGGGTTGGAGCTAATGTGCCTGCCGGAAAGGAGGAGGCTGGCTGGGAGGAGCCTTGTTAAAAAATATTCGCATGCAAAGATGGTGGGTGGAGGTGGGGAGGGAGAGGTAAGCTGATAATGAGAGACTGGGCGGGAGAGAGACGCCGCTTGGAACCACAGACCTCCCTGCACTGGCTGCCACTTTCCCGCCAAATTTAGCCAAGGAGACATTAGCACTCTGACCCCTGATAGTGGCTTCCACGGTTTCCTCTGGACATCTCCCCCTCTAGAACAGCATCCTGACGGCGAACTTTCTGCCCCAACCTAGGAAGGATGCGAGCACGGAAGAGATAGATAATATTATTTGGGAGTGGGGGCGGGAGAGAAAAAGCAGCCGAGCGAGAGAAAAACACCTGCACAGAAACAGGCGCAGAAACCGAGAAAGACTCTAAGGGCCGAGTTTTGTCTTCAGATTCAGGATTTATCCACATTATCTTTTAATTTTAAGGTTTTCTCAAGCTAATGCGTCAGATAAATAACTAGATTCTGAATTAAAGAAGCGATGGAAATGAGCTACAGTGTGTTTTGGGTTCTTTTGCGCCCAATTTACAGGCGACGCTGGTACATTTTGTACCGATGTCATGGATACATCAAAGGGATGGAAAGGGAGGCAGGTGACCCTGACCGGAGGGTGTCTCCAGCTTCTTTTGAAAGCAGAGCTGGATACACTCCAAGGCTCCTGAGTGAAAACTCACCAATCCTTCCAAGCATAGCCAGCTCTACAAATGTGTTGCGAGATGTGGGAGGGAGACCACTACCCCTATCGCGCCACACCCCGTTTCGTTAGCTCTGTTCCCTTTCAGCACAATCCTGGGCATCTTTATACGCAGTCTCTGACACCGAACCTAAAGACGACCGCAGCAACAAGCGACGGATACGCCGGTGGAGAGGCGAATGTTTGCGACTCTCAGTCCGCACCTCCCTGGTTCATCTCTTCCTTCCCTCACTTTCTCTTGTCCTGCCACCTGCATAGGACATCGCCGAAGGGCTGCTCTCCTCGTCCCCAGCCCCCTCGTCGCACATTCACGTGTAGTATTGGCATTTCGTTCAGGCTACCGAACACCGCCACCACGGCGGGTAGCAGGCGCGCGTTGGCCGGGCAAGCACCTACGCGGCCAGTCCGGCTCTGCAATGCCTTCCTTTTGGAGACAGAAGCCGCCGCCGCGTCCCACTTTCGGAGGGGAGGGAGACATGCAACAGTCCCTCTTCTCTCGCCCCCCTCCAAGTATTGTATTTGTAGTACGGTTGCCAAGTTATAAGAGAGTGGATGCAAATGTTTTATTAGAGGGAGCAGCACATTGCTTGTTCAGAGCTGCAGAGCAACACCAGGCAAATAGAGAATCTCGGATAGGTTGGTGTCTTCTCCAGACTCCTTTCTTGGTTCGAGTTTGTTCTTGGTTTTTTTTTTTTTTCCCTTACTCCAGGCGGTTTCGCCGACTGCCCTTGCCCCTCCAGTGCCAACAGCAGCGGCAGCCTCAGCTTCGAGCTCCAGCTCTGCCTCTCCTCCTTCCTCCCTCCCTCCCTCCTCTCTCTCTCTCTCTCCCTTTTTCTCTCTCCCGCTCGCTCGCTTCTCCGCTCTCATCCCAGCTTCACGTTCAAGGTTTAGCAGCGAGGTCACGTCCATTGACGTCAGCTTGAGTCTAACAGTACGTCCGGCTACATTTACATACATCAAGGAAATTAGGGCATTAAAAATATGCAAATCCTACTGCATGAAGAAGAGACTATAGATTCCCGGAGCGATCGCTTCCTTTCATGGAAGATTTTAATTAAAGGAACAATCTTTAAAAAAAAAAAAACGGGCGGGGGAAGAGGAAAAAAAAACAGAGCTCACCAAGCCGAGCCTTTCGTCCTAAAACAGCAACAACAACCTCCCAAAAATCAAAGCCAGCAAAAGCCCAAATGACCAAGATCTGCTAAGCGCCGAGAAGATTTCAGCCGATGGGCTCCTGCCGCTGAAGGAAAGCGGCCGGCCTGCAGCGCTGCGCGGAGAAGAACAGGTGACAAGCAGGCGGCTTCAGCCAAACGCCTCTCTCTCTCTCTATGCATAATCAACGCTGCGCCATTCTGCTTTCCTCCTTTGGCTGCTGCTGCTGCTGCTGCTCCGGTTGGCTCCTGCATGCATTATTTTTAATACTGATGCATATGTAAAGGTATATTTGCATTTTTAAAACATTTATTGGAAGTTAAGATTTTTAGATTTCCTTTCTTCCTTCATCTTTTTTTTAAAGCAAAACATTTTATTTTCATTTGTTTCATGTTGGCCTTTTTACTGTGGCGCTCTATAGATGCAGCTTGCTTTTGCTTCCTGCTTCTTCATTTTCTGCAGGGTTTTCAAAATATGTTTGGACATGGTTCCCTAACACAATGTGAAACCTCAGAATCCTTTGCTTCTCTTAAAATGAAAAGACTGGCATGAATTGGCTCTCTCTCTCTCTGTGTGTGTGTGTGTGTTGCTTTAGCTGATCAACTATAAGGGCAGCAACTGGAAATTCAAAGTTTGATTATAAATCTCATCATAGGCATGAAAATAAAAAGAGGGCGGAGCATCTGGAAGCTTGCATAATAGGAATTGTTTAAGACACTCTCTGTCTGTCTATACCACATTCTCCTTTGGCTTCAGAAGCCTTTCATTTGAAAATATTTTCTTTAAAGATGTGCCCACAATGAGGGAAGAGAGATTTCTATAAGGAAGACATTTTCAACTATGTTGTATGTTACCTTCTAACTGCGGTTATTATTAATGCATTTAATTTAAACTTGTCTGGCTTTATGCCAAGTACTACTACTTGTGTGACAATGCATCTGAGATCTTGTTTATAAAATCGGTGTTTAATAAGCAAGGGATGTATGAATATATATATATATATATATATATATATATATATATATATATATATATATATATATATATATATATATATTCCATCTAGACTGAAATATTATGTTTGACAAACATTATTTTGGAGGGATTGGTTTTTTTTTAAAGATAGTAATTTAAAGTCACCCAACGTTTCTTCCAATTTAACCATTACTTTGTTTCCCAAGTCGTCTTTCTAAAATAATGCAGGATTGACATTCAGGAGAAAAAAAAATGAACATACACTTAACATCACATACCTATTTAAGCCAAATAAGTGCAACACATGCATAGGTCATTAGGCACAGCACGAATTACTTACCTGCATATATGCATAAGGTCAAAGTTAACTCTCCTCAAAGCCAAGCCCATTTAGATTTGGAGAAAAGCCCGAGAGAGATTTTCGCTTTGTGTTATGCCTATATCCCAATCCATCCAATTTGAGCTTATGCTACATCCAGCCTTACCACCATCTCCAGTTTTACGTACCCTAAAGTGCTCATATGATATGTCACCCAATAAAAAGTGGTCAGATGGCTACACGTAAACCATAAAGAAAGGGGTGGGAGAACCACATTTTTGTCTTCCATTACATTAGTTCTTACCACACTATGTATAGAACAATACATTGGAGGAAATTGTGTGTGTGTGTGTGTGTGTACGTTGCATGAACCGGTGAACCGGGGAGTCCAGCATTTACTACGCACCAAGCTGGCCCTCTCCACGGAACACTGAGGGCCACCTCGTTGATTGAGACAATCCCAACCTTCTCTAGTGACTAATTAAACCACGTGAACCACCTTAGCTTGCCTATAGCTCTAGCCGTCCACAGACCTAAAGAGGATAGGTGCACACAACACTTAAGTGGGATAATGATATGTCTATTCAAGGAGCCAATATCAAAGGCATTTGTTTGGGCGTCTACTCCATCACCCCCCCCCCCCTCCTCACACCGCGGTTAGGTGTTGTGCAAGGATAACTGCCCTAGAGATGCTTTGCTTATTGCTAGGCGTAGCTCTCTCGCTCTCTCCCATCACTGTTCCTTTGCCCTGCATGTTCTGCTTACCCTGCAGACGGCAGCTCGGTGTAGCTCGGTGTATGTTGCCGCTGAGAACAAGATACGCAGGATCACCCGCTCTGTCCGCTCTGTCCTAGCTTAGCTGGCTCCTTAATTGAGAGCCCACTTCCCCCACAACAACACATTTCCACACATACAACACATACCTACACCGCCTTCTGTCCAGCTGAAATTACCATATAGAGGCCTTGTCCCTGTGAATCACATCACCTGCAGGCAGTGATTGAAGGAACTCAACAATCTGCACAAATCCCAACTCCTTCGCACGCACGCTGCTCTCGCTGTGAAGGCCACTTCTTTGGCCCTCCTGCATCCAGCAGCCCCTCCCTCATATTCACGTCTCCTCTTCGCCTCCCACCCCTCACTCAGCACCTCAAGTGCTTGTGCCAGAGGGAGATCAAGGGACAGCTGCCTCGTCTAAGCCATATGCCACTTAAATTGGACGGCCACGAACAATAAATATCAAGCCACCCATTATATCACATGGCAAATTGCTCACATCTAACTCTGTACCTCAGAGTAAAAACACACAACCAGGCAATAGGCATGTGTAATAGTCACCCAATGTTCACCCCTTTTGTAGTGGCTTTCTCCCTTCATTTCTTATGTCCAGGAACCACTTACTAGGAATTAGACTTTGGTCTAAAGAAATAGAAACTAAACTATTGAGCTTTCATAACAGATTATTCATAGGGTATCCAAAAGAAAACAAAACAAAGATTTTTATCTTTCAGAGTTCCCACCCTTTAAAATGATAATATTCTTAAAACCTATTTAGCATCACACAGGGCATAGGAGCACACTTTTCTATTAATTGTTTTGTATTAATATGCATTCCTTGTAAGATTTGTAGGATATGTTGCCTTAGTTTACAACAAAAAAGGAAGAGGAAATATATTCTTCTGGAAGCAACATTAAGATTGGAATGAGGGACCAGCAGCATTCTTGGTCTATATTGTTGCTTTTTCTTAAGAACAACTTCCACTAACATAAATTATATTCTCAATATAAGGATATTGTGCCAATCACCTTAACCCTACTTTGATATTAGCCTCACGCTTCCTACTTCTATTCATAAATAGGATTTTTTTTTTTTTTTTTTGCAAAAGGCACGATTAAAATACTTCATGAGATGCAAAACACTTTCTAGGAATTATCTTTTTAAAAAAAACATCCCAACCTCCTGTTAAATAATAATTGCCACATGACATCTCAAAGCAAAATATAAAAGGAAATGGGGAGACAATTTTCAAGGCTAAAGAAGTGATTCTAGATTTCCGATCCTTGACAATTTATCCCCGTTTCGGGGAAATTTGAGAGAGGAAATCATAGGTGTGAACAAAGGTATTTGTCAGAATTACGTTTCAGTGAATCAACAATATTGGGATTAATCAAAACATTTAAGGATAAAAGTAACATGTGTAAAGCAACCAATGCGATTATGATTTTAGCCTCAACACTAACACAAGAGGCGTCATCAGAGGCATCTGTGTCTCTTTGTGTATGTGTGTACAGCCTTCTATTGTTTCCTGGATTTCTGCTTTTTCCTTACCAATCACCTTGCATGCTAAAAAAAAAAAAAGACAAGCACAGCTGTATTTAGAGAGAGGCTGGGGCTCTGATGGTGGTTCTCCCCCAACTCCAATACGCTAGCCTTGTGTTTCTCCACATATCCATTGTTGGGCTCACTCATAGGAGAGAATGGCTTCCAGATAATCTTTTAAGCAATGGCACGACTTGTCCTTCCCTAGCAAGATGGTCTTAGTGCCAGAGGTGAGCTCACTAAAGGCAATTTGCTACCTTAGAGGTAAGGGACCATACAGTATTCCTGCTGCCACCTTGAATGGCTCTTGATTACCCTAATCTGGCCAGCAGGGGGACAGCGACACCTACTGGCTGTCCATATAAATTATCTAAGGATGAATGGGAAAGATAAATGCATATGATTGATCCAGGGAAACAAGTGATTAAATAGTTAATGTTGTTCTAGACTCTTAAATATATTATATTCAACCAGGGTGGGGGAAAGGAGCAAAATCAGTTTAGTATTTAACAACTTACCCACATGATTTCAGCTGATCTCAGTAATTAAAATCAGGAAACATAACCCTAACATGCAATAACACTCCAATTGATTGAGCTTCAGTTGTAATCTTGAAATACATCTTTTGTAAAAAACAAATAAACAAATAACCTAATATTTAGGCAAGCAAAGCAGAGTCAGACCACTGAATGTTAGAAGTTATCTTCCTTCTCTAACAACCCTGAAAGAAATGAGAAAGCCACCCCAAACCCTTCACTGTGGGGAATTCTCCTCCTATTGATGCTCAGAGGAGGAGCCGAGGCCTAAGGCTAGGAACAGATTCTCCAGTCTTGCCTTACAGTCTTGAATTTCTTAAATTCACGGTTTGTCCTGATAGAGGCAGAAGCTTTAGTGCTGCAACTCCCTCCACATCCCCACCCCAAAACCATGGAGAAAAAAGGGAAACTTTCCCCCCCCTTTGGTTTAGAAAGGTATTTTCCCTAGGGGTTTTGAATAATATTTCATGAGCCTGGGGAAGATAGCATTAATATGGAAAATGTCTCTAGCAGAGAAACTGTTCTTTGCTGGGCAAATTGAAAATTCTTTAATGGTTTGTTCTTTCCCCATCTCTGGAATAATTAGTCCACTCTTATTTGAAAGAGGCTTCTGTGATGTTAGTGACAAAAAGACCATCTAGATAATTGAATAGACAAAAGGTCCATAATACCTGGGACTTGCAGGAATATCTAGGATTGAAAAGTCTCTTTTATATATTTATTCTAATCACTAATTAAATGTTTGTGAAAAAGGTGAGAGGAGACATAGTGGCTTCAAGTAGAAGAATACATTTGTAACACAAATCCTTTTTTGTTTTATGTCCAATTTAGTTTTCTCTAGGAGAAAAATTAAATCTTCTTCTACTTGCAGTTAAGCATGTAGGTTGCAATCTTAAGACATGCATAACAGGAATTATATTTCATTGATATCAATTGGATTTACTGTGAGTAAACATACTATTTCCTATTTGTGTTTAAACATTTATTTCTCCACAGATTAACTTGTATATACCTTTAGAATTATATAAGTAAAGTATACTTGACAAAGAAAAAATGACTGTGAGCACTGGGGGGGTCATTTAATGACTTATCATACCTGTGCATGTAATCTCCTGCCATGCAGTCTTTTAAGGCAGATGCTTTTTGTTTGTCTGTTTATGAGAAATGTATCAAGGAGGCTGACGATTGGGTCACCGTTTCCAAGCAAACATGGAGTTCTACTGTTGAGGCCGGTAATTGACATTCGGCAAAGACCTCTTCACTACACCAGGATTGTTCAAGGGTTATTTGTGAACAAATCATAAACTAATTGCTCTTACCTAGAAAGATTGAGAAATCTGATTTGATGCTGTCCTATTGGTTATTCTTATCCTAAACATTTTTGAGTGGAAGAACGACTCACTGATTTAAATACTACTTACTTGCAAGTAGATGTATCCAGTAAAATATGTTTCTGGTGCTTTATTTAAATCAGTGATCTAATTACATCCGTGTCAGAAAGAAAGGAATAGCCAAAGCATTGTTTCCTTGTAATTGAAAATACTACAGATGACTAGCGGGAGAAAGGTGATCGATTTCACTGGGAGTGTCCTTTAAATTGATGCAGACACACTTGTTTCCTCACTAACCATCATACATAAAGAATATTATTTGTGCATTTACTAATAATTCTTGCATTAAATGGGTAAGCTTGGCCTGCTGCATCAGGCTAAAGTAGTTGAAATCCAAATGTTTTGCTTTAGGTGGGTTTTGGGTGTGACTATATATGCCTTAATTTCATTTCTAGTTAGTAAATAAATAATCCATATTCCTTCAGAAAAAAATACTGTTTAGTGTTAGGAGCTATTGTAAGAAGCTAGTTCAAAAAAAAAGTATTCCTTTGAATTCAAAATTGATAAAACATTCAAAAGTATCCATCTGTTTCCACACTATAGGTTTGTGTAATCCTTATTGGATGCTTTTTAAAATATTTAAATGTTGAGAAGGTGTTTTAATAAAAATTCCATTGCTTCCTGATTTGCATTTCCTTAATGGGAACAAGGAAATCACCAAGTGTCAAGAGCCCTTAGCCTAACAAAGTGTCACCTTCAAAATCCACACTCATTGTATGTCATAGCTTTTTTTTACAAGCTTTCGGATGGCTAATCAGTGAAAGAAAACCCAGAAGATAATTATTTAAGAAGTGGCAGTGTATCAGCTCTCCCTGCTCAGATTTGCTATATGTATATGCAGCCCTATTACATAACTCTATGGGAGTGGCTGGCTCTTGCAGCCATTTTCAAAAAGCATCCCCTCCCTCTTTCGAAGGTCGGCTCCCCCATCAATTGCCTGATTGTACTTTGTAGGTGCAACCGATTGAATCAAATAATCCAAAATATTTGGCATTGCCTCCTCATTTTTCAGCAAGTTCACTTGGAGTTAAAATTCACCGAGGTTTAAAATGGATGTTGAAGAGCTGTTCAGCTTTGCTCATAGCCTACCACCTTATGCGTGTTTTCTGAAAAGTTTAATTGTAAGCACATTTGCCAGATGATTAGGGATTTAAACTAAACAAACGGGAAGATGAATAGCCGCAACCCAACTGACCGGTGGATTGTAGCGCTGCATTGAACACTCACGACGAAATCCTGGATTCCCCTTCTCCTCCAAGCAATAACTGGACTTGAGCATCAACAGGAACACAGAACTTTCTCGGGAGCAAATGAGCTTAAAGCCAGCATTCGAAGAGAGAATCAATTGTAAACCTTCACTCAACGACACACGGTTATCCGTCCACTAACCTCAACGGTCCCAGCGAGTTCGGGCTTCAGGTCGCCAACCTTTATTTCTGCCGGGCAAAATCACTCGCCCAACGAAGCGAGCGCTTCAAGCTTGCGAAACGAGGAACGGTGTCTTTCCCGGGATCGAAATGAGGGATTGTCTTGTAAATTAGGCCAGAGAAGCAGCAGATCCGAAGGCTGCTTTCTAAACCGACATTCCTGGCCTCTTTCCCAGGCCGGGCTGTGTGAATGCGCCAGTTCACGCGATCCTGGGATGTGTCGAAAGTAGCTCACGTGTTTGTCCTTAGAAAAGGAACCAACATGCCCAGCCCTCAAATGGGGTTTGATGGCTTCTCCCTCCCCTTTTCCTAGTATACGAGGAAGTTGCTGATCGCGTTTTAGAACCTCTACTACTATTAGCCATTCCACAAAAGAATTTCTATTTAATAGCAAATAGATTGGGGGCGGGGGAGAGAGAGCCACAGCTTAGGAAGGAAGGAAGGAAGGAAGGACGGACAACTTTTCAAGGCTGGAAACTTGTTTCCCTAGAATTGTGGCTTCACTGGCTGGAGAATCAGCATCCTGGCCCACGAGAGACAGGACGGCGGACGGATGGACGGAGCCAGGCTAGGAAAGGGGCAAGCGAAGGACTCTCCGCCTCCCTTGTCGTCGATCATCCCCACTGCCAATGCCCGGCTGAGCCAAGTAGTGGTGTTTTCGCCCGAAAGGCTCAGTATCCCCCAGCCTTCCCCCTTTCCATACCGGGAAGCAGGAAAAGGCGCCCGCCCGTCCGTCCCGGAGGAACCAGAGCGAGAGGGAGCAGCAGAGCGCCGCGCGTACTTACCTAGGCTGCGGCACTCGGCGGAGCCGGCGTCGGCCGAGGCGGTTTCCCGAACTGGCGGGCCGGCTTGCCGGGCGTCTCCTAGCGCTTCTCCCCCTGACACCCCGCCCCTTGCGCTTACTTGGGGTCTGACTTTCGCGAATCGAGCGCAATGTTCATTGAGCACGAGCCAAGAGCCCCTTGTGCCCGCGCTTGTATGTGTATGTGTGTGTGTGTGTAACGCGCGAGGGAGCCGGAGCTGCGAGGGGAGGTGGCTTGGGAGGGGGGGGGCTGCCCCTCAGCGGGTGGCTGGAATATGACGCCCCCCTCGGTAGCCCCCTCCCAACCGGCATAAAATAACGCTTGCGGGAGGGGAAGGGAAGGAGAAGGAGTTCTGCGCCTAGTCTGAAGGCCCTGCGGAGCGCGCGAGTGCGCGCGAGTAAAAAAGGCGGTTTCGGAGAGTCTCTTGAAACGTCGACGCCCGCCCCGCCCCGAGGGGCTCAACCCCCCCAGCTGAACTCCAGCATGGTTCAAATCCCCCGTTGCGTGGAAGTGACCTTCGGCTCTTGCTTCAAAGCCGTCTGCTGAACAGGCAGAACTTATTTGGGATTTTTTTTTTTTTTTGCCTTTGCCTTTGCCTAAGCCAAACCGTGCAGGCGCGGGGTCAACGGGCTAAAGGCGAGCTTCCCCGCAGCGGCCACCGTTTCCCGCCCAGAGGTCAGCTTCCCTTTCTCGCGTCGGTGGCGCCGCACCCGGCCTTCTGAAGCCCCGGCCTCGGTGGGTAACCAGAAAAGGCGCGCTCTAGCAGGCCCGACCTCTCGCACTCCCCGGAATCAGTTCTTTTTCTTCTTATTATGGAGGCGACGGCGAAGCTGGCCCTGTCCTCGGGGCGAAACGCAAACCAAACCACACTCTAACCACGTTCCTCTCTACCACCACGAGAGGCGGGGGAGGAGGTCATTTGGAGCGGATTTTCATCAGCCTCAAGTGCCACTTTGGTTTAAGTCACGATTGAGAATGGCTGGCTTTGTTCTCCACCTCCCACCCCGAGGTGACTGAAGAAGCCCACCGGTGACCTCTTCAGGATCCAGGGTTCCTTCAGGATTGTGGCATCCAGACAACCGATCTTAGATATCAGCTTGTGTACTCATAACCTGCATAGTGAACCGAAAAGCTCCAATCCAACCTAGGATGCTCTTCAGGCTACAACAGGGCTTCACTTCTCATTCCATCAAGCGAATTTGCAAGAGACCCTCCCAGGTTCCCGAGGTGCCTTTTCTGGAAACTTAGGGAAGCAAGCAATTTGTAAAAGTTGCCTGTGTCTCCCCTTCCCGGAGCCCCCGAAATCCCTGTGCAGTTTGAGGAGCTCACAGAACAGGCCCAATCCTTTCGCATCTCTCCAGAAAGGAGCCCCAAGAGAAAGCTGCAGAAGGCGTGGTAGATGCCATGGGAGGGAGGGACCATTTCGCATTGGGAAACAGGCCTTCAGAGCCTCGAGGGCCAGCTTTTCATTCCGCCTTCCCCCTCTCCTTAGCCCACACCTACTGCGCAACCCAATCCAAAGGTGTAGGGCACAAACGCTCCAGCTCCATCCATCTGAAAGAGCCCCTCATTCAATTCAATTGAGTGTTAGGTTTTGATTGAGGCCTGCCTGGCGAGCAAGAGAGCTTGGGGTCCTGAAGTGAAGCCAGGTCCAGCGAACTTGCTTTCAGGAGGCACACAGTCCTTTGACCAGAAGCAAATATACTGCGATCCTAGAGTCTCGTTGATTTTTGAAGCCGGACCAAAGAGTGCATAGGATGGCAACACCACCCTATTGTCTTGACCGGAAACATAGTTGGGAAACAAGTAATAAGGTTCATGTGGGGTCTGGGGAGGGAGAGAGAGTCTGATAAAGAGTAGATATTATTGATTTTTCAGAGATTCACACTAAATCCTAAGGCGTTTATGGTATTCATAAAACAAAGCTCTTAAGAGGAGCTTTCTAGCTTCACCTCCAACACCAACAGGCACGCACACACACAGCCCTTTAGAAAATAAGCACAAAAGCCTGGCCTGTGTAGACACGTTAATTGTCTTTGTGATTTTCTGCATGAACTGCAAATGAGTGGTTAGGTTACTACAGAAGATTAATAGGCATCAAAATCTGTGTGTGTGTGCACACACACACACACACACACACACACACACACAGAGGGCAAGGCTTACACTAGGCAACTCAACCCTTGAAGATACCAAGATGCCCTTTCTGTAGTGGTTGCTGTTATATCTCCTACACTCTGCCCTCAATTTAGCCAAGATAAGGTGCCTCTCCATCCCAATGTAAACTTTGCCCCAGAACTATTGAGCACGTTGTGTTTGGCAAGAATGAGGTGGCGGCTGGCATGGAACTATGTAAGCAGAGGCGATATTAGGTGTTTAGGGGTGCATAAACAAGTGTGAAGCCTACATGTATTTCACGCTCAGATACTAAGCATATTTACGCATGGTGTGTAGGGATGAAAGATGGGATAGAGCTCAGGGGATTTTGCTCTTGCTGTAGATATCCCAGTCATCGAGTTTTTCTGACTCTTCCCTTTAAGAAAGGAAGAGGAAACCTTCCTCACCCAGGTACCATTGTAATGGTACTTCAGGGATGCGACACAGTGAAGTGACGGTTGGATGATGCCATGAAGAAATAGTCCTATTGGGCCCGCCCCTGCGATGGTTCTCTTTCATGGTAAAAAACATTTCCTTTACTGAACAGAAGCAAGTCTGATTTGGAATATGCCATTTGAGGAGCTTCCAAAAGCAAGGAAAGAGATCCTCCGTATGCAGTATTGCAGCAGTGACCTAACTCAATTGCATTGTACATATAACTGGCATTTCTGCTGATATGCAAGTAAAAGAAATTCCCATGGTTTTGGAGTATTGCTTGTTACATCTGGAATATCCATTTATGCAGCAAACATGGTTCATATCCTTCATCAACCCAAAATGGCTCTACTTGATTTTAATCGAAAGAAAAATAGTTTTCTATAAATGGTTGGAGTACCCCCTCCATCCCCAGAAATGGAAACATCTGGCTTGTGTGCATCTTTACTTAAGAATAAGTCCTATTTAACTCAAAAGGCCTTATTTTAATATAGAAAATAAAAAGGTTATGGTGAATCCATGAGAGTAAAAATCAAGATCAAATGAAAGTATAAATGGCAAGTGGTAACATTTTCATTTCATCTTCATTTCTACAGGAAACAGATATGTTACCACATGTTGCTGTTTTCAATCAAGATGTTCCAATGTATTATGGAGAATAAGGTTTTGGAGAGCTTTTTTCTTATGCTAAATACTGACCTGTGATTTGGGACCAAAAAATCTGTTCCAGAACTGTGAACAGATCCCATTTAATGCAGTGGAGTAAACACAGAGAAGATTATGCTATATGTGTAATGATTTAGAAAATCTTCCAAATAAGTCAGCTGAGGTCATTCTCCACAGTTCCATTGAGCCTGAAGCAAAGTCTATGTATCCTTTCTTTGGAATAAGATCCAGTTGGGATTCACTCTCAAGTAAGAATTCAAGAGAGACTCTTGTCCATATTGATTTGCCTAAGGCTGCCAGAAAATTAAATATTGAGATCTGATACCACCTTTGTTTTAGGACTTCAAAAGCTTAAATCCATCTCACAAACACAATTTAGATGCTAAATAATAGAAGGAACCTTAAGGGGACTATAATTTTAGCAAGGAAAATGCTTTTAGGAATGTGGCCTGCAAACACACATTTGCAATTTATTATTTAAGAACATAATGTATACAACAGTCTCCTTAAATTTAACCCTTTGTGTCAACCCAATTAGCAAGATAGACCTACAGACAGAAAATTCCACTGCTTTCAGTGACATTTGCTAACTTTGGTGCAGCAAATTAGACTGTGTGCAGCAGAAAACAAGAAACAATCCAAGATTTGAGAAGAGAAAAGTTTGTAGTCCCCAGTAATTTACATAGAAATTTATTCAGTTTTAAGGAGATCTAAAGGGTTAAGTTAGGGTTTACTCAAGTTGTTCTACCTTAGATGGGAATTAGCCTTGCTTAGTAGGTCAAGAATTTGCAATCCACAGGACTTGATGTCCAATAAAGGGTTACAACAGAATTAATAAGGTATAATTGTACTCTGGCAATTTTGGTATAAAAAAGTGGCTGATCTTCCATTAATGTTAGATTTGATGCATCTGGGTTAAGACTTAATTACTTTTCATGAGACTACAGTAGTATCTTTCTTATTGCTCATACTGCTGTTGTCAGATTTTCCTATCGTAAATGGTGGCTCTTTCTGGTGTCATAGATTTTCTTAACTTGGTGTTCTTACAAATATATTGGATTCTTACTCTTTCCAACTCAACCAAGGGCTTGAAGATTGGAGATGATTGGAGTACTAGCCCATCATACCTATAGAATGCCATATTGTGGAAAGCTGTCCATTCCAAAAGCACCAGATTATCACTAAACAGGTTTATACATGAAATAAACCCTTGGTCTGATCTGACAGTGATATTCAAGTACTTGTATGCTTGTGTAGAAAAAGTGTGTAGTGCTAGTAAGGTGTTAGGCCAACTGAAGGTTTCTTCCCAGAATGTTTACATCCCATTTTATTCAATTTACTTCTTGCCCCCAAGTCCTCCGGTACATTATTCCAAATTCCTTATATTAGCCTTCACCAACCCAGTGCAATGTTGTTAAGACCAGTAGTGAAATATTTGGCTTTAAAAAAAAAAAGGAAGGCAATGAGCCTGGGGTGAAGGTTAGTGAAGGTATGAATCTTTAATGCAAGTCCTGCTCATTTTCATAGGAACTATGTACATCTAGCTGAGATCAGACGTTGTACCTACCATTTCTGGCATAAATTTGCTAAGCCTGTAGTATTTTTGGTTTTATGCATAATTATTTATATACTTTGCATAAAACTATACACACAGAGTTAAAATGTTTTTATAATTTAATGTGTTATATAAAATATGTTTTAAGACCAGATTTTCTTGAACTAATTCACAGTAAACTCAAATGTTATCCTGAGCCTATCAGAAATTTCTAAACAATTTGTGGTTATTGTTTTATAACATGTCATGTCATAACATAAAACATTAAAAGTTCAGCACATTTATTAAAAACCTAAGAATCAGCAAAATCATTTTTCTTTCTATTGTCCATAAATTGCCAAATAACTAAATTAACTTGACTTCATACCATCACCATCAATTGCATAATATTTATCTCAGCTAAAGTTGCCTTTGTTCCTACTCTTTTTCAAAAAACTGGCCTACATTGTTGGGAGACCAAGCTATAGTTTCTATTAAAGCCTCAGAAATAGTCAGACAAGAATATTTCTAAAACAGGTTGATCAAGTCATGCTTTAGATTTAGAATGGAATTGGTAAAACTGCTAAAGTGGAATGTTTCGCTGAAAATATATCACTAAGCCAGTGGAATTTATTCCCTTTAAAATTGCTTACATAACACCACAGTTTTGTTACAAAGTCCATTGAGTTTTTTTACTTTTTCAACATACAGATACTTGATCTACATTTCAACAATAATGATAAAGGGATATGATACAACAAATATTATGAAGCAATTACATATTGTAGCTCAGTGTATAATTTAAACCAATATAAAAATGCAAATTTTGCATGTGGAAAAAGTAACTACACCCTTACATTTAACACCAACTCAAATAAGTAAAATTGGAATCAGGTACACCAGACCAGGTGCAAATAATTGGAGTACCTTAAGGTGTGCAAGGATCCTGTCTTAGTTCAGATATTTATTTTGACTTACTTTTTGAAGTTTGTGGTATAACCGTGTCTAGATCCACAAAGCTCTCTAAGGCCTTCAAAAAGGTTGTAGCCCATGAATCTGGGAAGAGAATAATTGCCAATTAGACAACAATCATTTTACTATCATGTGAATCATCTACAAGTGGAAAGGGTTGGAAACAACTGCCAGCTTGCTCTGGCTAGGTCACCAGATAGCAGAATGCAAGATGCTAAAAGAAATCTCCAAAGACAGCAAAAATTCATCCTGTGACATACAAATAGCTCTCACCACTATTGGTGTCAAAGTGCATAAGTCTGACCATTAGGAAGCTGTATATGGGTGATGTGCCAGGAGGAAACTTTTGCTTTCCAGAAAAGAATATTGAAGCAAGACTAAATTTGTTAATAAACAACTAGGCAAAGACAAAGACTTCTGGAACAATGTAAGACAAATAAAACAAAGATTTAGTTATTTGGGCAGGAGGTGTTTGGAGAAAATTGAAGACAGCATTTCACCAAAAGAGCCTGATATCAATTATAAATCCTGGTGATGGGAATGCTATGGTTTGGGACTGCTTTGCTGCATCAAGGCCTAGGCAGCTCACCATTGCAGAATCCACTATAAATTCTTTATTGTATCAGAGGATACTTGAGGCCATTTGTCACAAGAATGAAGCTCAACTGAAAGTGAACCTGGCAACATGACAATGACCCAAACATTCCAGTAAATCCACCATGGAATTGCTGAATGATAGAGAAAGAAATAGCCAAGTCAAATCCCAGATCCCATTGAACAGACCATGCATGGAAGAACCCCCTCAAACATCACACAGCTGAAAAAAATCTGTATGGAGAAGTGGGAAAAAAATCTTCTCAATGTTGGAGACTATATACAGTTATAAGAAATATCCATATGAAGTTGTTTCTGTCAAAGACGACAATAGCATATTAGAACAAAAAGTATATTTCCTTTTTCTATAAAATGAAATGGCATGTTTTCTGTTGGGTAAATGATCGTAAAGCATTTTTCATAATTATCTTGCTCAGTTATATCACCTTTACTTTTATATACTGTTTAAATAAAGATAAAATATTGACATGACAGCATATGTTAAAAAAGCAAACTTTACATGGGGCATATTTTCCACATGAAAAATTTGCATTTAGGTTTATTTAAATTACAAGGGACTACAACATGGTGCATGATATTTGTTATATATCCTTATTAACAATGTCAAAATAAAGATCAAATAGTTGCATGCTGAAATATGTTGAAAAAGTCAAAAATGTAAATAGGATCTATTTGCTTTCCTATGACTGTAATAAAATCAACCCAATGCACTAGTTAAATTATTGTTAAAATATATATCACAGGACATCACCTGAAATACATATGCTTCAGATAACCTCGGTTGGGTACGGTTATTTGACAAATGACTTCACACAGAATGTATTAGGATTAGCTGAGAAACACTGATTTTACTAAACAGGTCACTTTTGATAGTTTAGATCCGGGTGCAAAAAAGCTGAAAATGACCCAACTTCCCTTTCTACATCTGTCCCAGATATAAATCTTTAATAAGTTCAGTTGATCAAATTAAAAAAACAGATACAATGTTTTAAAATACCAAACTAAAAAAATAGCGTATTTCCAGATATAATCCGAATTCGAGGTTACCTTGAGTCCCAGCGAAATTAACAGAAGCTGCGCAAGAACCGCAAAAGCACCTGGGTGGGGGCCGTGTGGCGCCCACTCGCTTCATTTTAGGGGGGGACTTACGCAATAATTGTGCCCATTGTTTACCGTCACCCCGCGTTCCCAAATTTCAGAGGGTCCTGTTCAGTCCTGGACCGGGCCAAACGTCTCGTCCCTAGCTTAAAGACCGTTTCCACAGGGAGAAATGCTAATCGGCGCTATTGAAACTACTTAGCTCTGGAGAATCAATGAGAATGACAGGGTTGGTGAAAGAGCTTTTAGTACTGCAGACTCCACTTTGCAAGGTTTTTAAACGTTTTCATGGGGTGTAGTAATTAATCTGTATTTCCTTATTTATTTCTAGCGAAAAACGTATTCCCGCCACGTTCCTAACAGTTTTCTTGAGGATACGCCCTTTTTCATCGTCTCCTGTTTGGGATCATGAATAAATGAGCCCTGTCTTACGGAAGGAAGAGAGCATCTGCTACGGTGCGATTCTGTTTTGTTATTTTTCTCACTTCGGAAAGTGCGACATTGTGTTCGCTTAGGGTTGGGAATCAAGGTAGATCTCATTAGTTCGATAGAACCTAGATCAGAAGAAAAAGGAATAGGACTGAGCTGGGGTTACCCTTCCCCAAAGATGAGGAGGCCTTTCTTTCGTTCTCGTTCTGGGCAAAGTTTCTAGTGGGAGCACTGATTCTTCTCCTCCGTCCCCCTCCCGCCCCGACTCCATTAGCCGAAGCAGCATTGCTTTTAAAGTCCCTAGTCATATATTGCGAGTCTCAAAGGGTTATTATTAAGTCTCAAATAAAGGGCCACGGATTTACCAATCTGTATTTCGTCCGAAGTCAGTTTCATATTAGATATGTACATGTCCCTCAACTATTTTTTTCTAAAAGGGGGGAGGGAGTAATGCTGTCGCGTGGTACATAAACCGGTTTGAAGTCTAGTGTTCCCCCGATCCTCAGCACTTACAAGGGGAGATATCCCGTTGAGAAACAGAGACCTATCCAAAGAGCAATCTTTGAATCGCGTTCATTCAAGCTCCGTTGAAATCAGCAGTACACTGGTATGTAAATATGTTTAGGACCAAGGGTGACATCATTAGCGTTAGCTTGATCCGTTTTCGAGGACGGCATCCTTTGAGGCGTTTGTGTTCCAGATCCACTTCTCCTTGGGGTGGAACGGATCCCCTGGCACAGAAGTTTCTAAGAAAGCGAGTTAAAAGCCCTCAGGAGGTCGCCTGCTCATTTTCAAGGGAGTGAAAATAGTGAAACGAACCATCAAAAGCAGCAAATCTGCGTCCCATTTGTTCTCCCCAGCTAGAGATAAAGGAAGATGTCGGATTCCAATTCAGTCAATATTGGCAGGCTGGCGAGCTTGCATACCCCCCCCCCCCCCGCACTCCACCCCAGCCCCTAAATATGCTCTTAGCAAGAGGACTCAGGGTCCCTTATTTCAACTCTGAACTACAAATATTCTCCTTTATTGGTACTCATTTCTTTCGGTAGTTTGGGGAGTCGCCTCCTGAGACAGCGGTGGAGGAATCCACAGAGGAGCCGAGCGGCCTTAACCAGAGCGACGGGGGTCTAAGAGACGCTGTAGGCTCAGAGCCCTTGCGGGATCCAGCCGAAGGGCAAAGTCCCGGCGGGAGGCAGGGTGGATGTGGCTCGCTCGCCTCCTTTTCTGGCCAGCAGGGCTCGCCAGAAGATATGAGGAGGAGGGGGTCATTTCCCCTCTTTTTACCAGACGGGTGCGCCATAACAAGCACATCTTGCCTTGGGTGAGAGGCAGGTGAGGTGGCTCTAAGGAGAGGCCTCCGGAGCCCTATTGGTGGTAATGAAGGAATCAAACCCTTCCCTCAGGCTCTAATTTGGGACTCGCCTTCCCTTATTCTTCTTCCTCTAAAAACAACATCAGATGCCCCCAAGGCTTTCTAAAAAGAAAAGTGCGGGGGGGGCACGACAACAGCCGGAACAGGCCTCGCACCTCAGCCGGGCTGCTCGCCTATCGCCTTCCAGCCGATCCGGCTTCGGAAAAGTCGCCTCCTGGGTTGATCAGGGGCTAAGCTGAGGCCCTGCGCCGCCCAGCTGAGTCCCGCGGGTGGGCGCGTCGCCTTGCAAGGGGAGGCCGGGTCAGGGCGCAGGGGAACTCGGGGCAGGCTGACATCTGACCCAGCCAAGTCACTCTCAGTCGGAGGCAAACCGCACCGAACAGCTGACAGCCGGATGCCTTTGCTCTCGAAGGGAAATACCGATGAATCGAGAGCGAGCGGTACTTGACCCCGGGCCTCCGCCGAGCCGCCCTGGGGGACCGCCGCCCGCTTAACGCAGCGCACAGGGCCCGGCGCGCTGATGGCCTTCCGTTCAATAGGCCGCGCCGCCGAGCCTCTTTCTTCCCCTTCGGCTTCCTGGCCTAGCTGAAGGAGCGCTCCGTTGAAGTTGTGCCTGCAACCGCTCCCTCATACCAGGCGGGGAAAAACCCCTCCGAAGATCGGCTTGACCGTTCTTCGGGGTTAGTTTCCCCAGAGGAAAGATCCGGTGGGCCAAAGGCCATCGGCACGGTTTCCAAAGAGCCGGAGCAGAAAAGGAACCGGTGGCCCGCTCGACCCCACGCGGGACTTCGGATCGCCAGACCGACCGCCACTGACCTGCATAAAGATAGCACAGCTATCCCCCCTCCCTTTTTTTTTTTCTTCAGGCTGCCTACGAGCTTCCTGGCCTATACGGCTCAAACGGCCCGGCCTCAGTGCAGGTCGAAGCTGGGGAGAGAAGGCGGGTTAGGCCTAGAAGGTGCAAGAGAAGCGGTCCCTTTCTGGTAGGGAACCCTTCTTCTGGTTTGCCCTCCACGCAAAGGGGCAGAAGGCGGGGAGCTCTACGGAGAGGCCCTAAAATTTTGGGCCTTCCCTTCAATTCGAATCTCGCTGACTGTTTTGCCCAGTCCTGTAGGGAGAAGCAGCCTTTGAAGGGCCCCGAAGGGTCAGAGAGAGAGAGAGAGAGAGAGAGAGAGAGGCAAGCTGTCAGGAAACAAATCCTGCCGCCTGGATGTTTTATGGAAGCTTTTTTCGTAATTAAGAGTATGGAGATCGGCCAATTTTAATACGCGTCAGACGCTCGGCCATTTGTGACATTTCGTGCACCAGGGAGACAGAGCGAGAGAGCAAGAGCACCCCCTTCCCAGCCTCCCCGCCCTTCTTCGGTACCAGCACCGGAGAAGAGAGCTCGACGACGCCGGTTCATAAGCCCCAAAAGTTAAAGTCTTAGGAAACTGTACCTTAGTCACTCAGACGCTCGGCTCCCGTTTTGTGAATGATGAAGGATTTTTGTTTTGGATGGCGTTTGAAAATTAGACGGGAATGAGTGTTTTTCTTTGTTCTACCCAAACCTTGCGTTTGCCCTGGGCTGAGAAACGTCGATTGATAGAGACTACGGCGTTAATTAATACAGTGCTAATTTGAGTGTGTGTATACACGTACACACACACACACACACACACGGGGGAGGAGGTGGAACTCGGCACAGGGAGACGGTGGTGGGACAGTGACCTCTAGTGGCACAATCTGGCCATGCAGGCCGGACTGGTCTCCAAGATCGGAGAAGCGTTCGAGGCTTTTTCCCAGCAGTAAAGAAACTTGCACACTCGGAAGGCTCGAGGAAACTACACAGCTCTAAAGAGTCTCGAGCTTCGCCTCTTTACTTGTCACTTTTAAGGGATCTAGGCGAGAATCGAAGGACGCGCCACAAAGCTCTTGCCGTAGGGCAAACCGGCCCAGAACCCTTGGGACCCGCAGAGTCCAGCGACCTCAGAGAGAGCTGCCGTCCGAGGCTCCCCTTGCCGACAGGACTCGTGTCGGTCCTGTTCCTTGGCCAGCGGCGGGGCCGATCGGTCACTTTTCTGGTCCAGACGGGCCAAGTTCGGCTCCTGCCAACAGGACCTTGGCTTGGACCTGGAGGGGCGTGCCTTCACCTTTCTGCTTAGACTAGAGACTCCCTAGCTGGGAGTTCTTTTTCTTAGCCTAAGTGAGGCTGGGCTTGTGTGAACTCCCGAGGAGGGGCTTGATCTGCGCAAGGTTTTAAATTTTAAATTGCCTTTGACATCGAGTGGATTCCTAAACGTTGAAGTTTCGGGTAGCCACTGTAATATTTTAATTTAAACATATATATGCAAGGATATAGTTTTAATGAAAGCTTGGGGCCCGCAAAATGGTATTTAATGCCCAGTTGTTTTAAAATTAGAACAATACAACACGAAATTGATCAGGCGCTGGTTTTTTTTTTTTAGTATTTCCGATCGAAGTTCACGGAGTTTCCTTCGGACATCCGCCGGGTGTTCCTTTCTCCCGAGACGAAATCTCTGGGGAAGAAGGATTAGTCTCAGGTAGGAACTCTCATAGAGCTTCGTCTTGAAAAGAGCTGGATCCTGTCCTAAAAAAACAAAACAAAACCAGGGCTCTTTCGGTTCTTAGTACACAGCATCTTACGACATAACTACGTGGACTGTTTCCATTTGGGTCAAACCAGGAGAAGTTGCAGCACTTTGAGGTCCCCTTTTAGTCCAGCAACTTACTGATAGCCCTGGTATTTTAACAGGGATGGTTTGGATTGTCATAATCCGTTCTGGGCAGGTGGGAGATTGTTGACTCGGAGGAGAGCGAAATAAGTTTTGGAAAACCCATGTGGCGGTACAGGTTACTGTACCATTTATATTCCCCCACCACCACCATTCCTCATGCATTACATGTTTATTTTTTACCTATATCTCCATCTACGTGCACACGGTTCCTTGTGGAGTGCTTGGGCGTGCGTATAGAAAAATAATGTCCAGCCACTTGTAATGAAACGATTCTTTTACGAAAGACTTTTTCAGCCTAAAGTTGCTTATTCCTCCAAGCCCTGTCCAGTCCTGCCTTCTCTTGTCTACTCAAGGAAACCCCTCGCCGGTCCTTTTGGGGTCAAGGGGAACCTAGTTAAACCAAGTCAAAATAAAGATAAAGGGTAGGAAATGGGACGCAGAGAAAGAAGGGTCCTGATTAAAAGTAAGCAGGAAGAAACATTTCAATAGTTCAACACAATTTTATGTTTAGTGAAGAAATCCCCAGTGCCTACATTTCAAGATCTAATTTGTTGGACTTCAGATCAATGGCATCTTTAATGGACGTCATCCACCAAGACATTCTACACCTAAAAATGAAGGATCTGAAATCTCTGGCAGTTTTCCAAACAATTCAAGTCAACGCCCAAAGATTCGAATTGCTTTCCCAAGTATTTCCATTTTTAAGGATTAGATCAATTATATAACTATTTGTTCTTAAAGCATATCCACGCCCATGATTTCTTTACAAATAGCCACAACAGCAGCCATAAATTCAGATATACTAAGGTCGTTCTTAATACAATAGTTCAATTCAGAAGTATTCGGTAGAAGCTCAGAAATTACATACAATTGTCATACTATAACAGCATTGATATGAAAGTATCTACATTAGACTAACACAGGATTAAAAAAGAAAGAAAGTTGTGAGTGATATTGATCTGCTTGTTCCTTAATGGTTTAAAATAGCTGGTCACGGAAGAAGTCCCGCTAAATTCGGCCAGGCTTACTTTTGAGCGGGTGTATCGTATAGTGGAGAAATAGAAGGGTGCCTTTTCAGGAGCAATGCATCGCACCTGAACGCACAAAGTGTCTTCTAAAATATTTACAGACCTCTGGAAAGAAAAAGAGGGACGCGTAGGGTTATAGGGGGTAAAAAACGGCGTGTGTGGACTGCAAGAAAGTTTCTAGAAGAAAGAGCTGAAGCCTTTCGCAAATTAACGAGCGGCGCTAAAGGAAAGGCGGCCGTGGACCTAAATCCCTGGAAGGTGGGGGTAAAAGGCCAACGGAAGCCACTCGAGTCCAAACGCTGGGATCGATCGCCATCCCTTCACTGATCGCGCCTATGCCGGAGAACTAGGGCTTCCTTAGGCTTCCTGCATTCCCACGACACGGGAACGCCGAAGACTCGTCTCCTTGATCAAGGGAAGTGAAAGTGAACCTGGCTGCTTTGGCTGGTCAAGTCCCTTTTGCTAACCCACCAATGGTAGTGAGCGGTGAGGTTTCATCAGGCGGCAGAGACCCCGAAGACCCGGGTGCGGAAGCTCCCATCAGCAAAGGCAGGGAAAAACTGGGACCCCAATGACTTTTTCAGGGGAAAAGTGAAATCCCTCCAGAGGTTTCCACCTTCTGCCTTTCCCTGCCCCCATCCAAGAAGACGAAATTGGGGGTGCTCTGCCCCAACCTAACACCTCTCAGAGGACTTCTTTTTACCTGTAGAACAAGCAGTGTCCTTGGCAGGCATCAGGTTGACGATGGGAAGGGTGTTTAGGACCATAATAGTGTACTGATTGGGTAGGGCAATTCTTTTTGGAGGGTTTTGGGTTTTATCGAGGCCCACTAAAGATTTCAAGAAAATATTCTCTCTCTCCCCCCCTCCCTCCCTCCTTTCTCTTAGAGAAGTAGATATTTAGCCATCCTATTGGTGACCAGCCAGGTGAGTTTGTTGACCAGAGATGCAAAGTCAAAAGAGAAGTATGTAACTACACAGGTTCTCCAGAAACCACTGTGGTGTGTGGGGATTCATTTTTCTCATTCATCTGAAACGAAGAGCCAACAAACATTGTGGAACTAACTTTTCAGTGATGGAGATTGAAATTCTAAATAAAAGCTCCAAACTTTACAGTGGGAGAGGGGATTGAGTTTTGCTCTACTTGGTCTTGGGACCAATGGAAAGACGCTGGCAGTCCCAGCCTGTGCACATTTACTCAGAGGTAAGCTCACAAGGTTCACAAGTGTGACAGTTCAGTCAGTTTTAAAATCCAGGATCAGTTAGAGCAGGGGTTTCCAACCTTGGCAGCTTTAAGCCTGGTGGACTTCAACTCCCACAATTCCCCAGCCAGCAAAGCCAGACATAAGCCAGACTTAAAGTTGCCAAGAGTTAGAGACCCGAGTTAGACTTTGAGTTGGTCAATTCAAAGTGACAGGACACTGTGAAAATTTGCCAAATCCACAGAAACAAAGGCAGAGGGTGGAGGAATCAGAATGGCTTCTTGACCATTGGTGTCCAAAAAAGTCAACATGGCAGCTGTGATGATACAGTCAAGCCTCCACTTTTTTTATGTGTTTGAATTCACCATTATGGCCACAATTTTGACTTTAAAAAAAAATCATCCCTTGTAGGCACTCCTGTTATTAACCAAAAATGGTCTTTTCATTGTATTCTTCAGGTGGAATGGGAAAACGAATGACAGGCATTTAAGTTTGCTGAGGTCAGCGACTTTTAGGTTGCACCATTTTTTCTCCCAAGGGCTGTTCAACTAAGATCTAAAGGATAGACATTTCCCCTTTTGACATAACTGAATGGTTTCTTAGAACTATCTCCAACCCTAGATTAAAATTCTCAGGTAGGTGGAACACAGAGGTAAAAATAAACCTCTGTGAAGGACCAGATTTTCAGTCTTGTTAAAATAATTGTTAAGAACAGACAACACACATTTTTCCTTGCAGGCACAAGTTGGAGTTGATTTGATCAAATTTCCACGTTATATTAATGCCATTTCTGTCTTTCTCTTCAATAAAACAAGATATGGAGTTGCATTTTTGTTTTGACTTCCAAAAAACAGAGTTGCAAGGTAATTCCAAAAATACAACAACAACCAAATGAAATAAAAATTCCAGCACTCTGAGAATAAAGTAGAAAAATCGAATCTTGTGTCAAGAGGAATAATATTTTTGGAAAAAAAATGGCAAAGTAGATGTTGTCATAAGTTTTCATAATTATCATTTATAACCATTGAAACTGATAACTGCTGCCCAGAGAATGCAAATACATTACAATGGATGAGAGCTTTATGATTATTATTATTTTTTACCATGGTTTATTTTACCATGGTTTATTTTATTGGGTTTTTTTCACCACTCTGCTCTCTCAGTTTGCTTTTTATTATTTTCCAAAGCTGGTGCCTATGACATATATGGGACTTCACTTCCCAGAATAATATAAAATTCTACATCCTGTACTGCAATTTAAATTAAACAAAATATAAAACAGAAACACAAAAAGACATGCCCCCCACCCCCATATCAGGCATCTGAATTTTCCACTAAGGCAGGTTAGATGTGACCAGTATAAATTAAGCAAATTTAGTATTTTGAAGAAAGGCATAGAATGTGTCCGGTCCCTACATTCCTGTTCTACATCCAGACAATATTCTCATAAGTCACTGTCTAATTATCTCAGTATGGTTTCTGGTATTATCTTTATGTGATCATCTATCAAGTTCATATATTAACTTAGCATTCATAAAATGCATACTTTTTAAAAACTAAAGCTGTGATTTCAGGTAATATGCTTATTCTTTTATTCCGACAACACTTTCTTCAACAGAGTATAACTACGCCTGTTTCTTAGTGAAAGAGACACTTGGTATAGGGGTTCAGGCATCAGGCTAGAAACCAGGAGACTGTGAGTTCTAGTCCAACCTTAGATCCAAAATCAACTGGATTACCTTGGGCTAGTCTTTCAACCCTGTCTTCCTCACTCACCATAACTTCCAGGTGAGTATATTTCAATTCCCAGAATTCTCCATTAAAAAAAAAACACCTAAAGTTTTTTTAAATAGAACATAAAGATAAAAAGTAACATAGTCAGAAAGATGGATAGATAGAGAGAAAGCATAGAGAGAAAGATAGAGGATAGGAGTGTGGGGGGGGAAACAAAAGCATAAAAAGTGACTTCCAATTCCTTACACAAAATATGTAAATAAAGCTTAAATTCAAACATTAATTTGGGATATCAAGAGTACCCATTTTTAAAACAGTTGATAGTTTTTACCCATCATTAACTCCATATGTCATAATTTATTTTTTTCCCTATTTCTTTCAAAAAGTCCATAAAAGGCTTCCATTTAAAATTAAATTTTGCCAATGTCTTTTCTCTAGTAAGAGTGTTTAGTAAAATGCATAGAATCTCCACCAAGGGTCTTAATGGCTGGAGAATTCTAAAGTTAAAAATCACAGAACTTCCCATTTGGAAGTTTCCAAGACTGAGAACTTCAATCATAACATTTTTTCTTAAATCTACTTCAAACAATTCATGGTATTTCAGTTCAGTTAGAGAAAAATACTGCAATTTTATTGCAAATGTAGGCAATCTTTTTCAGTTGGGGTTGCATTATATTTTATTTCCATTATTGTGCACAACAATGAAATCACAGTTGCTAAGTCTTTAGCTGATGTTAACCTTCATATGCATTGAGATCATGTGAAGTATTATTGCTGTATATTGCCTTGTTAGGATCACACTTAAAAAACTGTATCCAGTTCTGGTTTCCATGATACAAAAAAGATGTTGAGACTCCAGAATGTGCAGAAAAGAGCAACAAATACGATTAGGGGCCTAGAGGCTAAAACATATGATGAATGGTTTCAGGAACTGGTTATGTCTAGTCTAACAAAGAGAAACACCAGGGGTGATGTGATAGTGGTCTTCCAGTATTTGAGAGCTTTCATAATGAAGATGGGGACAACCCAGTCTCCAGAGCACTTCAGGGCAAGACAAGAAGTATTGGATGGAAACTCATCAAAGAACAATCCAACTTAGAACTAATAAGAAATTTCCTGATGATGAGAACAATTGATCACTAGAATGGCTTGCCTTCAGAAGTAGTGGGTGCTCCATCACTGGTGGTTTTTGAGATTGGACAACCATTGGTCTAGAATAGGGTTCCTGCTTGGACAAGGGTAGGATTAGAAGATCTCCAAAGTCCCTTCCAACTCTGTTTTTCTGTATTCTGTATTTTTCCTAAGATCCAAGAGTGTTGTAATGTATCAGTATTTGTGTGGACTGAAGCAGTGTGGCTGTATGTAATTGATAGTTGGAATTTTGGTGAATGCTCAGATTTTCTAAGTACCGTCCAAGGTATTCTGATATAACACCCAGTATGCTATAACCACCGAGACTGCCTCGGCTAGTTTATGCCATAATTTGTCAAGTTTGATTTTTAGATCTGACACAATTCCTTTTCTTCTAGTCTACTATCCCTCATTATGGATTGCCACACCAATTAGACACACTTCCTTTTTTAAAATCACATATCTGGTATATTATGCGCCAAGACTTTGCCAGTTTGTACTTGGAATTCCCACAATATTTATTATTATGGTTAGTCTAATAGTTACCCAGATAGTTAGACTGGATAGGGCATTTTTATCCACCTATTATTATATTAGTATATACATTCCATATCTATACTTATGTATGTATGTATGTATGTATGTATGTATGTATGTATGTATGTAATTCTTTATTGGCCAAGTGTGATTGGACACACAAGGAATTTACCTATCAAGTTCTTCCCAAGGTTACCTTAATCATTGCAGGATGTAAGCTGTTCCAAATAAGGCTGCTTTTTGCAATTAACTTGATAATTTTGTCAGTGTTGAGTGATGTTCCATAATTTTAAATCCCAGGGACCACTAATATGAATTTTGACTGAATTTTGGATTGTACCCAAGGTACCATAAGGTACCTATAGGTACGACCTTTGCTTTCTTTTGCCTCAGTTGTGTTACTTCTATTTATAGGATTTCGTATTCTGTGATTTTCTCCAGTTCCTCCTGCTGTCTGCAGGGACTGCTACATCCACTACTCAGACTTTTTCTGGCTTTCTTATCAACAATTGTTAAGTCCTGAGTGTTATGCAGAGTCTATTTGAATTCTAAAGTCCCAGAGCACTTTGGATTTTTCTTTTTTTATCATTGTTTATTTGTGGATTCACAGGTTCTTACTTGCAAGCAAATAGTATTTCTTGCAGATGCACCATTTTTGCTACTTTGTGTTGTTTATAATTAGTCTGTACAATCTTCTTGCACAGGGGTGGGATTCAATCTTCTTAACAACCGGTACTGTGGGCGTGGCCTAATTTGTGGGTGTGGCCTGGTGGTCATGTGACTGGCTGGGCGTGGCTTGGTGGTCACGTGACAAGTGTAACAAAACATTTTTCATTTATGTATTTATTTATGTTTTTAGTATCTGTTCTGTTTTTATGATTAATAAAAACAAAACCTATACTAAAAATTATTTAAAATAATTTTAATATTTTTTTAGTATCTGTTTTGTTTATTTATGTATTTATTTATTTTTGGATCTGTTTTGTTTTTATTAATCATAAAAACAAAACATACTAAAAATAAATAAATAAATAAAAATTATTTTACTATTATTGTTACATGTTGATACTTCTGTTTGTTCTTTGCTTTTTCCTAGTAGGAAAACATGTGTCAACATGTAACAATAACAGTAATGTAACAACAAAAATTTCATTTATGTATTTATTTATGTTTTTAGTATCTGTTCTGTTTTTATGATTAATAAAAACAAAATAGATACTAATAAATAAATAAATATATAAAGAAATAAAAAAAGCAACTTACCAAAAATTAGGCAGGCAAGTTGGCTGGCCAGCTAGGCTGGGGTCCTCAGTCAGGACTAGTCTTTGGAATTTGCTGTTGCAAGGATGGCTGGGCAGACTTGAGTCGGCACTCAACCGGGGTTAGTGGCAGTGGTGGCAGCAGGAGGAGGTAGGTGACTGGAGGGGCTTGCTGCTTGCCTCCTCACTCACCAATTGGTGGTGGAAGGCCAGGCAGCAACAACGGTGCGACAGACCTCAGGTGCGAGAAGATGGCAGCCGAGTAAAGATGACGACTGGCCAAAGATGGTGACTGGGCAAGGCAGGTAGTTAGGGCGGCCAGGCGGCCCAGGAGTCAGTACTTGACTGGGGCTAGCGGTGGTGATGTCAGGAGGAAGTAGGTGACCAGTGGGGCTTGCTTGCCTCCTGACTCACCAATTGGTGGTAGAAGGCCAGGCAGCAACAGTGCGGTAGGCTGCGGGCAGAAGATGGCAGCTGGGTGAGGCAGGCAGCACTGGCAAGGGAGGCTTGGCAGTCCAGGAGTCATCGGTACTCAACTGGGGCTGGCGGTGTTAGCAGGTAGACCGGGGCTTGCTTGGAGATCTCACTTACCAATCCGTGTCTTCAGCAACGGTGGCCGGGGGAGGCAGGCTGGGAGAGGCCGGGCAGGTGAGGCCGGGCAGGCGAGGGCGGCTGGTGGTGGCAGTGACTGGGGCTTGTAGACCCAGATCAGGCAGGGTGGCAGAAGGCAGGCAACAATGGTTGGCTGGCTGGCTG
The DNA here is from genome assembly GCF_049901735.1 of Notechis scutatus. NCBI lineage: Eukaryota > Metazoa > Chordata > Lepidosauria > Squamata > Elapidae > Notechis > Notechis scutatus. The sequence goes on along the minus strand of NC_142010.1, from coordinate 229,012,495 downwards.
CTGTTTCTGCTGCTGCTGTTGCAAGCCAGGGATGGCGGTGGGCGGTGGGAGAATGCCATCAGTGATTGTCAATAATGCACATGATGTCATGCATGTGTGATAAGAACTGACTGGGCAGGGAACAAAGGAGCAGGCAGAGAAGGCAGGGCCAGACAAGGGCCCATTTTACCGGTTCTCTGAACTACCGGGAATTGTAACAACCAGTTCTACTGAACCAGTGTGAACCAGTAGAATCCCACCCCTGTTCTTGCAGCAGCTGACTAGGTGGTCCACTGTTTGTTCAGCTTCTTTGTAAAGATGGTATTTGCTGTCTGTTGCTGTCTTCTCAATTCTGATTTATATCATGTTTTGTTTTTTACATCTTGGTCTTGATAGCCAGAATTAGTCCCTCTGTCTACTTCTTCAATTTTCCTGCTCTTGATTATTGCCAGAAAAGCAGCTCCTTTTTGTTCAGGTGGAAAGAGCTTATTTTCACCCAGGTGCTGTTGGACTTGATTAGTTCCCACACCTGTTGACAATTTAAAAGTTGTTGGTAAGCAGGTGATTGACTGTAGTTACCTATTTCTGTTCCTTTTATTGGATGTTTCATTATCAGGTAGCTTTTGTCAGCCAGATGTTAACTAATCTTCAATTTCAACTCCCTATAGTATGTTTTTAAAATGCTTGGCAATGAGTAAGTGTAGATTAGATATTTCAACAAAAATCTAAGCAGTTTATCTTCATCTGGTATTGACCAATTCTTTGTCTTTCTTACTCTTCCTTTCACCTTTTCTGCTATTATTACAAGTTCTTTCTTTTTTATTCTTATTTAAGTCCTTTCTCTGAGCTGTATTTTTGTTGTATTTCTTTAGTTTGTCCCTTAGCTGCACCCAGAACTGTATTGTTTCTTCTTTGTCAGGTATTGGCTGGTTCACTGAAGTCTTTTCATTGATGGATTCATATAAAAGTTTCTGATTGGATTGAAATTGGAAATTCTGCATATAGAGTGCAATTTGATCTACATATTTGTTGATCTTGTTGGCTATAGCTGTTATTTACAGCTTTATTATTTCCAGTGCCTCCTTAATATTCATTGTTTACAGATGCTATTTCTTGATCAAGTATTCTTTGGTTTTCTTCTTCAGCTCTTTTTCCCCCCATCTGTTTTGATTGCTTGCATCTGATCTTATTTTCATCTGATCTTGCTGATCTTATTTTCCATCCAGATTTTACATTTTGATGGTGTAAATGATGGTACTGTTTAGATTTTTTTCTTTATTAATTTAGCACACCATGTATTCTATTATAATTGCAGATATGCTGTATGTCAGTTGGTTTGTTTATTGCAGTGAGCTGATGCTTATGTTTGACATTATAGCATTAGCATCTTTTAATACTTGTGTTTCTTTGGCAGAAGCTTTAGTGCAAGCAACCTTATTCTGTTGTTTTTGTGCTAGATGCTCAGTTATTCTTTTTTCCCATTTCTTTTTTTAATCAGAGGGCTTCGTTCTTTCTGAGGAAAAAGCAGAGGAGAGGATACCTGGTTCAGAAATTAAAAACTTTAAATAGTTATTGCCCTTGGTTTGCTTTTACAGTCTAATTCTGGCAAAGTTCCATTTTCTTGGCCCGGAATAGACCTTTGCAGTTCTTCCAGGTCTGCTTCTGTGAATACTTTATTTTGTATTAATATTATTAAGCTAATCTCTGAAGGCCATAGGGCCGTGATGGCAAACCTATGGCATGCGTGCCGGAAGTGGCATGCAGAACCATCTCTGCGAGCATGCGAGCCGTCGCCCCAGCTCAGTTCCACTGCGAATGTGCCTGTGCCTCCCGCAAGCCAGCTGATTTTCAGGTATCTGCCGCACATGCGTGGGGGGCAGGGGGCATGTGCAGGGGGCAGGGGGAGCATGGGGAGTCACATGTGCATTGCATTATGGGTGCAGGCATGCGTGTGTGCGCATGCGATGACAAAAAGGTTAGCTATCACTGCCATAGGATATTGCAATGACACAGTTGGCAAGACGTTAGTCTTCTAAGCAGCCAAGAGTCACTGCACAGTGATATGTGAGGCATATACATTTAATAAATAAACAAAATATACTTTCTTTGGCTACTTTGGAATTTGTGATATATATGATAATTTTAACAATATAAAAAACTTACTATTTCTTGGAAAGCCCTTTCTGAACCCCACAATTTGAGCAACTACATTTCTTCATGCGTCCTCTAAATTCAGCAATAGCATTGTTGCTTGGAGTTATGGCTCTCTCTTTTTTTTTTTACTGAAAATGTATTCATAGAGCATTTATTTTAGTTGGCCAACCTTTGTCATATGGATTCCTTTCTGTGACACAGATGCACTAATCCATTAGCAAGAGATCTACTTGCTCACGGCAGAATATATGGACATCCTGTACTTCATATGATTCAAAGCTTTCGGCTTAGTGAGAATTAATTTTGGAGGATTGCAGGCCCGAGTCTTTCCACCCAGCTGTTCTTCTCAGAACCATAAGCGTCTGCGAAAATCCTTTACTGCTGAAATACAGAACTCCCTACTTACCAAAATATGCCTATACCGTAGATCTAGGCACAGATCCTGTAATGCTCAGACCAGAAGTGTGGATCCAGGGGCCATCCTGCCAATTTATTTTGAAAGTGTGAACCAAAATGCATGCCACATTGTGGGTGTTCCTTTTGAAACAATTGGGGGTGGGTGGGTGGGATTTGTGACCCTCTAGAAATTAAAAAAAAAATCTGGATCTGTAATTACAGGCTCTGCTAGCTGGCATGTTGGGAGCTATATTTAGTAAGATCTGAAAGGCCAGGTGAAATCTTTGTTCATATTATAGACTGGTTGTGAACTGCAGGATCCAAATGTTTAAAACATACTGAATTGCAAATATTTCATCTTTATTCTTGAAGAACCATTTCATTTTATTGTGCTCTGGTATGCTAGTATTTCAGCTTTTGTCAGGTTTGATCTTCATACTTTCAAAAGGCTGATAGAAAAATGTTCTGACAATACTCCCTTTTTTCATATACTATCCAATGGGGGGCAAAATCACATACTATATATTTTCCACCTTAAGGCTATGACAACAAAAAGAATACAAAATCAGAAGAACTTCCAATGGTAAGAACACTTTCACAGTTGTCCAGTTAACTGGTGAGTTCCCTAACTGGCTGTGCTCACAACCATCCACTCTTTAATTTGGATTCCTAACTGAACAGAGAGTTGAATGTAATGCCTAAATGGGCACTTCCAACTTAATATTTCTATGAAAACTGATTTTCACATAGTTTAATACATTCAGAATGTATTGAACTATTTATGTAGGTCACATGGCTCCTAAAAGATTACATGACTTCTAAATCCTCTGGCTTGAGAGAGTTTGAGAATTTGTGGCATTTCAGATGTTGCTGAACTATAATTTGCAACAGCCCAGGCCAGCATGGCCAATGTGTAATGCTGACAGTTGAAATACATCAGCATCTTGGTGGGCCAATGGTTCCTCACCCAAGGATGTAGGTGGCAGGAGAAAAGAGATTAAGAAAATCTAATCTGACTCTTTCAGAGAATCTGTCATGGAAACATGCTGATAATGATGCCCTAGTTAATAAAACACTCAGTCTAAAGATCAAGCTAACAAGAAATTTCTAATGGGTGGGTTTTTTTTCCCCACCAGTCTTTTTAAACCTGCAGTTTCTGAACCACAGATCCAAGAATTCCCAACTAACATGGCAATCTGGAAATTGCCAGTCCCAATGTATTTGTAAGGTAGGAAGTAGGGAAATGTTACTGTTCAAGAAAGTATAAATGAAAGCATGTAACTGAGCTGCAGTGGGGTTCCTTTGAAAATGGAAATATACTGCTGCAGTCCACATAAGTTCTCCCAGAAGACATTAAGACTAATTGTGAGTTCCTGCTTGTATTATTTATTTGTTACTAAAGGTACCAATATGCAGATTCTGTTTTAATATAGTTAATTACTACAATAAAATATCTCATTTATTTACCTTGAGAGCTGGGTCAGGAAAAATTGTGTTACTTCCATGAGAAGAGGCCCCTTCTTTACACACACACACACACCACTCTTTATATTCCCAGTAGTATAAAATATGGATTCAGTGGTCAGGCATCAAAATACATGCCCTGTTAACCATGACAGCCATTTAACTTTTGATCATTGGAGGACTGCAAGTCTCAATTCCAGGGCTGTTATTACATAGAACCAAGCTCAGATGCCACATATTTAAAACCACGAAACAGTAATTCTGGGAAGGACCCAATTTCTCCAAGAGAGGCAGAGACATTGTACATTTAGAGGCAGATGGGACAAGCTATGATGGGCTTTTGATGTCCTAGGCATGGATAACAGTGGGGTTTCAAGGAGTCGAGTTGGGCAGAAATGACCTTTTGAACTGTTGGGAGCAGAGCCATTGGGAAGAAGAATTTCTCAGCTATTTGTCAAAGAAAAAAAATTCCTGCTGAGTGATAGTAGCACAATGACACTAGTGCTGTTGCTGATAAATCTCAGTGGGAAGACCTCCCTAATATGTCTTCTTTGAGATTTAATTGAAGCATAGGAAGAGAATTTGCAGACTGTGCAGACTTGATTGTACAATGATATTACATTCATCTGTTGGTCTCTTTACAAGGAAGGCTGCAATACAGTAATCCACCCTGAGGATTCCTCCTAAATTATCTTCTTAGGAAAGAAAAAAAAAACTAAAGCAAACTTCTTTCATTACATTCAATGCAAACTGATGGGTAAAAATGCTGGAAAATGTATCTTCCTAGCAGTAGAAGAGTGATCTCAGGGATAGGATTATCTAGAGATGAGGCAGTCAGTCCATGGGGAAAAGCCATGTGTTGAAGGGGAGCAGATGTCAATAGAGACAGCTTGTCTGGCTGTTTGGATGCCAAATGTGTGGCATGAATCACTGGGGCGAGCTTGTCAACCAGTCTGTGAAGTTCAGTTGCATCTGGTTTGATTGTTTGTTAGGGAGAGGTGACATTTTGCTGTCGGCTGTGTTTACTGAAGAAAAAAGAAATACTGCCAAGAATAGCGATTGAAGCCCAGCTTTGCTTCCCACTTCCTGTAAAAACTGGTTGCTAAGAAAAGATTCCTGTAAAATTGAAAATCCCATTTTTCTTTAGAGACAAGTGGGGAACGCAAGCATGACAAAAGAAACTAACATGATTCTGTTATGTAAGAGAATCATGTTTCTCTTTAAAGGAAGTGCCCGTTGCTAGCTGACAGAACAAGGCACAATACAATGTAATCAGGATAGAATGGCCTGAAAAGGTTTAATTTCACTGCCACCCCTGAAAAGTAACTTGAATGCAAATGGTTAAAATTCATTGGGTTATTTTATATGCTGCTATAAATTTCCCTAATATGACGCCCTTCAGAGGTGTTGGACCATACCTTCTATTAAACTTCAAATGAATCAGTGTGAATCACCCTATCTGGATGAGTGAATTCAAGATGAGTGAATTCAAGATGGAGGCTGGAGTTTTTAAGATAGTGTGCTTTGCTTCAAGATTGTAATTCAAGATTCAGTGCTAAATTCAAGCCAGTTCAAGATTGGAACTGCTGAAGTAAGATTAATCTAGGCTTACAATGGGGAAAACTTCAAAACACAAACAGCATAAGCTACTTGATTTTGGGGCAGAAGGGGATGAAAAGATCAGACATAGTAGATTTTTTATGGGATACATAGTTTCAGAGCTTAACAAAAATATCATTTTTAAAATATTCCTCCAGCCTTTCTTTTAAAGCTGAGAGAGTGAGCCTGAGAAAGGAGAAAGGCACTAAGCCAGGGTATCCTAAGAGTGATCCAAAAAGTCAAGATGCCAGTTATAGCCATGTGATTGAAGTCCTGCCTATTTGTAAAGTGCATCACATGTACACCAGACATTAAAAGTAGGCAGGGTTTTGGTCACCTGATCATGGCTGCCATCTTTTATTTATGTACTAGCTCAATACCCATGCTTTGCTATAAAACTGTGTGGTTGGACTTGGTTTTGGGGGAGGAAAATAAAGGGGGGAAAAATCTGCTTCTGCCTACCAGCATCCATCGGTATTCATCTGGCTAGCGTCCTGTCAGTGTGTGAGAGAGTTGAGGGCTGTTTGGAAACTGAAACAGTATTTGCTGTGTGTGAGCAAGGAGGAGACAGCAAGGAACCTGGGCGTGGCTTAGCTCAACTGTACTAAAGCTGGTTGCTGCTGTGAAACTAAAACTGAAACTCCTCTCTGCTTGTGTTTTGCATTTGGACCAGATTTCTTTTCAGATGGGGAGGAAGAATAGAACTCCTTAGCATCAGAGTGTGTTAATAATAATATATGAAATACTAATGCCCTGATGGCCCAAATACGTGCCAAATTTCAGGTTTGTAGGCTTTACGGTTCTTGAGATTTTATGATGATGCGTGAGTGGTATTGCGCTTTTATATATATAAATAGATTATTACATTTATATGCCAAAATATTGACTATATCTATCTGAAGATGCTTCTCCAGCAAGCCTAGCTAGCTGTCTAGCAAACTACTTCTGGAGATGTTGGCTGAACTTGTGTGCTAAAATTCACACCTACCTATCTACTTGAACAACTCTTACATGTTTACTTTTGTTCTGGAGTACCATAGATGTGTCCTTCGGAGCTTTGAGTTTTCTGGAGCAGGGGTCTCCAACCTTGGCAACTTTAAGACTTGTGGACTTCAACTCCCAGAATTCTGGGAGTTGAAGTCCACAAGTCTTAAAGTTGCCAAGGTTGGAGAACCCTGTTCTGGAGTACCATAAGGGTTGATATAGCAGCTTGGCAAGCTTGGCCTCTCATGAAAAAGATTTCTTCAACATTGGCTTTATGTTGCTTAATGTTACCCTGAATGTTGGCAAAGTTTGTCATGTTGGCAAAGTTTGGCTTCATAGGCTTGTAATCTGGAAGATTAAAAGCTGATTTGATCTTATGGGTTTTGCTGCCTTTGATACAGATTTTTTTCTGGGATGCAAGGAGTTGTTTCAAAGATTGGTCCCTTTTTGGAAAGATGGTATCACAATTCACTCTATGAAATTGTGGTTTGTTGGTTACACTCTATGTCAATTTATTAGCAAGGGTGAAGAAGCAACCAGAAAAATATTCAGTTTGTGGAGAAAAACATTGCATCAAACAAAGTGCCATTCATAGACTTGTGCTCACTCCATTCTTAAAAGTAGCAACTGTTCACACCAGTACCTATCAGTGTAACCTTGGGACTCATTCATTCACTGTAATGTGAAAAGGATTCAATTTGCTCCAGTCATATAGAATGCAAAAGTAAGCTTCAACTCAGGAGTGATGACCTTACATCCCATATTTGGAGTGCTGGTAGATGAATTATGTGCCCAATTCTGTTGGCAGGACCAGCATAGAACAAATGTAGTTGTCAAGACTGAACCACTTTGCTTCTGCCAAACCTTATCACTATTCAACTGGCCAATGAACTGGGGGGAGGGAAGTGTGGAATGGAGTGCTGAGAATTTGTGCATGAACCATGAGAGCCTGGAAATCATCAAGGTCATCACTGCAGGTGCTTGAGATGGAGGTAGACTGTTCCCTAAACAAAAAGACATCTCATAATTAGACAATGTGATTATCCAGCGGTGGGGAGAAAGGGACGCCATTGTTTAATAGGAAAGCATTTTTGCGGGAAAACCAGAGCTGGTTTTGATTCTTCGGTACCAAAATGGTGCATCTAATAAAGTCTTACTTTGGGAATTTAAAGCTCTTGACAGTGTTTACTTATTTTGGGTTCACTAGTCAAACAGTTGACAGTAGTAGTCAAACAGCACAAGACTGAGCAAAGCTGAAAGCTGAGAATGTGAATGAACCCAAATTATATTAGGCCTGCCACCTTGAAAGAAATCTGATAAGCTGAGAATTCAGCAAAGTGAGACATCTCATTATCTATGTTTTCATATCAGTGTCAGACTGTCACATCATTCCATCCTGCCCACAACCGTCCAGACACATGGGCTGCAAGATTGTGTGATATATTAGAATCTCAAAGATATGGTCGTAGAAAATCCACAAAATCTCCCAAATGCTTTGGAGTCCTCCAGATGCAATTTCTTGCTTTGAGGCAGGTCCCCATTTTGATGTGTGAATCTGCTTTCAAAAGGTAATTGATTAAAGTTTCTTAAAATAGAGTTAAAGTACACAGCTGCAATTCTTAACCAGTCTGGTCACAGATAATGGGAAATGCAATCCTTCTGAGACCACAGTACTGGAAAGAGGAAGTTGTATGTCTGTTAAAGTTGATTGTAATGTAAACTTTGAATAGTGCTGTGGTGGGTACAATTTGTCTTTTTTATTGTAGATACAAGAAGTAGGTATAGATTTACCTGATTGGGGAGAAGTCCTACTTCATCAAGCATGAAAGTATACTATAGCCAAAATACATTTGTCTAATTCTGGATACTAGATCGAAGTGGATAACTAGTGGAATGGGTGAAAGCTACATGTCTCTCATGCTTTCTTCACTGATGCTTCTATTAATCTGGTGAGCTGTAGACCATTATGACATTTATCTTAGTCATTTTTAAAAACTGACTATAGTGATTCTGCTGCTGCTGCTGCTGCTAAAGCCAATATTGTTTCTAGTTACACATCTTTTCATTATTACTGCTTGCCTGATCAGCTTGTTGTCCCCTTTCCTAGTAGAAAGTTCATATGGAGCTAACTCTTGATTTTTTTTCATTTCTTCTGCGCTGTATAAGATAGTGTTCTCTTCTCTTCCTGTTCACCATTTAAGGTTACATTGCAGGATTTTGATTTTGGATAAGCAGTTCTGTTTTATGTCAGAAGTGGCTGTCTATTTGCTTCAGTTCCTAAGATCCTAGAAAGTGATCACACACACACACACACACACACACACACGTTGTTCAAGGTTTTATGTATCAGAGATCTTTCTTTAGACATCTTCCAAAAGCTTACAGAACTATGTGACAAATCCATCTACATTTCTTAAGTACTACCAGATCTAGAGTGCAAAAATCTAAATGATGCCAGATGGCAGTAAGCTTTCCTTGCACCCATCCAACACTTGTTCAGAATTTTGCTGCCCAAATCTGGAAGCTTTACTAATCTCATGTACTGTAGCAATTACATGGAAAAGTAAGTACTGGCTTTGGAATCTGAAATAATGTTGAAAATTGCATTTGTATTTCACTTATATCTCAGCCTGTGACCCTTCCTGTTGTTAACTAAATGACACATATCAAATATCCTGTGGCATCTGGAACAAATCACACTAATGCCCAAATACGACAGGCATAGAGACACATCAACATATAAAAGCCACTGATGCAATTACGTGAGTCATGACATTTGTGTGAGGACATCCCACACAGCATCATTTTCGCCCCATATGCCTCTGTCAATGTTCACTTTAGGTTTTGGTTAAACAGTAGAAATCACACCTTGTGCCTATATTAATGACTGTCAAATTCCAAAAGGCCTGATCACCATTAGAAGGCAGCAAAAATAATTTTGTGACTCTTGCATCTAGTGGCTATATAGATTTTTGCATCCCAGATGCCCCTAAGAAAGATTGGACATGGTCATGGTATTCAGGATATAAAGGCTATAAATATTGATGAGTATGAATCATAGACAACAAGCCATATTATATACTTACTGGAAGCAATGATGGAAGTGCCCTTCAATCTAGGTTTGTGAACTTCCCAAATGCATTCAATGGCACCATCATGTCAATATTATACTGTCTGATCCTGTGGCCTAAATCAATCAAACTCTTCTTATAGTTTTATCTGGATAATCCTGAAACTTCAAGGGAATTATCGGATGAGAACTAAGGTTGATTTTTAATCATGTTTTTTTTTTAAGGCAACAACTGGTAATTGTTTACTTTGACTATCATTATTTAATTCCATCACTGTTAATTTTCTGTTTTATTAGCCGTAATATTTTGGGCAATTTTTGTTTAAGGATTCTGTATACATTTAACAGCTTGGAAACTCAATAATGAAGGGCAAATGAAAACAATCTTTTTCTTTACCTATGCAATATGTGTGATATGATAATATTGTATCAGCCCATTAAAAGGGCAAAAGGTTAAGATTTCACTGCTATAAATATCTTTTTAACTATTGGTTGGTTCCTTTGCATAGGTGTATACTTTTTTAACTGAGTTTCTGAAAATCCCAGGGCATTTCTCTGCATCTTACAGCAGAATACATTTTTTGATCCTTATTGTTTCCGTCAATTGTGTTTGGATTTTTATTTCCTGATTAGATAACATAGCCTCAAAAATGGTAGTGAGGGGAAACTGGGAAGCCAAGAAATGAACAGCTACTGTGAAATGACAACCACCACCACCACCGCAGCAGCAACAGCATAAGGAATGGCCATTGAAGCCCAGCTGAGTTCAGTATGGGAAACAATGTCATGTCAGATGCAACCTAATGTGATGGTAGGATGCAAATCAAAGAGTTATGGCAGGGCCATGTGTTCCAACTATAAAGAACTAGCAGCAGCATTCAAGTATTAAAGAATTGGACAACTTCATAGATGAACAGCAAGGCTGAATATATAGAAGCAGCCGTATAAGCAGTTCGTATGCTCAGAGCTATAGAGGCTGCTATAAATTTTCAAGAACATAATGTACCAAGAATAAAAGCATCTTTTTTAATGTCACACTGTGCATTGTGCAGCAGGCATTAGCCTCTTTCTCGAATAGAAAGCTTGTATGGGGGTGTATGTGCCTTATTTATTTTAAAATGTAATGTGGGCTTCTAATGTTACACTGTCCTGTGATTATCACCTTTGGCAGGCTGGCAATTGTTTCCACATTTTAAGCTGTATTAAATCAATATAGACCTCACAAGAGATATAACACCATCCTTGGCCTAAGCTGAACTTTGAGATAAGAGAATGTGCAAGCATAGATGCTGATGGTGGGTAAATGGGAAACTTGGGGTTTGTGTGTGTTTCTAAAGTAGTGTCTCTCCATTTGACGAGAGAACAGGGCCCTTACAGCTGTAACTGGGATGGTGGAAGGAAAAACAGGGAATTCCTTATGAAGCACAATTATAATTATCCTGAAACATGGGAGACAATTTAGCTGTTTACCAAAAATGGCCCGTAATTTTTTTTGCTAGTTTACAGATAAGGATATCAATTCTGGCTCTGTTTAGGTATCATTTCTACACCACCACCCTGTCACATCAGTTTTCAGGTAGTTTGATAGAGAATAGAAACCATGATGTCTGTGAGGAAGGTCAACATGGTAGCCAGAGTCCACAATTGCAGCTCTACCCCATTTATATATGCATTATCACCTTTACATTCTTGACTACCCTATGGATGCTTTTAGAATACAATAGACCCATAGGGCTGGAAGGGACCTTGGAGATCTTCTAGTCCAAACTCCTGTCCAAGGCAGGAGATGTTATACCATCTTGGACGAATAGTGGTCCAATCTTTCCTGGAAAACCTCTAGCAATGGAGCACCCACAACTCCAGGAGGTAAGTTGTTCCATTGATTAATTGTTCTCACTGTCAAGAAATTTCTCCTTAGTTCCAAATTGGATCTCTCTTTGACATGTTTCAACCCACTGCTTCTTGTCATACCTCAGATGCTTTGGAGAATAGACCTCCTCTTCTCTTTGACAGCCTCTCAAGTAGCAGAAGACAGCTATTATGTTACCCCTAAACATTCTCTTCACACACCTAGTCTCCTTAGCTGTTAATAGTATGATTTGTTCATTATATACTAATTTACAATTAGTACATTCATTGTAAAATTCTGGTAGGATTCTATCTGCCTGACTCATTCTGGTTATTACATTTACATTGGTAGCACTTCCAGTTGTCTGTGTATTTGAAGAAAAAAATGTGTTCATAAACTCCTTTGTTCTTTTAGATTCCTAAGTCATGGGCAGAGCATGGCAAAGTTAAATCCAGAAGTGATAGCTTACTCATTGCTATAACGCAATGTTGAATCTACCCTTTTATGCCATTAGATAGTACACATTAAGTCAAGACAGATAAACTCTTTTCAGTTTGGCTTTATTCTTTTCCTTCTGAGTTTATTCCAGGAAGTCAGTGTAACTGAAAACACCCCTTTAAGTAGAATCAAATGTTCTGAAAAACCGACCATTTATCCTCCTTAATAATGCTTAATAATGGGAAAATTCTCAGGCCTCAGACTGTTTCTGGTTTTATAGAAGTTTCTCAGCTTTTTGATGCATTTCTTTCCTTGACTGAATTTTTTTAGTGATTCATTCCTGTAGAACATTTAATGCAGAATCTGGGGGGGCTTTGAAGTCTATGAGAAACAGGAGGGGTGACATTGTACTTGAAAAGACTAATGTAATTCAGATAGAAATCAGGAGATGTATGTACCAGTTGTTGATGAGCAAATTTAAGGAGTCTTTCTTTCTTTTCTTTTCTTTCTTTCTTTCTTTCTTTCTTTTTTTTCTTTCTTTCTTTCTTTCTTTCTTTCTTTCTTTCTTTCTTTCTTTCTTTCTTTCTTTCTTTCTTTCTTTCTTTCTTTCTCTCTTCTCTCTCTCTCTCTCTCTCTCTCTCTCTCTCTCTCTTTCTTTCTGTTTCCTTCCTTCCTTCTTTTTTCCCCTCCCTCTCTTTCATTCAATTCTTTATATTTAAGACAGATTTAGCCAGGATAGTCTTTCAAGCAAAACTCTGTCCTTGGTGAAAATAAGAGACAAAACCTTTCAGGTGTCAGTTGTGGCCTGCTGTAGAACAATATGCAGCTTATTTTGTAAGGAAGCCATTAAACTCAAAATTTGTATAGGAAGTTGCATTAGCACTTAAAAAGACAACCATTTTTATATCCCTCTCAGTGAAGGCTGGTAGTGATAGGGAAAGCCATCTGCTGAGGTTGCAGTTCTGACCATAGGATTCTGTCAAGCATTCCTCACCATGGTATAACATAAAAACAGACTTCTGAGTTTAAATGATATCTCAAATCATAAATTAACTTGAAGTCTAGGTCTGTAAAAAATGGTAAATTAAAATACAACAGCCTGGTTTGGGGTTCTGTGTGTCATAGAAATAGAGCCTGCGTGACTAACTTCTGATCAAGAAAGGAAACAATGTGTTGGTTGTCTTGTTAAGAGCCAAAGCATTTGGCTGCCTAAGGCAGATCAACAAATATAAAGCTGTCCTCTGTGAGCTGCAAAAATCTGGCAGCAAAGGATTTACAAGAGTCTTCTGTAACTCTTTGCTGTCATGCAGTGGTTATATGGATTTCTGCATCTGAACTATGGGAAGAGTTGTAAAAAAGTAGCACTTTTCAAATTTGCTGCTTTTCAACAACAACAAGAGTTTTTTATGTGGTTTGATTGGTTCATTATGATGAAAAATTAACACATTAAAAAAAGGGAGGAGGTTACTCTTCTCTGCCTAATATCAAAGTTGCAATTTTATACTCGTTTAGCAATTAAATTCCAGCAGTTTCTATGGAAGGTTTCAGCAGATCTGAACAGAAATAACTCTCCTATTATTTTCTAGTAAAAGTGCTTAATATCACAGCATTTGAGATTATTAAATAAAAACCTATGTTTGCCTGACACACAAGAAAAAGGGGCAAAGTGTTGATTATGTAACTAGTTGCACCTACCATCTTAGTTTTTAAGCCCTCTCCCTCCCTCTACAGATGATCTATTGCTTGTCCTGAGTTTAAAAAGTTCAGAATGGAGTTAACATCACAGAAGTCGATAAACCTGTTCAAGAATACACATTAATCCTGTTACACTAATGTGACATAGAACTGTAGATTGTAGTTGTTGCAGCTGTTTGCTCAGTTATCATGTATATTGGGGATCCAGAGATTCTGTTTGCCATTTGGTTATGATGCTTCATCATTTTTTATTTGATAAAGAGTATATTTCCTATATAGGTGTGGCAACGAATGCTGAGATCAATAGGTACTCCCAGATACTTACATTTTATAAATTATAATCTCACAATAAGATTATAATTATTTGGTAACATTGTAATGGTTCTGGCCACTAAGAATGTCTCAGGAATAGGAAACAACTAGGTGGACAACTCTCCATGGCCTATTCACCACAGCCAACTCCCTGTGGGACAATTCGCCATAGGACAATTTAATAAATACAAGTTAAATTAATTTCAGTGCAATCATGGCCAATAATAATAAAATAAAGTCAATCCAGAAATACAAGAATTACAATAATTTTGATGAAACACGGTCACCTATAATAAAAGTAACTGGATGAAATGATTAATAGTGTTGAATTGTCCTGTGGCAAGATGTCCCACAGTGAGTTGGCTGCAGCGAGTTGTCCTAAACCCACAATTAGGACATTTGGCTGAAAATTGTCAGCCAGTAGAAACCAGTAGCTTTTACCATTGCTGTAACAGTCCCACTGAAGATGGTGACAATTCAAGCCAAATAAAATAGCTTGAATGAAACAATTGAGAAAATGTGTATTTAATGTAATTGACCAATTCATAATTTCAGTAACTAAAGAAATAAAACTGAGCAAAAAGAGCAACAAATACTTGAACATCAGATCTTGGCTATATGTGGAAAAAAATCACAACAGATATGGGAGGGAGAAGATATAAGGGAAAAAGGAAGTGGAAGAAGCTAAGAAAGGGTTGTACCATACAAGGATCTGGTGGAAGTTTTTAGGTGCTGAAATATTTGACTTCTTATTGTCTCACTAGCTTCTGGGCTTGGCTGGGCCACTTAACAAAGAATAGATCTCCAGAAAAAAATGGTCCCTTGCTATTTGCTGCCAGCCAGTTTGTTGTGACACTACAGTATGAAATGGGATGTGTTTCAAAAATGCTTGTTTTAGCAAGTTAATTACACAGCAGCCCCAGAATTATTTGCATAGTGCCAATAACTTCCTATGACTTTATAAAAGGGAAGCAAAATAAGAGGCTTATTGGCCACCTTGTTCAATCCCTTGCTTGATCCAGCAAAAATCAAGGATTTGAAATTCCTCAATAGTAAGTGACTGTAGTATTTACTTGCATAATGAAATCTCTCAATAACAGCTTCCAATCCATTTGTAGACTCTGCTGAAAGTTCTGATTTTGATCTTTAAAATATTAAATGGCTAAAACCTGAGAATTCCCAGGATTGCTTTTCCTCAGATATACTAGATGCTGACATCACCTTTCCTATGTTAGATGCTGCTCAAAAGTCAATTTTGACAGACTGTTTTGAAGAGACAATACACCTACCTTGCTGCCAAAGATCTTAGAAAAAAAAATTCCCAAGACACTTACAGCTTTTTTAACATTTTAAACATTCTGTTTATACTTTTTGATGTAATTTCAGAAACAGTTTTAATAGATCTTGATTGCAAGAGCAGTTTACCTGTTGACTTATTTTAATATTTAGATATTGTAATGTGCTGAAAATGTAATACATGGCAGGCTATTAATATTGGCATTAATATTACATATTCCAAATGAAAAATGTTGTTGCTACTACTTTTTTGGGAAAGTAAATAGCAGATTATCTCTGATAAAGTATTCTATCCATCTGCAGATCAATTTTCCTGTAGCTTCACCACTGCATACAGTAACTTAGCCCACCTTATTAAGAAGATACTAATGCTTGCATATTTTTGAAACAAATCAAACTTTGTATTTTAATGTTTCTGTATTGCTATCACTTTTAAGATAGCGTATTACCAGAATAGATACTGCTGCCCATTAAGATCCTGTCAGCAGTGAGTTAATATGACAATGGAAAAAAAAATACAGGAGAAGAGTTGCTTTTAGAATTACAACATGTCTTCTTGTCTGTATATTTTAAACTCTTGATTTGATATGTCACGGATGTCTAACTGAGGCAAAGACTATTTAATTTTTTAAACAAAAAAAAATGCACCACAGACACTGTATCACTAAGAAAGCCAGTAATTTTACTGATTTGGCTGCAAAATACAAATTATACCTTATGTCCAGCAGGAAGAACTTCTGATTTTTTTTGCCCATTAATTTATTTATTGTTCACTACAGACAGCTGATTAAATCTCTTGAGATACACAGGTGTGATTTTTAAATTTGTTATAATATCTTGTCATCTAGTGGCGACAAAGTCCAGCTTATGCCGCTGTGAGCCTCTAATATTTCTTGCAAAACGTTTTTATGTGCCCATCAGCAGGAGAATATCACTGATTTAATTAAAGTAACTTCCCAGGATTAAAATAAAATAAAGCAAAAGCAAATTATCTGAAGCAATCCAAGTCAAATATTTTTAGGTTAAGTGAGTTTCTTTTACCACTGAGCTGACATTTTTGAATAAAACTGAACTACGGGCCAGTTTGAGGTACAAGCAGGGACAGCAAAACTAAACATGATTATACCCATTGTGATGTAGAAAATTTGGTACAAAGGGTGCAATTCTACACTTGGATTGCTCCACATCTTTGGTTAGAATATGTTCACAAAGCGCCTGTTAATAGTTTGGGAGTGAGGTCTTCTCAACCGACACCAGTGTTTCACCAGCCATTTGAGGGGCACAGGGTATCAAGAAATGGAGGCCACAGATGTTAAGATGTCACTGCAGGTGGCATAAAATGGGAGCAGAGGAATATTCTGGGTTTAGGCAATAGCATTTATTGAGGTTTCAAGTGGCTTTTTGGGACATAAAGGCAAAGTATTTGCCTTCTAGAGACAGCAGGAAAGAAAGAAAAACCAAACCAAACCAAACCACACTGTTGCATCTATGAGGAAGATGGGTAAAAGCTAAGACAAAGTCAAACAATACAAAAAGGGGTTCTTGACATTCTTGAAAATAGCATAGCAGTTGTTTTATTCTTGCATTTTAGCTTTGTTTGGGGAAAAAGCCCTCTGAGAAACAGCAAATATCACTGTATTATTAAAAATGTTAAATTCCACTCCTGGGAAAAATAGAAATCATTTGGTTACCAAAAAAAAAAAAAAAAGAAGAAGAAAAATAATACCATTGATAAAGCACTAAAATGATTTTAAAAACTCCTTTTCTGAGAAAGTCATCAATGCATACAATATATAAACGTGTACTCTATTAGCTTTCCTCAACCTAGTGTTCTTCATATATGGATTACAAATCCCATCTTGCCCAGCTAAGATATGGCCAATGCCTATTTCCTTTTCGGATAGGAATTTTACTGTGACATTACATTAAAAAGGCACTAGATTTGGAAAGGGTGGTATATATCATATACTGTCATCAGAAAACAGGCTTTATCCCTTCATTAATAAGCTATTTCCAAAATAAAGATCAGCTTAAGGGGAGAAGACATCCTTTTGGCTATTGCATGTTGCCTTTAATTTTGTTCTGCCCAGGTTGAAGAAAATCTCAATCCTTTTATGGGGCACTGCCCCAAAACTGCTTAAATACAAAAGAATCACACCGTAAGTCCCTCCATTGTAGTTTTACCAAAAATTGTTAAGGTATAGATAAAAAAGAACAGTTAAGTATTGACTGCCAAAGCTTTTAGAAAGTAACATCACCATTAAACATTGTGCTTCTTTATTAATTAAATCCATTTACAATGTTCAGTTAACCCTAGGATTGTGCCTCTATATTTTAGTTTAACTCAATAGTGGAAAAAGGAAGAAATACTAATATCCATTCTTGCACAATTCAGTTCTGTGACTGTGTTTCAAGGTTGAAATTGCCTGGCTGAGTGGGACAAACTTATTTCCATGCACAGAACCCCACAATTCTATAGGCTGAAGAGTAATATTACATGTAGATGTGCATGGCTGTCACTATCACCCACTTTGGCAAAGGATTCACAACCATACTGGTAAGCCAAATATTATTTCTTTCTTTTTCCTTTTTTTAAAATGGCCACATACACATTGCATATTTAATTTCTGTTGAAGATGAATGTTCTCAAGTGGTGGTAAATGTTAAAGTGAAGAAAATAATTTGGAACCCTGATTGAAGCTAGCATAATCAAACATTGGCCCCATTCTCACTTCCTTTGATGCATGTGTATATATTTAAAGTCATTGGTGGAATTAATGCATTATCAAAGCGTTTGTTTTTTTTCTGTTATCTAGAACATACGTGCAAATGATATGGCTTCAGCATACTCCCAAGACTTTCTGGGCTGGTCAAGAAATGCTTAGGATAAGAAAAAACAACTGCTGAGCCAGCATGGAATCATAAGCGATGACACTACGGCTGTGGTATAGGTATCATTATTATTGATTTTGTTAAAAGTGAACAAAGCCTTACATCTATATTTGGTTGGTATCCTTAATCAAACAGAATTTTTACAACTTGTATTCTTATATAGACGTCTATGTCTCCATTAACATTTGCCAAAGTCAGCTGATTTGCTAATGCTTGTTCATGACTCTGGAAAGGTATCACAGATTAATCAGCAACTGGGATTAAGTGGTAAAGAGTGAATAGCCTTCTAGACTGCTACAGTATATATTAATACTGTATGAAAATGAGCAGTTCAGAGAACTGCATCATGAGCTGTGCTTTGACTCTAACATGCTAGAAATTACTCATATTTCTTCCATCTTACATTTCTACCCTGCCCTCCTGTCCAAAGAAAGAAAATAAGCTACATCTCTTGTAGCGTTTACTCACTTGCTTGCTCAGCCCAGCAGGGTGGACTACCTATACCTAATTTGCATGACAGATCTTAAAGCTCCAAGAAATATAAAACAATTATAAAGAATAAAATAAACTAAGTCATATACAAAGGGATTCTCCTGCAGTACTGGGAATCCAGATATACCTTTCACACATTATTTAGTATTGGGGGGCGGGGGAACCCTTTTCTTTCAAGAATCGGTCCCAGGATGTGTGAAGGAAGTATTTAAAGCAAATGACATAGCTTTCATGCATTTTTATGCCTGCTAAATTATAAATAATATGTGCTAATGTCAAAGATAAATTAGATGTCCTGTTCAGGCATAATTTTATTTTGATATTATTCTTAATTAAAAACATGGGTAGGAATTATGGGTAATGTTCACTTTCTCTAATA
This sequence comes from Notechis scutatus, assembly GCF_049901735.1. Classification (NCBI taxonomy): domain Eukaryota; kingdom Metazoa; phylum Chordata; class Lepidosauria; order Squamata; family Elapidae; genus Notechis; species Notechis scutatus. Next base: position 228,993,496 of record NC_142010.1, on the reverse strand, counting down.
AGAGGAAAGTAGAACAGAATGGATGTTGTTCTATGGTGACCAAACTATTTAAGTTAGAAAATTATAATAGTCAATTTTTATAGCAGGGCTGTTTGCTCAAAAAAAAAAAAAAAAATACAGCAGCCACTACATTTGAATGGAACTGTGAAATTTAGCTCTAGTTGCTCAACATGATGCACATGCTTCACATTTTAACCATGACACCAACTAAATACAGATGTCAAAATAAGCCCAACACTTTTCAGTGATCCATACATTCAGCCATAAGTCATCAAGTGTTGCATAGCAAAATTCTGAGTAAACCTATATTCAGTCATCTGGAAACAAATCCCATTAACCTTATTGGATTTATTTTGCAGTACACCTGTACATGATGGTATTATAAGTAATGTAATGCACGTATAAATTCATTCTTGGACATAAACAACTCAACATTTATAGCCAGATTGAAGTTAGAATGGTGACCTTTTGCTGCTATTCCTGTCCTCAATTACTCTGTATGAAGGAGAACAAAAAATAAAGAATTACGTTGGAAGGACTAGCTAGGCCATCAAAGCCACTTTTCCATGATCACATTTGAACCTGAATCTGCCTGTAGTTCTGAGATAACCTACTGAATGTTGGGCATAAAATATGCAGTCAGGGTACCAAATTAGGGGTAATTGTTATGGATTTTTAAATTATGTTCACTTTGATACTATCCCAGATTTTGATTTTGTTTGAGATTGTGCAAGCTTTCTGAGTTACCTCTTACAGCCAAAAGATTGCTAGTTTTATTGAATGTATAGAAACAAGACAAAGTTGAGCCACATTGTGATCTAAGGGGCAAAAAGCCTCAAGATACGCAAAACATAAATAAGGTAAGAAGAACACGTTCAAAAATATGATGGAACTATCCAAAATGCAAAATTGACTGCAGATATATTAGAATGATATGGAAGGGAAAATCCTAATTGTTTGCAGATTAGCCTCCAACAGCTGACTGATACTCTAAAATGTATTCTGATTTGAAGAAAAACTAAAAGGAAAAAATAGTTACTTAAATTGTGCAACTGCACAAATATAATTCCCCCACTATTAAGATAACAAAAACTTCTGCTATTACCATAATTATTATATATATTAGAAAGCTATACACAAGCATGTTAATTTCACAGATTTTTAAAAGATTCTTAATATTTTATATAATTAGAAATACACATTTCAAAAACAAAATTTCTGCAAAGAGAAAACAATTACCTTGGTTAGCAAAGCATGGAGTTCTTCATGGCTTAGGGTAGTGCTTTCTATACAAAAAAGATCCCCTTTGTTTCCTTCAGGGCTGTTTAAAATATTGGCAAAGCTATGAAGGGGGAAAACACATTTTGGCTTATGTAAACTACAAAAAGCCACAATGCTTTGCAAATTCTGTCTTACTTTTTAATATGAAAATAAGGAAAATGTAATTTACATATTTTTTAATATTTTTATTTAATAAATGATCCAGACCCAGAATTTTAAAAAATTAAATAGGTTAGCCCTCACACTAAAAAAAAAGAACTCCAAAACATTTTTTTTCCACAAGTATGGTCCTCTTTTAAATGATTTTGATCCGTTTAACTGAGTGCCATACTATACAATATGCCTACACATTTGTGAGCATTTTCAGATATACTAAGCGACCTAAAATTTTCCTTCTTTTCTTTTTTTTCCCCCCTTAATCACCCGATTTCTGGGTCTCCCAAAACATCTGTACAATTTCTATTTGTTGCATAACAGCCACTTTCTCTCTCAGTAATGATCTGCCCAGGATTGGGCAAATGCCTCCTCTTTTTTCTGTTTTTGGCTATTTACATGTAAATAACGTTGAACCTGCAACATGACACTATCTATTGTAACATACATTTTGCAAGGGAGCACAACAGTAAAAAGAAGTTAACCTTAAAACCTATTTTGTACAAGTGATCTGTTGTACAACTCAAGTGCGAAGCATCTCTTCAGCATTGCTGTTTATCTTTTAATATGGTATCACTGAGGCAATTTAAAAGTACTTTTACAAAACAGAGTACCTGACTTCCCCCCCAACACACAGCACATATAATGCATATTGACCCCCCTCCCTCTTTCCCCTTAAGGTATAGCACACACACGCACTGCAAGGAAAAAAAAAACCTCTAATAGCTAGTAAAGTTATCATGTTGCCCATCCTTCAGAGAGCCGCATGCGCTTCACGGAGGGACTTTCCCTTTCGTCCGGCGAAGGTCTGGTGAGTCCAATGGGAGAGTGGAATTCATTTCGGTGATCTTCCCTGTCGCTTCCATCGTAGGAACTACTACAGCTGCTCAAGCTGTCAACAGGAGATCTTCCCGCCTCGTGGCGCGTGTGCTGTGGATATCTCGATGGCGTGGTCGTACGGTCTCTAGGAGGAGAAACAGGTTCGGACTTGATGTTGAGGCTTTGAGTAGAAGGCAGGGAGAGATTTGTATTCTGAGATAAATGAGTGCTAGTGCAAGCTCTGTAAGAGGAAAGGAAACCCAGTTACAGACGGAGGAGGCAGAGCCCCCTGAAATGTACACTTATACAAAATATCAGCTAAGAGATGGAAAAACTTATCCCTGCACAAAGCCAAGGACTGTGTGTGTGAAAGATTGTCTTTGCAGCTGTGGGACACATCTGAAAAGATGACTCTCCTAAGATGGTCCTTGCAGTTTGTTCTATGGATTGCTCAGAACTGCAGCCAGGATGATTTTGATCTCAAATGGAAATAGTGTCAGCCACACCCTGCTGTTTTTGAAACTATGACTGATTACTTAAAGTATGACTGCATGTGTGCATATACAGAAAAGCAATTTTAAAAGATGGTAGGTTGTAGGGCAGACTGATGTAGATTGCCTACAACTCAACTACAAGAGCAGTTGGGGTTGTTCTATTCAGCATCTTTTGGTTTTTCACATGGCCTTCAAGACATCCTGGGTTCATTCTTCTGGATTCTGGTGAGTGTCCTGAGGTGTTAGGGCAACTTGTACTAGAAAGAGGTTTGAGCAAAGGTTCAGGAAGTTCCCTATCGAAGTCTATGTCATACTAAAGGTACATAGAAACTATCATTCATTTTTAATATAAGCAAAAAGTTGATGCAAGATTGGATACAGAAGGTTCTGACTTATTCTAAAGCTATTATATTCGAAAAAGTCACCAAACCAAACCATGATTTTCAGTTAAACACCACCAAGTTCTCTGTTTGCTTATTGCCTCCTGTATTTTTCCCCTTCTCTTTTGGCAATGAGGAAATTGGAATCAAGAGGGTATTTTTATTTTCAATATAATTATTTAAATCAGTGCTTCTCAGTTTCAGCAATGTTGAGATGTGGAGATTTCATCTCCCAAAATTCCCCAGCCACATGTGGATAAATCCAGAACCAATGTGTTCAAAATGTGCTAATAGCTATACTAATGGCAATGACATGAAATGTTCTCAGTATGACATTTCAACTTCAGTACAACCAAACATAAACTTCTTACATATTTATGACAATGTTTGAAATTTCTATCATAAACTACTAAAATGTCTAAAATAGACTTGTTTTCTAGATCCAGAAGAATGGTGATGGGAAAGGAAAATGTTATGTACATAATTTCCAAACTTTGCGAATACTTGTCGATTGTGCATGGAAGTTGTCTATCACTCAGAGCTGACATGGCAGATTGCATGTTCCTCCGAGGGATGAAAGGTTACGGCATGGAGGAGATATGTCACTTGAGCACTGAAGCTGCACATTTTTAAAGACTGGAAAGCCTACATGCTCAGTCCTAACCTTCTAAAATCTTTGTGGCTGAACACAAAATGAAGGACTGTAGTCAACTGTTTTCTAAAGTCTGCAGAAATGAAAAACAATGCTAGATATCTATCCTTGGAATGATGTGGCAATGCTTTTATCATCAATTGTCACAATGTTTAATAATGAATGGCCATTGTTAGTCAACAAAGAGGAAGAGAAATGCTGCAATCCGTAATTGCTTTCATCTGCCCTGTATTCAGCTGATTTTGTCAAAATTGGTGCAGTTGTTTAATGGACAAGCATGTTGGCCCTACAGTTGCAGTTGTGTGAAAAGCAAGCCTAAGGGCAGAATTCTCTTGATTTTGAATTCTTGGCTATACCTGAAATTAACACACTGTCTATTGTTGGGATCTGTTAACTATTGGAAATTAGTTCAATTTGCTGTGTAATGAATATAATGACTGTCTTTATTCACTGTGAAAAATAGAGGCACTAACTATCAATAAGTTAAGGTCTCATACACAGTTTTCTTGATTTCTAAAAAAGTAAAAATGCACACTCCTAAGATCCATCTTATATACTAAATTGGATAGAGCAGAATTAAAAGAAGTATTCTCTTTTCTTGCGGCTTAACAAACTGCTATTTAATTTCAGATTAAACCTGATTTACAAGATTTGCAGAAGGAATTGCCAAGTGAAATTTTCTTATTGCTTTCAGTTAGAGTTCCAACTTTTGACAAATGTAAAATAAATATTCATAGAATAATGTACATGTAAAATTAGGGCAGATTTTTTATGTCTGCACTAGAAATAGATGATAGTGTGTGCCAAATCTATGAAAGTTTGCTGTTGGTTTAGCATGTAATTATAAACCTCACTTTCTTTGTGAAACAGTCTGTTTATGTTATGGTATTCAACTGAAAACAATTTGTTCACTTTAAATGCTTAGGTGGAACATTTTCTATTTTTTAATGTATTTTTTAAAACACTAAGATTAATACAAAAGAATATTATTATGAAGATTATAGGAGATATATAATAAACCTTTCACGGTAATACAGTTTTCACTTCTTACATACAAAATAATTGGTATAACCCACTTCTTACTGAAGTGAATGGCAGCATGTTTAATTTAAATAGGACTGAGCTATTGCTTTCAATGTATCCTGAAAGAAGGGCATCTCATTAAATAGGCACACACTAGCTTATTATTACAAATAGTCCTTGACTTATATTGTTCATTTAATAATATATTCAAAGTTATGATGGTCGTGGAAAAAAAATGAGTTATGATCCTTGGCCATGTGATCACAATTGTGGTGCATGGCCACCTACCCACAATTATTACCAATTGAGATGTCCTGCAGTCTTGTGATAAAAATTTGCAACTTTTTTTGACCTTTCCCTCTGGCAGAAAATACCTATTGGGGAAGTTGGATTTGCTTAACAACCATGGTCATTCACTTAATGACTGATGTAAAAATTGTTCTAAAATCAGGTCTAATTCTCCTTCCAATTGCACTACTGTATGGTGGAAATTCCAATTGCGGTCATAAATTGAGAAATATATGTAATGCACTCATGTCTCCAGTCACTGAAAAGATATTCAACCTTGACTATGTGCAATTCAGATCATAGGAAAAGTGAACATTATGGCTTGCTAGTTTCCTTGTTCCACTGGATTTGTTTATAATTAATCTTTTATAAAGAGTTTCTGGCTTTTACAAAGCATAATATACATTAGTATAGAAATTTCCCTCCTGAATTTGCCACTAGAGGGCAGGAATGCATGCCTTTCACTGTGAAAATGAACATTAGGTTTGCTTGCTGGCAACCTTTTGAACATACAATTTATCATAGTATAAGGGAAATAAGTGAAATGTTTCTGCCTCTTCTAAAATGCATGATGCTCAGGCAAATGTGGATTATGTATGGGTCAAGTTGGTAGGTCAGTTGGTAATACTAAGTAGACAGGTTATAATACAATCAGCGAAGAGATTGGGGAAAATTTATGTTAATAGATTGGGGAAAACAGATGAGTTCTACATGAATTGCTTATCTGCTTTCAAGGTCTGATTTTTTGGCATGTAATTTCTAGATTCAGCTCAAGTAAGTGGTAGGGTAGCATTTATGTGAGGTTTTGATGGAAGTATGCCTTCTGTCAAATAATCTACAGGATTTTAGATATTCCAGTCAGCTGATACCACCTGGGATGTTAGCTATTAAAACCTCTGCATGCAAAGTACAGGTAGTCCTCAACTTATAATTATAAAAGGGCTCTAAAATTTGTTCTTAAGCAGTGCCAGCATCCAATTTCTGCTGCCATTCAGCGAATCACTGTGGTCATTAAGTGAGATGTCACATGACCACAGCTTCTCCATTGACTTTGCTCATCGGAAGCTGGCTGGGAAGGTTGCAAATGGCAACCATGTGACCAACAGTCCTAAATGCACAACAGTTGCCAAGTACTCAAATCATGATCAGGTGACCATGAGGCTTCTGCTACGATTGTTAGAGCAAGAACGTGTCATGTCACCTTTTTACAGTAGTGTTGTAACATCAGTTGATAAATGAATGGTGGTTATGTGAGGACTCCTTGTAGGGGACTTACTATAGTCCTTTTTTCACCCTTTACAACTCTCCATGTTAGGATGATATCCTAGTTGGCTTGTCTTTCATTTGGGACACACCTCCAGATTGAGAGAGTGGGACTCTATGGGAGGAATAGGGATTTCCCCTCCCTACCTCTTGCTGTTTTGAGGCAGGTCAAGAAAGAAAGAGGAAGAAGGAAGCCATTTTCAAGGGAGCAAATAGGTTCTGACCACTGTGTCTTTGGGGCAGTGGAATTTGGGCTGGAAGTCAGCTGCTTGTAGCCTAATGTAACATAGCTGAATACATAACAGCCAAACTCAGAGAGCACCAAGATTTCACAGTTCCACCCTGAGCTTCATATGTTCTTCTCTATTGGTGACATGAAAGCCAGCCGGGTGACACTGGACCAGTCATTAGCTTTCAGCCCAACTTATCCCACAGGATTGTTGTTGTGGAAAAAATAGAAGGGAGGTGGTCGCCACCTTGAGTTATTTATAAAAATAATAAAGGTGGGATACAAATAAATAAAATAAAACATGGCCTAGTACAGCTAATGTTGGAACTCTACTACTAAAACAATTTAATCCCATAGACTGCCTGTTGCCTGATTTTACTAAACTGCTCTCCTCCCCCATGTGAGCTAATGACAAAAAAAGCTGCATTGCAATCTGTCCATATGCATGATGTATCTATTACTGACATAACACAGGGCTGCCATTTATTATGTGTTATACCTGCCTCTCATATCACTTTCTACTGACAACAGCAGAATGTTATCTACAGAGGAAGGGACACAGGAGAGAACTAGATGGAGGCCACTCTTTTGGATTTCTTTTAGGACAAAGATAATTCAGTTATTCTGCCAAGACTATAACTTTGGTTCCTTTCAAGGTGCCTCATCTCCAGGATACTAGAAACCCTGAGCTTTCTTCTCCAAACACTGGACAGGCTGTTAACTTCTGTTCCTCCAACAGTGAGGGAAAAACTTTATAACAAAAAACAGGTTATTTGTGTGTGTGTGCGTGTGGAAGAGATATCATGGGTATTTTAAAAATAACATGACGGTTTGAATTCTGACTTACCCCAATTGACTGAGGGCAGATGGTGGCATGTTGTGTAGATGTTGCTGCTGCCAGCCAGTTACTGAACCCAAGTGGAGAGCACTGGCTGTGTTAAAGCCAGACAATGATGACAAGTCTGCACTACTCAATGAATACTCTGAATGCAAGAATGAAAAAAAAAAAAACACAATTTCAAAATTAAAATGAAAGAGTTCAATAACTATGGACAAATTCTCTCATATTCCATTAATAAGGCATTTTAAATCTACTGCAGTTGTGGTATTAAGGCATTCCCTTCTCTTCCCCACTCACTGTGAGCACAATAGGCAGATACATGCATAAATACATAAGTGCATAAACTCAGCTTACTATCTTAAGCACACAATCGTGCCTACCGTCCCTGTCCTATTGTCCCCAATTATTCGTACCTGTTTTATGTATTTATACTTATGTTCATTCTTAAATCTATTATATTGTAAGCAATTGACAAATTAAATAAAAATAAGTAATACTAGGATATAAATGCTAAATATATGATTTTCTGTTTCCTGGTGAACTTTCAGCTTGTGAAGTTTTGTAGTATTTTTAGCACACATTTATCAACACCCAAAAATGCAGCCTACAGAGTCAGCTTACTTGCAAGGAATGGGATACCTATGACTCTTCAGATATTGCTGGGCAACAACTCCCAGTTATGTGGCCCTGCACGGTAATGGATGCGGAGCACTCTAGATTAGTACCTACTGGAGGACCACGGTTCCTCACCTTGATACTGAGTATGGGCCAAATATATGAGCTTTAAGGGAGATTACTGTACAGTGCAATCAAAATTAGATTAGCCTAGAATTCTTGGAAATAGTAACCTTAGGCCCCGGAGTTAGTTAGTTATGTGTTCTCATGGACTGTGACCTTGAATACACATTCAAGCCTATAAGTACAAGTGAAAAAAGGTGCACAAATCAGTTTTTGCATTGTGTATCCTCCAGACCAGCCAGGCTTGTATTGAGTTTTAGAGCCCTAGTCAACGGAGGATGGACATACTTTGGGCTTCAACTTTTGGGGGGACCCTGAACTGGAAAATGCCTCCCCCTTCCAGATATGGATCAGGTGCAGCCATTCTTATTATACCTGCAGTCCCTGCCAGATAGTTCTGGAGTGATATGCCCAAATGCCACACAAGTGTACAAAATAAGACACTATCAGACACTCTACTATGGAGTTTGCAGTTCAAGTAGGTATGGAAACATTTCTGCTCTTTCAAAAAAGTGTATGATGCAGGGTAAGTTATATCTACAACGTGCCAGCAGGCATCAATTAATTATGAGAGTGGGAATGTCAAAGCACTTTTTGATAAGGGAAATTTAAGTGGCTCTTCAACTGTCAAGTGTGAATGAGTGATTCTTAAGCCACTTAAAAGCAATTCTTATGATGCACAACAAAAAACGAGACAGGATTCTACATATTGTTTCATTTTATATTACCACAAGCATCAAATTTGTAACTTGGGCTATCTTGTATGTGAGTATCTGTTTTTTTCTCATTTAATCTATAAGGCTCAGAATTACGTGAAAACTTACCGGTACCATATGTTGTTGAAATGGCTGATGGGTATCCTCCCATCCCTTGCCCTGGTAAAGTAGGAGTTGCCACGGAAACCACCGGAGTAGCCAATGACTGAGCAGACTGAGAGTTATTTATCCTTTGATTCTTTTAAATGAGTAAAATAAACATATTAATGGAAGGATGGAAAACATTTGAAACAAATTATATTTAGAGATTGGATTTGTTCCTATGGTACAAAATAGCATACAGATTTCACTACATTAATCATTTATCATGTCACTTTTATGAACTCTGCCAATCCCATGATTTATCATTTTTTCAAGCGACCAGTTGTCACCATAGTAACTCATTAAATCAGAATCTCCTAGGTTACCAAACATATAAGATTTTTCTCCTCCCCCCGACACATATACATTAGTAGCAGTCAGACTAGGAGGATAAAAATATTTAACATGTATTCATTTAGGTTTGAAAAAAAAAAGCCTGAAAATATAACTATTTAGTTCCAAGGATGTTTTTAAAAAGTGTCTATGTAGGATGAGTTATGCCAGATGGTAGTAGAGGATTAACTCTTGAAAGCAACGTAATGATATGCCCATGCATGTTCAATTTTTCTATGGTTTCTGTTACAATTTGGGACAGATGCAGAAGCCTGCTTACATCCACAGACCTCCTTATGCTTAAAATAGGCAAGCTAGATGATGAATATGCAATACTGTATATTCTATATTCTCCAGCAGATGGTGCTATGGTCACTTCATTCTTAAAAATGCTGAAACTTATATGAAAGATACTATTAAATATACCTTTACCCTGTATTTTCTTACTGTGGGACTCTAATGCGTACAAATCAAGATTAGAAATTTAAAGGCATAGGGCATTTGATGGAAACTTTAAAAAGTTTGGGCATTCAAAGATGACATTACTGAAAAAACACTAAATCCAACCTTTTTAAAATTGTTGCTTTACAGCAGTTAAACACAAGACTTTTAAACAACTTTCAAGCCTTAAAAGATAGATGGGATAGACTTCTATTTGTTTTTGAAGAAAAAGTTCCATTATATTTCAGCTGCCAACCCAGTAGGGAAATGAATTGTTTCTGCATGTTTTCAATAACATTATTCCCACTTACCAAAAGCAGATCAACATCCTCAGACTGATAGCATGAGAGAGGAGGATGAATAATTAGCAAAAGCAAATATTCTAAAGTCTTCTGCTTCCAGTGCAAGAAGGCATAGTTTCACAACAATGCACAGTAGAATTGGCTATCAAGCTAGTTATGTATTCTAGTATAATCTCATTAAACATTATTTAAATCCCTATGTTTAGGACATAAAAGTCCTGGTTGGTTAACTTCTTCCTTTTCCCCTTAGAGATGAAGATTAATCTAAGGATATCACACACCCATGTTTTTGCTTTCCTAATAATGACTTCATCTGCAACTCATACTCAGTGACATCATTGTTGCAAAATATCTTGCCAATCAGATGACCTCTTGGAAAGTATTATTAGTTTAGATGTTCCTAGAAATAAAACATTTGATGGAATGTTTTCTGACGGTCAGCCACACAAGCAATTTAGCTTATCCTATTCCTTCAAGAAGAGATAGTTGCACTGATGGGTTTTATCCAAATGGAAACCACAAAGTGGATGTATAAATGCATCAGGCTGGTAGTTTTAACACAGAACTGTTTAAAATAGTTGTCAATTTGATTTAAATAGAACATTAGCTTGGCATTACCTAGTATTTCTTATCAGATTTGTTTCTGAAATAGTCCTACTTTTAAGGATTACATGGAAAATTAACCTCTTATATGCTTCCATAGAACATAATGAAAGATACTGGTTTAATGCACAAAGATACTGTAGCTGTTTAATGTGTGTGGACAGGGCATGATAAACATTACTAATGAAGAAAGGTTTTAATTAAAGTGCTGTTTATAATGGTAAGATGTAACTTTTAGGCTTCAGAGTTGCAGAAGTAAAGATGCACTTCTTCAGGTTATTAATTTGTGTTTCAATTAAAACGTAAAGTACTGTTTTCATATGATGTCAAAGCATAGCTTCAAAAAGCTATATATGGTAATTAAAAAAACTATAAAATCACAGAGAACATCAATCTTTTAAAAACACAATTGAAAAAAACTGACTATAGTGATGGCAGTCACAAATCAAAATGGTATTAAAGTATCATCATTTGAACATAAATTCCAGATTCAGATTAGTGGATTATTTTGATTTTTGTCAAGATACAATTCTAGTAAAATTCATTTCTGTCTTATCTGTACCAAGCCTTTTTGAATTCAAGGAGATAAATCCTAATTAAGTTTACAAAGAATTGAAGCTTTGGTTTGTTCTCTGATTCAGAGTATTATAAATGGTTGCCTTTCTCCTAGGAACAAGCTGAAATTTTATATAAAATGGGCAGCTCTTGAGAACATGAGGAGCAACCAGCAAAGTAATAACGGTACAAAATATTAAATACTGTGTTTGAAAATACTTAACAATATTTTTTTTTATGAATTTAATTCATTGCATATGATTTTAAGTTGCCTCTATCTATATGGCAGATATCACTTATATCAGATCCTCTCCGCCACATACTTCCAATAAAAATACGTAAAAAATTCTGGCCAAAATGTTCCTCCCTCCAAACCTTAATGGTTAAGGAAGTGTGCCTAGTTCAGTCACAGCACAGAAACAGTGAAATACTATGAAAGCTCATGCAGAAGTATAGATTTTCCTAGCAAGGGGCAAGACTGCACAGAGAAGCTAAGTACTTCCTCTTCTGAAGAGCTCTAGAAATAGAAGGAATTGTGAATCCTCTCTTGCGACTTATACAGAAGCTACAGTGAGACACCAGGGTTTACTGCAATCATTCTGAGCATGCAAAATGGTGCACTTTGCCTTGGTTCTTCTTCTGAACTCTGTCTGAACCCACTACAAACTCCATTAAGTACATTAAGGGCAACTCGTTCTCATTTTTTGCCTAAATGTTGAAGGTGTGAATCTCACTTCCTTGAACTGTCACTATGGAAAAAAAGTATACCTACACAATTTTGAGGTTGATTAAAAGGGTAATAAAGACTGTGGAAGCCATTCCCTATCTGACAAATGGGTTAAAATAAATTAACCCTATTAAAAGCCTTTTCTTTTAAAATCATGACATTGTTGTTTTCAAGTAACTTCTTTAAATTTTTAAATACATAAGTATAATATTAGACCTTTGTAGCAAGTTTTGGTTGAAGAAAGGATGAATCTGGGTAGAACTCTGATTGTTGCTAGTATTCATTCTGCCATTAATTTATCTGGAACACCACCACCCCCAAATCTCATCCCAGTGAATCTACCAGAGAATTGCTTTCAATTGCATTATTAAGAATATTGCCAAACTATCCTGCTAACTGTTTGAAAATAATTTTAATTTAATAATCCCCAGCCACACCTAACAAGTGCTGTCAAACTATATTTGGATTGCAAATCCAGAATCCTCAGTCTTTGGCATGTTGGCTGGAAATACTTGGAAATGCAATGTCAACTTATGTCTGGAGAGTGACAATTGGCAAAAGCTGCTTGATAAATTTTTAGAGAGCTCATTAAATTGATTAACAAACCAATCTGTTTTTTCATCAGTGCAGACCTAATACATCAAACTATTCATTTTTGAACTAAAGTTGGCTGAAAACTTTTTCAGTTTAAGAACTAGAGCCTTGAATAATATTCTTATGCAAATAATTTCCTGTCATTAGGTTAATCTAAATCCTACTGGAACCTTTGGATCTATGAAGGAAAAGGAAGAAAATAATGTATTACCACAGATGGCATTGTGTTTTTGCTTCCTGGTGGGATCAGCACTCGGAGGTCTGGTTTACGATTATTCAATCCCAAATTCATGGGTGGAGGAGACTTTGCTTGCATATTCTTGTTCAAGTTGCCAGGTGAGACCAGCAGACCTGGAGAGTTGCGAGGGTTGCCATACCCATTCCCTGTTCATTTTGCAAAGAAAGACAAACAAATGCAGGTTTAACCATGGATTCAGGTAACAGATCATCAGAGTTGGAAGGGACCTTGTAGGTCATTTAGTCCAACCCCCTGCCCAAGCGGGAAACCCTACACCATTTCTGACAATTGGCAGTCCAATCTCTTCTCATAAGTTATGGGCACTCCCATAACTTCCGAGGGCAAGCTGTTCCATTGGTTGATTGTTCTCACTATCAGAAAGTTTCTCCTTATTTCCAGGTTAAATCTCTCCTTGTTCCTAGGTACGTAGATTAACCCTGAAATATCTTCAGGAAATATTGTTCTTCTTTTCAACAAGGTCAATATATGTGTACCAATTGTTCTAAAGAAACACTCCAGCATCCCCCAAGTTGGCTAAGATTTTTTGGGAGTTACAAACTCAACACATATGGAAGGTGCCTAGAAAAAGAAGGTAGTGTCTGATGAACCAGTGGGATGGAATATTTTTTTAAAAAACAATAAAAGGAGCAAATAGAAGATAATTGGTTATGGTAGTTGCTTCAATAACCTGTCTTCATCATCCTAAGTGACATGTACTGCATGAATTGCAATATTTTAAAATCAACTTGCAAAGGTAATTAACACACCATTACAGAAGTGTATGTTAATTTTTATTTGCTATTTTATCTTTGTTATGCTAGGATTTTATCTCTTTGTATTTCCCCCCCCCCTCCAAATTTTGCTGGTCATTGTTTGAATAAACAGTATTTCATTTCATTATTTTATTTTGTTTCATTTCATTTCATGTGGTATGCATAGGTAAGCATCCTAGAGAATGTTTCACAGCTGATTAGTAGCAGGAGACAACAATTGTTTAGACGGAACACTGGAAATTTTGGAATTAAAAAGTATAAATTCCATCTGGACCATCAGGCAATGGTGATCATGCTATTCTTCTGTGAAACTTTAGACTAGGTAACATGTAGAACAACAGGTCTCTGCATGATTATTCATTTTCAAATTTGTATTTTGATAATCCTCTGACTAATCTGTACAAGAGGAGTGGGCTGCCTTTTTATGGCTTGGAGCCACATACACACTTTACTGTATTTTGCATGGCGAGCTCTGAAGAGGGTGGAATGATATGTAAACTGAGTACAACTGTATCATGCACATGGGCAGATTAAAAAAAAACATTCTGGTTTTGCTGAATTGCGAGGACGATTGTGAGAGTTTCAGAACTAAAATTACAGGTAGTCCTTGACTTACAAACATTTGTTTACTGATGGTTTGAAATTACAACACACTGAAAAAAATGACTTATAATCATTTTCAAACTTACAACTGTTGCAGCATTCCCATGGTGGTGACGTGATCAAAATTTGGACGCTTGGCAACTGGCATGTATCTATGATAGTCAGAGTGTCCTGGGATCATGGGATCACTTTTTGTGACCTTCTGACAAGCAAAGTCAAAGGGGATGTGTTCCTAACTTAACAAGTACAGTGATTCACTTAACTGTGGCAAGGAAGGTCATAAAATGGGATAAATTTACTTAACTGTCTTGCTTAGCAACATAAATTTTGGGCTCAATTGTGATCATAAGTTGAGGACTAACTGTATGCCTATTTTACATTAAAGCATTCATTCCTCCCATTTTCAGTCGTTGTGGTAAGAGGAAAGCTGGAAACCAAAGAAAAAGTCTAAGGGTTGCACACCTTTCTAGAGTCTCTTGTTGTCTATCGCTGCTTCATGGGAAGCATCCAAATAGGAACAAAAGCAATTGCAATTAAAATACAAAATTTTGTATAAGTTGCACACTACATTCTATAACAATAAAAAACATAGTATTCTAACCAAATCAACTTTCAAATAGATTCCAATCCATTCCCCCTGCCTCCAGTTTACTCTTCTTCCTCCAATCATTGGTCCATTTTCAGTATTCAACTTAATGGGTTGCCTTGGTTTCCTCACACCCAGGAACTTTTGTATACTTTCAAAACTTGGATTTTCTTTACCTGCCACTGTCTACCCCTAATTCTTAGACGGTGTAACTTTAGCTACATAGATATAAGGACTCGGAAAAGGAGCTGTGATTGTATTCCTTTTTATAAATACATCCTGATTTTTTTAAAAAAATCAAGCAATGTTCTGAGTTAAGCCAGCACCATTTATTTTCTTTATGGTGAGGCACAATTTTCCCTTCATATACTATGTCTCAAAAAAAAGATCTATTGTTCTTGTATCTCTCTATACACAACAGACAAAGTGAATTACGTGTCTCTCTGTATGTGAGTGAAGGATGTGCAGGAAAACCAAGGTATCTCAGTCCAAATCACCACTCAGCTATGCAGTTCACTCTCGGAATCTAACCTGTGCCACAAGTCTGCTGTGCAGATGAGTAAGAAACGGCACACTTAAAAAAGAACAGGATGATAATATAAATAAGACTCCTTGACTTTGCTCTTTTAATATTTTAGGCTCCTAACAGAAAAATCTGGTGACCTTGAGAAAAATCTGAGCTACCTGAGGCAAGAGGTTGATTGGATTCTGTATGCTGGTTGTACAGTATTGAATATTTAACTGGATATTACCAAATGCTTGTTACACAGAAGAAAGAAACCAACGTCAGATGATATTGCTGGGGGAGGTGGTGGGGTGGGGTGGGGAAATAGAACAAGAAAGAACAAAGCAAACCATGATAAAAGAGGCTGCTTTATGGACAAATGCAATAGAATTCTGCTTAGCTTGACTCACTTTATTCCCCCACTTTAGGCTTTTTTGTTTTGAAACAAAAGAAAGTGCAGCAAGGCTATAATTTCCAGAAAAGAAAGAAGAAGGAGAAAACAAACCGGAGGAGGACTCAGAAGCTTCTGAAATGCTTCATCCTCAATCCCTTCCTCCCCTTTCGGAGCCTAATCCTGAATGCTGAGTTCAGCAGGAGTTGGTTCTGATTTTGAACACACCCCTTCATGTCATCTCTGCACTTGTAGCTTTACATCCTGACATACAGGCATCTTCACATTGTGCTAATTTGGTGCTTTCAGACGCAGTGCTGCTTCCCATTTGAAACTGCAATAATCACAATGATAATGCTGGCACAGCACTGCAATTAACAGCCTTTCTCAGCACCAGGAGGAGGAGGAGGGGGAGGGGGAGGGGGAGGAGGACAAGAGGAAGAGGAAGAGGATACAGGGGAGCAACTGAACTTATTCACCGGGGCAGTGGCTTTTCAACTCTCTTTATTTGAGAGAGTTTCGTTCTCTTGCAATGTCAGTAACCAAAAAGGGCACCTGCTATATTAACACTGCAATAACTCTGGCCACTGAAAATAGTTAACCTTTAGGGACATGGTTTAAACATGCCACATCAATAGTATTACTGAAAACAAAATGTATATAAAAAGGGGCACCATAGCATGAAATCACCA
The DNA here is from genome assembly GCF_049901735.1 of Notechis scutatus. Taxonomy (NCBI): domain Eukaryota; kingdom Metazoa; phylum Chordata; class Lepidosauria; order Squamata; family Elapidae; genus Notechis; species Notechis scutatus. The sequence continues at coordinate 228,977,135 of NC_142010.1, read as the reverse complement.
ACATGAGGAAATAAAATTACCTTCACTTGCTCACAGACTCAGTGGTATACACAAAACTTGTAAATAAATAGAATGCATAGCACAATAGCATAGATTTCTTTTTAAACTTTATTATAAAGTTAAAAACAAACCTGTGCTATTGTACTTCTCATTATATTTGTTTACAAGTTATTAGAATCAGCTATTTAATTTTCTTAGGCTACAATAGGAAGCGACTCAATTCATCAGGACTTATTTTTGAATACTGTAAAAATAATGGAGATTACACTACTGTTAATGCTTTTAGAGTTGCACACAGAGCATAATCTCTGTGTCCAGTGGCAGTAAACTGCAACAAGAATATTTAGGAATTTCTTAAAGATAAAGGAGGTTCAGGGCTCCCAGAGATTCTACTCTTATATAACATATATTGTACATAATACATAAAGTATCGTGTCCATTAACATTTGCAATAGATTTCTTGTTTTACTATAGGAAATTAAAAACTGTTTTATTATATCATATAATGTGCTTGTGAGGAAAGTAGGATATAAATCTAATCAATACGTTCAAAAATGACAATCAATTGTTGAGTATGTTGTTCAGTACAGGATTCTTTTTACATGCATATAAATATGCTTGCAAATATAGTTTATTTGTATTAAAAATGCTTGTCCGTATAATTTAACAGTCTCACTTCTATGTGTTTCTTTTTAAGAAAAGGAAATAAAGGTATGATGGAGAGATACTTGTTTTCCCTTAAAATCCACCAATATATTAAATTAAAGCAGTTCATATAATACAACCTAACATTGGTAATGCCTTCCCATCATTTTTAGACTGTGCTACTTACAGATACCAGTCATGTAATTCTTTATGTATTTATCCATGATCATAAAATATTTTGAAACGTCATGACATTTCCTGCATTTATATTTTTAGAGAATCAAATTATTTTAAAGAGCAATTACAATCTTCTTTTTACCAGTGGATTTCTGCTGTTCTTGGCATATTATGCCAGCTGGCAATTTGGAGCCATATAATGACTGTTTCTCCTTCCAGCCACCAAATCGTTACGCTTTTGGCAGAGGATGGATCCTGGAATGTAAGACTGTAGACTCAAAACCAATGATATATAAACCCATCATTTGAAAATCCATGATGAATACATGCATGTGGCCTGTAGCAGAGGGGAGTCTGCATTTAATCTGGATGCTTAAACCGCATCCTCTGTTAAAGGCTCTGGCCTCAACTGAGGCACCTTAAAAGTTAAATGCCCTGAAAGTCTCTGTTAAGTTTGGAGGCAAAGGACAAACCCAGCAGCAACAAAATCAACTCAGCCCTTCTAATATAGAGATTAAATCTTTCTTTAGCCTGTCCTTTAAAATTACACTTTGCCTGGACGATTATCAATTTAAATGCAACTGTGTGCACAATCCCACAAGCCACTAGAAAGAGGGAAAATTATATGCCATGTATGGATGGATTTCCTGATTATAAATTAGGAGAAAATAAGGACCAGATGAAATGGAGAACTAGTTTGTATTATATTTTATTTGATTAAAAGCCATGTATTTGTTGAAATGTAATACAGTCAATGTTATGGATATAACTTGCAATACATAATAACAATGCTGCTGCTAATGGAGAAGTAAAAGTTTGAGAAGGACATATACTTCTCAGCCAAGAGGCTCTAAAAACACCAGCGATCACTGGGAATTTCTTTCCCCAGACCATTACAAGAACTTATTTTTTGTTTTATTGATTTTATTGAGTGAATGATGTTTTAAAAACAAGAAGCAAGTCTATTTCTTGCTAAGTGTTGTATTGGATCAAGTAGCCACTTTTTCATCCAATGTCCTAGGAGTCCTTTGTAGAAACCAATAACACTGATAAGGACAAATGAAATGGAATGCAGTCTAACACCTCCCCCCTCCCACTGAATCCTCCCTGCCTATCTTATTTATTTAAAAGGAGTTTTTGTTAAGTAAGGGAACAATATGTAGTCCTCCAGAGAAGCCCAACCTGACCTATTTCCTGAGCAAGAGGCACGAAGCTCTGATGTTGGAAGCCTAAGTAATAATGTACAAAAGATAAAGTAGGGCTATATTTATATAAAATACACACACAGATGCATGAGCATGCATACATACATACATACACACACACACCAAAAGACTCTCCATTTTTTATGGAAGAGAGTTCTTAAGGTTAAATCATTTAAAGGACATTTAAAAGTACATGGTATGTTTAGCCTTAAAAAGAGAATGCCATGGATAGCAACCTTCCTCATAGGAATAGATGTTACCCCAAAAAGGTCTGGATTTATTCTCTACAGCAGTTGAGGGTAAGACAAGAACCAATGGATAGAAGCTTGACCCAGAGATACATACTTTAAATATGGACAAATTTTCTGATTGTAACAGCTATTTAGCAGTGGTGCAGTCTAAATATGCTTCATAGGTGCTCCATCATGGGATGTTTTCAAGAAATGATTGGACAACCATTTGTTATGGATGGTATGATAATTCCTGCATTGGCAGGGGCTTGGATTAGTTGACTAGTTGACCTCCAAACAGCCATACAAGGATGGTCTATATTAAAATATTTCCGCGTGGTACATTCATGTTCAGGATTCTGAAGAATCTAACTTGTCCTTTTTCCCTATCCCAGCTCCCTCTCTAGCTCCCTCTCTATCCATATTAAGTCATCATTCCAAAACATTGGGCTATTTACAGTTAAAAAAATCATTTAGGTATTTTTTTTCCCTTCAAGACTGCTTTGTAAATCTTAGGATTCCCCAAAGCTCTAGAGAACTGTATTTTCTGTTTGGGTAGTGCTGTTTTATTTTGTATTTTAATTTAATCTATGACACTTCTAGATTTAACATAATAATGAACAGAAAGAGTGAGCCACTGTATCAAACCAACCAGAAGCATAAAAGGCAACTGCATGCATATCATTGTGAATTCCTGGGAGAACAACTGGTATCAAATGTTTGATGCTTATTGTTTTTGCCACAATGTTCTTTTATTTTAAAAAAAACAACAGAATAAAATAGAACAATATTTCGAATTACAGAGTAAAACAGCAACTACAACCTAGCGCAATCCAGAAAACCATATAATTTCTTCATCTTTAATGCAACTTTCTGCTAAACTAACTGAAGCTTTCTACTATGTATTACATCTTTAAGTCTATTGCAGTACATTAACTTGGCTGAGTGGAAATTGCAGAGGAAGGCCCAAGTGGAAGCATACTCTTCCAGAAAAAAGAAAAAATCTTTAAAAAGTCATTTCTGATCCCCACATTATTGCACTAATGGCCTTTCAGTACTGCATTTCTAGGAGCAGACTAAGCCAGGTATGGCATAAAAGATATATTGATGGAGTAAAAATAATTTTGTGGGACTTGCATTCAATCACAACCTTTGCATTATTGAGCAATGCTTAAGGATGTATTTATCTATTTGCTGTTTGTATGCTAAGTTTTCTGCAGTCCTTTATGAGAAGAGGATCAGGAATGCATTAGATCCATTTTGCTAGGGAAAAATTACCTCAGATCTCTATCTTCTATTTAACACAGAGTTTTGGTATTTTTTTATTCAAAGAGTCTGTTACTGTCCTGCTATAGTCTTCTATGAGCTTTGATGTTGGGACATCTTCAGTCATGGAACAACCGGCTAAACAGAACTTTGGAAAAAAATTATAGAGATGACAGAGCAATTTATCAGCTTTAAGTAAGATTCTCACTACATCATGTGAGGACATTTAAATTGCATAGCTAAAGCACAATCATCCACAATTAACCTCATCTGTAACATTTGAAGAATAGATATGGTAAATTTGCCCTTGGAAACGGATACTAACTGGGCATCATAAATTTGTCATGGTTTTAGAGATGCAAGCAATGGCTCTCTGATTTAACTTTTCTGGCTTGTGGAAATGATGAACAGTACATTATAAAAAATGTGGCTGAAGATTTACCAAAATGTTTATTAAAATAGTTTGGCTTGTAACAAATGCTGGCCAGGCATGTAATCAGTCAGCTGACCTGAGTTGAGTCCACCCACCTCTCCACATGTTCTGCCGACTTTGATGTGGCATTCTATATTCAATTCATTTCACCATGTTTTGGTGGTTTTCTTTCCCAATGAAATGAGTGACACTGTTCTGGTTTTATAAAGATTAACATTCAGTAAATGAAAATGTTAGTCATTTGCTGAGTGCCAATCCTTGTATGTACGATCATTTAAATATACAGGAACATTACCCAAACAGCAATAGCACTTAGACTTATATACTCCTTCACAGTGCTTTACAGCCCTCTCTAAGCAGTTTACAGAGGCAGCATATTGCCCGCAATAATCTAGGTCCTCATTTTACTGACTTCGGAAGTATGGAAGGCTGAATTAACCTTGAGCTGGTGAGAATAGAACTGCCGAACTGCTGGCAGTTGGTAGTCAACAAAATAAGCCTGCAATATTGCATTCTAAGCACTGTGCCACCACAGCCCTACATCTGATTTCCAAATACGTATGAAGGAACAAGGAACATATCTATTACTACTTTTAAGTATTAGATATAACAATTCACATATAGGCTATGTGAATTATACTGAACCTACTTTTTATTTATCTATGTCACTAACCTATCTGTACAATGGACAGGGAAATGCTGGTGCGGTAACAGCACAGAACAGGACTTTGTAGAGACTGCTAATATTAGAAGCATTCAAAAGCAAATATATTCATATCTTAATTGCACAATCAGGATTCTGTCATTTTTAGGTTTTTTATTCCTAGAATGGATGCTACATGAAGTCAATATTAACTCTGTAATCCCTTCACATAGATTATGAAATTTATATTTGATAGTTTTTTAATGGTTTCTGAATTGGAGAAATATATTGCTGTGGTACAAGAAAACCTGTTATTTCCTATATCTTGAGCACAAATTGTATTGATTTATTTGTTCCACTCAGCAAAAAAAGTTTTTTTTAACCATATCTATCGTATTATCTTGCTTATTCTTGGCTCCTCGTTTCCTCTTAACCAGTCAACTCAGTAATTAAATTTAACTAATTAAACAAGGTACTTAGACATGTTAGATTCTGATGTACAGATTTGATTTTTGTTTAATGGTTATAGTTTTAAACATCTTGAGTATCAAGGTCAAGGGATTAAATGCTGGTATTCTTCTGTAAGGGATACAGTTTTATTGCATGGTTAGGCTTTTCTGTTAAGTGTAAGCCAATCGAAACATAGTGCAGGTCATTTTTAATTTACAATAGTTCATTTAATGACTGTTCAAAGTTATAACTGAAAAAAGTGACTTATGAACATTTTTCACATGACCACTGCAGCATCCCCCATAATTTCTGTGCCAATGAATAAGATTAATTAATGTTAGTGAAATGTTAAAAAAAAAGCTGACTGGAATACAAAGAGACATTACAGTTTTGGATGGACATTTAGTTTGGCAAAGGAGGGAAATGAGCGGTATAAAATTATGAATTGTGTGAAGTTAAACTTACTTTTTTTCACCTGGCCCTCTACATGGGCACTTGCACTATAGAATTGAGTTTCCACACTGTCTTTTTCAATTGAATTGCCAACTTATTTCAAAAGTGGTTGTGGTACAGTTCAAACAATAAAACTTCTGTTTTGCAATTGGTAATGTTGGAACTTTGCAGAAATTCTAGCTTCACCCACCTTCAGTTGTTGTAGATTTTTCAGGTCACTTAAGAAAAACCTATTTAATTCTTCTAATCAGTTTCACTATCTCTGTAAAAAGCAGCCAAGCTTGATTTCAGTGCTTATTTAAGCAGTGTGAAGACTCAGCTCTTCCCTCACCTTGTTTTGCAACCTCTGGACCAACAGAGCCATTATTCTAACCTCCTCCCACGCAGAAACTTCATACTGCAATTTATAACCAGTTGCAGCTGCTAAGAAAATCATGCTACTATCACAGTTCTCAATGGGATTAAAAAAATAAGTTAAAAAAGAAAAGCCGGCCGGTCAACATTTTGTAAAATGATAAAATAAAAATGCACTCATAACTTATATAGAAAACATGGAGAGAGATTTTAGCTGTTTAATTTTTTTGCCTTATGTTAGGGAATGGGGCATTGAAGGAATCTTTTTTGCAATCTTAAATACTTTCAATGTTTTGAAGTTAATAGGCATCATCAGAAGAAGCTGAATAATGGGACACTATTGACAGATAAAGTAATCCTTCATAGCAGCCATACCATAGAGCAGATCACAACTGAGGTGGCTTCAAAGGAGATCAGTTCATAAAAGATAAAGCAAGCATGCATGCAGAAGAGACAGAAAGATAGAGTGTATTAGCAGCAGCTAAGGAACATGAATATCAGGCTCATAATGTGGTCATGATTTACTGTGAACTTCCACTGTCATGTAGCTGGTCATGGTAGAATCATTGTTGGACTAGATGTAAAGTTTCCCTTACGTTGTTGCATTATGAAGAATAAATAACATTAGGATACACTGTTATTCCACACTGGATAAAAGATCCAGATAGTTATTTTATAGAAATATATAAACTATTCATTTATTTCAGTGGTGGCTTTAAATCAATTGTTTCTCTAATATAAAGCCTTGGGGTTTTTCTTCCCTTTTAAAACAGAAAGCCAGCCTAAAATTAATCACCTAAATAAACCCTGATCAGATGTGGTCACAAAACTGCCAAATCTCTATCTTTTTAATCTGTAAGTTTTAACAAGCAGCAAGAAGAAGGTTACTTGCAAGACATATGGCATTTAGAAGCCAGCTAGCTATTTTTAAGGTAGCACATGTTTTAACTTTTAACTTATTTTTAAATGAATTGAATTGCATGCTCTTTGGAGATTTTAGAATAAAAGCTGGACTCCTCACTCCAAAGAGTGAAAAGTCATGGCTTGTTTTATATTCTGAAGCTAACACTTTGTTCTGTTCCAAATCCAGAAGTTTCAACTATTTCTTTCAATACTGGAGGGTATGTTGAAATCCAGATGTTTGCTGATTTGTAATACTTCCTAATACTTTTTCCCAGAATAAAAGGACAAATTGTCACATGTAAAATGAATGCATAACCACAGTCACCTCAACAATAGCATAGGGAAAGAACTAATTGCAGCAACTGAAAAGTTCTTATTCGAGTGTGGGTTTCCTATAAGAAGGTACTTAATTGCTTGTTATTTAAGAAGGGAAAAGTCAATCATTCTTTTTTTTTTTTCATCTTCCCCCAAAAATCACCTTGGAAAGACTATGACTCATTTAACAAAACAGATTCTCATTACTGGCTCTGTGATTTAGTCTTTCAATCCATCATTGTATAAAGATAAATATTGAGACATTATAAATTAGAGAGGATAAGACTGGGAACATTTTTTGTAGAAAAGAATGGCAAACAAAGTAGGAACCATGGAAAGAGGCACATTTTCCCAAAGCAGGAGTTAATCTTCCCAAAAGGTTTTATAAATCTTTGCATAGGCAGGCAATAAAAAAGTTATTCTGTTGTTTATCATGCCCACATGAGGGCTCAAATTAAATAATGCACTTAAAGAAAATGTAACTTACACCAAACATTTCAACAATCGGCTTACTAAGGACCTATTTATAACTGCATGTATATATACATTTTGACATGGTTTTACTTATTTAGGTGTATCACTTTCACATATCAATTCAACAAACATGCAAATATATGTATCATTGGGGAGGGGGTGGTGAGTAGATCTGTAGAAGTAGTTGGCTAGGCAACACCAAACTTTGTTTTGTATAATATGTTGGCTTTGGCACCATCCAATCCTAGCAGATTTCTTCTAAGCCTGAGGCTGAGTGGGTGTTGCATCTCCTTAAGATAATGTGTTTATATGATCCTCCTCAATAAAAAGTAATGTTCCCAGACTTTGGACTATGTTTCTGTTACTTAATGGATTGCTTCACTATTTGCAACAACATATCTTGCTTCTGGTGTATCCACTAAACTTTATGAATACACAAGAACTTATTTTGTATTGTGTATTACATGTCCCTGGAGCTAAAGAAGTGTTAATTGGCAGCAAAAAGATGTTAAGTCACCTAAGGTGTTTTTTTAAGTGGAAATTTGTTTTGTTTGGCCATTGCCAATGTACAGAGATGTACATTCCATTGATATTTATGAGTTTGGGCTGCCTGTATTATTTTAGGATTTGTTCAAAGACTTACTACTGATTGCTTCATACTCTGGTTGTTTGGGATAGGCTTATTTGGGCATGCTGCCTTCTTTTTGCTTTGCAAATTTTTCCTTTGGCTGTATTATTTTGAAAGCATGCCCAGAATTCCTTTGACCAAGAGACCCATAAATTATAAATAGCTATTACCTACATTTCTATTTAGTTTGAAAAGCTAGAAGAATATGTATAATAAATTAACATGCAGTCCACATGTGACCAAAAGCAGCAGAACAAATGGTGTAATGTAAGCATGATATAATCTTGCAGAAAGACTCAAAGTTCAAGTTGGCCAAATTTGAAAATTATCGTCACAATGAACTGCACATTCCAAAAGACTTCAGGTCTTTCTATCCATTGACACATTCCAGATGATGTTGCAATGGAAGAACATTTCCTTACCTGGCAGCAGTGCTTATACAAGAGACATATATTTCACGTAGCAATGCTTGCTTTCACCAGAAGCTGTTATCCTTCCCTCCTTTTAAATTTGAATTCTAAACTCTGTAATCTTCACTTCTGTAACACCGGAAAACATGTTTTACAGTAACATATTTTTAACCCTGCCTTTAAGCCTAGCAACATGCCTTGTCTTTAGCCAAAACGTGACTTTGTCCAATGGTGCCTTAATGCTGATTGGCAGGAAAGGCCTTCCAAGAATAAAGACAAGTGACATTGTGAATGTTACCTGAAGTTCCCAAGAAACTGAACCTGGGATTCTCTGCATATAAAGTATTTAATTCTGCCACTGAACATAGATTTTCATAATTCTGTAGAAACAGAGTAGTGTACCACTGGCATGGGATATGATTACTGTGTGGTAATTTTTTTTTTTTTTGCTTCTAGGAAAACCCAAACTCAAAACATGACAGCTGTAGTCAGGCTCTCCATTACATGCATTTTGCATGTTTACTTGGTAACTTTAATTTTGAGATGGGTGGCAAAATAATTTTAAAAGGGTGATTTGAAAAGTAACATCTATATCTATATATATATAAAAAATGTGTGTGTGTGTGTGTGTGTGTGTTCCAGCATAACTCTAGAATGCCTCGAACAATTTAATTTCATTCCCTGTAATTTAATTTCATTCCCTATAGTTACCTTGAGATAAAATGGGCAGCCTATAAATTTTATAAATAAATAAATAATTTTGTGTAGTGGTTAAGGCATTGGCTAGAAACTGGGAGACTGTGAGTTCTAGTCCCACAAAGCCAGCTTGGGAATCTTGGCCAGTCACTCTGTCTCAGCCCTAGGAAGAAGGCAATGGCAAGCAAATTCTGAAATCTTGCCCCCCAAATTTGAAGGGACTTGTCCAGAAGTCAAGACTAACTTGAAGGCAAACACACAAACATAATTGGTGGAAAAATGGATTAAACCAGCAGTAATGAAGAAAATCCTGCAGTTAAACATTATACCAAACCTCTGGTTTTTTATACCAAAAGTTATACCAAAAGGTGTTTTTTTTTTTGAAACAACAAAAAATAGATCTAGAATGCCTCCTGACTAAAATATAGTAAAACATAGCTGGCACAGGGTAGACAAATTGCAGCGGTCAATGTTTATGCTATCAGTTGATACAGGTATACACATATATCTACAACCAAATTGGAAATTGCAATCCTATTGAATAGGAAATTGCAATCCTATTCATTCTCATGTTGGCAGTTAGCCCCACATTAGTTATCAACATCGTTTCCAATGTTATCCTTCCCAAACTGCTTTACAAGCGCAATTCTCAGATGGAGAGAATACAACAGATCAAGTCTCCAAACAGGTATAAAATAGCTATTTGGAAATTTACAATAAAGTTCAGGGCATTTATTTAAAAAGGCCATAAGAAGACAAATGAATGAAATGTAAAGATAAATAATAGTCAGCACTCTGAAAATATTCATAAGATGTTTTAATATTTTCTCTGACTTCCAATACTAATATTTGCTATGATCATGATTACAATCTGAATTCAAAACATACTGCAAACTTATTTGCTTTTTATTTTATTGCCTTATTTAAAATATATTTACTTTCAATGTTTGATGCTTTAAAAAAAAAGGCCTGTATCTTCTACAGGTTAGATGCCTAATATATTTTTCTGTGTGCACGGATGAAGGATGTAACTGTAAGTCTGTTTGGCTCAAGGGCATATTGGCTTAAGGTCAAGAGTATCTTATTCTTTCCCTTCACACAAGCTTTTGGTTTAAAAGAAAGTTGCCAAACCCATGGCTATATTTATAACTTAGCAACTCTACACTAAATAGGAAGTTCTCTTTCATTCTGTTGGCAACTCTGACTGTCACATGGCATAAGCAATCCAATTGGAGAGTACCTTTGAACAAATTTAGTCTAGCAAACCCAAGATAGCCTTGGTTTTAGTTAAAAATACCTCTTCTGGTATTTAATTGTGTGGGATAATAAAAAGTAGTCAGTATTCCCAAGTTCTATTTTTGCCTTGGGTAGACACTCAAAGATGGATGATTTTAGAATTATTATTCAAAATGATCCAAACTGGCCAATAAGACATGTATGTATCTGACCTAAGAAGAAATCCTTCCTCTCTTATTCCCAACATCTCGCTATACAGTAATCTGTTAAAGTAATGAATAAATTTATGGCTTCACAATTAGCAATTAAAAGTATGTTCACTTTATAATTACTACAGCAAATCTCCAAAATCTACAATTTCTGGTCCTTTGTTGCAAGCTGACTATTTTTAGATGCAACAGGAAAATGCAAGTGCATTAAAATTCTAATTTGACAAAGAATGTGTACCCTCACAACTTCAACAGCAGTATCATCGTATTAGTCTCGAACATGGCAACAGGAAAAGACACATGGGCCTCTGTTCCTCATGAAAAAGTGTTAAACAAAGAACTTTTGATATTTAAGATGGAGAAAGACGATTCTCCAAAATAGAAGTACTGTTAAATTATGGCACTCTGGCAGACATCTCAACCTTATAATGACCTCTCATCTTGTTCTGCCCTACAGCAAAACTCTTATTACTCCACATTTAAGACAGAAGGAATGCACATCTGCAGTGAGGTCTAAACTCTAATTTGACACCAAAGGAACCAGAGTTCTGTACACAATTACATTTTTTATTTAACCAATACTCATCTACAGCAAATTTTTAAAAATCTTTTATTATACTTCCAAGCAATATGTTACAATATATATTTTCAAAAAGAAAGCAGTCACATTTTCAAACCATTTGATCCTAACAAGTTACCAAGTTTCTTTCTGGTAAAATGAGTGATATTTGTGGGGGCTTTGCATTTAAGAAGCACTCATTTCTCAGGCATTGAAATTTACATTGTTCTAAAACTTTGTGTGGGTGGGGAAATGGGAATAGCTTTGCTTTAAGAAGCCAGAAGAGGGCACTCATTAGCAGTCAATCAAATTCCATTCAAAATCTTATAATGGAAAAAAAAGTCAAGAATCTTGAACAGATAATCCCAAAATAAAACAGGCTTGGAATAACTAGAATTCTAGAATCAAGATAAGTAACATTTTCCAAGTTTTATAACAGTGGGAGACACTAATAAGGACGATTGTAAATTGCGGTAATGCACATGTTATGGCCACAGAAATAAACCCATTTTAAAGCAGCATGCTAAAGTCTATAAGATATAAAATATTTTACATTGTCAAGCCCAAAACAACAGTCGCAGTACTTAAGATTTTCCTTTCAAAAAGTCAAATATGGGAGCAATTATATCAGTAGACAGAGAAGATTTTCTTTCACTTGAATGAGAGTGTTAATCTTGGTAATAAACTAAAACATTTTTAAAAACATCTTTTAGTCAGTGGTTATTGTGGCAAATCACTACTGAGCTAAAATCCTTTTCCTTAGTAGGAAGGGAAGATAAGAAACGTTTGGAACTGTTTGTATCATATGAAAAATGGCACTAAAACAAAAATTGGCAGTAGTATGTAAGATATAAAATATAAGATATAAGATATAAAATAGTTTACATTGTCAAGCCCAAAAGGTAGATTTAGATCTACCTTTTTTTGTTTAGGCAGATGACTTAGGAAAAATTTTTTTGTTAAGTGTGCATGCTTTGTTCTCTAAGGTTATATTTTCCCAAAGAATCATTTATGTACATTAAATACTGTTTTTGTATCCTTGACTTAAGACAGAAAGCCAAGATAGGATAAAAGTATAAAGTAGAACCATTATGCTCTTATATATAAAATGGAAAGAGAATGATCCACTTGTTAAAAATTTCTGAAGCATTTGCTGCTATAACACCCAAAACTTCTACACATTGACATGCATGTGACAATTTACAAGAAAAGTTTTAAATCAGCTCTTTTATTTATCTGGTGTACTTCCTTATAAGAATCTGCATAACCACACATAAAAAGATTTCCCTTAAAATAGACTGCTTAAATGTAAGGAAATTGGGAAATCTCAACATTAAGAAGGTGCTTGTGGATAGGATTTTCAAGGAATAACCTAATTCTGGTCTTAATAACACTATATAGAGTTATTTTAGGACTGGCCTCATGCTAACTCTCTGTTGTGGAGTCTGTAACCATTTTATTAAGGTACATAAAACATCCTTCTGTTTACCTGCACTGGTGCCTGCACCGGTTGTGAGGTCCCCACCCATCAGGCCACCTAGGAGAGGACAAATAAAATAGTCAAACTGAGTGAGGAGCTGAAGAAACCACAAAGGTCAAGCAGCAATTACAGTTTATTCCTCAAAGTAATGTGAGCCCTAGAGGAGTTTGCACCACAGAATTTTCATAAAGATCAGGCTGTTTGAGCCACCCTGACTCCCGTCTATGTACAAAACGATCTAATTCCTCCTTCAAAGCATAAGCATTATTTAGTACCTTCAGTGGCTAATAGCTCAGGACAATGCTGAATGAATGTATAGTGAATAAACTATTATAATACATTGTCAACTAATGAAGTATTATAATAATTGTCCACTTCTGCGATGACATTGTATACAGCCATTAATATTTCACAGACTTTTTTTCCATTCCATTTTCCAACTTCGTGACCCTCAAACGCAGGGGTGGAATACGACAGGGTTAACTACTGGTTTGGGATTTACGAGCTTCCCTGCAGGATGCGAGCTGCATGCCTGTAAATCGGCATCAGCAGCTGCCTGCAGAGAAGCAGCCTTTGAAACAGCCCTCTTTTCCTGCTTTTCTAACTGCAGCTGTGCCTCGTTCGGCAGCTGAAGTTGAAAAATCAGGAAATAAAGATCAGGTAAGAGCCTGTGTAGGTGGGTGGGCAAAAACATCAGCAGGCATAGAACCGGTTCTTTGTCTGCTGCTCTTCAGAGCTACCGGTTCTACAGAGGTGGACAGAACTGGTAGAAACCCACCCCTGCTAAAACATGTTGGAAAGACTTGTCCCTTCCACCCTGATTGGAAATTCTGAGAATTGCAGACACATGGGTAAGTGGTTGGAGGAACAGTAGCTTAATTTCTGCTTAAAATGAATTTCTCGCCCCAGCCACTGTGTTAAGTGAACACAGCATTTGGCCAGTGAAGTTATTTAGATTCTTTTGAATCTTGATGCCATGTGGGCAAGCTCTATAAAAGCCTTCTATGATTTGGCACCAAGCTACTGTCAGGACCATGTTCATCTATTAGAATCAGTTTGTCCTGTTCAATCTTTCTGGAGAAAGCACCAGGTGATTCCCTGCTTTGGGGAATTGAGGGGAGATGAAGTGCAGGAATGCTGCCTTTTTGTATCGACACCAGCCTCTGGAGTCACCTCCCACTGTAACATAGATGGAGTTCCTCCAGAGGACATTTGGTACTGTTTTGGGGATTTTCTTACTGTTAGGTTACTGTTAGGGTTTATATGATGTTAATTGGACCACAAATGCTTTAATGATTTTTGCTTTCTGCAAAGCTGTCAAGAGTTCTGTGGGATTGAGGTGGGGTATAAATGCAACACATAAATAAATACAGCCTTGAGATGGAAATGTGTGTGTGTCTGAGTGTATAATGATAAAGCACATTATTTCAGAAGCTGCATTTGGTCACTTGCCTCCAGATTCAAATGACCTATATTATCTCTTTAGTTCTGTTTCCAACTTCCTTCCCTAGCTTTTAATATTATTAAAGTAGGTTGTTTGCATTTTATGACTAGAGTAAAAACGTACAACCTCACTTTCTAAGACAGTTTTAACTGAGATTTAACAAAAGAGAAAATGGATTAAGAGCAGAAATCTGAAGATGTGGCCTGCTGGAAATTTTTCTGCTACTTTACTCCTGAACATATATGCTTTTCATCTGGGCTTGCATAATAGTGTCCAGGAGATTAAATCCATTAACTTTATATTTCAAATATAGTCTTCTTGTGTTACCTACTTCTGGTTTCTACAGTATTTGGAGCCTTTTAAAACTTATCTTATTTAGTTGTAAATACTAAGTTTGGATTACCTTTGGAAAGCCCAGCATTTTAGGGTAAGGGGCTATTATCGCTTTAACGGCAATGAGAGAGAAGAGTTGGAATCTTAAAAAGAATTCTGCCAACATTACTCTGGATATGGATTGTGGGGTCAATCTTTCCACAACTGAAGAACCCATGGCAGGATACATCTTAGCCACCAATAAAATCCACATACATATACATTCAGAGAATAAACATATGCCACACAAAGAAATCCTACTCTACAAAAGTGATCAAAAGATATGTGTCTACCAAGAACTTGGTGCTCCTATAAGTATACTAGGGTTGCTAAATTTTTGAAAAGGCTGGACAAGATTCTATGGTAGATTTGATTTTTTGTTTTTCAAAAAATGTGTGTCTTTCATATTGTCAAGTAGTCAATAGACTTGAAGAACCCTGATATACTCTTGCTTTGCAAGTAACAATCTATAGCTATAGAAATAGACTTGAAGAACCCTAACATACTCTTGCTTTGCAAGTAGTAACAATCTGTAGCTATAGAAATATATTTGAAGCAAAGAGATGGAACTCTTTGATGCAAAACTTACCTGTGTTACCTGCACTTGGTGGTCTATGTGTCACCCCAGGAGACATGCTATTCCGCTGTAAGGAAGGGTGGGCCAGAGGCAAAAGGTTGGGGTTACCCAATGAGCTAACTGGGTTGCTGTATACCAAGCTGTTGTGGTTGGACACTGGGATAGAAACTGGCATCTCAAAGTTAGGTGGTGGTACAGCCTATAGTAGCAATAATAAAAAAGGGAAACAAAAGACGAGAGTAATATAGAGGTACAAGATATTCATACAAGATACTATTCTGTATTTAGATCAAATGTTTTATAAATTGTGGTTAGAAAAAACAACAACGCTATTACACTGTTTGATCTGGAACAAAGCCTAAGAAAAGCATCATGTGGAAACTACTTGACACCGTCTCTTCAGTACATGCTAACATGATAATATTGTGGAGAAAATAACTGCTTCTGTAAGCAGCTACCATGTTCCAATGATAGTAAGTTCAAAATAGCCAATCATAGGAACTTGTGATCACATGGCACTTCCATTCTTTGGTACATTCTGAAGAACCTGTTAGGCTTTTGGCTGATGAATGCACTTTTGCAGGTTGTAGTACAATACAGAAAATAGGCATTCACTGTAACTAGTTGCAGGTATAGCTTTTACTCTCTATACATATCCCCCATTTGTAATAAACACTACTTAGTTCTTGAGCAGTATACTTTCATGATCAGGATACTACTAAGCAGTGACTCTGAGTCTTATTCACCAGACATGATTTTCGTATCAGTTTTACGGATTGATTTTACTGTGATTTGCCTATTTTAAAGTATTATCTACTTTATATTGATCATTATTGATATTGCATATTATATTATTGTTTCTGAGCTATACTTTTTCTGGGTTAGATGAATAAAAATAAGATATCTGTAATTATCATCACCACTATCAAATCAGACTCTGCTAGGCTTAACCATTTTATCTGAAAAATGGTTCAGAAAGCACAGTTGGTCCAAAATGAACTGATTAGAACAGGGGTATCAAACTCAATTTCATCGAGGGCCACATAAGGGTTGTCTTTGACCTCAGAGGGGACTGTGGGGACATGGCCAAGGTGGGCATGGCCATCTTGATGTCACTCATCGAGACTCCATTCTAGGCCATGCCAGACCTCCCGGGTTTTATTTTTTGCTGTGACAGGCTCCTGCAACTCTCTGCCAGTGAAAAAAAGAGAGATTGGGGAGGTCATGTATGGCCAAAGATGGCAGAGGGCTAGTCTCTGGCAGAGGAGGCCATCACAGCCAAAAATGGAGCCTGGGAGGGCCGTGCACAGCCCTCCCGAGCTTCCTTTTCACTGGCAGAGGCACCATGGGCTAGTCCTTTATAGTTTCCAGGGCAGGCCCATGGGCCAGATGTAACTACCTCACAGGCCAGATCTGGCCTCCAGGCCTTGAGTTTGAAAAACCCTCGACTAGAATATGCCTTTATTTGTTAGTACATGTATATTTTCTCCATTTCTTTTGGAATCTCAAGGCAGCTTACATTGAAAATGTCCTAGGTTAGTCCAACACACTAATGTTTACATTATCTTAGTTCTCCTATGGAAGCTGGGTAGTCACTACCTATATCAGTTACTGTATAATGGGTGCTAAGAGATAGGGTTTTTTTCAGTGTTACATCTTAATTTGGGAACAGAGAGATAAGTCCTTATTCAGTGTTGAATCTTTTTTGAAAATTATAAAAAGCAAGCTAGATAACAAAAATGTCTATAGGATTTTTATTCTAATTGGTACTTAGCTGAACTCTTGTACATTTGCAAAAAAATAATAATAATTGTTTCAATATTTTTGAATTTTAGTTTTTTTTTATTAAAACTAATTATAGTATTTTATGAGTTTTAAAGTTTTGTAATCTCTCTGCGAAATAAAACACAAACTTGTAAAGACTATTCCATAGATATGAAAGTGAAAACAGCGCATGCAAAAAGTCATAAACCTGTTAAAAACCATCTCTAATTCTGAAGGAAGGTTTGAGAAAGTTCAAGGGTCCTGCACATTCTTTGCTGTAGCTCTTTTTAGAACGTCTGAAGATAATTTAAATATATTAAGAATCATTGTGATGTAGCAAATGACTTTCCTTTAGCTCAAATTGGAAAACAAATTTTAAAAACACTTCTGCATTCTTGCTATATGTCTGCTTGAGGATGTTTTTCAACAGATATACTACAACAAAGGAAGAAGCATGAATTATGATGAAGGCTTAGTTTCTTAGGAAACATGTGCACCGTATAATTTGAAATATCATACAATTATGTATCCAAGTATAGAAACACAATGGGTGAAATTCACTTTTTAAAGCTCAGAACCCAAATGTTGGGGTTATGCAACAGGAACTTTTGGGAACTTGTGAGCTAGGAATAGAATCTATTATGCAGGGAGTTTCAAGAACTCCCCTTCCCAACACAACTTTCTGGCACTCTTTGGGACCTCCTGAAGCAACACAAAATCTTAAAAAACTTTCAGCCATGTCCTCCATCTAGAAAACTTTAGCATATGAAGAGGTACAAATCCAAGCAATCAAATGGTGGAGAAATGCCCATCCAGGGACTCAGAAATAAGGAGCTATGTGTGGTTAACAGCACACAATGCAACTTTCTGAAGTCCAACTACAGCTACACTTTGGGCTCGGTTCCAGGCTATCATAGAACCATAAGGTTGAAAGAGATTTTTAGATATTAATTTTCTAGCTAGTGGAAGTCTACTAAAACATCTCTGATAGATTACCATTAAACCTCTTTTTGAAGACTTCTAACAAAGGAGAAGTCACCAGGTGGTAGCCTGTTTCACTATAAAACTTTCCAGGTTTATATTTATATTATACTGTTCAGTACCAGCTGTTCATAATATTGCTTTCTGATTTCACCGTGATGCCTAGTTAATTTAATCTTGGATCCACCTAGCTACAATTGCAATAGGGATTGTGTGATTTTGAACAGAAAAGGCTAATGCCATTAGAAGGATTTTTTCCTTACAAGAATTAGGGTAAGTAGGGTTGGACTGTACTTCTAGGTAGATTTGTGTATACATACTATGATGCCTTGTTGTTATTGCTATTGTTTTTTGAAGTAGACTCAGCAAGCTTAAAATAAATTGTATTTTGAAAAAAGCTAAAATTTATGTCACACAAAATGTTGACAGCTGTTTCCACATGGATTTCTACTAAAGTGTCCGAAACAATTCAATTTCCAATTTGTTTCAAGGAAATTTTGAAGCAAATTGTTCTGGCAGAAAGCCTAAAAGTTTCAAGAGACATCTATAGGGCTATCTGCTCTCATTCTCTCTCTCCTTTAGGATCAGCATAGCATGTAATAGTTTCATAACTATTTAATCTACTGTGTATACAGGGAAATTATCAAACTACTTTTCTGAAATGCTAATAAATTTACTTATTAATAATAAATGAGTTGCACAAGATATTGTGAATTATTCCTTACATTTTAAAACACTCTGCATTGAACGCTATGTGCCTTTGCAAGCTAAAATGACTAACATTGGGAGAATATAAATACTACTTCTGGATCTGGCAAGGTATCTCTACAGATTGGTTGCAAATAGCATATAGCAGATAATTTAATCCCAGAAAACTGTTATAGTACTATTATAGTAAAACACTGAATTTGCTCATGAATAACTGCAATTTGTTGTGCCATATCAGAATTGTGGCAATTCTGAATCCTACTTTTCATGTTAAACAAACATATAAACAAGCTGATATTAAAAAGTAAACAGTTTCCTGAAAGAGTTCCAGGCAGCTCTCTAGTAAATTTCATATTGAGAAGCTCATTTGCACCATTTTTGAGGCTAATTATATCAGTGGAAAACTCTTGTTTTAATAATGTTATGCTCTATAAAAACAGATATGGTCCTTTAGCCAATGTAGTACTTGAAGTAACTATCAGTTAATTGTACATATTCTTTCACCTCAGTAGTGTTTTTGTGATGTTCCAAATGGAATCTGTCCATTATTCCATTGTCTATTTTCTTCTCTGTCAAACTGCCAGAGAAAATAGCATATTCAATTTGCAGCAATCACAGAACCACATAAGAGATCAACTGTGAATTTTTAAAATAATTATGTTTTTTAAAAAATTATTCAAATACTGATAATTTTGGGAAATACACTTCCAAAATATATTCAAATAATTTATTCCAAAATTGTATGCGCTAGTGAACTTACTATCTAATTTTGACTTAATGTGATGTTGAAAATGCTTTTCGACAAAGTGACTTCTATACGTGCTTATAGTTTCTAGCACATACAGAATTGCCATAAGATGTTTCTATTAAGACATATTTAAGTATGAAAGTGAGTGAGAACAAGTGAAAAAGAGTAAGAGTCTGCTAATAAATAAGAAAGCAAATGAAAGTAAGCGTGGAAAGAAAATATGTATTTCATGACATATAAGGTACTAAGCAAAATGCACAGTAACATTCTTAACAAATTTTAATTCCAAAAATTGGAAGTTAGAGTAGACAATCTTGAAAGCTGACTTTGGAATTTCCCAGGCCTTTTTTATTTTAGTCTTTATTAAGGTCTTTGAAGTTTTTCATTTTCTTTTTCCGAAGCTGTTTGCATTTATTCCACTTAATAAGTCAATAATAACTCTCCCATCTCCAGATACTCCATCTTTCTCAGTGTTAGCACAAACTCTCAAATAATGCTTTTCATGTGTTTCAAAAATACTGGCCAGGCATTAAAAGGGAGGCTGCCTCTGTGGAAACCTGGTCTTCCAAGCAGCCAAAATGGACCTAGAGGGAAGTGCCCAGTAATTAGTGGGGAGAGGGCAGGTCCACAAAAGATTGGAGTGGCCACTATGCAAAGGTCATATTTCATCTTTAGCCATGTTATCAAGAAATTCAACAGTGATTGAGTTTAGCGAGGAGGGAAAATGCTACTACAAAACTGAAATAACTAAAGCCAAATCTAGGTGGTTTCAGTTATGGTCTGAAGACAGAGGCAACATTGTGAGGGTTAGAGTTTCAAAATGATTTCTGAGAATTTACATTCTATGTTTGGTAAAGCCTCGGCACTGCAATTATACATGCTTTTTCTAGGGTACCGGAAATCTAAAGTTATTCCATTTTAAAAAGGACACATCCCTAGTTCTCTAGGGTAAATGTAAAGGTTACCCCTGTTCAGTCATGTCTAACTTTAGTGTTGCTTAGCCAAGCATGACTATATGCGGAGATACACGGAATGCTGTAACCTTCCCACCAAAGTGGTACCTATTATTCTACTCACATTTGAATGGTTTCAAACAGCAAACATACTGTAACCGCAAATGGCATTTGGGAATCTACCATAGCTGAGCTAAGACTTCACTGTGTCATGTGCTCCAACTGTCTTCAGAAATGTAATTAAATGACAAACCATTGCAAGGCAGATTGCCCCATAAATGGGCTTTTGTGAGACATTATAATGGGGTAGCAATTACTAAACCTTGTATTATTGTATGGCTCCTGGGCAGAAGAATGATTTACTGATTTATATGCCCGATATTTTGAAAAGGCACTCTTAAAAATATGTCTCCTTGAGAAGATGCTACTCACTTTCCAAGAGAAAAATTTCCAAGAGTTTTTCTTAGTAAAGCTGCTTAGTAAAGCTGGAAACTAGGTTTACACAGGTTCAATTAATTGATGTATTGCTAAAAGCCAATGTACAGGCATCTTCTCTAATGTTTAGGGTTAGGATTAGGCACCCTCTTTTTACCCCTCCCCCGGTTCTGGCAGTCCTTCTCCTACAACTGCTCTCCTAACCAATCAACTTACATTTGTTTATTTATACAGAAAGAAATAGGTATTTTCCAGAAAAGCACTGGGTGGCAGCCTCCCATTATTTTTATTCATTAAAGAAGACCTGGGAAGTTCTATGTGGGGTCCAGAAGAAATTATATTAGTACTAAAAATAGTGTAAACATAAGTTTAATTGCAGGCTTCCTAGTTATGAGACTGGGAGCCCAGCAAGAATCAAGAGAGATGGCTCTCAGCTCATTGGTGCCCAAGAGTGTTTTGTTGCTTACACATGAATTCATGAACACTAACTTCTTTGGAAGGTTATTAAACAAAGAATGTAAGTTTTACAAATTTTATAATTTGTAGAAGTCAGCAATGTCCTATTTGAGTTTCCATAGACAAAAGGGCCTAAGAAAGCTTTGGGTGTGCTCCAATGTTCCTCCAAAAGTTCCTTTTGAATTGCAATTTGAAATGTAGCATCAGAGGAAAATGCATGGTGTGTCATCAGGTTAATCAGAATTAATGTAAATATAAATAAAAATTTAATTAAATGTTAAGTTTTCCTTTGGCCTACCTTTTGGTATGGCTTATACCACATCATACAAACTTCAAATACAGCTTTTAGCTTGAAAAGTTATACATCTCTGCTATGAATAATAAAATAAAACTATAAACTGTTTTTGGTGAGAAGAGATTGAAAATCCTTCTTACCCAGTGAAGTGTTTAGTCTAAGTCTAGCACAGATCCTTTACATTAGTTCGGTGGCCTCACAATTGTTTCAGTTCTGCATTTTAACATGCAGATAGGACAATATCAAATGTAGTTTCCTTCATTGGGCTTAATTCTTACATCTTTTCATTAGATTTTAAAACTATTTTCCTCTCATGCTTTTATGTTAATGGAACATAGGCATTTATAAACACAAAAACTCCCACACAGAGCTCTGTATCGGCATGCTGAATGTCGCATTTCTATCTCTTCTTACTATAACCTCTGCATGATTGTACTTTCTTTAACACAGGGAAAGCATACATGCATACGGTCACACACAAACCATTTTTGCACATAACTGCTCTGCGTGTAACAAACAAAATTTCAGCTACTATTCTAAGAAGGAGAGGAAGGTAGTTATCTGCAATGACAATTTACCACGACCTTCAGAACAAGGGAGATAAATTTCAGAGAGTAGGATGATCACATGTGCCAACATAATCCATTACCTAGTGTTTTTTCATTGATCAGTACTGATCAGTATTTAACAAATACCATGGAGTAAAAATGGACAGGTTTTTTTGTATCTGTCTGTCTATCTATCTATCAATCATATATAAATGTGTGTGTGTGTGTGTGTGTGTGTGTGTGTGTGTATACACACATACATACATACAGTGATAATTAGACTTTATTTCTAGTCTGA
Organism: Notechis scutatus; assembly: GCF_049901735.1. Lineage (NCBI taxonomy): Eukaryota > Metazoa > Chordata > Lepidosauria > Squamata > Elapidae > Notechis > Notechis scutatus. The sequence continues at coordinate 228,954,790 of NC_142010.1, read as the reverse complement.
AGCATTGCTAAGAATGCGACTGCCAGCAATGTATTCTATATGCATAAAAGAAATTTTGCAAGCCCTGTGTCTCCTATCATTTCACTATTATCAATAATTAACAGCCAATTCAAGAAAGGTGAAAGGAAATTCTTCCTTGAAAGTTGTTTGCACCATTGACAGAATATGTTTCTGTATGATGCAATGCATTAATATAGATGGGTTAAAAACTAACACTGGAGAGCATCATAATAGCAGAACTTCTATAGTAATAACTACCCTTCTACAAAATGCTAGGTATAAGTAGTTCACAGCTGCGAACAGGCTTCCTGGCTGGTTACTACAGGAAACAGGTTGCTAGGCTAGCCTTATCTCTTATAGGTCTTCCAACATTATTATAGGAGGAGCTCCATCTGTTTTTCTTTCCATCTTTCATTACATCTGGTTCCTTAATACTGCAATTCCATTTGAGTAGAGGTCTGAGTTTCCTATCACAAGCCTAAGTGAAAGGATTTGAAAAGAAGCAAATCTAAAACAGTAAGATTTAAGGATAGGAGATTTCATAAGGCCATTTAGTCAGTAAATCCTAATCGAGCAACAGTGTCAGGTTGAAGCTTAGCCAAAATAAAATCACACTGGAAACTTCAAAGCTCTCTTTTCAGCATATGGAATTAGGCAAGTGAGAAGACCATGAGTGGGAGAGGAAATATGAGTGTGCATGCATTCAATTAAAAATTGCATGCACATGTTAAGCATTTCAGAAAATACTGTAGTACTCTTAACATTGGTCCCATTTGAAGATTTTTTGGCTTCTTGATTAAGTATTAAATTCTCCAAAAGTTTGCTGAAATATGACTTTTGTTATAAAGGCCAGATCAGGTCTGTCAAGTGTTCTTTAACACACCTAAAAATACCATATACCACCTTATGAATGCTTTTTAAACAATCTAAGAAAAAAGGACAATAATTCTTAATAGCAAATGTCTCCCATCTGGAAAATAAATCTTGCACATAAATGCAGCTTTACCTATGTCAGGTATATTTTGTTGTTACTGTTTTGAGACCTAAAGGTGCTTTTTTCCCCCCAAAAGGCAACTGGTCTTTCTAGTTTTTTTCCTTTGAAAACATTTCACTTCTTATGCAAGAAGCTTCTTCAGTTATGAATTAAAGAACTGAAAAAGCTTTTTGGATAAAAAGCAAAATAATTTCAAAGAAAAAAATAACTCCAGAAAGTCAAGTTGCCTTTTGGAAAAAAGCACCTTTGGGACAACCATAACCTGGATGATTAAGAATCTCCATCTACATACTGTACTGTGTGGAGAGCAGTTTTATTTTGTAAATACTCACATTCTGCAAAATAGCAGAAGAATGAACTAATTTCTCTGATCATTGCAGATAATAAGAGTTTTGTTTGAATTTAGAAAAAATATACCCATGACTATATCTTGACAAACAGTTATTTCTGTAATAGAAAGGTATCATATTGCCTTAATTTCTATTAACTTTATTATTTAAAGTGATTGTAAATATGATCCACTTTTTCTTATGTAAAGAATATATGCCTAAGAGCTTGCTCAAATTATTGAGCATTTCTGCTGAATGGTGTATTTTGACTAGATAATCCTCTTAAAGATTAAGGTTCCTTGAGACTCCCACCAAAATTAAAATGCCATAACCATATTTGCTATGGATTATTAAACTTATTCATAACAAAGATGAAAAAAAATCCAAATATCTTTTACATGGATGTTAAGTAGCTAGAGAAAGAGCAAAGTAATGGAGGATAAGTGGTCAAAGTGGTAATGTCTACCTCAGATGTGCATGCCATATGGCTTCGGTGCCTCATGTAGCCAGTCAAACAACCTTGTACAGCCTATCCAGATTTTTTTAAAAAAGTAATGAATTTACAGTACCACTGCCACCAACCCAAAAGAAATGTTGCCAAGCATCTCCAAGTTTTACTGCCAGCTCCTGTTCTTCTGCTTCTCTTTTAGCAATGGAACAGCTGATTAGCACTGCAAATATTTACTATTACTAATCTGAAATAATAGTGATAATACAGCATATGCCCAAAGTCTAAAAATCATTCCATTTTCAAACAGTGTAGATCAGACATGATTTAACTTCCAGGCCCAAATGCCTAGGAAACCATTTTAGAAATGATTTCAGGATTTATGCTCCCGGTCTTCAGGACAATGCTTCTCCATAGATGCTGCAATAGAAAAGGCACCATTTCTAGGTCCTACATGATGACATTTCCTAACAAAAGGGACCATGAACACGTCAATCCTGCTTCTATTGGAGTGAGCAGAAGCAATCAGATACAGACTGTCCTGAAATTACCATGGGTCTCTGCTATTGAGGGCTGTAAATGTGACAATCAACACCCCGATACACACCCATGAAGGACCTATGAAGATTTCAGAGCACGGATTTCATATGGTTGTATCACAAAATATCCACAACTGCCTGTGTTGCTAAATTCTGAAACATTGCAGCTTCCAAATACTATTCAAGAGCATGTAAAACATATTACAGTATGGGTAGTGCCATGTATTTATGGCATTGCACATTCTTAGATCATGGGATCACCATCTGTAACCTTTTCTGCCAGCTTCTGACAAGAAAAATCGATGCTGGTAGCCAGAATTATTTAATGACCACATGCTTCATTTGACAACTGTAGTGATTCACTTAACAACTGGGACAAAAGGCCATAAAACTGGGCAAAACTCACTTAACAATTGTCTTGCTCAGCAATGAAAATTTTGGGCTCAATGGTGGTCACAAGTCAACAACTGCCTGTAATGTAGTTGGGAAATAATGAAGGCATGACAAGGAAAACAGTGTAAATATCTACTTAGTCACAGTTGCTATCTGCTCTTTTAACAGGAACCGTGAGTCTAGGAAATCTCCCAACTGCACACCAGCTTGGTATATAGAGTGCTAACATTTTCGGAAATGAAGATTGAAAGTCTTTGAATTCAAGAGTGCCGTAAAATCTACAGCCACATATTCACACATTAGGACTTCCATAGGATCAAAGTATAAGAAGTTGAATACAGCTCCTCTTACTGTGACATCAACTTGAAGATTATGGTACATTATTTTTAGGAAATAGTACTTTATGTTTTTTTCTATCCTAAACTGATGCCATGGAATAATCTAGATCTCAAAACTAATTAAAATTTACATATCTTGATAAATAAAATTGTGGTTTTTTTTATAAACTTGTGATGAAGGGGAAATTCTTTATGTATTTCTTTTATTTTTCTTTACTATATTCTTGTGTAAATTTCTTTTTTATTTTTATTTTGTCTTTTCTGTGCTTCCTATTTTTTTCTTTTTAGTCTTTTCTAGTTTATATGGTTTTTTTCTGTTGTAATTGTAATCTTTAATAAAATTACTCTAAAATATGTATGTAAAACTTGTATGGAAGATGGGTTTTAGACTTTTTATCAGTTATGTGAAAATGATGACTGTTAAAATAATAGGTTTTTTTTTTTTTACTTTAAAGGATAATTACTAAATCCCTAAAACATCCCAGAGACAGTATTTACAATTACATTTATTGACATCCCAATTAGGGTGGGCAGCATTTTAAGTCTTGGAAACAACTGGGTTATTATTAAATTCAATGACACAAAAACCCCTCTACAATTATTTTTTATATAAATTCTGTTAGCATGGATCATCTTGATATCCAATTGTAATAGTGAAATGGAATAAAGAATAAGAGATTACTTTACCTAGACAATGGAAAGAGGTGTTAAGATCAATCCCAGAAATTTCAATAGATCTTAAGTTACATTTTATTTAATAATAATATGAACAACAATATTTTAGACTTACTGAACTCCATTGTGTTTATTTAGAAAAAGCAGAATAAACTGTCATGTTGTTAAAGAAAGATGCAGTCAATTAATGCTTCATTCAAACATATGTTTGTACAGTATTTTATAATTGTTTTGCTTTGGGAAAAAATCATTACGTGTAGTAACAAGAAGTCTAGTGTCATCACATGTTCATTTTTTTAAATAGAAACTAGATTCCTATTGCATGGAAACTGACATTTGGACAAAGAAAGTTAAAAAAAATCCTGCAGTATTCTACAATTTCGGAAATAGTAACCAACAACACTAGACTTAACAACTGCCTCGATCTCATCTTCTGCAATAGTTTGAATTCAATTTATGGAATACAAATTAAAGAACCCTTTTCCAACAGTAACCACAACATGATTGACTTTTGTCTCAACATACGTTCACACCAAAATCATCACAATGACGGAATCCCCAATTATAACTTCAAAAAAGGCAACTATGATCTTATAAACAATGATCTCTCATCCCTTGATTGGCAATTTCTATTCACTGGATGCAATACTGTAGAAGACCATTACAACATATTTTTACTTGAAGTTAAAAGAGTCATCAAATTATATGTACCAATAACAACTCCCAAAACCAGAAAAAACAAATTACCCATAACAATAAGGAAGCTTCAATCCAAAAAGAAATCACTTTGGCGGAAAAACGAATCTGGTCACGTTGCCAACTTCAAAAGCCGATACAAAAATTTATGCCACCAGTAAAGACTGAATGCACTAATTATCACGTTAAACAAGAGGAAAACCTTCTACACACCAATTCCACCTGCGCTTTCTACAATTTTGTAAACAACAAACTAAAAGAAGGTCCATCCCACCCCTGAAAGGACCTAATGGTAAAGACTGCAACAACGACACTATTAAAGCCAACCTCTTTAACACATTCTTTGGCTCAGTATTTGTAAACAGCAATGGATCATGCCCAGTATTTCCTAGTTGAACCACAGACAACTACAATGATCTAATACATATTGATTTTACAGAAGACAATGTTGAAAAAGCACTACGCAATCTAAAACCATCTCTATCTATTGGACCGGATGGAATATGTGCCTACTTCTTAAAAAAGCTATCCACTGCCATAGCCGAACCACTCAGCATAATCTTTGAAAAATCTTTCAGGACCAGCTTCTTATCAAAACTATGGTCACAAGCCACAGTCATCCCATCTTCAAAAAGGGAGACCCCAGCCTAGTTGAAAATTACAGACCAATCTCTTTATGCTGCATCACCTGTAAAGTCATGGAATCAATTATTAACCAATCCATCATCCTCCACTTAGAAACAAACAACCTACTCTCTAATAAACAATTTGCTTTCAGGAAAAAACTATCCTGTAATCTGCAACTCTTACACTGCAAAAACATATGGACTACACAACTCAATCAGGGCAAAGCAATAGACGCAATCTACATAGACTTCTGTAAAGCCTTTGATTCATTGGTACACAACAAACTACTCCTAAAACTAAAATCTTACGGTATCTCTGGACACTTGCATAACTGGATAGAAGCATTCCTGTCAAACAGACAACAAATGGTCAAAATTGGGAGTGTCCTATCAAATTCTGTACCTGTCAACAGTGGTGTCCCCCAAGGCAGCGTTCTAGGACCAACTCTTTTCATACTCTACATAAATGACCTCTGTGACCATATTAAGAGCAACTGCGTTCTCTTTGCTGATGATGTAAAGTTATTCAACACCACAGACACTACTGCTACCTTTCAAAAAGACCTCGACTATGTATCAGAATGGTCAAACAAATGGCAACTTCAAATCTCAACAAATAAATGCTCTGTCCTACATATTGGCAAAAAAAAATATCAGAAAATAAAATACAGGCTGAATAGTCAAGACCTTGTTGATGATCCAAACTCTGTAAAGGACCTTGGAGTACTCATCTCTAATGATCTAAGTGCTAGAGCCCACTGTAACTACATAGCCAAAAAGGCGTTAAGAGTTGTTAACTTAATCTTATGTAGCTTTTTCTCTGGTAATATTACACTAATAACTAGAGCATACAAAACATTTGCTAGACCAATACTTGAATACAGCTCATCAGTCTGGAACCCACATTATGTATCTGATATTAACACAGTTGAGAAAGTCCAGAAATATTTCACAAGAAGAGTTCTCCACTTCTCTACTCGTTGCAGAATACCTTATGTCACCAGACTTGAAATTCTAGACCTAGAAAACCTAGAACTATGCCGCCTTCGGTCCGATCTAAGTATACTATATAAAATCATACATTGCAATGTCCTACCTGTCAATGAATACTTCAGCTTCAACCATAACAACACAAGAGCAAACAATAGATACAAACTCAAGGTAAACCGCACCAAACTTGATTGCAGGAAATATGACTTCAGCAACAGAGTGGTCAATGTCTGGAATACTTTACCTGACTCTGTGGTTTCTTCCCCAAACCCCAAAAACTTTAACCTTAGACTGTCTACTATTGACCTCACCCCTTTCCTAAGAGGTCTGTAGGGGGCGTGCATAAGAGCACCAATGTGCCTACCGTCCCTGTCCTATTGTTTCTTTTATTCTTTTTATTTTTCTTATATGTATCCATGTATTCATAACTATCTTTTTTACCTATAACTATTATCTTGTAAGCAATTGACAAAAATAAATAAATAAAATAAAATAAAAATAAATAAAATATAAGATCCCTGCTTCTTTATGGACTTCTGGGTTGATACTATTGCCAAGATAGAAATGAATTAGTTATCAATATAGATTCATTTTGGATAATTGTAATAAAATATGAAATACATCTAACATTAATTGAAATGCTTATGTAAACATTTTATACTTTTATGCTTTCCTAAATGTGTCTTGTATAGTTCATTTTTTACTATTTTTTGTTTCATTTTCTCTTTCTTTATAACTTTTCTGTTATAAGAGATGTAATGGGCTGTGAGAATAACCTTAAGATGAAGGAGGAAGCTAGACAGTGGTCTGATATGACAAAACTGAGGCCAACATAGATCTGGGGATGAAAGCATCTCAGAATTGACCTTCTCTAGTTTTCTGGACAATAAAGGCAGCGGAGGGGAGAAACTTTCAGACCTGCAAGATTCTATTACTATGACCATACAATAAAGATATATTAGTATTCTTGGTTTTGGTTTCCTGGTCTGGACTCTTTTTTAAAGGATTGACTACTGTTTATTTTTCTTTGCTTTTTATGTTCATCTGATAATCTACAAATATAAAGATCAATTTATATTTATATAGATAAATGACAGTTATGGTAAATGATAATCAAGGTATGTCTCACTACTTGGTTCCCATTACTAGGTTTTACCGTAACATGAAAAAGGTTTTTTCAGGTTTATAGGACTTCACACGACTTATTACAAGTGAATTTATCCTGGTTTTATTCTTAAAACCACTGTCACTTTATCAACATGAGATGTTAAGGAACTTTTCAATATTAAATGTTAATATTGTAATTAAATAACAAACTGTCTGACAGTTTCTAAAGGATTCCCATGTAGAGGAATACAAAATTTGAATGCATAAGTGTTTATGAGAAATATTTTTGATATATGTTTAAGTGCTAAAGGACTGTTTTTTTTTAGTCTAGAATGGATGAAAACAAATCTCCACTTGAATACATGTAATAATACTAATCATATTATGTACTTGTCATATTCACACCAATCCCCCCCTTTATGTCTATGCAAACAAAATAGCTACATGCAGAGTTATTTCTCTTAATTATCTGGCAAGGCATATGACTGTTAGAAATTTGGCTGTGGTTAAAACAAAATTTAGCGCTTGTTAAAGCATTAAGAGAAATGCTGGTGGAATCAAAGCAAATTGTCTGATAAAGCTGTAAAGTTATCCTCAACACACATAAATGATTGAATGCTACCATTAGATTCTCATGCAGACTCCTTTCCTGCAACTAGCAAATAGCTATATAACCCTTCAGTGTGGTAACTGAATTAAGAACACAGTGAATTCCAGAAGTAGCAGGATTCACTATCTTGAATTTATTACATTAAGAGATTTTTCATTTTATACTGTTGCTTCTTCCTCCTCCAGACCCACAAAAAATTGTGAGAATGTCAGCTTCTCCATAGCATGTTTTACCAATGTTCTCTAAATATACTTAGGGGTAGCTTGGTGTGGTAAACCAGAATTCTGTAAATTTACTATACATAACGTCCACTTTCAAAAACTTCCTTCTTTAGGTTTTGTCAAACACATGTCATGAAGGAACTTTCCACACTTCAAGAGTGAAAAAAAAGAATAAAAAAAGATAATTGGGTCCTATTTCCTCTCTGCAAATTGATTTTAATGGGTGCTGTCAAAATACGTCCCTCACTGAATATGCTTTTTTTGGAAGAAACCAGAACTGAAAGGGTTAGGGTGTGTTACTGCAGTGGTTATCAGCAGACAGCCATCTAACCTTTGGTACTTACAGGAATTTTATGGCTCTTGATCATATTATCAAACTCTTCATTAATTTTTTTATATTTTTCCTCAGTGCGTGGGGTGAGGGCATAAGAGGAGTCTGGATCAGGGCTTTCACAGCCTTTGTTTTCTTTCTTGTTCAATGCCTGCCAGGTTCAGAGAAATATCAGAAAGTAAAAAAAAATGAAAGGAATTCAGAGTACTTACACATAATCTTTGCCTGCTGATCATTAGATCAATATCTTCATTAATTTTCCTGTACTTGTCCTCAGACTCAGGGCTGTGACCTACTGAATCATCTGCATCGGGATCTGGACTGTCACAGCCATTAAGTCCTTTCTTTCTCAACGTCTGAAATACATAATTTAGAAAGTTGAAGCCTTGAGAGAGGCTGCAAGAGCGATAGAGGGCCTTTACAGACTGGTTGAAGGCTGTCACATTATACATTAGGAAGAGACAGTGAATTGAGCTGTTTAGGTCAATAAACGGCAGCTTTTGTTACCAAAGACAGTTCTTCTGAAACTAAAATTAGTAAATGAAGAGAGAATAGCTTCTCATAAAATATCTGTATTACCATCACAGCTTTTCTCTGGAATGGAAACATCAATAGTTTAAACACACACAAGGCAATGAACTCAATCAAAAAAAGAACTAGTAGTTCATAGTGAATAGAATGGCAGTACAGTATCAAGCCTAAAATTGTTCTTATATTAATCTACAGATCAATCTGTCCTGATACAGCTATATGAAACAGTTACAGCACTAAATGAAACAGTTAAAGCAGGGGTGGGATTTTACCAGTTCGCACCTATTCGCTAGAACCAGTTGTTAACTTTCTAAGCAGTTCGGAGAACTGGTTGTTAGAAGAAATGACTGGCCTAATCCTGTAAGGAAGGCAGAAAGGAAACATTCTGGTGTTGCTTACAGAAACTGCCTTTCCGTTAAACCCTATTACATTCTTGGCAGGACTAGACTTCCTGTCTCAGGAACTTCTCTGGAATTTTTTTCCCCTCCTTTGCTTGTACTTTGCTTATGTGGAGTGACCATTTAAAGTTACAATGGCACTGAAAAAAGTGACTTATGACCATTTTTCACACTTACAACTGTTGCAGCATCCCCACAGTCATAAGAGGCCAGGCAAGGAGATGCGTGCCATGTGATATTGAGTTGGCCAGTCAATAACATGACCACCAAGCCATGTCCACCACCTAAGCCACGCCCACAGAGCCGGTTGTTAAAATTTTTGAATCCCACCCTCGTAATACCTAATATAACCAGTTATCTACAGTAGTATGATCTTCAACATTAATAAAACGCTTTGATCAAAAATTTTCCTTTGGCACAGAAACTTATAAAAAACAGAAGAGAAACTGAAATAAGTACTTATAAATCACTTTGGAGCAAAGAATCAGGTTAAATGTACAATTTACCTTGCTTTCATCTTACTAGAAGTTTTATCAGGATTTTGAGACAGATCTTGCTGTACATCAAGTTCTGGATTTTGGATTTGACATATTGAAAATTAATACATTTTTAGTATCTTGTAGTATTTATTTTTTAGAAAATGATCAACTTTTTAAAAATTCTATAGAGAAATTACCAATCAAAGAACATGGCCATTCAGATTTCTGGAGTGCCAACAGTCTGCACAAAGAAGTCAGAGATTTGAAATATGAAGAGGAACAAATCTTTCTTTCTTTTTTCTTTTTGCAGTGCATCTCAAATGTCTTTCTCTGTCATTGAAGGCCAGCCAGGTCTTATGCTCCTTGCTCCCATTAGGAAGATTTATGTCTTCAGTAACACAAGGAGGCAGGAATTTGTGCAGTATATTCCCAATCCAACCCTATTGCCACTCTTATTTGGCAGTGCAGAAAGTTCAATAAAAATGCTTGGTAAAAATGCCAGCTCTTATTCTCATTTTAAAAATTAGGGAATAAATTAGAAAATATATCCACATAACTTTTTATTTTTACAATCCATAGCTGAAAACCCAGTGATAGGTGAAAAGGTTGAACAACTTTAGGGATGCTGACATTCATTTATTAGGAACAAGATGCTGACAAGATGGAAAAGGAACAGATGATGCTAAGGGCAATTCCCAAAGGATATGTTGGAGAAAGCCCCCCCCAAATAAAACGTATCAAATGGCAATGGCAAAAAAAAAGTCTGTATGATAGAAACAAATTGTATGGGCATCACAACATTTATATGAGTTTGAGCACCAAATGCAGGACAAAAGCCACTTATCCATTTGCTGTAATGGGCCAAATCCACTGTGTGCCAAACCTCACGTGAGCAACTTCAATGGTTCCGGTGCATGCTAGGTCTCACGTAGACTGAAAACAGACACCAGGAACAAGACCATAAAACACGTCACAAGGGCAGTTAACTGGAATGCAGTTTGGTTTGCTAGTTTAAATTTACCATGGCATGGTTATTGGAAGATGCGATGCATCCACTAACATTCCTACGCATGTAACATAATGATTGGATAAACTCACCCCTTTGTGTGTTCCCAAAAAGGAGTTCCCCAAACCCTGATCGGGGCAGCTCACCCAAGATAGAACCTGTGTTGGTGTCTTTCTTGATGCATTCGACCACCCAGTGAGAAGCCTTCCATATGCGGAGCAAAACCGCATTTGGTGAACCCCGACGTGATCCACTAAAAGGAACGGGTGCGTCTCTCTTCGACTGCCTATCTCACCCGGCCGGGCGAGCCAGTTGCAACTCAGGGAAGCCGTCTCGTGTCACGGATCCCTCCCAGGAATCTTCATCAAAGAAGACATCCTCCTTTCAGGTGAGTATGGGCGGAAAATTCTCCAAAGAGCAGATGGCACATTTGCAGGAATTAGGGAATTAACGGGAGTTCAATTCGTATTCTTGGAAGTCAGGGCAAAACGCCCTGATTCCAACTAAGAAGGACCTTATTACCCTTTTGACTTACATTCACACGCAATGCCCGGCTTATCCGGATAAAGGGTCCTTGAAAGTTTCCACATGGCAGCGTTTGGGTGACTATCTTCATAGCAATCCCAGGGCTCCACCAAAAATTCTGACCACGTGGAGGACAGTCCTGGAATGCTTAACAATCCATGGCTCAGCGCTGACCAAGACCCCCTCCTCTGAGGGGGATCCTCCTCCTCCCTATACAGCTGAAATCAAGACAAAGGACGCTTTCCTTTAGAAACTTCCCCCCACTGCTCCTGAACCCACGAGTTCTCCTAACTCAAATCCAGCGAGGATCAGACACCCATGGGAGCATTCGCACAAGCCATGATGCAGGGACGCAGAGAGGGCTCTCTTACTCTAGAGGAGCTCTCTCTCTGTCCCGTTGAATATGAGGGGGATGAAGCCGGAAATATGGTGCCTAGACTTGAACCTTTATCTATGAAATTAATTAGAGATTTAAAACAAGCCGTGGCCATGTACGGCATCCAGGCACCATATGTCAGAGGCTTCATTAACACCATCAGCACCTCCTTTTTCATGTTACCCCAAGATTGGAAGGATCTTTTTCGCATGATACTGACAGGACCACAGTACGTTGTTTGGGAATCAGACTTTCGTGCGAAGCTGAAAAATTTGCCCTCGATCATGGTAGGGTCGCGAGAGCGGATCAAATTTGTGGTATGGGTCAATTTAGGGACTTAGCAACTCAGGCGACACTCCCACAACGTACCCTTACCTTTGCCAGTATTATTGCAATCAGAGCCCTTGACAAAGTTGACGATCCTACCTCTGGCATCGTAGGATCTTTTCAAAAATCATTCAAGGCTCAAATCAGCCGTATGCCGAGTTCGTAGAGGAACTTCAGAAAGCCATTCATAGGCAAATCTCTAATGTAGAGGCCCGTAAGGAGCTTCTGTTAAAACTGGCTGTTGAAAATGCTAATGAGGATTGCAAAGGATTTTGCAGCCTCTATCTGCCCGAGGGGGCCTCCCTCTCGGACTATCTAAAGGCTTGCAGAATCGTGGGACTGTCTCCTACAATATGGAGCATCTGGCTATGGCTTTGCAGCAAGCAAACTCTCAGAACAGGCCGGCCGGAAACTGCTTCAATTGTGGGAAACCTGGCCATTTTAAGGCACAATGCAGAGCCAGAGACAATACACAAAACAACACCAAGCCTAAGACAATATGCCCCAGGTGCAAGAAAGGGTACCACTGGGCAAGTCAGTGTCGCAACAACAATTCTCAGCCACAGGGAAACTAGAGGAGGGGCGATCAGCCAGCCCCACTCCCAGGCTGACTCCATATCTTTCCACCTAATCGCCTCTGAAGATATGGAAATTGACATCCCAGGCACTGTTTACTTTCTTCCCACATGCCTGAAAACGATCCCCCTGCCATGACACCCCTCATAATCTATCCCATCCGAGACCTCATGGCAAGGGGAATCATTGCTTCTCCGCTTTTGAGAGACTCCGATGACTTTTCCTCAGTAGCCATGGCAGTAATTGGAAACACTCCCACAAAAATTAGCAAGGGAGAATTAGTAGCAACCGCTATTCCAGTACCTGTTAAAACAGATGATGCATGGGCATTTACTGTCCATCAGACAGTAGAACAAGCCAGGCCTGTGTTACAATTTACAATCCATAACAAGGTCTTCTCGGGTCTCTTAGATACTGGAGCTGATGTAAGTGTCATCCGAACGGCTGAGTGGCCGGACGATTGGCCTTTGGAAACTGCCCCAGCCGTTCGGGGAGTGGGAGGAGTTCAGCACGCCCACCGTAGCAAACAGTGGCTACCGGTGAGTTCTTCTGATATTTCTCGCACTGCCTACCTCCAACCTTTGGTCCTTCCACTGCATACTAACCTGTGGGGCCGTGATCTTATGTCTCAACTTAATGCGAGACTCATTATTGATTAATGGAATCTTTTGCTAGAAATCCACTACGGTTGCAATTAAAAACCACAGAACCTGTGTGGGTAGATCAATGGCCCCTCACTATAGACAAACTAGAAGCCCTGCACTCACTTGTTCAGGACCAAATTGTCAAAGGGCACGTTGAACCATCTGTCAGTCCATATAACACCCCCATATTTGTTATAAAGAAAAAGTCAGGAAAATTCAGGATATTATGTGATCTGAGAGCTGTAAATGCTATTATAAAACCAATGGGGGCATTACAATGTGGTCTGCCAAATCCCAACATCATCCCTGAGAAATTTGATTTAATGGTCATTGATTTAAAAGACTGTTTTTTTCTATCCTCTGCATGAACAAGATCGTGCCTTATTCGCTTTTACACTACCTCGTTTAAACAACTCCTCTCCCTCCTCCCGCTTTCAGTGGAAAGTCCTACCTCAAGGCATGCTTAATAGTCCCACCATGTGTCAACACTATGTCAACAATGTCTTGCTACCCTATCGTTCAGCTTTCCCACAATTTCTGGTGTATCACTACATGGATGATATCCTTGTTGCAGCTCCTGGACCACCGGGTACGGTGTTCACTTCATTCTCTTTCCTGAAAGCCGTTCTTGCAGAAGGAGGTTTGTACATAGCACCTGAAAAGGTGCAAGTACTAACTCCATACGCATATCTGGGCTATAAAATGCTTTCTGCTACTGCCTATCCTTCACTTCCCTCTTTGTCTCTACCTTCTCAACCCACCTTGGTTCAACTTCAGCAATATCTGGGTACCATAAATTGGGCCAGACCTTTCCTGTCTTTAACCACTGATATTCTCTCTCCATTGTTTGAAGCCCTTACCTGGGGGAAAAAGCCTGCTGACATAATATCCTTGCAGCAACCTCAACTTCAAGCAATAACTCTCATAGAAGAGAATATCCGAAAAATATGGGTAGACAGAGCTGCTGCCAATACTCCTTTAGATATGGTCATTTTGGCCACCCGAGGCTTATGACCGCAGCAGTAACTCAAAAGGACCAAAAACTCCACATCATAGAGTGGATCCATCTTTCCCATACGCCACGATGCTCCATCACTTCCAAATCAGCTCAATTGGCTCAATTGATCATAAAAGGTAGGAGTCGTGCAAATTACTTATGGGAATAGATGTCTCCACACTTTTCATCCCTTTTTCACTGCAAATATGGGAACCTCTATTCCAGAACTCCCAAGAAATCCAGTTTGCCTTAGCTGACTGGCCTGGACTAGTTTCCTGCCACCCGCCCGCTGATCCACGTTTTCAAATCATTCGGACAATACCCATTTCTTTCTCCTCTCCCATCAGCAAAAGGCCTTTGGTCAACGCCTTGACTATTTTTGCTGATGGCAGTAGGGAAAGAGGAGCATGCGCTTGGCAAAGGAATGGGGTGTGGCACACTAAAACCACCCTGTGCAAACATCACCACAAAGAGCTGAACTTGCTGCAACCATATTAGTCTTCCAGAATTTTAACGAACCCATCAACTTGATCTTAGACAGCCTATATGTTACTCAAATAGTCTCTACTATCCATGACTCTTACCTCTCTCCTGCAATTGATAAAAACCTCCTCTCTCTTTTGTTACATTACAACACCTTGTTGCACAGCGTCAACATCCTTTCTTTTGTAGCACACATTCGTAGCCACCAACCCTTCCCAGGAATCCTCCAGGAAGGCAATGATGTGGTGGATCAAGCAGCTGCAGGCATCATGACATCACACACATTGACTCCTTGGGAGAGTCATTCATATTTCCATCAAAACACCAAAGCTCTCATGAAACATTTCAACCTCACGATGGCTGAAGCCTCAGCCATTAGGCAACAATGCCCCACCTGTAGTAAACAAGCCCATTCCATTCCCATAGGGGTAAATCCCGCGGGTTGAAAGCCTGCGAAATATGGCAAATGGATGTTACTCAATTTCCTTCATTTGCCCCTGGAAGTATCTGCATGTTACAATTGATACTTATTCAGGGTTCATAATGGCAACTCCGCAAAGAGGAGAAGCCTCCAAACATGTCATCAATCATTGCATTCGCACTTTTGCATCGTTGGGACGCCCAAATGAAATAAAAACAGACAATGGTCCTGCATACACTAGCACAGCTATGTCAGAATTTTGCGCTAAGTGGCAAATTACCCACAAGTTTGGTATTCCTCATAACAGCCAGGGACAAGCCCTGGCAGAGAGAGCTAACTTGACGCTAAAAACAGCGTTAGAACGACATTTGATCAAAGGGAAAAGAACCCTTGGCCTCCCAGCGATGCAAGACACTCTTAATCTCTGTCTTTATACACTCAACTTCCTCAACCTCTCTGGCACCCCTGCTATGACAGCAGCGGAGCGGCATTTTTCCTCCCCCCTCCCCTGATTCTCCCAAACCACAGGTATACTACCGCCAATTGCCAGACCCTACTTGGAAGGGTCCTGCTGCTCTCCTCACCTGGGGTCGTGGCTACGCAGCTATCCAGCTTCCAGATCGTGTCCTGTGGGTTCCTGGACGGCACATCAGACCATACCACCCCAAAGTAGAAAAGTCACCACCTTCAGACATATCAACATGATTCGTCTCGTTGCCTTGCCAACCCTCTTCCTCTTTCTTGCTGCACATGCCTCCAAGGTCTCCATTCCATCTCAAGTGACGTACTTCACGCCAGGTACCCCCTCCTGCTGACCTGCACTGCATCTGGGGACATCTTTCCCCCTTACCTCAGATGGTCAACGCTCCCTAAGCCGTGGCCCCACATCTCCAGCAATGCTTCCTTCCAGATCAACACTTTTGAACATCCCCTCGAACTACACTCCTCATACTTCGCCCCACTGCCACCACCTATTATTGCTCCGGTCGACGCCTCTATGATTCCATAAGCAACATTTATGAATCCTGGACAGTCCTTAGACCCCGTTCATCTCGTCATTATCACAGACAATTCGCAAGTCAGCCTGACATTTATGCTCAGGCCACCCCTTTTCTACATCGAATTAAGAGATCGCAGAACTCTGCCAGCGCATCAGATGGTTGCACCCCTGCCTGACCAAAACCACGCAGGCAGGATCCACTCAAATAACTCTCATCTACCATACCCAACAACCGCAGAAGTGCCTTCCCTACGGGAAAACTTGCCAAAACAATGGGACCATGTACCATCTATGCAAGATGAACTCAAAAACCATTTGCTACGATCCCAAGGCAGCTGTACGTCTCAACGTCACCTTATGGGCAGGACTTCCAAAACCTCTGGCAGATCCGATCCTGAAGGGGAAGGAAAACTTTATTACCTAAACCACACCACCGTGCTCAAGGACGGTACTAACCCAATTGTTTTAATCTTTGATGTTTGTGTTGCTTGTTCTAAACCAGGGGACATTCATGTGGGTCGGATGACTGGAAATCAACGCACGCTCACAATCATAAATACTTGTGTCATACACCCATTAACTGGGCCATGGGGAACCCCAACCACTGGACCCCTTGTGGAGGTTCCGTTGAGTGCTCGGGTTGGTCTTGTGTCTGTGATTATACCGGGGGAGGGTACTCAGGTTGCAATCATCTGTCACATTTCAAACGAATATCAGGGTCTACCACAGACAATAAGGTAGAAATCACTATCTCCAGGCAACACCCTGCCTTGGAAACTTATGGTATAGGGATTGATGGCACAGGAATAGACCCAAATACTTACATTACCATAAAAACTGAAATAATTTATGAAGGCGAGGAAACATCATTAGGCTGGTCAGTATATAATAATTTAAGGAAATTAGAAAAAGCCCTGATACCAGCATTATTGCAAAAAACTTGTTCATGGATATGGCAGAAAAATTGCAAAACAACTTGCAGTAACCAATTGTTTTGTCTGTGGGGAACCACCACAGGAGAACAATGGCCATGGCAAGCCTTAGAAGCCTCGCCATCTCTGTTTAATAACATGTCTTCTGTAGGAAACATAACAGCTAGAACAGCTTCCGATCCACTTATCTGGACAATTACCACTAACTTAATCGGTAGAAACTGTTTTTCCCGAAATGGATCCACTCCAGTAGGACACCTCCTTTGCTTAGGTACATGGGATAACTCCTACCAGACTTGGACAGCACCTGACAATGCTACCACCACACCTGCCAAATTCAACACTTCCTCCTACCTTATCTCTATGACACAACATCCTCTCAAATTTGGACAGCTCCAAATAACATGTATTGGATTTGTGGTAACCTAGCCTATCCGTCCCTTCCAGCAGATTGGCAAGGGTCATGTGTATTGGGGTGGATAAGACCTTCCTTTTTCCTCCTACCGATCTCCATCAAGCAAGAACTGGGCATCCCTGTGTATGATACATTATCCCACAAGAAAAGAGACACCGATAATACCTTTGCAGGTTTCCCCTGTCAATCAGAATATGAAGGGGACACCTGGACCTCAGAAAGAATCGTCTGCACCTTCAGCATTGCTAGTTGGGCCCAAGATGGCTCCTGGGGTACAGAACCCCCATATACATGATTAATAGAATTATGCGTTTACAAGCTGTTTTAGATTTAGCAGGACAACGTATAGACAAGGCTCTAAACACTCTAGCAACTGCTACGGACAAATTACGCACAGCTGTCTACCAAAATCGTTTAGCTTTAGACTACATACTAGCCAAAGAAGGAGGGGTATGTGGTAGGTTCAATCTTACGAACTGTTGTCTTCAAATTGACAAAGTTGGCAAAGTAGTAGCACAATTAACAACTGAGATGCGACAATTAACCTACAATCCTAATCAAGTATGGCAAGGTATTGATTTTAAGAATATTTTTAGTTCTTGGTTCCCTAAACTACCAGGATTACAAGCCATAGTAGCTCTCATAGGTATGATTGCTGCAGGATGCGTTATTCTTCCATGTGTATTACCAATATTTGTTCGTACCATCTCCAATAGTCTGTCTTTATTAGCTGAAAAGCGTGCCATTGCACAGGTTAATGCCCTCTGGGAAAAAGAACCTCTGTACAAAGTCATACCCTCAGAAGACCCTGATGCGTGCGCTCGCACAAGTTTTTGCATGGGTAGTGATGAAGATCCAGAAGAAATTCCTCCATATAAAACTAAAACAGAGGAGATGCTGTAATGGGCCAAATCCACTGTGTGCCAAACCTCACGTGAGCAACTTCAATGGTTCCGGTGCATGCTAGGTCTCACGTAGACTGAAAACAGACACCAGGAACAAGACCATAAAACACGTCACAAGGGCAGTTAACTGGAATGCAGTTTGGTTTGCTAGTTTAAATTTACCATGGCATGGTTATTGGAAGATGCGATGCATCCACTAACATTCCTACGCATGTAACATAATGATTGGATAAACTCACCCCTTTGTGTGTTCCCAATAAAAGGAGTTCCCAAACCCTGATCGGGGCAGCTCACCCAAGATAGAACCTGTGTTGGTGTCTTTCTTGATGCATTCGACCACCCAGTGAGAAGCCTTCCATATGCGGAGCAAAACCGCATCCATTTATTGGGGAAGACTGTTGAACTTTTAAAAGTAGATCTTGAAATAATGACAGAGCCAGAAAAAAACTACAAGAAGTCTGATCACTGATGGCACTTGTACGTCTTAGAACATAAGAAGAACATCTTATTTCACAAGAACACATGCAACTGGAATATGGAATGTGAGAAGCATGTACCAAGTAAAACATGAAACTGTCTAAGTACAGACTAAAAGAACTATGACAGTTTGTGGAAGGTGCCAGATTGGAAAAAGATGTATTTCAGACAATCCAGTCTATACATCACTTAATTAAGTAAAATCCAAATGGAAAGAATGGTAGATATACAACTCTTCTACAAATTTACTCAGGCTTCAGTGTCCTGAGGCCCTAGTAGAGATTAAGTTTAGTCATCTGCGGTAGGCGTTTACCAAGAGCCCAGGAAGAGAGGAGAGAAAGGGGTGAATGAGTACACTTCAACTGATCTGAAAAACATGCAAGTTGGATTCTTGTTCCATGAGAGCTCAGCACTTCACAATCTGACATAAGGCTACATCACTAGGCATCAGCAATCTTACGTATTCTAGACATTCACACCTGTCAGCAACTCTGCACCTGTTGTCTACTCTGGCAAAAACCGAGTGACAGCAGCCAATCATAGCAGCTCCTGCTGCAACATGGCCATACATGGCTTTTCTCAAGCATGTTTCTGTGCACTAAGGCTGCTAATCTCTGTGGATTTCAGCAGTCTGCTTTCTGTCCTTGTAATGGTGTCACAGTTTTCAGTTCTTCACTGAGTTAAGTGTTTAAGAATGACACATGCTGTTTCTTATACAAGTTTCCTTCTCACAATAGCCCACATATGCAAATGGATTTGAAACTTGTTTATACACAAGTCCAGATTAGTTCCTCAGTACCATTTAAAAAAAATGTTTTTGTTCTCATTTGAAGAAGAAAATCTTTTTGCTTTATAACAGCTCGTCAATTCAACTTTCTGTAGATGGGCACCGTGGACAAAGTCTTATAGTAATATGATCATTGTAAAAATTAAAATAAAGATGAATTGTTATTCAGCCAGTATTTTAAGATTGGCTTAAATATTTTCCAAATATTATCCAAATATTAAATATTTTCTAAATATTATCCAAATATTTTCTTCAGGATAAATAAGGCTTCTCTGTTCAGATGTCAGTTTACACACCTCATTACTTAGTGAAGTTAAATTCAACCGTGTTCAGTTTTTGTCATTTTTTATATATATGGAAGTAGGCCATGGAATGAATATATCACTGTACAAGTGCCTGTGCTAAAAATCTTTTTTCCTTTATCCTCTATGTTGGATCCAACCTTTTGCATTTTCTTTATAAGAACAATATCATCAAGTGAAAAAATAATTTCTTCTAAGTTTTATTATTTGATCAGATCATTCCCTAATATCAATAAAACAATTTCACTAATGCAGTTATCTAATACCTTCTCCAATACCTATGTCATGCTTATCTGCAGGTTTTTTGTTAAAAAAAACCCCAAAATAAAACATTTCATATATTATTAACATTTACTTATTCAAAGTTAGTAAAATTCAGATAAAAGCACAACAATCTAACACGAATTTGTATCTGGTGATATGAAAGCTGTACCTTCAATGACTAACATGATTTCTCACAGATACATGGTCAAGACCTTAGTCAGAAACAGATGTCTTCACTTCCCACTTCTGAAGTTATACAAACCGCTAAGTGACTTAGCATCTCCATCTCAATCTTTGAGGGAGCAGGAAGGATCATATAAGATAAAATATCAGAAAAGGAAACTGGAGGACATCTGAGGAGCTGACAAAGCTGAATTTAAGATTTAGAAGACATACACACCGCATGACTGCCTGATATGAATCTCCTGCATCAACTTTCCAATTTTTTCAACTATGCCATCACCATCCTATGTTAATATTGTTTCCTTCAAAGCTCAACTAAATGCCTGCTCTCATTTAGCAGCCTGTGGAAATCTTCACTGGAGTAAGACTGATGTTCTGTCTATCAGTGTTGCTGTTACGAATAAGGTACTCTTGTTCCCAAAGCCCGGGTTTAATCCTGATCAAAGCAGCAATAGATATTTTTCATTTACCATCAAATTTGGCTTAATTTTTAAAAGAAGAGTAAATACAATATAATCTAAACAATAGATGAAAAACACTAAAAACAGAACTTTATTTTTTTTTTCAATTTTAAAAATATGTTTGCCATACTATGAAAGGAAAATGTACACATTGGGACTAGCTGCTGTGAGAAAGAGAAGACTACCAGGCACAAGTGAAGCTCAATACAGAACCGAACCCAAAGGCCTTTCAGTCCAGCATTTGTTTCCATTATGTACAAATGGGAAATAAACCATTATGTCAATTCCAGTGGTGTTACTCTAATCAGAATATTTATTTCAGTTATGCATAGTTTAAAAGCTGAAAACAGGTGACTTTTCCCCCCAAAGACAACATATCATTTTTCCACATATATATGTACTTGATGACAGATCCATATATAGTACTACGACTTTTAAGACATTTTCTAAGAAGTTATTCCATGTGCTACACACAGGGAAAATTAGATTGCCCAGTGAAGGCCAGACTAACTCCGAGGAGACCACTATTGATTAAGGTGTCCTTTCCATTCATACATAAAGTCCTTGGAAAGGACAGAATTTGCTGAATTCTTCCTTTGTCCCATGTTTAATCTCCCAGAACTTGATTGCTCCAGACACTGTCTTAAGTTAAAAGGGCTACTGCAAAGTTCAATACTCCTAGCTGAGCCTTATTTTTAAATGAGGAAGTAGTAAATATGTGAAATTAACAAAAAAGGTATATCTGTCTCCTTACCTACTTTGGCCCTGATTACAGAGCCAATCTGGCTCCAAGATGAATGATGCCAGAATGATACACATGCTTGCAAACACATGAAGACATCCCTTCTATAAGAAACAACAGAAGTATACAAACCCTTGAAAAATTTAATATGTATAACCCTATGCCTTAAGCTTCACAAATAAAGACTCTAATCCTTACAATTAATTTTCTTTACTACTTTTATGTCCTATAGATGTAAAAATGTTAATTAAAGCACTCTAAAATTACAAAAAGAAACTGAGAAATTATACTACACTAACAAATCATACCATGTTTTGGAGCTTTTTTGTTCTCTTAAAGTAGCCATCCCTAGGGTGGAAACATCAAAATTATCCTTTTACCAATAACTATTTTTAGGGCAGGAAATGATGTGTGATGCAGCCAGCAGAAACTGAATGATAGAATATATAATTACTAGAGGCTAACTTTTTCCCCTGGACTTTAGAATCAGCACAGGCGTTCTTGTATAATAGGCCAAGAACTGTAAGCAACCAATCTTTTGGTTTTGCATTTCATCTAAAAGGCTACACTTACAGAGGTGGCACGAAAGCAGAGGCTTTGCAATGATGACTCAACTGAAAACACACCATCAACATGCGAGCAATCCCATATTTGGCAACACGTACCAAAGACACTTAATAAGCCTTCCTGCAACAACTGGGTAACTAGATAATAGGATTTTTTTTTCTTTAAGTATTTTCAGATTATATTTCAGTATTATTTTCAAGCAATGTTGTGACTGCCCTTTCTCAGTGCCTGTAGGCTGTAGGGATGTGAATGGGGAACAACAGGGTTCAACTGAATCCTGAAAAAATGGAATAGCTGTGGATGCAAAAGACCTCAGTTGTTTATCAGCTTTAGTTCTGAATGAGGTTGCACTACCCCAAACAAACCGCAAGTTGGAATTTTTCCTGGATTCACAACTCCTACTCAAAGAGCAAGTGGTAGAAGTGGCTAGGAGGGCCTTTGTACAATTTCATATTGTGTGCCAGTTGCGCCCTGTCCTGGATTGTGACTCTTGCAGATGGTCACTCATGCTCTAGTCATCTGTTGGTTGGATTACTGCAATAAGCTCTACATGGGACTACTCTTCAAGAGTATTCAAGAAGCTACAGCTGGAGCAGAAGGCAGCAGAATGCACACTTCTGGGTCCTCTAGGGTGACACATATAATACCTCTGTTGTGTGAGATACCAGAGCTGCTTTATAAGAGAGATGGGTGACATAAAAATTTAACACATACATACACACTGATACATACATAATGCATACATAACATAAAATACATACCTTAAAAAATCAAATAAACTGACAATTATCAAGCAGGCTCTCTTTAATGACATCATTATCTCACAGCCATCTTCCAATGGCCTTGGAGCAGAGACAGATAAAGCTCCCCCATCCCCTCCCCCCAGTTCTCCAAGTTGCCTGCTTCTGGTTTAAATTTTCTACTAAATTATAAATGGCATAGAAGTAATAGATTAGGAAACATAACATGTTTAGGATGTGTACTCTTTGAAAATGATTTAGAAGTGTTTCAGAGTTTGCACAAGCAATTTCTTTCCTGCTATTGGTTGAAGTAGACAAGCCAGAAAAAAATATGAAACTGCTTTTGATTCTTAAATCACACTGTGGAAGTCTGGAGAAAGACAAGCTGTAGAGAAGTGTTTTGCCTGCAAAAGGTTGAAAAATTTGTTCTGGGGTAGACCAGAGTTATTGATATTTGCAAGCATGAAATATTTACTAAGAAGTCCCATCACAATTTTATTTGTTTATTATGTCAAAAGCAATGTATATATTCTGAGACTAAACCTATCTAAACATTCCAAGTAAGTGATGGTAATTCTGCTACAATGGTACACCTAATGAGGGCTATATGCTTATTAAAAAAAACTATTCACAATGCATATTGACTTCATCAAAAGTCCAAGGAAGGAAAATAACTCAGAATCCAAATGACCCAAATGGAATTATAAGATTTCTGAATTATTTTCAAAATCACCAAAACAAAAAAAGGAACTGGAAAATCACCAAATATATGTCGTGTCTTAACATATTCTTTTACTATATTGCCATAGTTCAGACTCAGCTCAAACCCAGAGTCACATGTTGTGAGATGGGCAATATATAGACATGAGAAATAAATAAACTCTCTGATTACATGCAAGTCTTGAAAACTTTGGATATGCTCCTCAAAGATCCAAATTGTTATGAGAAAAAGGGATTATTATTACATTCATGACTTGAGACTATTTGTATTAACTACTAATTTTAATTAAGGGCACATATATATATATCACTATACATTTTACTAGGACATATATAAAAAAGTAGTTCTTAGTAAAAAAAAAAGTAGATATCACCATTATATTATTACATACATACACAACTTTTCCCGAAGTCTTACCATTTTTCATAGGTTTATGGTAGTTTTATTTATCAGAATGGTATATTCAGTCCACTTTCCTTGTGCCCATGTTTTGGGTTTTACATGATTTCTACCTCTCCTCTTTTTACCCACATTATATCCTATGTAGTATTTTCAGTTACATTGACCACTCTAGCTAATGTAATTGTAATGGTTACAAGAAAGCCTTTTTTACTCTAATTGTGGCAAAGTTGTGTAATACTTTATTTTAAAAGATCAACACCATTCTCCTTGTGGTAGCAATTAGATTTTCTGTAGCTCTTTCTCTGTGTGTACATATATAGCTACATTTTTGTCTCTATTTGTGAAGCTGGATTCTTTTCAAAGTAGAAGAAAAAATATCTAAAGAGTTAAAATCAGAGAAGCCAAGATTGAATAACAACAATGGGGGAAAAATAAGCAGTCATTGCTATAGGCACAAAGGAAAAGGGAGCAGTTTTCTGGCCAAAGTTGCATAGGATTGGGTGTATCCCAATTTATATGGTGCTGCTCATACAGATCAAGGCTTCAGGGCACAATGCTATCAGATTTAGCACATTCCATCACAAGGAAAATAAATTTTCAGCAATAATGTCTTATAACAATGTCCTGTCACATTTTAAGAATAATGAAGACTCTAATTCTAATTCTAATAGGATATCTACCAACATTCTAATCTGGAGTAATACATGTTTTCTGAGAAAATATGGTTAAAAAACAGAAGTGAAAATGATTTGGAAGACTTTGTTGTCAGATAAACATTTCTGTTGTGAAACATAAACGTGCACTTAAAAATCTGGAGTGTTTTCACTTTTAATGTATGTATGTGTGTGTGTGTGTGTCTGTGTGTGTGTGTGTGTACAGATACATACATACATACATACATACATATATATGGTATTCAGCTTTGTTTGGGTATTTTTCCATGTCATTATAGTTGTGCTTTTAAAGTTGTAGCAACGTTTTGGCAGAATCTCATCTGCCATCATCAGGCTTCTGTATGGTGTTTGTTTCGGCAGATGAGATTCTGCTGAAACGTTGCTACAACTTTAAAAGAACTACAATGACGTGGGAAAATAAGCCGAACACCATACATGTAAGTACCCGCGAAAACTTAAGAAAACATATATATATAACTTTATATATATATAAAGTTGTAGCAACGTTTCAGCAGAATCTCATCTGCCATCATCAGGCTTCTGTATTGTGTCCGTCTGTGGGTCAGACTTTTACAGTGGTTTCAGATTTAAATTTGGGGCAGCCTATTGCTGTGCCAGAATGGTTTTTTCTTCATCCTGATTGGTTGGGAGTCTTGGTCTGTGTTTATTGGTCTGGCACAGCAATAGGCTGCCCCAAATTTAAATCTGAAACCACTGTAAAAGTCTGACCCACAGACGGACACAATACAGAAACCTGATGATGGCAGATGAGATTCTGCTGAAACGTTGCTACAACTTTAAAAGAACAACTACAATGACGTGGGAAAATACCCGAACCAAGCCGAATACCATACATGTAAGTACCATGAAAACTTAAAAAAACTATATATATATATATATATATATATATATATATATATATATATATATATATATATATATATATATATATATATATAAATATATATAAATATATAAATATATAAATATATAAATATATAAATATATAAATATCTTGGTTATGAAAAAGATAAGAGTTTGGATCCTGATTTGTTCCCTATGTCTTTTAAAATAGAAGTGGCAATTTCCACCAACTCCTACTCCATTTTCACCCTCCTTTCCGCATTTTATAGAGCTTTAAAAGCCATTGAAAAACGTGCTTTGCAAAAATTGCAGGCCATTTATTTATCAATCAAATTTATATGGCTGCACATCTCACAAAAAGATCTGGGTAGCACACAATGCAGATAAAACCACATGTCAAAAATATAAACATCACTTTAAAAAGTAAAAACAGACAAGAACTCTAGGCAAAGAGACTATGACAATAGCCACCTCAGCTACAGAGCCATGTAAGTGTTTCAAAGACAAGTAGTTTTTTAATGCTCAAAGGGGTGTCAAAGTGGCAATCCACGGGCTGGATGCATCAAGCACAGCCATGCCCATCCAAGCTCCATGAATGGGGAAAATGTTGTGAAGCATCATGTGATGGCAACATGATGTGACAAGTTTGGCATCCGTGCTCTAGCAGATTGTGAAGTATCCCTCTAAAAGCCCTTAAATCAGGGGTGTCTTTAAGACTGGTGGATTTCAGCTCCCAGAGTTCCATGGTGGACTGGCTAGAAGTTGCAGTCCACAAGTCTTAAAGTTGTCAAGACTGAACACTCCTGTCTTCAAACAATCCTAATGTTTCATTTCCAAATTGTCCCCAATCTAAGAGAAATTTTTAGAAACAGAGGCAAAAAGGAAAAAGAATAATTCCATCCCATGCATGAACACAGCAATTCTGTTCACAGAAGACAAACTAGCCAAGGTCTTGAGCAAATTATATATGTTATAGCACTGCTGGTTATCGAATCCTATAGGAATAGGGTTTCCATACCGCCTGCTGTCTCTCTCAGCTTTGATAAGCAATTGGTGAAAGACATTAACAGGATTTTGGCCAATTACACTGTAGTTATTCAACTGGGATAGCTGTGAAACAGTCAAGAACCAGGTTAATTGTCTTGTATTTGCAGTTATAGAAAAGAAGATCAGCAAGAGAAAAATGAACTAAATTAATTGGGAATAAAGGAAAATGAAGTGATTCCAAGCTGCTTAAAGGAGAAGGAAAACAATCCATATGAAATAAGTATGATACAAAGCTGTATAGTTATGATGCAAAATGCTTAAATTAAAATGGGATAATTAATCACACAATGTGCTGTAACTGCATGTAAGAGCTTAAAACAAGAATACTTCAATAGTCCTATTTATATTGGATTTGATATACTAGATTGAGTTCATAAAGGTATCCATGCTTCAGTACACCATGTTTAATAGGTAGACTCTGCCAATGATGTCATGTACTCATAATATACATTCCTTGATGTCATCAGTCTCCTAGCATCATCTTTAGTTTTACAGTGGCTCTTATTCTCAAATCTCAGAAGAATAGTAACAGTAGACAGATGCAACTCAGAGTTCTCTTTAGAAATGTGCCAATGTTACTAAACAAAGGTCAGCTAAGGCAGTCTTTCTGTTGTTTTGTTGTTCTAAGATAATGAATCTCTAAAACATACCATAATTGTTTATTCCTTCACTTTCCATTGTTCCTTTATTGACTTAGACAGTAGCAGTAATGCTTGAAATCTAATATAGTCAATATAACTGTGTGAAAAATCTGTGCAGTACATATGAGCATCCAGTTTATCCTTCAGAATCAGCAGTTAGCCAATTCAAGTGAAGGACATACCCCAACGGACTCAACTTCTAATTCTTTTTAAGACTAAATTTGGGCTTTTCTTTTAAGGATACATAGGATGGTTCAGACTGCAGACTCACAATTATATCATGTGCTGAAAATCTGTATACAACTTGTAGCAGCTATTTCAGGAATTTACCTGTGGACAAATAAAGTAAACAAAGTGCTCAGATAACTCATTATAACTTGCCTAAATGTGGCTTTCCATCATAATGGAATACACTCGCAAACCCCTATAGTACATAATTTGAACAAATAGCTATGTCGGTTTAGGCACTTACTAAGAACAGAAATGTAAAACTCCATAACTACCAATGACAAGAAAAGGGCCAAGTAACTGCCTCCGCTGGACATTACTGTCAAGAAGATTCTTGATCATGGTTCAAATCCAACTGATAGAAGTCTTTATCTAGTCCTTTCCACTTTTCTCAACATACCACCCCAACCAGAAAAATTGTCATCTCCAGTCAGCAGCTGCCCATGATAACAGTCTTCACCACCCAGCCAGCTTTAAATAACTTCTGACAGCCCATCTCAAAAAATATATCACAGCATAGGAAAAGTTGTATAAAAATGATAATCAAAGGTCAAAACATGAAAATAAGACATATAATGGCTAAAATATAGAAGCATCTTCTGTAGAACTTTCTCATTTTAGATGGTAGGAAGAAAGGGTTTTTTCTTCCTCATATCCTATAGCAGGGGTCTTCAAACTTGACAGCTTTAAGACTTGTGGACTTCAACTCCCAGAATTCCTCTTCCAGTTATGTTAGCGCAGGAATTCTGGGAGTTGAAGTCCACAAGTCTTAAACTTGCCAAGTTTGTAGACCCTTGTCCTGTAGTATTAGAATTCAAGTGCAAGAATTCCATTGTTCACTAGAAGATTCTGAAAATGTAGCAATCCTCTAGAGATCTAGAGGATAAATAGCCGGCACTCAGTTTATGGGATTTAAATGGCTGATTCATGAACTTCTCTGTATGTCAGTAAAAGGTAATCATTCTAAAGCAACGAATGCATCTTTATACTGTATTAATATAATGCATGTACATGTATTATACTATATACATACTATTATAGTATGATATACTATGTGTTCTATCGCCAGGACAAAGCAGACTCGAAGACCGGAGTTGAATTCAGCTCTTTATTAGCAACCAGTAACTTCAACTAAAGTCGAGCCGCGGGAGCCCTTTTTATAGCGGCTGCTCGTGGCTCGCAACCAATGGCATGTATTTAAACTTCCCGCTGCTTAGGCGGCCAATTGGAAACTGTCGTTATTAACCAATCGTTAAGCTATGTTGACTAACCAATAGAAATGTGGTATTAGAAGTATGTACATGAATACACTACACCAGGGATCCCCAACCTTTTTGGCCGTGCCCGGCGGCATCAGCTGGGCGCCGCGTGACCGTGTACCAGCATCAACTGGGCGCCGCCGTCTTTTTGATGAAAAATGCTTCCGGTGACCTCACCGGAAGCACTTACCGTCAAAAGATGGCGGCACCAGCGCTTCGGTGAGCTTTTTCAGGTAGAAATGGCTTTCTACCGGAAAGCTCACGGAGCGCCGCCCGCCATCTTTGATGAAAAGTGCTTCCGGTGAGCTCTACCCGGAAAAGCTCACCGGAAGCACTTTTTACCAAAAAGATGGCAGCGCCCAGCAACCAGATGGCCCGGTAAGAGTTGTTCCGCGGACGGTATCGGTCCGCGGACCGGCGGTGGGGACTCCTGCACTACACTATGTATATCAGATCAGGGGAAAAAACACTGCAAAAACTCCTTTATAGCCTGCTTTTAGGCTTCTAAAAATCAGTATGGAATGGTGGTTAGTATACTGTATGAGGACAGAAGAGATACAAGTTCTCAATTATGAAAACTCATGGGGTTATCCCAGAATCACAAGGTTGGGAGACACCAATTAGGCTGCTGAGTCCAATCCTTTGCTCAGTGAATGGATCCAAATTGTAGTATCCCTAGCAGATGAGATTCCAAATTCTAGTTAATCATATCAGATAAATGACATCCCACCAGATCACTCTGTAATTCGTTCTCCTAGTAAACTGTTTTACTGTTAGGAAGATCTTCTTAACATTCAGTTGGAACTTGACTTATTATAACTTATATCCATTATTTCACATCCTGAGCTCTGGAATGATATAGATCAGGTCCTGACCTACTTTTCTATGACAGAGTGCTATCATATCTTCTTTTTAGTTTTTTTTGTTGTTTCAAAGTAAACACTCCCAGTTTCTTTAACATTTTTTTCATAAGATTTTGTTGTATAGATCTTTGACCATCTTTAGTTAATATTTGATTTATATAATTCCTTTCATCTTTTCTAGTTTATCTGACTTCTTAAAAAGTGGTGACCATCATTGGGTACAATACTAAAGGTGAAGTCTGACTATGCAGAGTAGAGTGAAAACTTTCTCACTGTGATTAAGACCTTTTAGTTAAATTTAATTTAGCTTGCTTGTAACTACAACACTTCGCTGACTGTCAGTTTGTAACAAACTAGTGCTTCCATTTTCTCCTACACATATCACAAATCTGAGGCACTATAATCCCCTAGACTTGCACATCTGTTTTCTGATCCAAAAAGTATAATTGATTTTCCAATTGTCATAAGGAACCATCTTGTCCAAAATGATTCTGCCCATTCTGTGTGATCACTGAGAGGAGGTCTGCCATATTGTGGAAGAAAGTGCCTCTGGAGATACACCAAGTTCCTAACTCCTGACCCTGGCTCTTACATTTTCAAAATCTTAATAGGTAGTAGTGAAGGAGGATGGCCATCTTACTGTTGTTGATTAATTTGTATGTTTCCTATATTTTGACATTGCTCAGCTGTCTCTATACCAGTCAGGTTGTTCAGTTGAGATACAACACAATATATGAGAGAAACAAAAATTGATGTCTTTGCATGTTCCTCCCATCTGCAATTTCAACCTCACATTCTCAATGATAACTTTCTAAATCATTTACCCATTTGCTTCAAGTCTCAGGGCATCTAACAAGCAGTGCCCAAATTTTCATCTTCTTTGAAATAGTGTTTGGGAGATTTGTAAGGGAAAAGATTTCAGTTTCAGATTATGTGTACTTGGATAGGAAAATAAGCTTTGACAGCTTCATTTGGTTTTTTTTCTGGCACTTCAGTAGAAAGATTTTGAGGTTATATAGTATATGGTAAGAATAGCAGCATTGGACACAATGATTCTAATTTGCTTACGTTTCTCAAGAGAAGATAAAACTATGTGCTATATAACATAGTTAGGTCACACAGATAATTTAAATGCAGCAGTAAAGAGATCAACAACAATGAAATCAGACTGTTTAATTTTTCTACTTATCTCCTCATTATTATTTTTCTAATGAAAAATATAAATTAGAGTGAACAAAAATGCTGTACTTCCAACTGAAATGGACAAACTAGGTGGCAACCCTGAAGCCACTAAACACTGACAGTAGGTGAATGGGTTTTTTCTCACTTATATTATGGCAGATGGAATTAATGTTCCTTGCATATTTAATACCTTTTTTCACATTAAAATTTTTAATTCAGCAGAAATGTCTGGAGAGATTTTGAATCTGCATGTAAAACCGGGAATGGCCCCACATATTTTAGACTTAGCTTGTGCAATTCTGCTTTAAAAAAAACTAACTATAGTTTTCCTGTTCATATTACTGTTCTATATCCCTATTTAAATTGCTATTGAAATTCTTTTTCAGCTTTGAGCAAGCTCTGGGCAGGCACATTCTCAGCTAGTTTTATTTTGGATTATTGGTTCAGGAAGTTGCAACTTCAGTCAACAACTGTCAAATCTTGTTATCTGCAGGGGGTCTGGCAGTTCAAGACTCTTGCTAATGAAGAAAATTAGGTGAAACTGTTTAGACTTAGCAACATTTGGAGCTATAAATGGAGATATCTGGAAATTAGGACACAGGGAAATTCTTTTTAAATCTATTATAAATCTCAGAAATCATTTTTTATATACAACCGAGGAAGAGATTCATTTAACTTCACTTGCACGCTGTACTGTGTTCAAGATTACTTTAGTTTTTGTTCTATCACTGCAGTTAGAATATGAAATATTTTCCTTATTTTTTAAAGAGATAATCAACTTTATTAAGTTTATTAAGCTTCAACGTTTAAGGACAGAGTCATTTTTTTGTAACACATGATAAAAATTTTTCAAGATCCAATATACTCTATTAGTTTTGGGTGCTTAAGACAGTAACAGCAAATATCATTTTCATCTCCCTATCTTTAGCAACTTCTTAAATCCATGATAGTGAACCTATGGCACGTGTGCCGGAAGTGGCATGCCACACGAGCCATCGCCCCAGCTCAGTTCGACTGTGCATGCGGGCACACCTCCTGCTAGCCAGCTGATTTTCAGGTATCTGCCATGCACGGGTGGGGGTGGGGCACATGTGGGAGACACGTGCGCATGTGCAAGGGAGCAGGGGAAGTGTATAGGGTCCCGCACACATGTGCAGGGGGATGGGGATCATGTGGGGCGGTCCTGCACACAAGTGCAGGGGGTTGCACATGCATTGCATTATGGGTGCAGGCACACGTGCACGTGCATGGGCACACTTTCGGCACTTGACAACAAAAAGGTTAGCCATCACTGTCTTAAATGATCCCTTCTCATCATTGTTCCTGTACTTGATGTTGAAAAAAAAGTTGATGCTAGAAAAACACAAACACTTTCTAAATTGCACTATTACTTTTGATCTTAGGGTAAGCCATAATTACCTTTATAGCTCTAAATTTTCTTTCCTTTCCCTACTCCCCAGTACAAATACATAGTATGTATTGTTCATACATTTTCCTCATTCACTGATCCTTTGTCTTTCTCTGTGCTTTATTAGTCAACTAGCTAGTTCAGCAGTGGAAAACCTCAGCCCAGTGGCCATTTGGGGTTCATTATCTCTCCATACCCAATTGCCCAATCTGGTGAGCTCCTTCCAGAAACATGCTATCTCTTTTCATTTATTCCACACAGCAGAAGTTAGGAAGGAAACATCATTTTCTCTTCTCCTGAAAGAAGGAAGGCCAAATGTAGGGCAATAAGGATCACAAGGTTAATTCCATCCTTGGTCTGATTCATTTCCTTCTTCATTTCTTCTCACACCCTTTGTTCTCATACTTGGTTAACTGCCGTCCTCAGCCTTCTGGACACTCTATGCTTTATTCTTCTGACAACCTTGGCTCATTTCCCATGGAGCTCTTCTTAATCACCTCCCTTTGTGATAATACTACTTAGCTTCTACTGTGTGGCAAATTTGTTCAATAAACTAATTCTTTTCTCTCAAGCTAAATTTAAATTTTGTAATGACTGAGTGCAAGTAATATATGAATGGCAAAAAAACTGAATGTATGTACTCCATAGAATGTTTATTACAGATGAGAAAATGGGTAGAGCAATTTTAAGTTGTGCAAATGCCATTAGAAAGCTGGTAGAAAGTATGGGGTCTGTGGCACAGGATAGGTGCTTATTAAAATAAGCAAAAATGATGTGTATAAAAATGTGTTCCTGCCTGCTTTGTTATATAGGAAGAGTTAGATTAGGAGAAGCATACAAATAAATTGAGTACAAATTTAGTTGTATTTAAAATATATGCCGTAAAACAAGATGACATAAAATAAATTAAAAAAAGATGCTGAATGAATGTGAATTAAAAACAAAGCTGAGTGACCAATATGTTAAACTATTTTTCTTATGTATCAAAGAATGAGAATCAAATTCCAATACAAACATATGAAGGAAAAATAAATAGGTTGAGAATGTGCTAATTAAATGGAAATGATGAGATCCTGAAAAAGAGAGAAATGAGAAGTTTAAAGAACAAAGTGCAATCCATAGGCCTAATATAAACTTGTGAGAATGATTTACAAGGTAGAAATGTACGAAGAAGCACAGGAAACCAATGTTGATATGGATTTACTTTAGCTATGCTTTCTTTTAGCTATACATGCTTTTATATATTACAATTTTTTAAAATTCTTTTTCTACATAACACTGCAAAGCTTGAATAAGCAAGCCATGATGGGTATATATATACACGTAAAAATTTTGTTTTAATGTTGAATATGAAAAATATATATTTTGATTTGCTAACCATATAAAACTCCAACAAATTCCCATTTCAAATATTTATTGAATATTAAACTATTCAACATAGGTAATTATAACAAACAACTGTTTATTACAAATTTTTATTACAATTCACTATTGGTGATATGATTATTAAGTAGCTAGGTTAACCATCCAAACTTGACAGTTTTACATATCAATATATTTGGCAATTTTCACTAACTTTATTTTGAGCATTAGGAAAACCATAACATTTACATTTACAGACTTCTGAAACACAGTGAAAACCAATCAATTATATATATTAAGCTCCTGAAAATGGGTGTAGATGACATGGCTGTACACAAAGGGAAAGAATTTAATGAAAGTTAAGAGCAAGTTAGCTACACTATATTCAGCAATGTGAAGGAGGGTGAATACAAGAGTCTCTTAATAATAAAATGAAAAATTTGGTCTTAAAATATTTGTCTCCCCAATACAACAATAAGTAGATTACTACTAAGCCTGAAGGAGTTGCACAGGGCCAGGCATTCTATTTTTCCATGCAATATGTAAAGATACAATATGGGAATTCAGTCTTGGCAATTACTAATACACTATCACACCCTGTTTACTGAATAAAGAGGTTGTTTGTGGTCTGCCTCTGTTATAAAAAGCATTTACTGGACAGAGGGACATGTTGAAAAGCGCAGTAAGACAAAATTCCTTATAAGACGGAAAAAGCCTAGAAGAATTAATGTTGATAGATACAAGGCTTCTAATTCTTCTGGGATGATTTAAGTCCTCTCTCATCAATTATTGTCCTTTGTCTTTAGAGCCTTATCACTAGTAGCATTACAGGAACTGAGTATAACAATAAGCAGGACAAAACAACCTTCTGAACTTTCTGTACAACCAGCTGTGTAAGATTGTTTTTAATTTTTAAAAAAGTTCTCAAAACTCTTCTGCCTAAATAAAAAGTAGTAATAAGATACATAGAGCTCATCCACAAGCAGGAATATAAATTTGCTGCTCAATCCATTTTTAACATCATCATTTATTGATTAATGTTCCTCATATACTCTCTGTTTCAATAAGGTCTTCTTAAAGAGCTTAGTTCTGATAACTACATGGCCAGGGCCATGAAGTTTTCTTGGCAGCAATATGGAAGTGGTTTGCTATTGATCTGGCATTAACAAAACCAAAATAAATCAAAACTGTATTTCCAAAACAATAGCTTTCATGAACGAGAATATCCTCTAAAGTCCTGTGCCTTTTAAAAAAGATGCAATCACTAAGAAATTTTAGATGCTCTGCTATCAACCTTCTTAATGCTCCATTAAAATTGAAATAATCCATTTAAGCCCAGATTCCTCACCTTCACAATGTTGAATAATAAATGCAGAAAAGAATTCAAAGGCATTGTAAGAGTTAACTGGGATATTATAATATACCAGGCCACAGGCTTAAAAATTTAAGAAACATCATTTCCCAGTTTGGGTGACTCTTGAAAACAACCCCTAAACACAACTGCAATAATGAAGTATTAAATTAAATTTATGAAGAATTAAGTTGTATCCTTAATGGACACTGTTAGAATATGCATTAAAAAAAAGAAATAATTTCAAACCCTGTGGCTGTAGAGAGCTGGGGAAAAGACTAGGAAAAGCCAGCTATTTTTGACAGCAAGTTAGCTGCTGTGAAACAAAACCTTGTCTTTCATAAAATGTTTACAACTACGAGAAAAAAATATATCCTCCGGCTAAAATATTTATTGGCACCTAGGAGTCTGAAGAGAGCAACTGAGGCCTTTTTTTTTTTTTTTTTTGCAGGACACTTTATCATCGGCTACATTCTCAAAGGGATCTCTGAATGAATAGAGCTGGATTACTCAGCCTTCAAGTCCACGCCCATTTCTCTCCATTTTCCTTGGCAAGATTGAGAGCCAAGTTATTTTTAGTGAAGTGGCTTTCTATTTTTAGGCAACTAGCAGTTAGAGACATTTGTTAGGGGGGAAAAATAAAAAAAATAAAAAATAAAAAGGAACACAAAAGGGGAAGGGAGAGGGGGAGAATGAAGCTTCCTTTCTCATAATGTAAAGCAAGCTTTTCAACCTGTAACTCCAGGCAGTTCAGCTGCTTCCAATCTTGGAAAAATAAAAGAAAATCCAAAAGTTCAAGAATTTAAAAATAAACCAGGCCTCTGGCAAATAGACCAAAATACAACAAGCTGTTACTATGTGAAACAGTGACTTAAAAAAACACACACAAATGACTGGATTAAGAAGGGGGGGGGGAGACAAAGTCAAAACAAAACATTAGAACTATTAGGTTATAAGAACATTACACAGACATGGAAGTTTTTTTTCCTCAGTTTTTAAGCCAACTCTTTTATATCTTAATGAAAGTGGCACAATATTGATTCAGATCCTTTTTTTCTATTAAAAGAATTGTTTGTGAATCAGTTTTAAAGAATTTGCTCTCCTTTTCCCTGTTTATAATATTGGTGTCCTATGATTCTTACCAGTAAAACATTAGGCTGTGGTTAACAGGAATTGAAAGGCTAGGGAAATTAAAGGGCTTTGCCAGTTTCAGAACATTTTGAAGTTGATTAGAGACTGAATATAAACAGTGGAGCCATGTTCACTAAAAGATGCATTTGGCAATTTTAGGATGCATCTGTAAAAACCCAAGTTGAAAATAATACCACAGAAGAATATAGAAGAACAGAGCAGAATAGAATAGGAGTTGGAAGGGACCTCAGAAGTCTTCTAATCCAACCCCACTGCTACCATTAAAGACAAATGGTTGTCCAATCTCTTTTTGAAAGCCACCAGTGATGGAGCATCTACAACTTATGAAGGCAAATCTATTCCATTGGTTGATTGGCTGATTTGTGAGATTCTACTTCATATACTATGTTTAATTCTGAGCTCTGAAAAGTGGAGTTCATTTCTGTGGCAAAGGCCAAGAAGCTGGTGTATAGTCAGCTCCTCAGATAAGTAGATGTGAAGAGAGTATCCATGTCTGGATGGTAACTCTTCAGAAGGAGACCACAGTCCAGCAGTTTTTCACTGGTTTGAATGCTGGGATATGATATGATTAGCAATCTTGCTTCCAATCATAGCAAAGCCTTTTCAAGGACACTAAACTCAAAAACTTCGCTTTTTTATCCCTTTCAGAAATTTGCTCATTAACTACTTCTAGCAATTAGAGACCTTGGAAAGACAAGTCTGAAAATGCTGGATAAGTTTGCCTTTTAATTCCAAATGAAAGAAAACTTTAATTATAATCTTAAGAATGTAAATAACATAAAATAAACAGCTAAAAACTAAACATACTTTTGATCTAGGAAAGTTATAAATGGACTAAGGCAGGGGTCCCCAACCACCGGTCCGTGGACCGGTACCGGTCCGTGGAACAAGTCCTACCGGGCCGCTGGCTTGCGATGCCGCCATCTTTTTGATGAAAAAGTGCTTCCGGTGAGCTTTTCCGGGTAGAAAGCTCACCGGAAGCACGTTTTCATCAAAAAGATGGCGGCGCCAGCGCCCGTAGGACTTGTAGGAGCTTTTCCGGGTAGAAAGCTCACCGAATCACATTTTCATCAAAAAGATGGCGGCGCCAGCGCTTCCGGTGAGCTTTTCCGGGTAGAAAGCCATTTCTACCCGGAAAAGCTCACCGAAGCGCTGCCGCTATCTTTTTGATGAAAATGCTTCCGGTGAGGTCACCGGAAGCACTTTTTCATCAAAAAAAGATGGCAGCGCCCAGCTGATGCCGGTACCGGGCCGTGGTGCCCAGCTGATGCCGGTACCAGGCCGCGGCGTAAAAAAGGTTGGGGATCACTGGACTAAGGAACCAGATAAAATTGGAATATTAAACTTTTAGAATAAGATTTTGGAATTACTTACAGAATATAAAAGCTTCTTACAATATAGATAAGTAATTTCATGACTTCACAAACTGGACATTACACAGTCTAATAATTTTAGGACGAGGAAAGACATACCCCACTCATGATTAGTTACAACAATAATAATATTGAAAGAGACTTTTAAATAATGGAATCAGAAAACAATAGCCACAATATCAGCAAATGTCAGCAATAATGTCTACTTCTATGGATATGGAGTGAGTTGTGTTAGCATTTGTCAAGTGTCTGAATAGGAGTTGCCAATATCCATTTTCTATCATCCCAGAGCATATAATTTGGAATATTAGGAAAAACTTTCTAACAGTAAAAACAATAACTTGACAGTTACTAACTCAGATTTGTCAGCTCAGCAGAGCCTTGGACTTGATAGTCTAAATAACCCATCCCAATTCTATATTTCTGTGATTAAATGTAACATTCTTGCAAACTCAATGCTATAATACAGAAATCAAATACTTCACAACTTTTCTACCATAGCATAATAACTTTCAACTCGACTTATTTAAACCTTTCATTAAATCAACTAGGAGCAAACTGGAGCATACTTTCTTATTATTAGCGCTGTACAAATTATTCAGAAGGGGGATTTGAGAAACAACCAAGTTCTGCTATGAACTCCCTATATACAGATTATATTTCTGCTAGATATGCCACTGAAGCAAAATGGCAGCATTGGCTTTTCAACAAAACGCAGCATCTCAGCATTTTAAGCAGCAGATCTACACAGCCTTACTACTTACAAATAACAATTATTCTACAAATAAATTCCATGAAAATTAGGAATTAGACCCTTATTTGTATTTTAGCCTTACTGTATTAAAACCAAGTGGAACAAATGCCTAATTCTAAACATGTTTCCTTGCAAGAAAACCCCATTGGTTGCAATGGAACTAACTTTTTATGCGAGGAAAGACTAGTTGCCAAACCCAATATTGAAAATGCTGAGTGTGAGGAGAAGATGAACACTACGAAGGAAAAGTTCCTAAGTCCATCCTTCATGGCCTAAGTTTGCCTTGAAAAATATCTCCTCTCAAAAGCCAGTTTCTCTTTATATTTGTACACTTCCAGATTTAAAGCCTGTTTCATGAAGGGTTTACATAGACAGCATCTATAGGAGAAAACTGATAGAAGTAGGTGTCTCAAAATATCTGTTCCACTTTCTGAATTATTATTGCCTTCATGCATTCATCACACCACAGAATTTCATCATGAGATTTACCATTATGGAATTGGTAGGCATAGACTATACTTTAAGTATAGCCATTCAGTAAAAATATACATTAGGAATGCATAAAGCATCGTTAAAATGCTTTATGTGTAGGAATTAAAAATCCAATGCAAAAACGGATAAACCAGGGAACAGCTGGTTTATTTTTTTTTTCAACAAAACTGTTGTTCTATTACTCCCTAAAATAATCCAAGCCATATTTACATATTTTGAGCTACTAGTATACTTATTTTGGGGAAAGGGGGAGAAAAATCCTTTTAATATGAAGTTAAATTCTTCTTTCTCTCTGAAACTGCTTGAATGATTTTTTTTAAAAAAAGATGTTTTCAAACTTTGGATTGCTTTTTCATTTCCTGCATTTGCATTGCAAGATCACTGAACCTTGTAGCTCTAGACTCCCATGGTCATTTTTTCTAACTCTTGAATCTGTTGCTGCTTGTGATAATTGTAATTTCCTGCTGGCAATTACTGTCT
This sequence comes from Notechis scutatus, assembly GCF_049901735.1. Taxonomy (NCBI): domain Eukaryota; kingdom Metazoa; phylum Chordata; class Lepidosauria; order Squamata; family Elapidae; genus Notechis; species Notechis scutatus. Next base: position 228,915,702 of record NC_142010.1, on the reverse strand, counting down.
TGAGAATCAAATTCACAGCCATTTGCAAAGACTTGTAAATCTCCTGAATTTGGTAAAGCAAGCAATTTTTTTTATAATGCTTCTGATCTTTTTTAAAGAAACAGTAGGCTACCCTATTTCTTCACCTTACCTATTAAGAAGAACGTTAATATTGCTCAATCCAGAAGATATACTTGATTGCCAGAATGGATCCAATGATTTGCATTTTTAAAATTATAATTTATAGTTTTCTAAATGCTATTCCAAGTTAATAAATCCTATTGGCTATACATTCCACACAATTCTCACCATGCCTTAAAGAAGTAGGTAGGATGAGACAACCCAAAGTTATCTCCTGTGACTGTTGTAAAGGACATCTAATTTCAGAGGCAATCTGTCTCCGAATGCCAGTAGCTGGGGAAAATGTTAGGACAGAGCTATATTTCTTAATGCCAAGCAAATTCATAAACATTTTTCCTCTCTGATATCATTCAGTTTTTAGAAACTGGAATGATCTTAGAAAGTCTTCAAAGGTGAAAAGGATTTCAGAGAAATTCTCATTGATGGAGGAGGCTAAGATAGACGTGTGAATAGTCTGCCTTTCATTCCACTGATTTTCCAATACACTAGAGTTATTTTGGTTTCATGTATTTCAATCATATCCAAGAAAAACCAGTATCCTGGAGCTCCTCACCTCAACATTTTCAAGAGTAGTATACTTATACCTAAGAAAGAATCCTGCCTTTGACAAATTTTGGTGGGATGTCTCCTTTCCACAAATAATCTCTTACAACAGGGCTGTCAAACTCCTTGCCCAAGGGCCGGATGTGTCATGTGCTGGCCACACCCATACCCGATTTAGCGAAGGGGAAAATTTCTGATACATCACATGACACCATTGTGATGACGTGAGTTTGACACCCTCTGTCTTACAAGATCATTATGTCAGTTGTAATATCACCTGTTCTGACTGTAGAATTCCATTTGTGTTATTGTGGGAATTGAGGTGCTCAGTTAGTTGGTCTTTAAGATTTGTTGCATTCATTTAAAATTGAAAATGACTCCTCCTGACAATATCTCTGCTAAATCAGTTTCTGACATTATAGCATAGGAGGTTGCTTACTCCATTACATGTGAAATTAACTGTCATATTGATGGAGACATTCAAGCTCTGAACAGACCATGTCTCTATTGTTTAGATGTGAATAAGAAAGGATATATGAGGACTTTGCCCTTAATTTCTCTCCAACTCTGCATTTTTATCATGTCTAAGACTCCTCAAAGTATATGAATAAAGGTTCATAGCTTGAAATAGTGAGAGGTGCTTATTTATATAGATAAGAGTCTTAATTGATATAAAAAGCTTTCAAAAACTAATTAACCTCTCAGTTGGTCATTAGTGCTGTGACCTTTAAAAATAATTGACAGATTTTCCCTCTTTCAATGCATTCAGAATTTCTCACCAGGTAACTAATGTTAGGTACGCTATAGAATCTACTACAAGAAAGATTTGATGCAATAATGTTCAATAAGAAAATCAGAAAAATGAGACTCTGACATTTGTTTCAAATTTAAGGTATCACTTATGCTGCAATGATGTGTATGAACATAAACTCTCTGTACAATCCAAATAATATTTGTGCCTAATTGTCTCCAGGTTTTCAGGATACTCAAGTTGCCATAATTACTTAGTTTTAAGACTAAGATCCCATATAGATTTTACCAACAACTTCTCATTAGAACAATAAAATACTGTTAGAGATTTATAATAACACCTGGATAAAGAAAAGAAAAAACCTTTACCACCATGACTATTTTTTTGTCATATACACAGGATCCCAAACATTGGTTTGGAACAGAGCTAAGTCATACTATTAAATGTACACATTGTCTAATGATATATGTCTCCCCAGAATAATTATATATGTGAAGAGTTTTTAATAATATAATGAACAAGACAGAAAGAAGCAGTGAGACATCTGTCAATACTGACTTCTCCATCTGTTGCTGCTGCTTCTCCTACTATTTGCAGCAAATGGTCTGATGTGATATTGACTCTGCAGGACCATGATCGCTCAGCTGGCAGCAAATTTTGCAGAAATTAGTAAGATTTACTGTCAAGTAAATAGGTTTAGAAATGGGATGTTTCATCATTTATGAAAATATAAGCATGACATAGAAAGAATATGGAGTTATTCTCACACTTCATATCCATTTTAATTTATATTAGTTGCTTTCAAATTCTGCCTTCAGAGACCCTGCCACATAAAATTTATTTAGATGCAATTCCTTTGTGTTTGTCAAAGGAATAAAGTGTAACTATACTGTAGAATGTGTCAAAATATATATTTAGTTTATGAGATGCCAGCCTGGACTACAACTGAAGTCAATAACGGAGCTTCTCCATAGTCTTAAGGCTGTGTGTAGTACTTCAGATTTATTCCCTGAAAGATATAGGAACATAGCGTTGTCTGCAACCTGTTAAAGTAGTGTGTGAAAGTAGGAAAAGCAATGGATGATTTGAGATGTTCTGAAAATATGGAATGCTTATGCTGGTTTCAAAATATTGCACAACCCTATTTAGCATACTAACAAACTTTCCTTAAGTATATAAATGGGAAAAAATGGCAGTGCTGGACAAACTAACTTTCTTTCACTGAAATTCCTTGAGTATTACTCATGTTCTAATTGAAGAAACATGATTAATTTTGTTAATCCTTGACTGAAGTTTGAAAACAAACGCTTTATCCTCAAATATCCTCTGATTTTAATTTTATATCCTTGTTGTAGCCTGTGCTTTTCTAGTTTAGATGCAAGATTGAAGTAATAAAATCTGGTATATAGGAAGGAAGAATGAACAAATAACAGAGCATATAGTGGCATACCAAGAATATTGGCTTGACCTAATATTATTTCACCAATCCATATAGCAACTCTGAAAAATAGATCAGTAATTTTATTACCAATGTTAGGGTTTGGGAATTAACCCCTAGAAGAGTATTGCAGCAGTAGTCAAGCCAGGCAACCAAACGAGAGCGGAAGGGCCCCAGAGTATACACACACTGAACACAAACACTGTTTGTAGTTTAAATAGTTTTTAATCCAGTTAGAGTTTAAGCATTGTCATTCAGTCCATTAATTCATTCACAGTATTTCCATCCAGTAAGACTCACTAGTATAGTCCAAGTTAAGAGTCCTTGCAATATCTTTATCAGCCGATAAAGATATCTTCTCCTCCTCGGTTTCACTCTCCAGAGAAACAAACGCTGGATATTCAGTAGAATTACGCGGTAATCAGCAAACAGTAGCAAACAATAACAGTTCAGTCACAGGCACTCACAGTCAGTAATCACAGTTAGTCACAGCAGCACACAGTTACAGTAATCTTTCCAGCTTCTAATGCTTCCTTATATTGTAACTTCTAACCGCACCTTAATCGGCTAATTGCCTGCTGCATTGTGCTTAAAGTGATAAGCACTTAAACCATGATATCTAAGTTTTATATATTTATTCACCCAAACCATATTTGGTATCAATGTTATACCTAACATACTCCCCTTTTGGGTGAAATAAATATATAATACCTTACAATCTAATCCCATATTTTCACAACACTCCTGGTGCTTACTGGCACCTTGGGCTTTAGTAAAATTATCAGCTAAATTGTCCTCCGACATACAGTACTCTAGCTGAATCATCTTACTTCTTACAGATTGTCTCACGTTTAGGTATCTTAGATCTGTATGCTTGCTCCTTGTTTTTACTCCAATATTTGTGGCCATTTGAATTGCTGCCTGATTATCTTCATGTATAATTATAGGATAATCTACAGTTATACCTATATCAATTAACATTTGTTTATACATTATTAATTCTGTACATAACAATGATAAACAGGAGAATTCTGCCTCCATAGTAGACAAACTTATATGCTGTTGTCTTATTGACTTCCAGCCTATTAATGTCTTACCCAGCATTATGGCTGTTCCTGAAGTCGACTTTCTAGTGTCTCTTTCTGATGCAAAGCTAGCATCTGCATAAGCACTCAGAATTAAATCATCCTTTGGTTCTAAATACAATGAATAATTCATTGTCTTTTTAAGATATCTTAATATCCTCTTAGCTGCAATCCAGTGTCTTTCACATGGTGCAGAATTGAATCTAGCCAACTGATTCACGCAGTACGATATATCTGGTCTAGACCAATTACTAATATAACTCAAACTACCAATTAAAGATTGATAAATCACCTTATCAAACTCAGGGCTTTGTACATCAGTGTTGCTAAACTCCTGACTCATTGGAGTCTTAGCTGGCTTACAAAGCTCCATCTTGTAATCTTTTAGCAATTTGCTTATCTTATCTTCCTGAGATATCTTAAAACCTTTCCGTGTTTTCTTTATATTCAAACCGAGATACTTCTTTATCTCCCCTAATTGCTTGATCTTTATTCTCCTTCCTAATGATGCTATTATTTTATTTGCTTCATCATTAGTTTCAGTTATCAATGCAATGTCATCTGTGAATAGTAATAATAATGATACTTTCCCATTTGTCTCCCTCTTAAACAGACATGGATCGGCTAAACCAGCTTTAAATCCTATATTGTCTAGTTCCTTTACAATATACTGGTTCCATTCATAGCCTGATTGTTTAAGACCATAGAGGCTTTTCTTTAACAACCAACAATCATTATTATCCTTATTTCTTTCACATTTAATACCAACAGGTTTTTCATATAAATAATATGTTTTAATGGGGCGTGCAAGTAAGCAGTTTCCACATCTAGATGGTTAACTATATAGTTTTTACTAGCTGCCCACACTAAAGCTGCTCTCAAGGTTGCTGCCTTAAGACTAGGTGCAAACACCTCATCGTAGTCATTGGCATTCTGCCTAAAACCTTGGGCTACTAACCTTGCCTTATGGATTAAATTACCATCTTTATCTGTTTTTACCTTAAAAATCCATTTGCAGCCAATGGATTTCTTTCCTACAGGTAATTTGGCATTTTCATACACCTTCATATCTCTTAATGAATTCAGTTCCTTATTCATTGCTGCATACCATCTTTCTTTTTCCTTATTAGGATACTTTTAATTTCTTCAACAGAATTAGGAACTTGATTAATCTGGCACACTGTGTTAGCCTGGTACCTATCAGGCGGTCTAGATATACGTGTAGTTCTTCTGGGAATTACAGGGCTTACAGGAGGACTTTGTCGAACTACTACCTGTTCATCTTCCTCATCCTGTTCAGCTATTGAATCTGTTTCTTCCTTTATGGGCACTATTTCATCCTGTATTTGTCTCTTTACTTTATTTTTAAAGTTACAGGGATAACTAATGGGATTTCTATAGGATTCAATAATTACATCTTTATTGGCATCCTGTTCTAATTTCTCCCATCCTTCATGTTCTAGAAATTGGGCACTAGCACTACATAACACTTTAGATGTGCCTTTCTCCCAAAATCTATATGCCCTATGGTTTGCCTGATAACCAACAAAGAAAAATCTTTTAGCTCTATGTTGCCCTTTTTTCTGAGTTGTGCAGGAATATGCACCCATGCTGGTGCACCAAATGTGTGCAGGTAACTTAGATCAGGTTTCCTGCCATGCCACCTGGTAAATGGAATTTCACCTGTTGTTGTATTAACAACGTTGTTCAATATGTTATTAGCACACATTGTAGCCTCCCCCACAAAGAATCAGGTAACCCAGAATCATTTAACATTGTTCTAACCATTGCCTGTAGTGTTTGGCCTCTTCTTTCAATAAAAGCGTTATGTTCTGGCCTGTATGGAGCAGACTTCTTATGCTCTATTCCAGCTACCTTAAGTCTGTTCTGGAATTTTTTATTAATAAATTCCGTGCCATTATCTGTCACCAGGGTTATCAGTTGTCGTTTAGACTTTCTTTCAGCAAACCTAAGCCAATTGAAAAAATGTTGATATGTTTCAGTTTTGCTTTTCATTAAATAGCAAAACCCATATCTAGAATAATGGTCCATAATGCTCAGTATATATCTAGCACCCCCATACTGTGTTTCTTTGGACCTATTATGTCTGCAAATACTACTTCTAAAGGTTCTTTTGTTTTGAAACCATTTAGCCTATTTGCAGGCAATACTTTGCTCTTATCTTCACAGCAAACATTACAACGCAAATATTTATCACAAGGTTTTAACCTTATTCCTTCAGATAACTCAACTGTACGTTTTAGCATTTTAAAATTTACATGCCCCAAACGCCTATGCAATAAATGGATACATTCTTCATGAGGCTTTATATTATTAAATACAGTTTGTGCCTCCCCTTTCTTACTATTATCTAAGACATATAATGTTCCATTTAAAGCTGCAGTTATCCTTTTGTTATCTTTTTCAATTATGCAATTATTATCTTTAAAAGTAATTACATAACCTAATTTATCTAATACCCTTACTGAAAGCAAATTAAACTTTAGTTGCGGTACATACAACATTTTTATATCCTGGTTTATGTACGGACAACGTGCAAAACCTTGACCTTTCGCTTTCAGGTTCCAGCCATTGGCAAGTGATATATGTTGAGAACTTGTAGACATTTTTATAAATTTTGTCTTATCTCTTGTGATGCAGTGGGATGCGCCACTGTCAACCACCCATAAATTATTCTTCACATCAGAGTTGCTAAACGTGGCTAGTTCAAATGCTTTCTTTGGCTTTTTTACATTCTGGCTTTTTCTCTTTTTGCAGAATCTTGCCAAATGTCCTCTGCCTCCACAATTAAAACATTTTTAATTGTGTATGCCGTCAAGATAAATTCTCTTCTTCGGGTGCTTTACTTTGCTTTGCTGGTTTCTTTCAAGCTTTGAAGATAATCTCTCTTCTTTCTTATCTTCTCTCAGCTCGTCACGCTCACGCCTTCTTCTGGCTTCTTCTAGTAGCCTTCCTGTAATCTCGGTTAATGAGAGGCTTTCTTTTGGCAATACCTCTAACGAAGTCACATAATCATCATAGCTTTGATCTAATGAAGATAATATTATGTAGACTTGTTGCAGTTCATTAAATATAAGCTCTTTTTCTTGCAAATCTTGAAAAATGCTCTTCATACAGTTTAAATGAACTAACATATCTCCATTCCTCTGAAGATGCGTTGAAAAAGCTTCCGTGTAAGATTTATATGTGCTCCTACACTGTCCCGAACATAAATCTTCCTGAGGTTCTCCCAGCAGTTTGCAGCATTTTCTTCTCCACGAATATGGACAAGCTGCTGATCACAGAGAAGTCAGTCCTATGATGCATAAAGCCTGCTCATTCTTCAGTTTAAAGTCTTGTAACTTTTCGTTATCATCATCATTAGCAGGATCCCAGCTACTCACATCTGGTGGGTTTGCTATAATGTCCCACAAACCTTCTCTGCGTAGAAGTAAACTACATTTCATTGACCATGAAACATAGTTTGTTCCATCCAGCCTGGATATCATGGACAGTTGTGACAAATTTACTTGTGCCATTACTCTTCAGATATTTTGACTATTTTAAACTAATTAAAACAGTTTGTTTTTACAGTAATGTGCAACTCACACCAACTCTCTCTGCTATATCCTGGTTAGTTAGACTATGCTGCTGGGCCCATAACCAATGTTATGGGTTTGGGAATTAACCCCTAGAAGAGTATTGCAGCAGTAGTCAAGCCAGGCAACCAAACGAGAGCGGAAGGGCCCCAGAGTATACACACACTGAACACAAACACTGTTTGTAGTTTAAATAGTTTTTAATCCAGTTAGAGTTTAAGCATTGTCATTCAGTCCATTAATTCATTCACAGTATTTCCATCCAGTAAGACTCACTAGTATAGTCCAAGTTAAGAGTCCTTGCAATATCTTTATCAGCCGATAAAGATATCTTCTCCTCCTCCGGTTTCACTCTCCAGAGAAACAAACGCTGGATATTCAGTAGAATTACGCAGTAATCAGCAAACAGTAGCAAACAATAACAGTTCAGTCACAGGCACTCACAGTCAGTAATCACAGTTAGTCACAGCAGCACACAGTTACAGTAATCTTTCCAGCTTCTAATGCTTCCTTATATTGTAACTTCTAACCGCACCTTAATCGGCTAATTGCCTGCTGCATTGTGCTTAAAGTGATAAGCACTTAAACCATGATATCTAAGTTTTATATATTTATTCACCCAAACCATATTTGGTATCAATGTTATACCTAACAACCATGCCACATTGGTGGGAGGTATTTAATTGTGGGAGGTATTTAACATTTACATGGTTGGTTAGTAAAGGCCACTTAATAATCTTATGTCTAAATTTGTTTGACTAGGAACATTTTCCTAATGCTCCATACTCCTAGCCACTCAATTATATCAACTCTCAATTCAGCAGTGGTGTTACAAAAAAACAATGTTTAAAGTACCATTTTTCATTTTTTTTAATGTTCTGCAATGCAATTTCATTAAGATCATTTAGATACCTGGCACTAATTTCAGTGGAAGTCAGCCTACAATCATAGAGAACTGTATAATTTTATTGTGTTATTTTATTAGAGTTATAAAGAATCTGAATTTGAATCTGAATCGTCTTCGAAGGAAAGATCTAAGACCAAACAAAGATAAAAAAAACCTATTTTTAACTCTTGATTTGAGCCAAACACTGGTCATTGAATTAACATGCCATTTTTAATCTCCTTTTTGAAAATATAAACAAAAATTGTTGTACAGAAGATCCAAATCCTAACGTGCAAAGTTAGGGTTTAAGTAATGTAGATTTAAATATTTAACTGAGCAATTTGGAGAACACAGGAAAAGAAAAGGAAAACTCTCCAGAGGATCAGACTTATATTTATCAAAAAGCTGTATGATAAAATCAAGCAGAGTCAGATCTTTGAAGAATGAAATTAAGGGAAAGCTACTAAGGTTCAAAATTTAGAAAGAAGGTAAAATTGAAATAAAGTAGGCTAATCTAGCTATAAAACAGCAATCATGGTAGAAAGTAACAGGCCTGTAAGAACAAAAAAAAGGATGAAACATCTAAATAAAGCAGAGAAGTAAAAGACTGATATACCAGATTTAACAGAGGAGAATGATTGCCTGGAAGACAGGGGGAAGCATAAATAAAAAAAAAGAGTTAGTGAAAAAGCAAAATTAAACAAACTATAGGACTTTAAAAGTTTTGTGATATTCTATGTAACAATGAAGGGGGAATTGAGGAGGTGAGCAAAAAAAATTAAATTAAACAAAAACACCAACTGGATGTTAAGCTGTTGCAACATGTGTATTAAAACCATAGACAATAAGAACAGGAGAGCACAAATGATACCAGAATAAAACCTTATAACATTATCTTGGATTAAAATTATTTGATAGCTTCTCCCCAGATGCTAAGTATTCAATGAATCTCATAACAAATTCAGTTCATTTTGTAATATTTAAAAAAGCGGTCAATTATTTTACATATTTGTTTAACAATGTTTTGATAAAATATGCAGATTCCAAGTTTGCATTTTCATTCATGGAAGGGTTTGATTCTATGTTAGCAATTTTGGTAAGAACTGTTGTTCTTAAATTGTTTAAAAGGACAAAAGGTTCAGTTTTAATAATAGTTTTTGTTTTATCATCCTGACCTAAATCTGCTATGCAGGACTGAAATAATTCAGCAACACAAGCAAGGTATCCTGAGGTAAGAAAACATAAGATTAACAAAAAACAAAAAAGCAAGGGAACAGCAAGACTGTGATATCTCCCCCCACAAAAAATAATAATTTTCTATTAGAAAACAACAAACAGGTGAATGCAAACAGTTGAATCTAATTACTATACTACAGTTTACCTTCTAAGATTGATTGGTCTAATGCATCTTAGTCAAATTCAGTATACTTTCTTTAGGGTTGTTCTGCTGCTAAATTGCACATTAGAAACAAAATGTGCCAATAAGAATGAAGTTTTGTAAATTCTGGCAAAATGTTAAGTTCCTTATGGCTATGGAGATTATCAATCATTAGCTTTTTGGATGAGAAATGAAATGTTTTTAAAGAAAAAAACCAAGAAAGTCCAGTTGCGTTTTGGAAAAGCACTTTTGAGTGAAATTCCGTAGTTATTTTACTGAGTCTTTTCTTTCATCCATGGATTAAAAATTATACTTTGAAAAGAAACAAAAAATTATTATCTATTCTTTGTCTGACTTATTGGTCAGAAAATGGACTGGGGGCTAATGGTATTTTTATTTTTAAAGGTAGGTAATTTTTTTTTCTTAGCAACAGGCATAAGTTGGAGGTGCTTTAGGGATGGATGGCCAAATAAATATGCTAAATAAATAAATATGCTAAATAAATAAATATGCTAAATAAATAAATATGCTAAATAAACAAACAAATGAACAAATAAATAAATCTTTGAACTGTAGACCCTATAGCAGTGATGGCGAACCTTTTCGGCACCAAGTGCCCAAACTGGAACGCACGTACATGTGTGTGCATGTGCATGTTGGTGCACATGCCGGAGCACTGGAAACCTGAAGGCCATCTGGCCGGTGCACACATGCCTAGTCTTTTGGACCATTTTTCATGCTTTTTTTGGGCTGTTTTCAGGCCGTTTATTGGGCCATAAACAGCCCCAAATGGCCTGAAAACAGCCTGAAAAACAGCCCTGAAAACGGCCTGGTTTTTGGCAATTTTTAAGGCCATTTTCCGGTGCTCTGGCGCCCGTGAAGACCAGCTGGCCAGAAACCAGAAGAACAGCTGGTGACAGCGTGAGTGCCCACAGACAGTGCTCTGAGTGCCACCTATGGCACGCGTGCCATAGGTTCGCCATCACAGCCCTATACCTTAACATCTAGAGATTTAATTCTGAATTTTCCTGCATCTTTCTTATTCCTTGCCTTTTGTGGAGTATCAATTAAGAATTCAGGAAAATTAAAAATCTGGGTCATTCATCTGTGCCATTATAATAATAACAACAAAACTGTTTTAATAAAAATTACGGATAACAACAGGCTTATTTGTTGGTACAATTGCTCTTGGAAGCAACAATTAAAAATACATTTATTGTTGTTTCTGCCTAATTCCTACATGCATATGCCATAAATGTGGTTTGCTGTTGGATTTGCACAAAGGCATCCTACAAGGCCATTTTATGAAATACCAAATTATCAAATTAAAACTTTAGAAAGAAGAGACATTCATACCATCAATATGTACAGTATGTAATACAGTATGCAAGGCCAATTTCTGAATCCCATAGAAATTAAACTTATGGATATAAAATATTTATCTGTAAGAATGCAGAAGGTCAGTTAAATAATCAGAAGATGAAAGTGATCCATTTTCTGCTGTCCTGAAAAAGAACTAAAAATAAAAGAATCATCCTTTACAAGAAAATACCGCATTCTTGATGGGAAGAATAGTCCCTTTATTTGATAATACTAGTTGCCTTAAAGGGCTTATTCTTAAGTATAATTGACGGAACAATTCTAAAGGGCAATTGCAGTATCCTGACAAGCCTGAACTTGCAATGTCAACTGGCAAGGCAGCAATGAAGGAATAATCTTCACTGTAATTCCTGTTGGTCCCTTTTCCTTAGAATAATCTCATCCTCAATGGGAGAGAGCAGGCTTAAGCCAGGTTACACATACAGCATCTTTTTTTTTCCTGGCTGTCGATACGGTAGAGAAACATCTCATCTTCCTTTTTGCCTGTTACTCCAAACTTATTTGGACAATGTCAATCTTAAAGCTGAGTAGAGAAGCAGAAGGGGAAACTTAGCACCTGTCTACCATCAAAAATCCGGGTTTCATTTTTGGTCTTGGAGAGATAAATCTATAATGGTATAGCTCTTGATATATTATGCATGGAATTGCAACCCAGGTTTGCATAGGATTGGTAGTGCAGAGTTTTGTCTTTAAATACATCTTTTACTGATGTATTTAAATATTGAAAAGATGACAATTCTTTGTTCTGCACCAAGACATATATTCAGATACTTTCTGTGTACAAAGCTGCCTGCCTCTTCAGCTTTTGTTTTCTTGCTTCATTGTACTGGCAACAGTGATGCTAATTATCAAGTAAAACAATATAATTATACTGAAGATTTTTTTGGCTAATGTAAAGATTCTTTTTTCCCCTAAACACCCCCCACATACTGCAGAACTATTTCCTCTGACCCTGAAACACTGCTGAATCCGAAATGACCCCTGCACTCTATACTTCGTTCTGAATATAGAAAATCACATCCTTTCAAGTTAGTAAGCTATTTTAGTAGCTACCAAGCCATATGGTAAAGAACAATACAGCAAGCCTTTTGTATCTCTTTGGTGTGAATACTGCTTAACTGTTTAAATATTCTAAAATGATTGTCAATGTGTTCCTATAACTACTGCTTTTTTATTATAAAGAATCCAAAACTTTTGCTGACATAAATTAATAAGCAGCCACAGCTAGACACACAGAATTGTGTATTATACATTTGTCACCAAGCACAGATGACATACATCTTTTCTCAGGAAGTACTTCTGTTTGTCCATGGCCGTTTACCAATATCTTTACTTCTCACATTTAATCATTTCTTTTCCTTAGAAACCGAAAAATCTATCAGCTTCAGACAAAAGCAAAATAGTGATATATTATAAAGGACATCAGAGAAAAATAGTTGGAGTTATCACCAAGGCTACATAATACAATAATTGTGGGGGAATGTCCCATGGCTGCAAATAGAGCTTGCCTACAGGATTAACATTCACATAGCCTGCTGCTAATGACAAGTATCTAATGCCGTAAGGAATCAAGAAGAGCAAATGAAAAATGGAAGAATTCCTGTATCAACAATTTTGGGAATAGACAAGACAAGATTATTAGTATTCAAAGAAATCTAGGGAAACTAATCTAGATTAAAGAGTGTAGGAATTTTTAGGAGCAAAATTTCTATTTGATAATCTTAAAGTGTGTTTTTTTAAAAAAATTGGGATGGTGGATGTTGTTTATTAAAGTAAGGCATTTGCAAAAAGTGCTTTATGAAATATTCTATTACAATGAATAGTGGAACATATAAATCATTCTCAATTATCCTCCATGCATGGTGGCATGTTTTGTTCCTGTACCTGCACTTTTATTTTGAAATCTTTCAGCATAACTAATTTCAACATTTCTAATCATATTTCACCTGATAGTAACATTTCTTTCTATTGCCATAAACACCTCTTCTGAGAGAGATTTCTTCAAAGTGGAAACAAAGAATAGAGATGGCAAATTCCTGAAGTTAAATAATGCATAATAGAGAATATCAAGTCACATGGGAATGTAAGTTGGGCAAGATAGGGGTCCTGTTAGGTCAAAGTGGTCTATCTAATCAAGAAAGATCATATTGTTTTATTAATATGCTGTTATCAATGAATTTCATTAATAGAATCTTATTAGTCAAGAACTGAAGAAAAGAAAGACTATTTTAATGGTCTGCTGCAATGTTAAGAATAGTTCCTAAGAATCCAGGAAGGCCTATAACAGTAATTTATTTACATTTTTTTCGGTTGACTGAAAGTATAAATTTATTCAACTTTAGAAATCATTAATTTTTAGCAGTTACTTTTATTGCTTAAAACATTGTTTCTAAATTTAATAGAAACTATAATATTTGTATTTGCCCTGGGATTTTTGGAAGTTTGGAAGGACTTCACTTATTTTTTGCAGGATTATGTTATGCATTTCTCTGTTTGCACTGAAGTGCAGAATCAGAAATACAAGTAGCCACCAGACAGGCACTTAAACTCTGGCTCCACTGAAATCAGCAGCAAATTCTTTAAGATTGTTACAATAAAGTATGCATTTGTTTAAAAACCTTAAGAGTTCCTGAGACAGAGCAACTCTATTTACATCTTGACTTAAACAGTCATAAGATTTCAAAGTAAATTGATGACTGCAAGCAAAAAAATTAGAAAACATTTGAAAATCAATGCTTTTATTCTTTTCAAAACAACAAAATAATATACCGATTAATATATATTAAGGAACATGTATGACATTAATTTACCAAAAGCTTCCTTTATTTGCACGGTTAGGCTCATCAATTATATTTCACTTGCTCAAGCATTACAAAATATATTGGAGGGTATATTTTTAAATATAAATCCATGGTTTTAAAAATTTGTGAGATTGTATTTGATAAGATGAAAGTATCTGAATTTTAAGAGAGGTTTTACAAATATAAAAAACTAAAGCCAAATGAACTAGCAAAAAGAATGCACTAAAGTAGGAGAGTGTTATGAACTGAACTAGCCCAGGTGATTGTCACATAGAAAATCAGTTTCAAACTAATATAGTACATTATAGGGAAAGAAACCCTCCTATTTCAATATAATACTTACCTCAACAATATCTGAATTCGTTCGACTCTCATGCGGTTCATTGTATTCTGTATACTTCAGCAACACCTTGTCCATATCAGTGCTGGCATACTGGAAAAGTTTATTGGTGCTGTTGAAGATTATGAGAGCAATTTCACAGTCGCATAGAACACTCAACTCATAAGCCTTCTTCATTAACCCAAATTTCCTCTTCGTAAAAGTCACCTAAAACAAACAATTAAGGCAGAAATCAGGTTTGATCCTTTCTCAATTGCTTTAATTCCTAGATTCTAACAAGTTTAGAAGTGGACTGCATAATATCAATGCTGAGTGTAAATATATATAATAAACAACTAACTGAAGAAAGGCTTGAATGACATTCATTAATCTGGGCCTCATCTTTACAGATTTAAGCCAGGACATTCTATATAATAATGCAATTCAAAATATGCAGTACACAATGTCACCTTTAATGTTTTCCTTAAATCAACTATTTCATACATTATTAGTTTCCTATACTTTTTATTTTCATTTACTATAAACTTGTTTGTTACTTGCAAACCTATCAACATTTAAATTTGTAATTCATTGTTCTCTTTGGAGGACTTCATCTATGTTAGCCAGTTCTAACCAACTGTATATTAGGAGACCTGAAACAAAACTGGTCCTGCCTTATGTCAAATAACAGACTGTTTAAAAAGGACTGCTTTCTAAATAAAAAATATTAATTAACATTTTCTTCATCAGGTACTGATTATAAGACACAAATCTAACAGCTTTCTGATGTAATCAAATCAAACCTATAGTATAATGCTATGGCTAAGGAGCTAGTTACACGCTCTAAGGCTACTTAATTAGTTCTAATTTCTATCAGTTCTTTAATGCTATCAATAAGAATATCTATAAAGCATAAAACACTCCAGTATGTATTATTCATAAAGGTGTGTTTAATCTTCTCATAAGTCTAATGCATGCTAATGCAATGCAAGCTGCTATAAAATATTATTTAACCATACCATGAAAAACGTGACATTAAATCCATTTCATGTTACCAACCAGCCCATCTCAAAAATGTATCTAGTTTCCTGTTCTTTGCAAATTTATATTCTACAATATAAAAAAACTACATTTGCATCTGATACATTATTTCTATTGATTTTTTACTATATAGAAGCAGAAGTCTAAAATAATTTTCAAATTATTACATTGTATTACATTGTATTCACATGGATATATACATGCAACTATCTCTACTATTCATTAAACAATAATATTAAACATAATTTGCAATCATATTTAATGTAACTATCAAATTTGCTGAACTGCATCACATTAGTATTGATCTACAAGCCAACAGATATATAAAAGATCTGACTACCTATCTGAGTAATGCTAGTGGAGTAAATCAGCATAACTCTGTGGAATTCAAACTATTTCAGTAGGATTTTTTGAAAAGAGTTTAGGTTCTAAACAATAATGCAATACTTAATTAGTTCTGTGCAGAGATTTCCTGAGCCACGTTAAGGTCCTATCTGGATGCCTGGAAGCAGTTAGATCTGGATAACTCTATCTATATCCAGTCCAATATTAACATCCTATTAGGTTGTTAATAAGATAACATCCTATTCCATGAGGAACACTGATAAAGATTGCTATACAAGTGCACAGAGCATTGAATCTGCTCAAAAAATTGAGAAGAAAATTATGGTGCCTTATCCACTAGGGTTACCATTATTCCACATTTGCTTATCTTGATTTGACATTCCAAAAACACTTGAGCTCATGAAACCAAACTCAACTTTGTCAAAGAAATTGATAAAATATAACCATGTAGGTCCAGTAGGCATGTTTATAGCCAATTTGAAACTAATGTTATTTCAAGATGGGGTTTGGTTTATAAAACATGAAAATATTTTTTCCAAGTAATATGAGTTTATGTGTGATTTGTTCTTTTTTTAAAAAAGAGAAAAGGTCTAGATCCTAAAATATGGATTGGGCTGGATATATAAATCCCATATACTGTTTCTGCATTTGAAACTATTTTCAATGAAAGTTGCAGACCACAGTACTTGGAAAAAGACCGTCTGTATGTGGAATAGTTTCTGTTGAATAAAAACCTCAGAATTTAGCATATTAAACATTCTCACCATCAACAGTACATTTTGGAACAGAAATATCTATAAGACCACTGTGTTTACAGTTAGGTATTTCTGAATACTGAAGCTGACCACATGAATGTGCTACATAGCACATACTAATTTTCATGAGATTTGTTGCAGACTTTTGCAAATGACTTCTTTTCATTAGGCTGTAATTTAAAACAATGACAGAATAACTAAAGCATTTATTTCTTTAAAAAAGATTAAAATGTAATCCTAATTGCTTGGAATATGATTCATTAGCATTTTCCCCAGGTGCATTATATGATGATCTTACCATTGTTCACCAAGATATAAAACTGGTTTTATGCATCACTGTTTCTAAAGTGAAATAATTTTTACTATTCATTTAAAATATGCCACTCACAGTTAAAAATTTCAGACTTCTTTGCACTTAGCATAGTATCATCATAAATCATTAATCTCTTATACTTTTACAATAAGCTGTCATAGGAATGAATCTATTCTTTTCATGTTAGTGAAAGTTCAAGACTTAAGAAATTATTAAGAGCATCGTGAAAGGTATTTAATTTTTTTCTTTTTCATTATTCATGTGCTAAAACAAAGTATATTAGGTTTTTAATGTATGTGATTTATAAAAACAAAAAACAATATTATGTACTTTTAAATAATATATTGGTCTCTCAAGTCTGCTAAATTAATCATTCAACTAATTAATTAAAATCAGTCTCTTGTCTTGGTTCAAGTCACCTTGAATCTGAAGATATGTGATTTTGTCCTCATTAATAAAGTTTTAAATAATTGAATTTATCTGCAGGCATGAAACCCTGAAATATCTTCCTAACTCTAGCAATACCATTTTCTACCATATTTGCCTGAAATATTTAGTTCCACAAATACGTTTTAACAATAAAGACATTTATCTAATTCCATATAGACATATTAGTGCTTAAAGGAAATGCTGAAATGATAACCTTTCTCATTGCCCTTGATATCAGATGTCCTGGGACTGAATCCTCAGCATCAGAATTCATTCCATGAATAGTAAACAACAACTGCTATGATCTTTTGGCATTAGCTGTGTTAAACTAGAGTGGATGAGAGTTGCAGTCAAAAGACTTTAATGGCACTAAATCGCTTAACCCTGTTACAGAATAATGTTTCTGAATGAATATTTTCTTTTTTTCTTTTTGGTGAACAGACTGTAGATGCCTATCAAAAACATACATAGCAAACAGCAAACAGTTCAGAGTCCATTATTTTCAGTGATTCCAAAATTTGGAACTGTATTGCTTATGTGTAACCATCTTGCTCCATTATGACTGTTGCTGAGCATATTTACACATGCAAACACACATACACACATATGTATCTGAATATTGCATGCAAAATTTTCAGTGTATTAGAAAGCTGCAATGTTATTTCCCAGTATCTAATAAAAATATCCTTGCCTTCTAAAATATCTGTCTAAATCATTTTCTCCAATTAACCTTTTCAAATACTAATAATAATAATTTCAGATAATCTCAATCCAGCCATAAAAACCCTACTATCAATATGTGCCCTGACAATTGGTAAACCAGATATCTAATTGAATTTATATGTTACTATGGTGGCTGATTACTTTATATCCTAGTTGCCATCAACTAGTGGAGCCGGGTCAAAAAATACTATTGGTTATTATACTTATTATATTCTATTTCAAGGGTTATAGGTGAACCTATTAAATAATGACACAATACAGGTTTAGTGCTAATCAGCACATTGTTTTATATTTTTATCTGTATAAATTAACTTGTTTTAATTCATGGATTCAGGCAATTTTTTGAAGACTTTCCATCAAACAACATCTGGCATTAAAATCAAAATTCTCCATTAGGTTGGGATGTTCTATGGTAGCAATGACATGTCACTGCAATAGGAATAAGGTAATGAGTAAACCAGCCCACACTTCAAGAGCAACAAAAGAGCTAGGCAATCACCAACTGAGTAATTGCACTGAGTTCCCATTTATCCAAGGCAGAAATATGTTCTATGTCAATGAAAAGTAGAAAACTAAAACATCACAGTCCACCAATTAACACTGTCAAAACAAATTCTTGTGATGATCAATAATGACATTTATCATGATATTTATTTCCCACCATCTTTTAGTGATTTTGCAATGTGAAAATGCCATAGCTAAACAACTAATTATATATGTATAAAAGAACCTGAATTATTAACAAATAAAATAAACTTTCATATATTATAATTGCCTGTAATAACTCATGGTCTCTTTCTCACCCTTACCCAGTTCCAACTTTCTTGCCTTGATGCTGTTGTATTAAATAGAATGGTGGAGATGACAATATACTTTCTCTGTGTCTGTTCTCATCTATAATGCTTGCCTGAAAATTTCCAAAAGTCTGGATGTTTAATATAGCTATCTAGCAAACTGCTAACTACTCCTGGTTTCATTGTGCTTCTTTTCTTTTTTTAACAGTGTCCTATCAAAATGGACGTGACATAAATTATGAGATAAATAAGCATTGGCTAACTTTTTAGTTAACTTTTTAGTTAATTCCTCACAGAAGACTAATTCATGCAACCTTATTCACTATCAATTTAATGACATGGAACTTTCAAAATAAACTCCTCGGAACTATCTTAGGTTTACTTAAAGATGCTCCTGTTCCTTCTCTCTATGCAGAATCTGATAGATACCTAATTAAAGCTGGAATAATTGGAAAACTCCTCTCATTACTTGATTTTGACTTGTAAAGCAGTGCCTGCTGGAGAAGTGAATTTTTCCACTCACTCTTGTACCACTAGTTGCTTTACATTTTTATTCCATCACATGTGTATCTTTCATTTTTTGTCAAAATTATTTTAAATTCAAATAATCCATACAGTAATCTGTTATTCAAAAACAGGATGTTGGAATCCTTAAATTTAAATTGTTTCAATTATTACAAAATAAAATTATCCTTTAGAATGCACTAAAAGTGAATGTGAACATTGGCTAATTAACTTTTAGTTAACTTTTTAGTTAATTCCTAAATCCTTCAGATTCCAGCAAATGGCATCAGTAACTGGAGTCAATTTCTCAATATTCGGTATAATATATGCCAGTCTTTGCTCCAAGGAAATTATAGAAGATTTCACCATTGTTTATTGTATTGACCTACTTCCACTTCAGCATGTGGAAATATTCTGGAGCCTCTCTTGATAAGAAAATCATTTTTGTCTGATTCATATAAAATTGAATATTTAATAAAGTTAGATAAGGAGGCATTGCTATAGAAATTAGTAAGATTTTCATCAGCTGCTGCTAAACAGAAAAAACATTTTATCAAAACTTTTTAATGTTTTCTAATATTTTATGTGCTACAATAATATTGTTTTAATCAGAATTATAGTTTATCTGACTTGTTAAATTTATAATGGAAAAAGGTTTAAATATGTAATGGATAATGACGACTTGTGTGTTTTGAAAAAAATTAATAAAACTTGTTTTAAAAAATAATAATAATAATAATATTGTTTTAATATGCTTACTTGTACTTATTTGCTGTAAGCCTGAAATCCAGGTTAATGGTTCTTCAAATTTGCTTTGCCATGCTTTATTGCCCCATGCATTTTGAGAGATAATTCTTAATTTGCTTTTGACACATCTGTCTGCAATTGTTTTTTTCTATATAAAGTAGTTTGAAATTATATTTTTATTGCCTTAACAAGAATGAGATGGGACCTCATTGAGCTTATTCATGCTTTGATTATGATTAGCAAGATTGATGTGTACTAAAACCCACACTCTAATAGGGCTTCCACTATTAAAACTCCTTGAGCATAATATGTATCTTCTCACTTATTGTACATGTACCTTCTCTTTCACCTCAGAGGAATGAATTAATTGGTGGAGAAAAAGACAAGAATCAGATGCCACCACCTGTTTGTTCAAATCTAGCCAATGCAGTACACAATCCACTGTTCAGCATGTCTACCATCTTTGAAGAGGCACTGTAACTTTACCTTTGGAACTATTGAGATGACAGATGACAGCCAGTTTAATCTCTATGTATGATATGTGTAACTTCAAAATTTCAAGCTCAGCCTGAAGCCACGTTGGTAAAAATCAGTATATGCTAATGTGGGTTCAAATGTCATGAGAATGACTTGAGTAAAAATGAAATATTTTCACAAGGAGCAAGTCTTTCTAAAATATAAATACAGAGATACAAAATGATCCTTCTTGTGTAACTGTTGAAAACTAACTAAAATGTTTATTTGTAATGAAGGACACTTTACTGTTTTCTGATCTGATTCTCTGACATATAACAGAACTTTGTAGAACATGACAAAATTGACTTCTTCCACCTAGAAGCCATCCCATCAATTTGTGGTACCAAAAAAGGAATGGCATTTAGCCATTGTTTATGTTTAACTAAAATTATAGCCGAAATTCTGTGCCACTCCTAGCTGTAAATGGCTCAGTGTAGGAGCAAAAATTACGGGTGGAAGGTAAAAGCCACAAATCCACTTACTACGTCATCCACTTTTGTGGTGATAAATTATGATACAGAACTATGTTGCTTTTATGTCTGTTGTCCCTCCTCTTCCCCCTTCTCAGGATATTTCTGTGTCTCTTTTAAAAATTTAGTAAGCTGGCAAAATAATTATGACCCTCCTATAATAACAGTGTTGGTATCCACCACAGACACAAAGAAAGAACAGACTTGCTGTGACCCTTTTATTTCACCATACAAACTGGAGCTATTATTTAATTTTCTTTATCCTGGTATTTTCTAGAAATCCTAATCAAAATTGTTCTCAATAATTATTTAATGTTAACATATCTAGAAAACCTCATATTGCTATAGTCTTCCATTATTCCACTGTACATAGAAATGGAAATACAACAAATACAAATACACCATGTAGAAATAATAG
Organism: Notechis scutatus; assembly: GCF_049901735.1. Classification (NCBI taxonomy): domain Eukaryota; kingdom Metazoa; phylum Chordata; class Lepidosauria; order Squamata; family Elapidae; genus Notechis; species Notechis scutatus. The sequence goes on along the minus strand of NC_142010.1, from coordinate 228,894,347 downwards.
ACATGTTTAATGCTAATTATAGCTGACATTTTAAAAATTGTCATATTTTTGAAAATCTTCAATAAAACTGAGTTTGTTGCTCCCACTGAAGTTAATCAGATTTTTTTAGTCATAACCATCTGGATTCAACATGTCTATCAAAAATAAAATATCCTCCCAAAACTATTTATAATTCTTATATTCTTTCCATTTTCCAGCCCAGAATTTTTAGGGCTTCTGCATATCTTTTCTAGAAAAGAATCTAGAGCAGGGAACCCCAACCCCTGGTCTATGGACTGGCACCAGACTGCAGCATGCCAGAAATTCTAGTCATGCAAACAAGCAATGTCCCACCATTGGATGAAGGCAGCACATGAAACCATGCCCCCTGAGGTCCACAGAAAAACCTCTCTCTACAGAACCAGTCCCTGGTGCCCAAGAGGTTGGGGGCCACTGATCTAAGTACAGTACTTAGGTACAATTAGCTTCCATGCAAAACTGTCAACAGTTTTCTTGTAGTAAAAATCTCCAAGCTAAATCTCCTTTTCTCTCTTCTCTTTACTATTTGTGTGTTTCAAATCACGTCTGAACAAAGATTTTCTTACATCCAATTTTTTGATTACACAGTAGCAGTGATAAGCTGAAGCATCATTGGACGGTTTTCCCCTGACAAATCTTCTTTTGTATCATGATCAGATAGGACCCACTGAATGAAAGGACCTTTAAAAAGAGCAGCTAAGGACACTCCATCACCCTCCTGCTATGTCTCTTATAATTCTTCAATATAATTTACAGGGACAAGGCAGGACTGAAAGAAACTGAAAAGGGAACCATTGTCCTTGACAAAGCATGCTGATCCACAACTGGCTAAAAAGGGGGTGCAATACAGATGCTTTCAAGTTGTGGCTCTAATGTGAACTACCCCCATCCATTCTTAAGCAAGGGGAAAAAAGTTCTGAAGTATTAAGATGATTGAATATCATGAACTTCAGAGGGATTGAACATACTTAAATCTAAATATGCTATTGAACTGGGTTGAGGATTGGGAAGCAGAATAAAAGAAAACATAGCTTTCTGGAGAATCATGAACCCCCCCTCCCTTTTTTTTTTTGCTACAACAATAGAAGTCTAGTAATGAAGAAGAGAGGTAATCAAACTGCAGTTTTACTGTAATACTTTTAATACCACAGATCTTGCACTTCAAATATAGGATTGTCTATTTTGTAAGCAGATTTGCTTTAAGAATAGCAAACAAAAAGAAAACTCAGTATATAAATTGGCATTGTAAATGACTTTATGACTTGTCAATATTTAGCATCCCCTTTCTTGAACACATCTGAAAACAATTTTATTCTTTTGCAAGTTGGATAGATGGGCTTCCTCAGAATGGCAGTTCAGTACTTTACTTGCTGACAGGAATATCCTTGATCAGCTCTTGTTCTGTTTCACTCTCTGCACTGTATTCTGTTATCCCTTATGTAAACATTGTGGATATTTTTGAGAATCATATGAGAAAACTTTCTTACTGCAACAAACTATACCCTGCTGAATGTTAGACGATAGTGCAGAAGAATTTGTCTGATGCATTGTAAGAAACAATAAGACTATACTTTAGCCACAAAATGCCTAAGACACTTTGGCAAATATAAATACATGTTTGGGTTGAAAACATGTTTACTAGTTAAAACAAAGCTAAAATGTTCATGAGGTAAAGGTCAGAGAATATTTCATTCCCTACCGAGCAAATGGTCAGGAAGCACATTTGTCTCCATTTCCTGTCAAAACAGGAAGAGTGCAACTTCTTCCTCCACACAATGACTTTAGTTTTGCTTCCCACCTCCAGCTCTTATTCCCTGAGGGCCTTCCAAACGAATCCTTAAAAGACAGACATAACTGTTTCTTTGGCTTGCTTGTTCTAGTCTTTGACAACTCATTGACATGGTTTGCTGTTTACATTCCTATTTGTACTGAGAATGAAGAGCAATGTAATCTATATAAATAATTTATTCTAAAATTATGCTTCAATACAGTTTATCAGTCAAGGAGCCCCTGGATCCTGGTATCAATTAGCACCCCCCCTTTTTTTTCAACAAACAAAATTTCTACACCTTAAGGAAAGCTTTTAGAATTTGGCTTCATTAGGCATTAATTAAGATGTGCAAATTTCTAACAATTAAAAGTCCAGGGTTTTTTTCTTCTTCTTAAGCATGTCTTAAATTTTCCATATATTTATCTTGAACTATCATTGTTGTTCGAATATAGGCATGAACAAAGAAATACTAGAATCATATATTTGAAAACATTTCCATCTCAACTGTGCAATGGAATACTACTATTAAGATTTTTTTCCTAAAAATTATGTTTGAGGAAGAAAAAACAAGTTACAATTCTCATCTTACTTATTTCAAGTATGAAGAGAAAAAGTATATTTTTTATAAAATACGGAAATGTGTATATATTTTACTTTCATGAATTTTCATATGTAAGAATACAGACAGCATAATTTGTGACAGTAAACTGACAGTGGAAAAAAATGAGATTGTTGTATCTGTATACAAAGCCTTCTGGCTCCTTGCATGTGTGTGTGAATGAGCAAATGTGCTGATATAAGCGGCTTGATAATTTCATGTTGTTTAACTATTACTTTCAGAATCCTTCACTATTAGCATGCTGGGTGGGTCCCTAGAAGTTGTAGCCTAGCCACATCTGGAGAGCCACATGCTGCATCTTGTTTTACAGTCTTCTATTTAACTTGCAAGATACTACACTTATGAAATTTTACAATTTTAATTTCTAATGATGTAAGTGTACGTGTTTATTATTAAAACCAAAAGCATATATATCAGATTTATTAATGAGCTTGAATTTGTTTCAAATTATAACAATCAACCACTGCTAAGAGATAATCCTTTAATTTTAGATTGCTCATATATATAATTGAATATGTCCCTATTTTTGAAGGTACATTAACATGTTTTAAAAGTGGCATTGCCCAGATTTCTAGATTTTTTATTTAAAATAATGAAAATGTGTGCCTCATTTGGAACCATCTTTTCAATGTTGTTAAAAATATTTTGTTGATTGTATGAAGAAAATTAATCAACCAAATACAGCAGCTAAAGTCAGTATAGTATATAGCATTCAGTCCTATACTAAATTTGCAAGAATTATGCATTTTCTAAATACAATAAATAAAAGCCAGAGAATTGTTTTGGTTTTTGTCATTATAAATACCTTGTTTTCCTTTTAGTTTAATTTCAAAACCTCGTGTTTCACTATACTGAAGCAGAACTAGGGTTAACAGAAAAAATGATGTTTCTATTTTGAAATAATGCACATAATATTGGAAACAGATATCTGTAAATTGTGTGTGTTTAGGGGGGGGAGGAAAATCACAGGAATTGTAGAATGAATTGGAATAACCTCTCCCAAATGGAGAGAGATTAAAGTTTTAGATAAGCAACTGAACATCATATTTATTCTGGGCCTTCAGATAATTTTTTCCCCCTCACTTAAAAAAAAAATTACAGCCTTTAGGTCAGAGAATATTACGATAAATAAAATTCTGACTAAAAACAAAAGAGAAGGCTTGATCAGGAAGGATAGATCCAGTGAATCCATATTCACAAACTTAAGGGAAAAAAATCAGATTCTTTTTTAGTTCTAACATTATCTTGTTGTCTACAATGGGAGGGTTTTCTTTTTTAAAGCAAAAACAGACAAGAAGAGCAACAAGTATGGTTCCTCCTCCATTTCCTGGATAAGCCTGACAGATGTTGGATTTGTTAGCCACTGAAATTAAAGCTAAAATGACCATGCAGCAAATTAATCAACTCATGAACTCAATTCTGTACAGTTGAGAAAGGAGAGAATCCAAGCAAAGACACATTGAGAGAGTCTTTTTGTTTTTAATCTCTCTCACTGTGGCCAATGGGATATGATTAATTAAGTCAGCCACAGGCCTGATATTGTTTTATCATTTAGGAAAGAGTGTGTCAGGAACCTACTGATTAACACTGTTTCTGGCTGTATTTCTCTTGTAGAATGCTGAGCAAGGGAATAAGAGAATTTTCTGCCCTGGCTCTAAAGATACCTCTCGAAGCAGACATCTTATATGACACCTCAGCAATGCTGCCAGTATCATAGGACATCCAAGCCTCAATAAAATTCATACAGCAAGCCTGTCATGATTCATTCAGGTTTTATTACTTCACTGGAGCTAAAATGAAACTGCAGTAACTTGTCTATATCTATCCCAGAGTTATTTGTTCTGTGCCATCAAAGCACTGTAATCATTCGGATCAATGCATGGGCCCATCCTTGCATTTTTTAATGTATTAAAATATGATATTTGCATTTGCTTAGGTTCCAAGAAGAATCAGCTGGCAAAAAGATTATATTATACCCCTCTTTACCTACCACTTCTTGTAGTTGCTAATCTCTTTCAATATTCTTCCCTTTCCAATCATATGCCTGATTTTTAGAATGTGGTTTTTGGGGGTGAGTGTTTTATTGTATTATGAGACATGCTTGGGGGAAACTTTTTTTTACATACAGCACCCTGTATATGGGTCAAAATATAGATAATATTTTTCTTTAGATGTATTCCACACACACCTGAATCTTAATGTTTTAATTCTATGCCTTTCTACTGTCAGGTATCAGAGGTACTAGAATCAATTCATAAATCTTTGAATTAATCATCCACAATTCCATGTTCCAAGAAGTCCTAAACCATAACAAGTATGAATTTATATATATATCTCCTCTCTCTTTTAACTTAGAGAAACATTTAAAAATCTGTTTTAATCTTATTTTACATGATTTTATTTATTTATTTATTTTGTCAAGCGATTATAAGATTACAGGTATAAGTATAGACAGTTATGAGTACATGAAATGGATACATATAAGAAAAATAAAAAGAAACAATAGGACAGGGACGGTAGGCACATTGGTGCGCTTATGCACGCCCCCTACAAACCTCTTAGGAAAGGGGTGAGGTCAATGGTAGACAGTCTAAGGTTAAAGTCTAAGGTTTTGGGAGTTTGGGGAAGAAACCACAGAGTCAGGTAGAGTATTCCAGACATTGACCACACTGTTGCTGAAGTCGTATTTCCTGCAATCAAGTTTGGTGTGGTTAACCTTGAGTTTGTATCTATTGTGTGCTCTTGTATTGTTATGGTTGAAGCTGAAGTATTCATTGACAGGTAGGACATTGCAATATATAATTTTATATACTATACTTAGAACAGACCGAAGGCGGCATAGTTCTAGTTTTCTAGGTCTAGAATTTCGAGTCTGGTGGCATAAGGTATTCTGCAATGAGTAGAGGAGTGGATAACTCTTCTTGTAAAATATTTCTAAACTCTCTCAACAGTATTAGTATCAGATACATAATGCGGGTTCCAGACTGATGAGCTGTATTCAAGTATCAGAATATCAGAAAGTGATCAGAATGTCTGCTAACCATATCTACACCATAAAGTGATAAAGATTAAAATATTTCACCTAATGTTGTTTTTCATTGTTTCATTGCACTATCATCACCACTATCACTTCTACCATTTCTATTTTAATAATATATTTTAATATATTGTGGTCCAAAACCAAAAATCTGATAGTTCTGAAACACTAAAGAACTTATGCTTATGAAGCTAATACACAAAGGTGTCCCAAAGCTGCTGAAAATCTAGGTCCGGCAAGGTTATTATACCTCCTTTAAATCCAGCAAACATAGCATTATTTTAGCAGCATACTTTTTAAACAGGTATGCCACTAGCTTGGTAATTTTTAAAGAAAATTCTGGATTTATTTGGAAAATTAAAACAAAGATACCAGAAGTTCTCTCAACATTTCTTATCCACAAAGAAAGGACTCATACATCAGTCTTGAATTTAAAAAAAAAGACTCGAGATTTCAGCAAGAGTGATGCTGACCCTTTTTTCTTCACTTCATAATGCAGCAATATTGAGGGGAAAAAAGTAAATATAAATTTATATTAAGACTAAGCTGTGATTATATAATGGCAATTTATAGTTCCAAATGCTAAGTTTTATTTATCTATTGACAGCATTTATGTGTTGTCACACAGCTCATTATATCTATATCTGTACACACTAGAGAGATAGAGAAAGACTGGCAGGATTTTTGTTTTTTTAGTCTCCAAAAAAATTAATAATCTTTTCAGGAAGCTGGCAGTTGCTGCATGTCTTGCAACATTGGAGATGCAAGAATGAAACAATTTGAATTAAAAAAATCAGAAAGGGATCTTGTGGAATTTGGCTTTTTGGATGGAATTTTGGCCATTTTAAACGTGCGTTTTTAAAGAAGCACAGCCCCCCACCCAATCATATACAGACAATGTATGCCATCTAGTGGTATCACGGTCACTATAGCACCCATGGGTGCTACAGTGCCAAACTCTGGTCCAGGAATATAGACAGCCAGAGATATTCAAGTGGCAGAACAAAATTTTTAGGCTTGATATTTTGAGCATCCCAAAGAAAGAAGGAAGGCAGAATAAAGGTACAATACCTGGAGTGAATTCAGTGGCCCACTTTCAAAGAAGTAAAACGTTTTACATAAAATACTTTGTCTACTCTGCTTACTATTTTTGTGTGCATTATTGTTGTGCATAAAAAGCGTAAGGCAGTTATGGCAGGAAAAAAAAAAAAAAACAAGAGGCTTTTTCCTAACCAATAATTCACAACTGATATTACTCTTTTGTGCATGCACAATTACAGTTTTATAGTGTGCACACACAAACACACAATTCTTTTATTTATTTTATTACTTGCTATCACATACTGTTAGTGTAGATTTTGTACATTACGTGGACCTATTTTGTTAACTGAAATAATCAAAGCTCGTAATTTTTTTTCCAACAGAATATTGTAAATAAATCCTATAAACAGATTGCTATTCTCTCTATTCATCAGCACATTAATTCTCTGAAACACAGCAGAATAGAAACAAGTTCACTGTAGGTAAAAAAGCTGGCAAAAGAAAGATCAAGATGAAAAAGAAAAAATGCTAAAAAAAATTAACCAGTACATTCCTATGTACTGTATTTGGGCAGTGTTTCCCAATTTTGTTCCCTTATCTAGTTTAACCTACTCCTCATCCTTCTTCTCAAGTCACATGATTAAGAGCTATTATTAAGAATTTCAGAAACTATGTTTTACACTTTTCCCCTTAACTTACTTCTATTTTAGCATGACATTATTTCTTAAAAGAATGGCATATTATTTGCATGGCATTTGACCCTTAACAACAGGATTATGAAACCCACTGATTCTGTCATTTTAGTATATTAATTTCGTACATTTCTACTTTTGGTGATAATGATGGAAGAGCAGGCTTCTTAACTATTGAAAGTAAATCTTACTGTATTTCATAATGTATTTAGTTGTACTAATGGTAATAATTAATGAATGCTATTATTTAACTCCATTTTATAATGGGAAACAATATTAAACAAGAAATTTTACAAAAAGGAATTTGGATATTCATAGAGGAAACTCATTTTGCAGGAAAGTGCAAACACAGCATGAAGTTGGGGATTAATTCATTTCGATTTTTACACTTCTTCCTTGGAATTACTCTGCTTTTTTATAACAGCTTTTGCACTGGCTGCTATAACTAATAGATTTCAAAAGTTTATAAGCTATTTTTAGCATGACTAAAAAAAATTCAGCGAGCACATGATTCTTGAAATACCCTGAAAATCTTAAGATCTCAGATTCTATTTAAAAACTGGTCAAACCAAATTTAACATGCATAAGAAAGAAAAAGTATTAAAATATTGAATGGAAGATGTTAAATTATGGATGATAAAAATTGTAGATGTTTACAAATAGTCTGAAAGATTTTCATGCCTTGTGATGTTATGCACTTGTGCTTTGATAGACTACAGCAGAAACAGCAAAATGCTCAATTAGTATTTTATCATGAAAAAAAAACATATAAATGCACTGCAATTCATAATCCTTTTGTTACAGAAAGCACTATCTCCTTTTTTAGATTGCAAGTAGGAGCCAAAAACGAAAGGAACAAATTCTAAATCTTTGTCTACCAATATCAATGTAATAATATTATAGATGCATTCAACCAAATTATGTTTCAGAAAAGAAAATTAAGCCATCCTATATTTCCCGCAGAACTAATCCTAATTTTAAAACAATCATGTCCTATGTATATTTTCTTATGCAAATGAAAGTTACTGAAAACACAATGTTAATTTGATCCCTTCCATACTCATTATTTTTAACTCAAGCAAGTCCCCAATACAAGTATATGAAAATCCTCATCTATTAAATAAAAAACTATGCAACTAAACTATGCAACTAAAGAAAGTTATGTATTTAAAGAAAGTTCTCACAAAATCCCACTGAAATCAGAAGAAAAAAAAGTAGCTATGACTAACCTAAATTCTCCAATTTCATCAGGAATTGGGTTCTACACTATTCTAAAATTGTTAATATTTTTGAAAGAGATACATAGTATATATAAGTTTAATATGCACTCTTACATCTTACAACAATGATAGGTGGGATCCAGATTTGCCTCTGTTAAAAGACAGTTCCTTGACTCCAGCAGAAATTCTCTACTGGAGAAACAAAGATTTCTACTGAGCCTGTTGAAAGCTCCAGCTCTGGTTTACATACTATTCTGTATTTCCTTCTAGAAAATATATTCAGATGCATAGAGTTTCTAATAAAAACATATAATTTAATCATATAATTTAACTTCTTCCAACTCTTGATTTAATCCATTCACTATTATAATAATTATGAATCAACATTTAATTTTATTTTCTAAGAAATAGCAAAACTAATAGGACATAAAAAGTTGCCTGCTCATGAAACTTAAATGGATTATTCAGAGTAAGTCTAAGCATTTTCAAAAACCAATTCAACAACAGAATTTATCTCTATCAATTGTGCCAAAAAGTATTGTGCAAGCATTTCAACAAAGAATAAGACGAGAGAGATCATTTCCAATGAAATGATAGAAAAATAATTAATATAATTAAATATAATGGCCTTTAACTCTCCAGAACATTTTGCATAATTGAGCTAATGTTAACCTCTTTTAAATTTAACTGATTTAAAATGCAGTGACTTACATCTGTCCTGAAATCGGCAAGACTTAGCTGTGGTCACTGATATTTATTAAACACAGCATTCTGATTTTTTGATAATATTTTAGTCAAACATTTCTTGACTAAATCCTACAGTATCCGTATTTTGAATATATAGTTTTTTCAACAAAAGCAGAAAATACCTATTCTTAAAATATACCATCTGAAAATATTGCCAAGTCTGCCTAAAAGATCTGATATATGAATAAACTTTATTTCCTTAAAAAATAAGTAGACTTTTAAATTTCCTCCACTTTTAAATTTATTTTGACATAATTTTAAAGAAAATGGTTAAAAGGATTATGGAAAAAATTACCAAGGTCTATATTCTTAAAGCTGCTAGCCTCTATTTTATTTTTAAATTAAATTCAAAACAATAAACAATTAAAAGAGGCTTTGCCTCTGACAAAACTATTGCTTTTTGATTTTTTCCCAGAACAATAAGTAATCTAGAAGGAAGACTTTGAATGAATCTATCAAGTATGATCACTGTTGCCTTTATTTGAAACTTGATTTTCTGCCATGAAGAGGTCAAGTTATGCTTGTAATTGCAGTGTTTTCAATTTTTTTTCACAAGACTCACTTGAAAATCAGAACTATAATTTATTCATACATTGCATCATATTTATAAGAAGCATGCAACCGATCAGCAAGAGGGATACAGGCAAAAACCTGCTTGCTAATTATGGATACCGTGGTTGCATTGGAATCTAAGGACAGCAGAGGGATCTCAAAGGAATAATATAAGATGAAGTCTTCTTAATGATCTAGCTATGAAAACAGGAGTAATAATACTTAGAAATCCTGTCTGTGGCTCGAATAGAAACAATTACCCATAAGCCTCTTCATCTGCATAATCAATTAAAATGAGTTAAATGGAACATGTTCCCATTTTCAAAACCTAATCTAAGGCCAAGATGTAGCATGCATCCATAACCTATTTGAAGATTCATGGAGTCACATCTGTTCTGGTTGGCACATTTTAAACTTTTTTTTTGGATGCCTGGATATATGTGTTGACTTTTAATGTTTGTTTCTTTGTTTTTATACATTCATAGAAAACAATTTCAGCTTTAATTTTAAACAACAATGATTTAATTTTTCCAGAAGCAATTTCTGTATAGGGTTACTGTATTGACATTTTATCTCGAGAACTCTCATATTTTATAAAAGTAATTTTTAAATAAGAATAACAATTTGAGCAAGTCCTCAAAATGCCATCATGTTACGTTTTACATTACAAAACATATATTAAACAATATAACTACCCAATATGAGCCATTTCAAAAATCAGTTCATTTAAAAAATGGTAAGAGATATGAATTATTTTGATCACTGGATTAATCCAAATTAAGATACTAAGCAGTTTTATGGATGATAAAATGAAATGTGTTTTACTTTAATAAAAAATATTGAATTAGATATCAATTATTTCATGAGAAAAGGAATTCCCAGAATAATTGTTTTTACAAATATGTATGTATGTTAATAGTTCAATAGAAAACTCTATACATGAAACACATATTAGGATCCATTATTATGTCCCATTGATGCAATGCAGGTGTGACAATTACAGCCTTTATAAGATCTGATGATACTGGATTTTCAAATTTCAACTCACCTGCCTGTTACGTTCATCCATTATCCTCGTGATCTGAATCTTTTTTCTCCCCATAGTCCCCGTTTTTCTTCTTTCGTTCGTTCCTACACTTCTGTATTTTCTTTTTCTCTTTCCTTCCTCTTTCCTGTTTCCTCAAACCAAGACTCCTTCTTCAGCACTTACACAATTCAATTCACAGACCCCTGCATCCGTTCCTGCCAAGTATACAAAAGAAGTGAATAGTTAAGTTCCTCAGACAAAATCTCAATAGAACTTGATTAGTTGTGGTATTTTATCAAGTGGCCTGAATGCATTTAGCATGTAGAACTGCTAAATAAGCAATTACATTAGAAATGAAGTCAAGAATGGTTCGGCATTATTATTATTAATTACTGACAGATGGGTTGTCAAGGTTTTTCTTAAATACCTTTGGCACTCTAGTTCTACAGTCAATTATTTAGAACATTCATGCATACAAGACGAGATTGAAAGTGTAAATGTTGGAGAATCCTTTTAAGGCATCACTATAACAATTAAAGTAAATGCTCTCCTACATTTCATTGATGCATACTTTTCTGTTCTGTAATTCATCGTCAGAAATATGAAAAATTACCTGAATCAGAGAGTTAATGAAGCCTTCCATACCTATGCAAGCTAAGTAATCAAGCTAATTCACTTTTGAATGAAAACAGAAGATATAATAATGCTTCTTATTATGCAAATAGGCTGGACCATTATTTTATTAATGTTTTATTTGATATATGGGAAATGTCAACTGATTCTTAAATCTTTTAAAATTATCTTGCATTTTAAAAGATTTCAAAAGAAAAAAATATTCATCCTTCTATCATAGTTTAGTACATATATATTCCCTAAATATATTTGTATATATCTCCATCTACAGGAAATACAATATATAGAACAGTTGTTTGATACTGTATATTCCGTGTACCAAATCCTACACACTACAAATGAACAAACAAAAACCACATTGTAAAAAGTCATAATTGCACCAAAAATCCACAAACACATGGCAGCACTTTTATTCCTCCACAAAAATGCTAGAAGCGACAATATTAATCCAACCCACTGCAAAACATAAACTAAAAATAAAAGATATATTTGTGAATTTAAAACCAATGCAGTTTCACTATAGATAAAAATATAATGCAAATTACATAAAAGCTAAAGACAGAAATCTCTCAGTTGCTTTTTGTAATCCTAAAAGTTGGCTGCAAATGTCATGAAAAGATTTTAACATAAATTGGAGAAACCAGCTTTTCCATATTCATATATATCACAGTAAAATCCTATTCCTATTAGTCAGATTTTTTTTACGTGAGTGAGCATGTAGCATTGAAGCCTTAATATTTTATACACAATTCTGGTATAACAAAATTATTTATTAATTAAAAGCATATAAATGTGCAGACTAAGCCTTTTCTGGTTAATTCGACACTGGTTTTTCTCACAAGAAACCTGAACAATTATGTAAAAATAAAAAGCAATGATTTATCAATGTACTGTTTTCATGCAATAAAGCTGATTCTTATTTTGATATCCCCTTTTCTCCTCTTTTTCTCAGTGGAAAGATATTGGACTTTTAAAACAGAAATTGAAGGGAACATGTGTTACTTTCACAGAAATTCCACATTCTATACACTCTGAAGATGCAATTTTAAATATACATTTCAGAGAATAAATCCCTTGGAATTCATTGGGCTTACTTATAGGTATAAATGTGTACTGTTGTACTGCAAATCAGCATTATATTTAAAATGTTTTCATAATATAATTGCTGGCACTATTACTTTGTAGCATTAAAAACTGAAGAATTGATGTTTTCTTAACTATCCAAATCAGCCTATGTGTCAGTGAAACAGTTTCATTTGTACAGTTCTACAATTTTAACTGATGCAGCTTGATCTATTCATAATAATCCAGAAATAGAGTAGAATTCAAACAAGCTCTCTAAAACTGTATTGCATATCATATAAATTTGCACATGTCATAGTCCCTTAGAGTTATTGGCAGTTACAGTAGCATGTTTATTTGTTTTTGACTGGACTTTTTCTTGGGAGCACCCCCTTAGCCTTTCTCTCCCTCCAGAACTCCCATCCATACCAAATAGTGATTCTTACCTCTGTTTTTTAAAAAGCCAGGTAATTTTCATGTACAAGATGAACCCAAAGAAGTTTAACAGGCTTTCTCCACCACATAGACAACCCATAGAGTAATCCAGAGCAAATGCATATGGGACAATTTCCTTTCCTTTCATTCACTCACGTGGAGCCAGAGGCACTATTGGCTTACAGCCCTATGTCTGCCTAAGCTCTTATTCTGTTGAGGGTGGAAGGTCAGAGTGGGCAGATTAAAGAAGTGGTGACAGTTAGCCAGGATGAGAGTTGCTTTACACATCCAGAGTCTGAAGCCTGCATGAGAAAAACCATGGGCTGGGGACTGGGTGGAGGAGGGAGGAATAGGGGGAGAACGGGAAATCACTGAATGCTGACACTCTTGTCTGCAAGAACTTGTGAGCAGAGCTGGGTAAAACAGCAGCATGGTTAGCCCCTCCCACACAACTATCAGTTCCACATTTCATATCTAGCTTTCAGAAAGAAAAAGAAAAATAGAAACAGTCCGGTGTCAGGAACGTTAAGTATTCAGCAACTATATAAAATATTCTAAAAATAGTATCACAAATACCTCTTGGAACCAGCAAACATAAACCTACTAGGGAGACTGACAGACCACCAAATTTGTATCACTTTAATGTAAAAGATGAATTCGAACCATTGTGCATGTTTGCAGCAACAATTTGTTGACAAGTTGGTAGTGGTGCTGGTGGTGGTGGTGGGTGGAAGAGAATAACCTTTGCAATTTAAAAAGGAAACATTGATCCCATTTATTATGTTGCTGCTTCTCAGATCCAGGAATGTGGAGGATCAAGAAGCTGAACAGTATGCTCACTGTTTCTATCTGTTCATACATATGTGCACATACGCAAGCACTTAGAAACATACACATGGTTCGGAGATACAACAGTTCTATCAGTTATAAACAACAGAGATTATGAAGAGCTTTTTGCTCAAAAGTGACTGTAGGATTTTAGGGTTTTTTTTAGCTGAATTATACCCCCATCCGAAAGATAGCAGAAAAATATCTCTATAAATATGCATGCATGAACTAAAAATAGAAATTACCATTTATATATATATATATAGGAAAGATTCAAACCCATACAGCTAAATTATATGGTAAAGAAACTTGATAAATATATTGTGGGGGTAAATTTAAAAGCATAGTCAATTTATGAGCTATCTACCCTCTAATATTGCCAAATATCTAAAAGTATGTTGACTACCTGCTTCTGAAACTTCTACAAGATCAACTTTCAGTAATTAACTATTTAAAGTCGCCTTTGAAAACCTACCATGCATTTCTCAAAAACAAAAAGGTTACAACAGCACAAGCTCTAGGCTGCCCTAAAGAATGTTCACCACACAAAACTAGCCATGAATTAAATTATTCCAGAAACCCGATCCAAATAGGTCAACATTAAAGAAATCTTTTAAAACGATGACAAAATTATATGTAAACAAATGCATTAAAAATGTTGATGCTACAGTCTTCAAAATTACTGCCTTCAGCATTTTCCCCCTTTTGGAAACCCAAACACTTACAACAAAAATCAGATTGTTTGCTAAAATGAGGAACTTCATTTTGGCGGGCTTCTGTTCGCTTTACAATTTGGCAAAAGCAGAGACAGCTGAGGGAAGAAGAATCTGAGTTCCAGTGGACAAATCCACACCCTGCAGTCTCTTCCTTGCCTGCTCTCTTACACATTCTGTCCATCTCCCACTCAGTATCACAGCAGCTTCTTGACAGAATGGCAGGAAACACGCACTGAGTGGTCAGGGAAGGAGATGATGTCAGCAACCACGAACAATAAAAGGTGTAAAGGTGCTTCCTTCCTTAAACTGTTCCAGAAGTGCAAAATGGGAACCAAAACTCTTCACTTCCTTCTCTGAACAGACATTTTTGAATCTGTTCTGCTGCAATACTTCAGACAGGGGATCCTTTGAATAAATCACCCAAGGAGCAAGAAGGAAAATCAAAATGGAGGAGTGTAAATGTTTAATTTATAAATAAGGAAGCAACTAGGAAAGAAAAGTCAATGTGTTTGGTGGGTGATGGAAGTTTTTTTTAAAATATCAATGTATATTAAATTAGATATAGTCACTGCTGTTTCCCACCCCATGCCCTGTTTTGATTTAACTGCACATATCAACAGCTGCCTCTAACTTTGCATGGGAAGAGATTTAATTAAAAATGTTTTGTTTTAAAAGATAAAAAGAGTCTTTTTTTCTTCTGTTTTCTTTTAGACATGCAAGCAACAACAACCACAACAAATACATGTGCATTGATGCCGGAAGATAATGTTTCATGCATATTAAAAGAGGAATTGCAATATGATGTAACAAACACGGGCAAGTTTA
The DNA here is from genome assembly GCF_049901735.1 of Notechis scutatus. Classification (NCBI taxonomy): domain Eukaryota; kingdom Metazoa; phylum Chordata; class Lepidosauria; order Squamata; family Elapidae; genus Notechis; species Notechis scutatus. The sequence continues at coordinate 228,879,124 of NC_142010.1, read as the reverse complement.
GCTAACATTCTTCAGGGGAAGCTTTACAGTACTGAGATTTTGCTTTGTGTGGCTATGAATTGCAGCAGGAATCGTCCATTTCAACATGCAAAACTCTGGCTGTAAAACAGATTGCAATAAGGATGCTGACCAAGGTTAATATAAGGATTTACATTGTAACACGCATCTACATTTCCCGTAAGAAGGAATTGGATAGCCCAAACCCAATTAAATAGGACATAATCTTTACTAAGTCTATAAATCAGCGCCTTGTAAGATAAATCAGGCTGAGAGAGGCACAGAGTTGCCAAAGTCGAAAGTTTCCCTGCTGATTTAGTCTTAAATGGAAACGACCCTAGTTCCATTCTCTAAACATGGCACATAAGAGTAAGTGCTTTATGAACAAGTCTGGTGTGCTTCTGTTGGACAAAACACTGAGCCAATGAATGCACAGGCCAATGCATATAGCCATCACCGAATTAACTTTCCCTGGCATACTTCACATAAAGCTTAAACCTAAATGCGGCTTTTTAAAAATACCTCTTCATACACTTTGGTTATAATATTCAGACAGAAAAGTGGAGGAACATGTAGTTGAAAAGACTGGAATTTACATCCTGTCACAATCTTAGAGATTTTGTTTTAATCAAATGATGTATTGAGTAGTGTATGCCACTGCAGAAAGTGTCTCAAATGCATAAAGTTACTTCAAAATTATGTTGGAAATGTAAACAAGAAGGAACTTTTATCATGCTCAGTAGACATATAAAAAAAGCAGAAAGTTTTCAATTCAAATGATACCAAATATTTTAAAGTTTAATATGCAATTGAAACCAGAGGCTTTCCTTTGGGCAATGATTTATAAACAATTAGGAAACAGTCAGGGAACTTTGTTTTTATATATGGTAACTACAGTGAGATTATTATATGCACAAGGTAGAAAGAGCCAACACTGCCTACAATGGAGAAATGAATGATAAACATGATGGATCTTGCAAAGTGGCCAAATTAACATCTTTATTAGAAAAAAATGTATGGTTTTACTGGATGTATGGTTTTACCTTTCTATACTTCTTGTGTGGCACAGAAAAAGATGAATTTATGACTTATGATTTTGATACTTCAAAAAAGATCTTAGAAAAAATGAAACTCATGATATAATCAGGGTAAGAGGTAAATTTATATTATGATATAAAGAAAATCAGAAGCTAGTTCTTTATATATTTTTTCTTTTTTGTTTCTTTCTTTATATTTTGTTTTCTGCATTTATGACTCTTTTTTCCTCTTTTTCTTATGTCCTCTTTTTTCCTATCTTTTCTTATTCTTTATATTAGTTTGTTAATTTTTAGCTTTTATAAAAAATATTTTTAAAAAAATAAAACCACTTCATTATACAGTTATACACTAGATGTCATTACCGCTGCACGACAACACAGACACAGCATGCTCACTATAAAGAGGGATCTAATTTGAGCAGAGAGTCATTACTAAGAAAGAGAAAGAGGCTCCGGATCTTTATAAGATTCCAACATCTGTCCCAAACATTTCAGTGCAAAACCTGAACACAACCTACATTTACACATTTCCATGATACAGCTAGACAGCCACGTTAAAATATGGGAAAAGGATTTCATTTCAGAATTCATTTCAAGATAACATTTGCTTATAACAGAAAGTTTGCCATGGATATTCTATAAGAGGAATAGCTAGGAACTGCATAATTTGATCAGCAATGAACAGAAGTCTAAAAACATTAAAACAATCTTTCTTACTGTAAATGGATGCCCCTTAGAAGTATTGGATAACAGTTCTTTTAATTTGGTCTCTTAATATCCAAAGCATCGGATGACTAATTAAATGACCATCAAATGTGTTCCTAAAAATTAGAGGTATGTTTAGATTTACTTTTTTTTTTCCATTTTTGAATTAAAGACAACACTTTTCCATTCAATTATAATTACAAAGTCAAATCTTTACAGACGAAACATCAGTTATTTTTATTAAGGCCTTTTTGCTAATCATACCACAGTCTGTCTCTTTTACTCTGCTTTACTCTGTTCTATGCCACTGAGTATCATTATATGATATATTGTCACAATTTACTCTTAATGTATCTCCCCAAATATACTATTAGGATGGAGTTTTGCTCTGAGCTTCTTTTTTTTCTATCAGCTTTTAATGATTTTAATGACACATCATTCAAAAATCATACTAGGTAAAAATGTTATAACCTCATAGTGTTCAGCAGATTAAAAACAAATAAATATAGCATTTTATAGGCAAGTGCCATAATCATGGTAAAGCGACAAACCTGGTAAAATAGGCAGGTTCTATTGCAAATCAGAGCCCAAACTTTTCTATTTCACAACGGGCATGTTTCATAATTTAGTGCCATGCCTCACAAGAAATCAACATTTTAGTAACATGCTCAATTGCACTGATTTATTTACTTTCTAAATATTATACGGAAAAGATTACCCTTTTACCTCATGATTCTAGTTCTTGTTCCATTTTTATTGGAAAAAGAACATATTTTAAAAATTTTCTGGAAAAACATGAGGGTTCAGAGGAACCTCACTATGAGAGGGATAAGGTTCTTAGAAGGCAAAAGCCACAGCACAAAAGAGGCATCTTTAGTTGGAACTCTTTTGCAGATGGGACCAGTTAGCACAGACTCTCACGCTGGACCGAATAGTTCTGGTAGAGATGGTCCCTCAGATAATCTGGCCACCGGTACTATGCTTTAAACTAAAACTTTCTTAGCTCATCATTTGAAAGTTGATATCCATGATCCCTCTGACAGTCCCATGTTTTAAACCTAGGCAGTAAAACCTGTCATTGATACTGCAAATTGAAAATAGCCAAGAGTTGACTCAACTTTACTTTCAAGATTGTCATAAGTTTCTGCAAATTTAAGACCACTACTTAAGTTCATTTGCCATCTAATCCTTTTTTAAAAAACAGAAGATTTTCAGCTAACCTGAGGGTTCATTTCACATAATCCCTTGAAGTCTTTGCAGTAGCTTTCAGAGGCAAAAGCCAGATCTACAAATTATTTAAAAAGCAAGAAATGCCACAGCAGGAAGCAAACAGCCCATGGCTTTAGGATTGACTTCCACAAATTAGCACATAGCCAAGGAATAACCACCCTGGATGAAATATTACAGTCAAGCAAGCTTAGTAGGCCCGTAAGAAACAGACACACTAACTACAATCCTAATTAAGACAAGTAGGGCAAACTGTCATACACATATGGCCAGTAAACCCCATTCTTTTGTTTCCTCGATGATGTTATCTAATTTGGTAATGAAATATTTACAAGAAATAAGCAAACACCAAGATCCCCCAATCTTTGCAATTCTGAACTCAATGCTCATTGAGACAAAGGTTTTTAACAAAGCAAATATTTGGTTATGAAAACTAAACACCAACTTAAAAATGTATGTGATGACAGTATTTATTTGTAAATTAAGTATATTTATAGTTTGTGTAATCATGAAATTCATTTTCCTAAAGAGATCCTTTCTGTTTATACCATTGGCAGCATATGCAGTATCTAGATACCTACCATTTCTTTGCACACCAACTCAACCCCCACACACATGGCTTGAGCATAGCATCAATTATATTTAATTTTAATTCAATGCAAATACAAATTTAAATGAAATATAATTTATTTTGTTCTATACCAATGTTGTTCAATCATTTTTCACTTGTATCTGACCTTGGTTTTTTCCTGTGGGACTCCCAGTCCAGATCTCATTATCGGGAACAGACACGGCACAATAACAGGTACGTTTTCTGGCATCAACAATAGTATTTGAAATATTATACACTTTGTTTTTCATCACACACTATGCTCCTATTAGATATTTTTCATCAGTGGTGCCCATGAAATACTCTAGGTCCCCCAGAGATGCCTGATTGAAACCATTGTTGTAGACAAACTCAAACTTTTGGAAATATGGCTCTCAACACACCCTGAAATAACCCATTTATCGACAGAACCTGTATTCCCCAATGCTGACCCAGGAAATGTTACCCATACTACAGCATTCAGCAACTGAATTTTAGTTCCACTTCAATATTTGGCAGAGATTTGAAAATAATACCAAGTTATTAAAAAGGTACCATGCTGCTGCCCTTATATCTAGTTAATCAGGAACATACTCAGATTAAATATCTGTTCAAGAAATCTCTATAATGAATGAAACTACACTGCATATGAGTTGGTATGCAAAGAAATGGTAGGTATCCAGATACTGCATAAGCTGCCAATGGTATAAACAAAAAGGATCTCTTTCGGAAAATGAATTTCATGATTACACAAAACTATAAATATACTTAATTTCCATATAAATACTGTCATCACTTAAATTTTTTAGTTGGTATTTAGTTTTCATAACCTTTAGTTCTCAAAACCTTTGTCCCAATGGAAGATATCCTTCCATTTTTCACTTCATAGATTACTGTCAATATTTTTCATTTTATTATTGTCAGACTGAGTACACTGGGGGGGGGAAATAACAAAATCAATTGGAAGATACATTAGCTAATCTTTCAGCGGTCTTCAATTACATTACATTTTCCCAGAAATTTTTTCTACCCTATTAGTATACACAGCAATCCCTGACAAAAATCGTTCTTAAAAGCAGTAAAGGGTGATAAAAAGGAAGTAAACTATTCTTGTGCAGGCAACTTGAACCTTTGACACAAAATCAGCAAAGAATACACATTAAAACACCAATAGATTAGCTTTGAAGTTTAAGTACAGGTACAATATTTTAAGTAGAATCTTTTAAGTTACAATGGATTGTTAGATTGATCTTTTTCCTACTTGTCTCTGTCCCAATCTTGTTTAATAGGAAAATAAAGTGTAGTGAAGATGTTGATTCTCAGAAATGTGTAGTAAAGACAGTTGCTTACAAGCAAAAATTAATTAGGTAGAACAATCAAGAACACAAATTCAAATGCTATGTTTTAATATATTGTGGATTATCTATGTTTGATTCTTGCATATAAGCCAAACAAGAACCAGAAAGTTCTCCTGTCTGATGATAAGAATGATGTTGCATTATTATACACTCAGAAAAACATGCTATAGGCCATCATGAATGGGAATATTTATTTACTGGAATCATAGACCATCCATTTCCCAAATGATTCTGGATAGCTTACATCTTAAAAGTAAAATAAAAGAAAAAAAATAGAGATGAACATTTGGGAAAAAAATAACCCAATGCACCAGGAAACAAACAAACAAAAAAAGAGAACAACCTAATAGGCTAATGTCCCCAATCCTTTTTTGTTATGAATGCCTATCTACTCAGAAGTACATATTCTGAGGAAAGTACATATACAATTGCCACATAATATTAATTTTGTGCATAATTCTTTTTTATTACAGGGGATTCACATGAAAACTGCTGCTGATGGATAGCACAGAAATTTATTAATAAAATTAAGTATTATGCAAATACATACATACATTGTATAAAAGCATTTGATACTAGTAATGCAGCTCACAATAGATATCACTTTTAGAGTTCCTTCTTTTGTCTTATAGAGGCTAATCAACCTAATTAAAGCTTTGTTCATTTGGAACCTTAAATGACAATTTGCTTAACTCCATCCCACTGTAATACTTGCATAAAGAGAATTAAATCTGATATTCTGACAGCAATTATTAAATGATCCCAACTGGCCCCAATTAAGATGCACTACTCAATGGTCTTCAAATCCAATAAAATGATGAATCTTCTCATTTGTATATCTTTCTTTACTTCAGTCTATTTCTTTAATACCAATTAAGTTTATCTAGTAAGTGCAGTTGAACACTATTATGAAGATTCATGATAAGAGATATTCCCCTGCAAAACAGCCTTATTCACGTATCAGGTAAGTTTTCTTAAAATCAGTTTCATTAAGTTACAACATACATCATATGAAAGATGCTAAATACTGTGTGAGAAAAGGAGACCAATTAAAAAGTTCTTATTTATGATTTTTAAGATCCCTTCAATACAATGACAATATATAAAACACCATGGAATGTACAAATCCTTAACTATATTAGAACTTTTATCTTTGTTTTTTAAATGTCCTGTTCTTAATTTCTTAATTTTAACTGTTCTTAAACACTTAACTTTGAAAGCATAAAGTCTAGAAGTGTATGGCATCACATGTTAGTACAAGTAGTGCTTACTTAACGGCTACAATTGGATTGACAACCCCATTGGCAACATGGTCCTAAAGTAAAAATGATGTGATCATACCTGACTTATAACACCCATTTTGGCTGTGATTCACCTGATTCACCTGCAGTCATTAAGCCCAACGTCACTAGAGTATGATTTGCTATTTCTTACCAGCTCCCCCATTGATTTTTTTGTTTGTTGGAAACCAGATATAAAGATTGTACATAGCAATTGTGTGACCGTGGGATATTGCAACTGTTATAAATGTGAATTGGTTGCCAAGTGCCTGAGTCATAATCACATGACTGTGAGAATGCTGCAGTGTCTGTATGGTTGAGGACTGGCTGTAAATTTCTTTTTTCAGTGCTCTTATAACTTCAAACATTGATGTAAGCAAGGACTACTTACATGTTTCTTTTGATCACCTGATAAACTTGGTAATTCTGCAAGATTTTCTTTTTGTTGAGTACTACTGAAAGAAAAATGGTGCAAAAATGGTGTAGTTTGACAGTGAAACCCATTATCTTTGGAAGGACTAGATTCCACTTTGCTGAATGAGTGCAAGCAGAAGCTGCATGGCAGTCCATTGAGCATGCTTTAATTTGGATTTATTCTCTGAGTAGAGGATTGGATTTAATGGCCTAAATTACCCCTTTCATTCTGTGATTCTGAGGAATGAGAACTACGTGAGCAACAAATCCTCAGAGGAGTGGAGAAAACATAATAAAGTGTATCCTAAAATTCTATTTTAAAAATATTTTCACACATATCCAGCATGAAGCTTTCAAGTAACATTTCTACAACTTGTTTGTAATGCAGGTGTCTTAGGATTTAGGACTCAAATTTATGATATGTATAAGGATATAAATGAATGAATAAATGATGAACAAATGAATTTCTCCTCAAATTTAAAGTATTTTATGGGTAGATTTGGCTGTTTAAAATTTAAATTGTGACACCAGTCTAGGAATTTACCCTAAGCTTTTCCTTTGAAGTATAAACTGCATCGATTTAACCCCAGTCATTTTCTTTATACCAAAATACATTACTGAGGTAAATTTATTTCAATGTAAGTGATATTTTCTTTCTGTTCATTCTACATTATAAAAACATACATTATCTTTTAAAAAGATATTGTTACAATAGATATATCTTGATCAAGGCAATAAGCAAACTTGAATATGGTTCTTAGATTACACCCAAATAATAAACAGAACATAATTTAGGCATATCTTTTACTGGATTACTTTATGTAGCTCTACAGTTGCATAGCACATGTAGTTGTATCAATATATTTTCTTCAATGCATGAATGGGAACTCAACAATCCCATTGTATTGAATAATTTTTCTTAAAGCATCAGTGAGGAATTTTCCACACCTAATTTTCTTCTTTTAGTTCCTATTAGTCTCAGGCATAATGGAAAGAGAAAAAAAAAAACCTTCTACTTGTGTTGTATTTCTTATGGGATCACTATAAGCTTCTGACTTCCCTCATTTTATACACTTGTAATTGTATATTTTTTCATCTTTTACAAAAGTGTATTTATTTTCATCATAAATATACAGTTCCATAAAGTGTTTTTAATTACTTTTAAAAATTTGCTTAGATAAAGGAAATCACCTTGGAACACTTAAAATGCTAGCTTAGTTTTAAGTGCATTTCACTGGAAAAGTGAGCTTTATGTATTTTATTTTCTTCTTGTGAGGTAGATTAATATACTTTTACATCATTTTATTCCACAAACAGTTTTATAATACATCCAGAACTTTGATTATTGGATAGATGAAAATATAACAAATAAAAATATTATTTAGAAGATATGATCTGCCTGGACCAAAAGTTCTACTAACCTCTAGAGCAAGGGTGTCCAACCTTGTGAACTTTAAGACTTGGGGCCTTCAACTTCCAGAGTTCTAGATTGGGAATTCTGAGAATTGAAGTCCACAAGTCGTAAAGTTCCTAAGGTTGGACACCCCTGCTCTAGAGCAATCAGTGTGCTGCTTTCAGCTTGGCAAGTCATGAATTGTTCTGGCTTAGTCTAATATAGTCTTTCTGATTAATTCCAATGATCAAAAAGTATAATAATTTTAGAGCATGCTTTGCTTATGAATGATAAAGTTGAACTGGGCTTCCCCAAGCAGAAATATTAATTCTACATATACATCTATGTGGAAAATCACTAGGGATATCAGACCAGCAGAAATGCTACCATTAGTCAGCACTAAAAAGATATGCAGATGTTTTTAGTCGTTTGAATAGAAACCATACATTCTTGCTTCCAACATGTTTACAACAAATGTCTTCGAAGTAAGTCATAATTTTTTCATCAAAAAAAATCATTAATACATGGGTGTATTAATTTATTTTTATTTCTATGCACAATCTGCCACCTTTTTAATATGTCTTTAGTATATGTGAATTTATAAATTGTAATATAAGGCACAGTTGAGAAAAATATTCTACATTTATAAATCATATTTTCTTCTTCACTGTTCTCCAAAGCTCTTTCTTTAAAAAAAACAAAAACCAAAGCTGTCTGTTTTTCCAATCTCTTCCTTCTCCCAAAAAACTCAAACAGAATTTTTTTCATGTAGACTGCTAAGAGTACAATCTATTTTTAGCTACCTATTTTTGATGTTATAGCAAAACTTGAATACTAAGGATAAAAATAAAACATACTAGTGTGTCTATGTGAGAAAAGAATCCATGTGAAAATTCTATGTATGCCCTCATGAGATAGTTAGATGTAATTTAGATAAACAGGTCAATAAATTAATATGCAAAAGATGCCCATTAAAGAAGAGATGTTTATTAAAATACTTGCTATACATCTCCAGCCTGAGCCTTTATTTATATCTCATGTCAATATATGGTATTCATTTCATGAAATGAACCCCATACATGTTTTCCCTTTCCTATTTTGTCACTTACATATCTGTTCAATCACAGCAGTATCCCCCAAAATGCTCATACCAGTTGTACTTATAATAAATATTTCTATGGGAGTAAATATTCTCAATAGCTAAGTAGTAAAAAGTAAGATCAGAAAGTAAACAAGGTTGCCCATGTGATTAAGGCTACATTCCTATGCACACTTATAAATAGGAGTAATATCCTCAGGCATACTTTGGACGAAACACGTACAAAACTTCAAAGTTATTGCTTGATCCAAATTAACCTTAAGAAACTTATTCGAGAATATCACTCTTTGCTTTATTTGTGCTACAACCAGAATGTTGCTTTTACTTTTGACTGAAAACCACACAGAGTTGGTTATAAGATGATTGGTTTGTTACATATCAAACATATATAAATGTTTCAAATAAAAAAAATAAACTTCACTTTAAAGTAATCTAGGTTACTGATAAAAAAAGAATAAACTAGTACACAGGCTAAAGCAGCAATTTGGAAATAAGGGTACATTCATATGATCAAGAAACAACACTGGTTGTATGGAAATCTGAATAGTTGTATGCAAGAATGGAAAGTATTATAACATTTATTTATTCAATATAGGATTTAATTGCATGATTGCTGCCACCATGTTGACTATTTTGACTCAAATATCATGGACATCATTGTCTCACATCTAAAAAACTGGAAGTTATCAAGTTAGCAAAGGCTGCAGTATAAGATCAACTATAAAATTTACTGCAACTTCAATTTCATCATTAAAAAAATCCTACCAGGCCAAAACAATATATTTGGTTTGGTATATCACTCCTTCCTTAACCCAAAATTGCAATTCACGTATGTTTTATGATGGTTTACAAACAGTAATGGTTATGTTGACACTTTTAATTCAAACGTTTTAAAGAGACTGAAATAACAGATAGCTGTTTTTATTACAACCTCAGCAAAAATTTAAAATGGTAAAAATTCAATCTAGCAGGTTTCCTTCCAGTTTGTCGGCTTCGCCAGCGGCAGGGATTCGCGATCCTACGCGATCCCTGCGGCGCTAGCCATCTTGGTGCCTCCGATCCTGATGGATCTGGAGGCTAAGGCTGCCCCACAGAGGCAGCTGAAGATAGGGGGGAGCTGGTGAAGGGTTTGGGGGTGTTGCAGACCCCCTCTCCAGCTGGCAAAACCCCCTTTTTTCAAGGCGGTTGAGCGGCGGTCTGTAATGGCCGCCACAAAGAAGCCAGCAGCTGGGTAAGACTGAGCAGGAGGAAGAGAGGAGAAAGTTTCAGAGAAAGTTTTTTGGCTGACCCAGGATTTTAAGAGACGTCTAATCCTGAAAAATATGACTTCTTGAACGATACTTTGTTTCCAGAGGAGAATTTCAAGCGGCAAAATTGAGGTGCTGAAATGGAAAGTTTACTCTCCTTCCCTATGGAATCAACAAATGGCTATTGAGAAACCTGTTTTTTGTTTTATAAAAGGTAAAAACTTGGCTTTTTGTTATAAGTGGGAAGGGAGAGGACAAAAAAATATTAAGATCTTGCCTGAGGAGATGCCTTGAAGATCTTGAGACTAGAAATTAATTGCAACAAGGCTTTAAAATACAGACTGGGCTTTTTTTCTTTTCCTTTTTACTGATACCACCCCAGGAAGAGAAAGTGAGAACTTTGTGCTTTGTCTAAACTGATTGATGTCTCTGGGACTTTGGGGAATTGTTTTAACTTTTGAAACATCTTGGTTGCTTTAAGAAGAAGAACAAAGAAAAGATTCACAATGGCTTTACCTGTTGATGAACTTAGAAAGGAATATGGAGAAATAAAGAAAGAAAGCAAGGACGCTGTGAAAGAAGCCTTCCTTTTTTTAGAAATGGCGCTTGCTATTTATCAGCAAACACAACAACAGATGGAGGAAAGAAGAAGAAGAAGAAGAAGAAGAAGAAGAAGAAGAAGAAGAAGAAGAAGAAGAAGAAGAAGAAGAAGAAGAAGAAGAAGAAGAAGAAGAAGAAGAAGAAGAAGAAGAAGAAGACGCCATCTTCAATGAATCTAAAAATTTAATTAAGAGAGAAAAGAGAAAGAAAGGAAGGAAAATGAAGGACTTAAGACTTAAAAAAAACACTTAAGAAAGAGAAAAATAAGATGCAAAATCAACTCAATGTTACTAAGCAAAAGGAAAAAGGAATACAACAGAGAGGGGAAGCTAAAAAGGCGGAGGTTAGTAGAGGAGAGGGTAAAATGGCCAGGTGGGATAAGAAAGGAAGGGAAAAGGGAGGAAAAAGCCACAAAGGTATGAAACAAGATGGGAAAAAAGGAATTTTTTTTAGGGATAAAGGGTAATGTATAATTTCTTTAAAAAAGAAGATTCTGCAAGGTACATAAGATGGTATTGTAGTACTTGTATTAGAAATAGAAAACTAGAATGTTATAAGAATTAATAAAAGACCAAAATATTGAAATGTTTAGTAATGATAGATTTTAAAATTTAACAAAATATTAAAAGGAATGTTTAAAATACTGAGTTTAATTAAAAAGTTTAATTGACTATTGTTTTGATTTTACTATAAACTCATTATTGTAGCACTTGTCCTTTGAAATAGACAATTGGAATGTTATAAGATTTAACATTTAGATTTATTATTTAATTATATTAATTATTATGGAACCTATTATTATTATTTTTTTCTCTTTTTAAAGGTTAGCAGGTAGAATGTACTAAGCAGAGTCAGATTGGGTACTAGGCGTTATTTTAAATATTAATTTAGGGGGAGGATAGAAAGGCATCATACTCTGATCAGTGATTTCAGGAGAAATCCTTTCTTTTTCTTACTGTAGGGAATGAGATAAATGGATAATTTGGAAAGAATGGACAAAAAATACAAATACAATGATTTAAATTAAAATGAATTAAATAAAATAGAAATAAGAAGCGTGAAAAGCGGGAGAAGTTATATAGAAGATATAGAATGGTAAATAAGATAGGTAATGGTATATAAGATGAGCACGAATTTAATTGAAGTCCATACAAAGAGAGGTAATCTGGGGCCAAACTACTTTCTTAAAAGAAGTTTTATATTTTTGTGTTTTGTGTGTTCATGTTTTGTTTGAGAATTAATAAAACCTCGGAGGAATGTTGGATGAGAATAATGGTAATCAAGTCAGAGAGAAATGTAGATGATGATTATAAATTGGATAAATATAGAAAATAATAATAATAATAATGAAATTGAATACGAAAAGAGAAATAATGAGAAATTTGTTAAGAGATATCTATATGTCCATATTGAAATGGTGTAAAACAGAATTATGTTGTATAAAATAATATTTTATACTTGACTTGTAAAATTAATAATGGAAAGAGGTTTTATGTATTCAATGGTTAATGATGGTTTGTTTGTCTTTAAAATCAATAAAATTTGTTTCAAAAAAATAATAATTCAATCTAGCTGATACTTGTCCAAATGTTGCAGCCCGTCTCCAATTAATGACAGCAGCACATAACCTAGTGTGAAGTAGCTTCAGTTCTGAAATGAACTGAGAAATGTAAAGCAAAACTGACCTTGTTGCCAAGAAACCTAGTTTCTTCCCCTTGAGATTTTTTGCAAAGATACAGAAAAATTCATTTAATAATGTTATTCAATTTTACATTGAGTCCCATAACAAATATCCCTAAAGAATTATTTAGCTACCTTCCTATTACTTAGTGTGCTAAACAGATCCTTTATAGAGATGTGTTTACAAATTTGCTCTTTCGTCTTTCTATTGAAATATTTATTTTAGAACTACCAGTTTGAAAAGGCAAAAACATGTAGTATTAAAAAATCTGGGATGAGATATCATTTCACTATTGAACAGTGGTATGCAATTTGAATGTCTTCCTGGACTTACAGATCCTGCCTGTTGAACAGGTGGCAGCTGTGGCCAAAAAGGCCTCGCTCAGCTTCATTTGGGCTTTCTAGGTCAGGAAGCCCTTATTTTGATTAAGCTGTGTCATTTTTCAGGACCCCAGAAGTGTGCCGTATCTATTGTGGTGTCTGCCCTCTGGAATGGGATTCTCCCAGTGATCTGGATGACTTCCACCCTAATGTCACTTTAGAAGACCTTAAAGACTTAGCTCTTCTTGCAGGCTTTAGGCTAGTAGCCCCTTGTTGGGTTAATTAGATATTTGTTGTTGCTTAGTTTGTCATCTCATTTATTATTATTTTTAAATTGCATTTTCCTGTTGCTTTTTAATGCCACGAGTAAGAGAAAGTTGAAGTGGGATGGCATCTTAGATAAATAAGTAAAATTAAGGTGCAAATCTAAACAACCATGTTATCAGTTCTGTCTATCCAGTTGAACTGTATCTTACTGTACTTCTTTGAATAGCCATCACTGGTGTCACATAGAAAACTGCTTAAGATAACAAGATCTTCAAAAGCAATTGCTCATTTATGATTTTCTTTTTTGTCCCAAGAATCAGTTGAAAATAGGAGAGATAGAAGGAAATGAGAGAACTAAATTGCTAAAAATATTCTAACCATTGCCCCAAACAACCATTATCTTCAGAAATATTAATCTATACATTGTAATTTCAGCAATATTTGTGACCTTTCCATATACCGTATTTGCCGGCGTATAAGACGACTGGGCGTATAAGACGAGCCCCCAACATTTCCACTCAAAATATAGTTTTTGTTATATACTCGCCGTATAAGACGACCCCCCCACTTGGAGGCATGTTTTTCAGGGCAAAAAAGTCATCTCATACGCCAGCAAATACGGTAAGTTGTAACACTTGGGGTATTCTGGATATAATTCTTGATTGACACCCCCGCCCCTTTCCCCCAAACTTACAAAGCCACCAAAATGCTTTAGAGAGGCAGCTTCGCCTTTCTCAGGCTGGCACTCAATTCCTCTCCCTTTCTTTGTGACAGCCCCCGCGTGCGTGCCATCGGGACTCCAAGGGTGGGGGATGGACAGCTGCCAACTCTCTCTCACTCTGTGTGTGTGTGTGTGTGTGTGTGTGTGTGTGTGGTGTGGAGGGTAATTCCGGCTATCTCTGGCCTCCGCTCGGTTTTAAAGTCGCTTGGCCGGTTCCCAAGTCGCAAGCGCGTGCTGGCCGGGAGACGCGGCGCCGGGTGGCAGCTCGGTGCAGAGGAGGCAGATCTTTCTCTCTTAAGCGAGGAGGGGACAAGAGGAGGGACGGGACGGGACAGGGGGCGGGAGGAGGTCCCTCGCCTTCTTCCACCGCCCACCGGACCCTTTTCTTCTCAAGGGGACCCTGGAAAGCAGCTCGGGAGCCGGGTGGCCCTGCCCAGCGGGGTCCCATCAGGAACTTCCCGAGGACACCCCCCCTGCCCCAAGCACAGCCCTCCCGGTCTTTCAAAGAGAGAGGGAGAAGCGGGAGGAGCAAATTGCCGCCCCCCGCCCCGCTGCCCAGAAGGAGGGGCGCCACAGTCCACCGCCACCACCTTCTCCCTCCCACTCCCCGGGCCATTACGCGGCTCGGGGCTGGCTGGGCGAAGCGGCCCCGCCAGAGACCTTCCCGCTCCACCCCCACCCCACCTCCAGATTGGCCTCCGCAAGCGCCCCGAGCCGGGCGGAGGGGGAGGAGGAGGAAGAGAGACTCCGGCTGGGCTTGAAGGGGCTCGCAAGTTGCGGAGCCCCGCCCCCTTCACTCTTGCACCGAGTGACAACGTATTTACCGGCGTATAAGACGACCCCCCCACTTGGAGGCATGTTTTTCAGGGCAAAAAAGTCGTCTTATACGCCGGCAAATACGGTATGTTTTCTTCTACCAGTACATATATTGTTCTTTTCATATTCATTAAGGAGACTTCAACATTACCATTTATGATAGTGGAATTTAACTCCAAATCCTATGCATGGATATACAGAAATAAGTCCCATTGAAAGAAATAAAAGCCATTACATAAACTTCAGATATAAAATATTAAGATCTAACTATATATTTCTTATTTAAAAATGGCTTTACAGATAATTTTTTATTAAATTAATGTTTATGTTATACATAGGATTAAAAAGAACACAAGCTCAAAATTGCCAAAATTAATCTGTACAGTCCAGTAGCTAAGTACACCATAAACTGGCCTTTCATCTATATATGACATTACTGAGAAACTAAATGCTTTTTTCTATGTAGCTTCCCACACACAACCCATGTCAACTGTGGAAGAAGACTTGAGGAAATAATTATATTTATTTATCATATTAAGGCTTGTAAGAAGAAAAAATGAGAAAGAAAAAAAAAATCCACTACAGAAGTCCATTCACATGGAATTGGATTTAGCCATTTACTGAAGTTTAGGCAAGAGCCTATGGGGCAGATGACAGTTAAGTTTAATTTCTTAATGTTTAAGTGATTTCCTAAAAGCAAAAAATTCACATGGCCAGAGGATAACAGGCTTGGTTAAATAAGTTCATAGTAAGGAGAGAAAATGAAAATAAAGACAAAGCGTTAAGCATCGTCCAGCAATTTTTGCCTTGCATGCACGTTCATAAATACCATTTATACATATTACAGCCTTCAAACTTCTAATCTCTCTCACATGTACATGCTTATAACCTATATCATTAAATCTGTGATAAATGTGCAAATGAAGTGAGGGATTACATACAAATGTCTTAGGCATTATTACAACTTGTTTATCAAAATATTGCTCTGTTGTAGTGTTTCAAGTCCTACACATGCAAGGCATGATGGCTCAGTAGTTAAAAAAATGGGCTTGTCGGTTGGTAGGCCAAAAGTCCAAGTTTAAGACCTGAGTGTCGTGCATCTTCATCCAGCTCCTGCCCACCTAGCCATTTAAAAGCATTCAAATGCAAGTAGATAAATAGGTACAACTTAAGTGGGGAAGAAACAGTGTTCCATGATGTCATTCTAACTGCATGACCACAGAAAAGTCTTCGGACAGTGCTGGCTCATAGCCTTGAAATGGATATGAGTACTGCATAAGTATACTTACATATTTTAGCAAAACAGACACACAATCTTATCCAAATACAAAATGAAGAAATGCTTTAAAGTGGAGTATTCTGGTATTCAGGAGATGATTCTCAGTTTGAATTATTTCATGGAATTAGTTAGCAAATTTCAGAAATTTCCAACTGTGGTACTACTTGCAAAACTGCAATTGGAAGTTACAAATGGATTTATATGGCTGTTCATTATAGTAAAACATAGTGACTCTTCCATATTTCTACCAACTCCAATCTGAGACCACTTTATATGATCCAATAAATGCACGTAAGAACATGGGATTAGTTCATTTACACCGGTTCAAATATCCATGTGAGTGATTTAGCTTGCAATCAACACAAAGATTACAAATAGTAAATGTTTTGTTCACACCACGAGTAATTTTTTCTCTTAGAAATGTTGAGACAGTAAAATTTTATTTTCTGGTCTGAAATAATCAGTGGTGGGATTCAGCCAGTTCTCACTGGTTCAAGTGAACTGGTTGTTAAATTACCCACTCTTTTGCTATCAATGTGGATCCTGGATGCTATGCTGCAATGGAGAAATGGGCAACAGAATGTAAGAGAAGTAGAAGTCCACTTTTCCTCTTTCTTCTCCCTGTTCCTCCTCCTCTCCTCATGCTGGCCACTCCATTGCCCATTGCAATGCAGTGTCCTGGATCTACTTTGATAGAGGGGGTGGGGAGGGTGTAATATAACAACTGGCTCGCCCAGAGTCAGGTTGGCCGTCGTGGGAGGATTGTCCTACATGTGCAGTGGAGCTGGAGGACAGGGATAGGCCATGTCTTCCACATCAGCCAACCTGACCCTTGGCTAACCGATTGTTAAATTATTTGAATCCACCACTGGAAATCATCTTCAGAAGTTACTCCTGAAAATGATAATTGCTACATAGCAAGGAATAAATCTATCAAACAGAAACTTAAGAAAAAGCAACCCCCCCCTCTATATAGCTACTTTCAGCATTATTAACAAGATAAAGTGATAATATTTTTGCCAATGTTTCAAGTCAGTGTAAGGTAACTCTAAACAAGGAGTCCCCAACCATTGGTCTATAGACTGGCATTCCAGCAATCGGGCAATGCAAACGAAGTTCTGTCCTCAGGATGCAAGCAGCATGCAAAACCACACCCCGTCCAGTCCACAGAAAAACCTTTCTCCATGGAACTGGTCCCTGGTGCCCAAAAGGTTGGGGGCCACTGCACTAAACTGTTTATCTGGATACTAAAATAAATAATTATTTAAAGCACTACTAAACGATCACTAGCAGTTTATGACTGAGTTACTAGTCTTTAGTTTGAATTTATCCTCTAGTATGACTTGATGTCCACAGGCAAGTGAACAATACTTGTGCAAACTCAATATGATTTTCCAGACTAAGTGATATCTTGTATTTTGAAATATTCCACAGATGACTGTGTCAGCATAACAATAGCCAAACTAGCAGCGGATTGGCAACCTTCCTAACAGTTTATGACAGTTCCAGCTTCCAGTATGATGTATGAACTCTGAGCAACCAGTTTAATCAAAAGGATTTAATTGGGTAGCTGCAAATGTTGACTGAAAAGATAAGTGTTTTAAAAATGGAAAATGAATGAAGAAAGTTGTTCTTTTTGCAGACGTAAATTGAGTCTATCGAGTTATTTTAGAACTACCAATTATGCAAGAAAGAATTTAGTTTCTTATTGCCTTTTTCACCACTATCATCACCATCATCATCATCATCATGAAACACATTTTTCTTCAAGAAATCAGAATGGCATCAATTATTCTTCTCTGCTCCTTTTATTCTTACAAGTCTCCTGCAAGATAGACTAGCCAATGGTCACACTATTAGTATTGTTTTTAAGGCAGAGTTCAAGGTTTGAGCTGACATCTAATATTCACACCAGCTGGGTTTATGAATGCAGGCAATTTCATTACCATAGCCACTTCTACACATAGATACTTGTTTTAATTTGCTTCCATTCTCTCTGTTAGGCAGATTTAGACTGTTTTGCTAGTATTGTTTTCATTTACATTGTTTTTATATTATATACCATCCAGTGTTAAAATGCAATCAGGCAGCCTTATAATTTTAAAATTTGGATATTTGCAAGACTTCTTCTAGTGAGGCTTTTATTGTACAATCACCCTGACCCAGAATTTTTACATGAGGTAAATATTTTGTTTGAATCATTATTCTACATCTAAAATATAGTCATGATTTTTTTGTTGTTTCTACTACTTTTCTTTCCACAAAAATTAGCAAAATAGAATAGCCATTTACTGGTAATGCCAAAAGCTTCTGCCTGGAAGAACCAGGATACTTTTATCTGAGATACTAGAATGCATTTCCAGGCATAATAGCCAATATTGTTCTAGACAGAGTAAAATGTTGACTTAAAAGAATACAATTACCATGCTTACCTTCAAAATGACTGGGATAAATTTACTGCAAATCACATGTAAGTGAATAGCAAAATATTAGTCTAAGCCCTGTAGCCATGGTTTTTTTTACTCTTCCAGACTGTATCTGAGTAAATGAGAGACCTTTATCTGTCCTATCTCTTACAAATAGAAACTGTTTCTAACTTTGAATGTTTTTCTTAAATGTTCCGATTCTTATTTTAATTGAAATACTATTTTAAAATGTTTTACATATCTTTCATATTGTTTTTAAGTTGTTGTTTTGTCAGTTTTTGTTTTGAAAAGGATTACCGTAACATATTTTATTCTATGGCATATCTATGTAACCTGTTATGCCATAATAGATGACTAAGACATTTACCTAAAACAGACACTAAAATAGGCAAAGAAAGTAAAACAAGACTCTGTAATCAGTTTACACTGTTTCTAACCACTTCAAGGGCAAATCCACTTCCAAGGCAGAGATTCAAACAACTGTTAACAATTGCTGACATCTTGATTATTTAATGTTGCTGCCAGTGATAACATTTCTGTTTTATTGACCCGATCCTAAAAAAAATCACCTTTCAAAACCTTGTGAGATATTAAGCAACTAGAATTTAAAACAACATCTTGCATTTTTAGTATCCAAGAACTGACAAGATGTTTAGGTCAGATGAATAAACACTTAAACATTACTAACTTGCTCTTTGAGGGAGATGGTGGCTTAGAAATATGAAAATAAATAAATAAAAATAAAGATACTTATCATTGTTCAATATAATGCTTTTTCTCTATCAGAAATTTGATTAGTTACCAACATATTCTTTATGAAGAACATAGCCAAAGAAAGCTTTGTAACATAAAAAGAGACTGATAGAAGTATAACTTGCATTTATGCCAGGTATTATAAAGCAAATATTGAAATAATACTGTATCTTTGGCACCAGTATTGATATCTCATTTCATGCCAATTTCTACTGGGACAAAGGACTATGTTCTCATATTTATTGTTTTTGAATATATTGAGGACAGTAAAGAATATTGTTAATATATTCCTTTACTTATATTAAATTGTTTAGCAAGATGTTTCCAGCCACAAAGTCATTGAGTTACTATCTACCTTTCCATTATTGCAACAGACCGCACATGTGGCTATACGAACAAATAATTGCATTGTTTTTAAGACTCACAATGCCCACATTGTGGTATAAAAAAAACCCAGCATGGTGGTTAAGGTGTTGGATTGGCAACAGGGAGCAGTTTACCTTAGGCATGGAAACTCACTCCTGCCAACCTACCTAGCAGGTATAGTTGTGCTGCTGTGTATGCTGCCTTGAGTTCCTGAACAAAGTGCAGATAGAAATCTAAAAAATAATAAAATGCCATTACCTTGAGATACAATGGATGGCCTATACATTTTATACTACATGTTTACCTAAATTCATAGAATTGACCACGCATTATGTATATACCATGTTTCCTGTAAATGAGACCCAAATCAGAAAATAAGCCCCAGCATGATTTTTCTTCTCGTAATATAAGCCCTACGCCAAAATAAGCCCCAGTTAAGATCGTCAGCTAGATGGATTCATTTAGTACCATATTTCCCAAAAATAAAATGTTAATAAGATATTAATCAAGATATTAATCGTCTTGAAAATGAACATACATGGACAAGCCACATAGCTGCTGATGAAACTAAACCCAATGTGTGTCTTTCAATCTTAAAACCTTGATAGTTTGAGACCAGATTCCTTGAAAAACCATTTCTTTATATACTTTATCATCCAAGGTGGATTTTTTTATTAGATTTTTATCCGGCCTTCATTACTTTTATTAGGAACGTAAGGTGGAAAACATATCTAATACTCCTTCCTCCTCCTATTTTCTCCACAACAGCAACCCTGTAAGGTGGGTTGGCCTGAGAAAAAGTGACCAAAGTTATGCAGCCAGTTTTTCATGCCTAAACTGAGACAAGAACTGGTCTCTATGCCAGCAAATTAACCACTACACCAAACTGGTTCCAAATTCCAAATATCCTCATAAACTAGAGAAACTTGTGCCATATAGAGAAATTATCTTGCAGTTTTTTCCACCAGTTTCCCATTCAATCTGATGAGACTTTGCTAAAGAATTTTTCCCCAAAGGACAAAAAAATATCCAGAAAACTCTCACAGTGTTCTTAAGCATATTTACTTAAGAATGTAATGCTTTTTCTTCTGGCAGTCAGCAGCCCCTTTAATGTCTATCCTTCAATTAAATGCCAAGGGACAATATCATAAAGGAACGCTTATTGGACTTTTTCCACTGTTACTGTACTGTTACTGTAAGAAGAGACCAGCCTTTGGCAAATTGCTGGAAAACCTCCCATCCAATTTTTCTTCCCCCAAATCTGGCAAAGGATTCTAAAAACTGTGCCCATTTCTAATTCCAGTAGATGACTACTTAATAGATCTTGTAGCAAGAGCAGTCACTTGTGAAATTATCTCTCCTTGGAGAGGTTTACCTGATACCTACTTTGTAACTGTTTCTGGTGGCAGAAGTTCATCTTTTGAAAATTTCCCTAGTTTGTAAGAACCCAACTATAGACTCAGCAGGTATGGCTTTTAAACATTATTTTCTCTCTCTCTCTCTCCCTCCTCCCTCCCTCCCTCTCTCTCTCTCTGTGTCAGTGGTGGGATTCAATTTTTTTTACTACTGGTTCTGTGGGCATGGATTGGTGGACATGAAAGGGGAAGGATACTGTAAAATCTCCAGTCAGATGTGGTATTTATTTGCTGGTTCTCCAAACGACTCAAAATTTCTGCTACCGGTTCTCCAGAACTGGTGAGAACCTGCTGGATACCACCTCTGGTGTGTGTGTGTGTGTGTGTGTGTGTGTTTGTATGTGAAAAGCAAAACACTTTTTTTTTTTTTACTTTGGACATGAACTACAGAATTGGTAAATGATAAATGCTGGAATCTCATTATTCAAAGCACAATATCACAGAGCATTGTATCTTTCGTGCAGTTCCATGGAATTACTATACCATATTATTTAAAAAACAGTTTTATAAACAGTCCTGCATATCTAAAATAAACTGAAGGCTTCATTTCTGATATCAATAAAAGGTATACAAGTAACAGGAGACCACACATTCTAACAATGCCCTTACCAATAAACCTAATGTATGTTTTAAACATCTTCTTAAGAGTATTCTTTGAATAAATATATTGCAAAGGGCTGAAATTCATTTTCAGGCACAGTTGCTGATTATGACCACCATAGGCTGAGATGATGGTGATAAATCCTCTTAATTGGATTAGAGGATTAAAGCTTGATTCTGATTTTTGCACTCATGCACATGTACTTTAGTGTGACTCTAGCTCAGACTTCAAGGCAATAACATATGGACTGTGCTGCCAAGCACTTGGAGAAATATGATGTACATAAGGTGTATATTATTGTTGCCTCCTTTTCATATGTGGCATCAAAGCAAACAGCTGAAATAGGAAGATGCCTTTGTATTAAATGACTGAAATAGGATTAGAGCCAGGTTTAAAACTTCCCTGAACTGCAGCACTCACTATATGGCTCTGGGTCTGTCTTTCTGCATATAATCTACTTTATAGAACACTGGAAAATTTATGCTGGAGACAACTGTGTGTTCTGCACTGCCCAATTTTAAAAGAACAGCTATGAAATATAAAAATAATAATATTAAACTGAAATTAAAATTTATTGTTATTGTTGTGTGCATTTCCATTTATTTGGAATGCTATAAAGTATTGAATAATTGAGAAAGTGAAATACCAAAAAGGAAGCATGTGTTCTTCATTGATTATACAGATGCCTTTGATTGGGTCATTCATGTCAAGCTGTGGGATGTGTTTAGAAAATTATGAATCCCAGAACATCTCATTGTCCTCAGGACAAAACTTATATACAAGTCAGGAATTCACAGAAAAAACTTGGTGAAACAGACTGGCTCCCGTTTGGCAAATGTGTGAGGTAAGGCTGCATATTTCTCCTTTATTTATTCAATCTACTTTTTCATGTATGTTAAGGTAAACTGAATTAAAAGAAGATGAGCATGGTTTTAAAACTGGAGACAGAAACACCAGTAACTTGTGCTATGTTGATGACAAATGGTTTCTTGGAAAGTGCTTTATAATGTTCTCTTTCGAATCTTTATAAAGACCCACTGGATGCAAGAAATATATGCAAACTAACATGATAGTGAGTGTGAATTCTAGCCTCATGGTAGCTCATCTGGTGAATGATCTACCACAGTTTTCTATCTTTCTGGCTAAAATTATGGAGGATGCAGTCATCTAGATCTGTCTGGAGAAGATTGATTCATTTAAGCTGATACTGCTGAATGAAATGTTGAGAGAAAACAAGGTGGCAGGGTGAAAATTTGTGTCCTAAGTGATGATGTTACAAAACGGTCTGAGGTTTCAGTATTTTGCAGACATTTGGATTCAATGCAATTGTGGACTACCAAATCCATTTACAGTCATTAAACCTATATACACAGCTAAGAAAGATAATATTCACATACACAAATCAGAAGAGAAGAGTATATATCTTTATTGATATGATTGCAGAGATGATCCCAGCAAAGAAAAGTATTTCAGGAGTCCATAAAAGAGAAAGCCATTAAATTAAAAATGCACCGTGTTTTGTCTGGATGCTTAGTAAGAGGACTTGGAATGATTTATCAAGAAATGTATACTTATCTGATATAACCACTGCCTGATTTAATATCAATCTTAAAAACATTACAGTACATGGGAATCTATAACTTGACCTTCAGCTTTAAGAAATGGAATGAAAAAGTATGTTCATTGTCCAGTCAGTATATCTTGACCCCAAATGTTTTTAACGCCACACATACCTGTAACAAATTGAAAATACTTTCACATACAGACATATAAAATATATATATTTACATTAGCTTCTCTGGATTATTCAGTTTTTTTCCATGACAAAATTTAAATTTATGTCATTCACAACAAGCATCCTTGGAGTTATACAACAGAGGCTTATTCATATTATTCTAATTTTACAGTATAGTAATTATTGCAAGACAAGTTATTGCCAATTTTTTCCACAATATGACTTCAATTAAGGCATGGAGGAAGAGAGATGAAACTCTACCAATTTGGATGATTTGTTTAATGAGAAAAATTTTTCAGCATTGTACTTCTATAGCTTTTCAATTACATCTCATGTCAAAACCTCTCACAATCAATGGGTATCTTGATTGGTTAAGTATGTAGCTACTGTACCAACACAACTGGGTTGTAAGTTTCTTTTTTAACTCTAGGTAAGAAAAACAGAGTATTTTGCTTTGCTGAAGTTATTGGGTTTATGACAACAGATATTGCACAATGCCCCAACTTTCTTTAAATCAGAAAATGCTGAGAAAAACAGAACGTTCGGTAAGAAAATTAACATCGCTTTTAAAAAATAAAAACAAGAAATACAAATATACGTACATGAGACAGAACTACAGTAAGACATCTGAACTAATGAATGATCCACATTAGTCTGGTACCATTCTGGTATATGTGTAGTTGTACCAGGTAGTCCTTGATTTACAGCCATTTGTTTAGTGATCATTTAAAGTAACAGCAGCATTGAAAATAGTGACTTACAACTGGTCCTCGCACTTACAACTGTTCAGCATCCCCACAGTCACGTAATCAAACTTTTTGGCATTTGGCAACCGGCATGTATTTATGATGGTTGCAGCATCCCAGGTTCATGTGATCAGCATTTGTAATCTTCCCAGCCAGTTTCTGACAAGCAAGGGCAATGGGAGAAGCTGGCTTGATTTAACAATCTCATGATTCACTTAATTGCACTGATCTGTTCAACAACTGTGGAAGAAAAGGTCATCAAATCAGGTATAACTCACTCAACAACTGCCTTGCTTAACAACAGAAATTCTAGCTCCAATTGTGATTGTAAGTCAAGGACTACCTGTATGTAACAGATTGTGAAGTCATTTGCTGTAGTGAAATATTTTTAAAAAGCAGTTGGTGAAAGAATCTTTTAATTGCACAAATGCTTGATCACGTGCTTATTTCACATACAATGAAAAGAATCATAAAGGGAACATGGTGTGCCTGAATAAAGTTACCTGCCAAAATAGTGTTATATTGAACATAATATAACCCAGATACATGCTGTTGAAGGCCACTGCCCTGCCTTAAAATCAAACCGGTGCTTCTAAGCATGGTAATACTAATGATTTTATGTTGAACAGCACTTGTTCAAGTCTGTGAGCATTTTCAACAGCCTGGAAATGACAGGGAAGCCCTTTGAGAGGGAATTAAAATAATCTTTTTCTAATTCTAAAAAAGCTGTGGATAGCACTGTAAGGTCACCACAGGACAAATAAGGACATCATTTGCAAAAGCCTTCGTCTATACCCCACCAGATATATTGGGGTAACATAATCACTAACTGGACAGGTTAGGACTTCTAGAGCACAAATTCCCAATAACTCTGGAATGCATGAAGCTCAGAAATTGAACCCTGAAGCGCTTTAAAACATTTTCAGTCCTCAGACTTATTCATGTTAACAAAGATATCAAAGGCAAAGGGTTCTTATTTTGTTTCTCTTAACATTCATTTATCAACTGATGAAGGCCTTGTTCTCCCCAAAGGCAATCTGTATCTTTGAATTGTGTCTTTATAGGCTGTAGATGGAAAGGAGTAATACAAATGGAAAGCATAAGTTTCCAAGCTAATGCAGGCTGAGCAAAGTCTCTGAAGCTTCTTTGAATAAATATACAGTACATGACTTATTAAAATATGCATTTATTTAAAGAAAGAAATTATAAGAAGAAACCCAGAAAGAAAAACTGGCAGGGCAAGCTACTGTGTATAGAAGTAGGATCAAATGCCACATTTGCTTGCACTGATGATGTTACATAGTTGGCAGTGGTAGGATTCAATTTTTTTTACTACCGGTTCTGTGGGCATGGCTTGGTGGACATGATGTGGCGTGTGGTGGGTGTGGCAGGAAAGGATACTGTAAAATCTCCATTCCCACCCCACTCCTGGTGGAAGGTTACTGCAAAATCCCATTCCCTCCCTACCCCACTAATCTGCTTTCCAGCTCCGTTCTCCTGTGCAGAGCAACAAAAGAAGACCCAGCTGATCAGCTGGGACTCGGTAGGCAGAGAATAGATGGGGGCGGGGCCAGTCAGAGGTGGTATTTGCTGGTTCTCCAAACCAGGGGTCACCAACCTTTTGGACCTCAGGGACCACCAAACTCATAATTTTAGATCCCAGGGACCAGTAACCGGTTCTGTGGGCGTGGCCTAATTTGTGTGTGTTGCTTGGTGGTCATGTGACTGGCTGGGCATGGCTTGTATGTAAATATTATAAATATTTATATAAATATTGAATTTTCTATTTAAAAAAAGAGCAACTTTTACCCAGGCAAATCAGGCAAAGCAGGCAGGCAGATTGAGTTGCTCACAGAATCACAGATTCATTCAGAAATCTATCTATCTGCCATTGGCTAGCTCAGTCTGTCACATAAAATTTGCTTGCAAGCAAACTCACAAAATTAACTCACAACACACTATGTATGTAAATATTGATTTTTTTTATATAAAAAAGCAACTTTTATCCAAAATCAGGCAAAGCAGGCAGATTGAGTTGCTCACAGAATCATTCTGTGATCTATCTATCTGCCATCTGCTAGCTCAGTCTCTCAAATTTGCTTGCCGTGAGTCTGCACTGAATTTGCTTGCAAGCAAACCTTCAGTCCTAAGGGAGGTTCAGCTGTGCTTAGCTAGAAAGCAAGAAATCCAACCATTTCCTGCGTCCTAGCTAATCTAAATCTCCCGGCACAGCAGAACAGATGATGGTCGGAAAAAGGAAAAATAGCAACTTAGCAGACAAGTTTGCCAGGTAAGGAGTGAATGGGCGGGGAAGGTCCCTGCGGGCCATGTGGGCTGAGCAGCCTTGCGTTTCTGTGCAGCCTGGATTAATTGCTTTGGGGAGGTGATCTGGGGGTGAGATTTCTCTGTGGCGCACCAAAATTTTCTCATGGCCCACCGGTCGGCAACCGCTGCTCCAAACTACTCAAAATTTCTGCTACCGTTTCTCCAGAACTGGTCAGAACCTGCTGAACACCACCTCTGCTACTTGGGTATTCAAACATCTGCAAGCAAGCAATTGGGCTCAGAGAAGATGAGGATTCCACAGAAAGAAATTATAGAAAGGACTATATAGTAAACAGGTCAATGTCCTTAGTTACCAGTTGACCACAAACCACCCACATTAAGAGTCACACATATTAGGGAAATTAGTAGATGCACAGTAAATATTCTTTAGAGCTCTTCCTCAGACTTGATAATTTTAAGATGTATGAAGTTCAACTCCCAGAATTCCCTAGCTAGCCTGAATTTAAGATGTTTTGACTTCAATTTCCAGGAGTCCCTAGACAGTTAGGTAATTCTACCACTTGAAGTCCACACATTTTAAAATTGCCAAGTTTGGGAAAGACTGCTTTAGAGCATCGAGACAAATATAACCCTTTATTAATGTCAACATATCAAAGACACAACTGCTGTAACTGTACTGTACTGTAAAAACGTGGCAACCCTGATCTTGAATGCCTAATTTAGAATTTTTTGTCTTAGCCAACTTGATGGCAAGACTTATACCTGCCATGCTAATTTTGGCACGTCTGTCAAGCTTCAAATAGAACTGCTATTAATTTCCTCCTTGACATAATAAAATGTTATTATGTAACAATTTGTGCACAAAGATGATTAGGATGGTAAGGTATACTATTCACACCTCTTAGACATGCGTTAGATTTAATTTCTTGACAAAGAATTAGATCTCTATATGCATTTTTAAATTTCTCTAGGTAAATGTAGCTGATCCAAAAATTACTGATAACTCTGATTATGATCCAGTTAGTATATAAATTGCCAAAAGTTTACTCTTACACACACACACACACACACGCACACACAAATAACAAATAGCCCCAGTACAAAGGAATTCATATTCTGACTAAGCTATGAACTGTAGCCTTTTCTTCAGTTAGAGCTCTCTTCTATAAAAGGGAAAGCTTCATTATTTCATCATTCCAAACTAACACAACAAGAAAACAAATGGCTCCAAAGTTATGTTGATTTATCTACTTCTGCTCATTCAGAGTATTCTGATCATACCAATAAATATTAGTCATCCCTGTCAAAACTTATTTTAATCCTATATACTATCATGACCAATATCAAGGGAAGTAATTTTGTTTTTGTCATGTGCCATGATCGGAAAAATAATCTGGAGAGCCTATATATGCCAACATTGATTGAACTAAAAGAAGAATTAACCACTCTCTTCTTAACATGGCTTTCTTTCCTTCTTTTTTCTCACACAGTAGGTTGCAGGAAAAGAACAGATCAGTGCTCTCAATTATTTGCTTGCAAAAATATTCTAAAATGGCACTGAGGACATGATTCAAAATTTCCTTTTTTCTTCTAGAAAGAAATTGGGACAAAATACTGGATTAATTAATTCTTTTTGGATCTTCTACATCTGTTCATTTAGGTTGCTTCACTGGACAAAAAATAGCCAACAGATGGGACAAAGTATTATATCACTAAATTTCGTGGAAAATTTTGATGATGTTTCACAGAGAAAGAACTGTAGCAATTCCTTTCTTATTTGATTTCAGTCTTTTTATTTATTGTTATTGTTTTTTAAAATGATAAAAATGGAGAAATAAAACACAAAGATGAAAATACATACATTGTCAAAGATAAAAGACACAGATATAGTTTTAAAAAGAAAAAAAATACAACAAAGAAAAAAAGAAAAAAGTATAACATATCATTGTAGAAATTAGTTACAATTCTATATATAAATTTATCTAAAGCAATTATTATTCAAGTACATATCTATTTCTGACATATCATCTTAACAATATATTTTGGCACAGCAACATTGACACCTGATATATTAGAACAACTTGTTAAATCCTGTAAAACTAAAAAAATCTACTCTAATTTCTACAGATAGTTGTTACCAATAAATAAATGCAAATCCTAATGAATGAATGAAATAAAAAAATAGAGTCTTTTGTTGTTTAGATCATGGGTGTCAAACTCTCAGTGTGACATTGCTGTCACGTGACGTTTCATGATGTTTTACCCGTCCGAGGAACTGGGGTGGGCGTGACCTGTACATGACATATCCAGCTCAAGGGCATCAGTTTGACACCTCTGGTCTAGATAATGGGAGAATGTTTTAGCTTCTATAATAAGAGTGCCAATGGATCTCATATTAGAACTTATAAAGCAAAAATAGTATTTAGAATTTATTGGACTATGATACATTTGTAGAGAAAACGGTTGTCAAAAACAGCGTTTTTCTGGAGGTGCAATAAGGACAATGCTTCTTTAGAACATGTTTTTACAATATCTTATACTTACTAAATTTAGAGGAGAAATACTGGATTATGTAAACATATTGTGCGACAAAAGCTAAAAAAAATTAGGCAATAATATTTTTTTGAACTACGTAGTACTTGAAATTTCACAAGTGGACAATGTAAATGTCCTTATGCATCATTAAAAAGATAAAGACTATTTCAATCAATGGATCAAGGTTTTGATTGCACTTGCCACCTATGAGGAGAGTGCCTATTGATGTAGACTTAGTTTGGGCAAATATAATGAAATATTTATCTAATATGCAATTACTATTTAATGATAGTTATTTGATTATGTGATCTTTAGTATGTCTAGTAAGTTCTGAGATTCTTGGAGTCTTATGTTAGCTTGTAATAAGTACTTTCTCTTTTTTAAATTCATCATTACCTGTTCTCTCTTGCACACAGATACACACACACACACATTCATACAATATTTTTTCTTATTTTAATTTATTGAAATGCAGCTGAGAAAGCTTTGAATTTGCTTTTAACTTGAGGTGGTGAGAAGATTATTTAACCATTTAATTTCTAGTTTATGTTTTGCCTTACATGGGTAAGGGTGAGAATATAGCAGCATAGTTCAGATAATATTCAGAGAATAACACTGAACCTTCTGACACACACACACACACACACACACACACACACACACACACGGACAGTAAACAAATTCAAAAAGAGTCTCAATTTTGTAATTTTGTCATTTAAAGAATCAGGAAAACTATTCACATTGCAGGCTTATATGTTAATTTTTGATAAGCAGATAAATATTTCATAAGAAACTATTTCTTACAATATACGCATTGGTCAAAATGAATAATGAAGTGAAAAATTCCCAAATGTAATATTGCCATATTGGTGGGGCCAGATTTGTTCCTTTCCACAAAAAAACTGCTTTCACCTGAGTTTGGCCTACTTTCTGGTGTAGCCTATTGTACAGGAAACCAGAAGAGTCAGGAAAGGATTCTAATGATTGGCCAAAAGGATGGGCATGGCAGGAAATGGGTGGACCCTTTCAAGAAAAAGCAAAGAGTAAGCAAGAAACTGGCCAATGCTGAAAGAAGGTGGCAAGTGGCCTCAGTTGAGCATATGCCTGAGGTGCTCATCTGGACCAAGAGACATCAGTGTCAGTGGAACCCAGTCCACCAAGGAAAGGAAATATATGTTTTCTGGCAAGCAAAGTGTTCAGGAAAAGCAGCCGTAGCTTCAAGAAAATGGACATCCTGAAAACAAAAGGCATAATAGACTGCTGGCTTGTGGAAAATGAAGGGCAGGTTGAAGCAGCCAGGTTTCCCCAAAGGTGGAGGAGTGGAGTGACATTCTCCTATTCACTCCCCTTCCCTTTTTGTCATAAGCCATTTGCCCTTTCCCTTTTCTATACATTTATTAAAGATATAAGAAAGTATACCAGAATATCAGATTGGGGGACTTTTTCACCCCAGAATTTGAGCCTAGTCTCACAGGTCCTAGAGTGATATCCTAATGGTATCAACTAGGAAGTAAATCAATGGTGCTTAATACAGGAAAATTACATGACAATTGCAGCCCTAGATTTACCCTGTATGCCACTCTAGGCTGGATCTTTCTGTACAGAATTGTGTAATAGGATTTTCCTAAAAGTTTAATATCCTTTAGCTGGTTTTCCCTCCAGTAGCATTAGTTTCAGCATGGAAAGAAAAATGCCACCTAAAAAAGAAAGCACCAAATTACGTTATAAAGAGATGCTGTAAAATGATAATTGTGTATCCATTAACTGAACTGTACCCATAGTTTATAAATTCTTACATGAATCTACTTGACAAAGGGAACTTGAAAAGCAAGAGGAGAAATTTTTAGTGGTTGAAGTCTATAAAATGTAAAAGAAATTATGAGATTATCCACAAGAGAGAAAACGAGGTTCTTTTCTGGGAACTGAAATATAACAATATATGTAATTCAAATGAATCAAAAGGGCAATATAATGATTTCATGGAAGAAGCAAATTAGTACTGTGAAAACTTCTGGTTTGCCTTATTTAATAGCACCACTGAACATTTTTCCTAGATTATTCTGAATACTATTCCAAATTAGTAATTAAAAGAAAACCTTTTTATTTAGGAAAGATCTACTTATATCTATACTGATGACAGTTTTAATTATCTGATATGTTCTTTTAAGAAAATATTGAGAAAGTGATTTTTTAGAAAACAAAAAAATTAAATAGGTTTGCATAATTTGCAAGTTATACAGCCTAGCTTTGCAATCTGGGATATAGTAACTTGATCCACTTTTAGTATTTTCAAATTAAAAGTTAATATTCCTGCTGAGAGTAAGAATAGATACATAAATTTAGAATTCTACTAGAAGAGTAAAGAACTATAAGTATATATTCAAAGAATATTTTATAAATATCAAAGAAGTATAGACTACCTGATTTTTTTTTCCAAGTTAGGACCACTCTTGGCTTTTGAATGACATATTTGGCCATTTAATCTAAAAACAAGTAGGTCGTAAAGAAAGACATGGCTATGGTCAGTTAAATGTATTGTTATGACTATTTCCTCTTTAACTATTTTTCTGTCATATTAAAAATTATAAGTCAATAGGCAAATTTCAGAAAAATGAAATATCCAAAGATTATGGGAACTGCCTACAAATTCTTGGGCTGACTAAACTACTGTTCTCTGTAGCCTGTGTTTTAAATATTAACCAAACAATTATATATTGATATTCTGCCAGATGAAGAACAAGAAGGGCTCAAGATATGCACAACAGATAGAGGCAGCAGCAGCATTTTTTATCCTACTACCAAGCCAGTCTAAATTTTTACTTGGCAGAAAGAGGTTTATTTCTTATTAACTATGATGGGAGGCAAATATGAAAACAGTGAATATCAATGATATACAAATCAAGATGAAAGCATATAGGAGCTGGCTATTACCTACATAAAATTTGGTACAGCATTGGTTTTACACCTCTCTAGGACTATACCATGTACATTTAAGGGAAGGGGCATGACTGTGACAAAGTATTATTCATTAAAAAAAATTCATTACAAAATAAACAATAACATTTGCACAGATGGTTTAAAGGATAAAGGTGAACTACCATATTGCTAATACCTTTCTCCCGAGAAACTTATTCATTTTGTCACTTTAGAAATAAAAATTCAATAACTACTACAATTCCACTCAAACAATAAATTACCTAACAACAAAGTTTAGCAGAGATCTCTTTCACAGCTTTTTTTTAAATACAGTGATGTATCCTGGTTAGTAAATAAAAAAAATATAGATCCTCAAGAATTAAATCCTGAACAATGCTTATGAGTTTGAGTCCTAAGGTTTGCACAAATATCAGGTCAATAAATGCAAAGCAAAACCTATGGAATCAGGTGGCCCATTTTGAAATAAACATGCATCTACCATTTGAAAATATGTCATTAGTTCTTTTTGGGGAATACCATAGACAGAATGTTTGCAGATGTAGGCAATAAAAAAAATGTAAAGATATGTGCTTTTCCTGAATCGGTTAAATCAGAGTCTTAAGATATGAGTGTACTGGACTACTCTTAAAATTCTAACTTTTCATTACAAGTATGCTAAGTCTTTCAGTAGGCTACAGTCCATGAATAATACATATTTTGGGACAGCTTCACAAAACAAGCTGTCTGTACCCAACTAAGGCCACGACCAAGCCAGCAGAGAGAAAAATCAACATTTCACTGTTAAAGAGGGTGGTCTCTCTCAATCAGAAACAGAGACTCTGGCAAGGCATTGCAAAGTATTTTGAGTGCAAAATGCCCACATTTGTTCTTTCTTAGCTGTACTGAGAGGATTCTATTTTTCCTTTAATGCCATTTTCTTTACATTTTCATGGTATAACCAAAGGGAAGAACGTGCTTTTATTAAAAAAAATCAAGCATAAAAAACAATACTCATCTAAATTAAAACTCTGGAAGAAAAATAGTGATATTTAAAACTTGAGTTTGTGCATATAGGCACACACATCTATGTAATACTTTGTTTTCATAAAATATACAACTACATTTAGGAAGAGGTTGGACTCAATCATATTATTGACATTGTAGTAGGAGCAGTTTGCATGGCAGGAGACAATAACTTTCAGATTGGTTTTGTGATTATTAGATATACTGTGCCTATTTAAAGCTCATCTTCTCTAGTTCCATAAGGAATTGTGTTGAAAAGAAATATTCTATTCAAGAATATGAAAGAAAAGGTATTTTGAAAAGTTATGAGGCAGGAAGAAATTGAAAGCATTTAAAACAAAACGAATTTAACTTATGGTTACGATTTAAAATAATCCCATATCCAACATGATACATAAAAGAATGTCCCCAAATTATTGAAATACGTTCTGCAATTGGATAACTATTGATAAACTAGGGAACTGTGCTCATATTTGCTCTCTGTGTCTGAGAATATCTGTTACAAAACTCATTGTTGATACCAAGAATTTTAGAACAATTTCTCTGTATTCGAAGAGAGATAGACAATTTTTTCTGTTCTACCAATGACACAGAACCTTACATTCTAATTAGCATACTTAGTCTAATGATGAAAAAAATGAAAAATCAATAAATTTTTAACAGCAATATGTAGAAAGCAATATGCTTTTCTGGTGCGATTTGGTGGCCGCTGAACAAGTGACAAAAAAATAATAATAATACTCCAGCACTATTATCCATCACCTTACATTAGCAGAAGTGCATGTGTGTGGACTTGTTGCTGCTGTATCTTTATTTCATTTATTGTTTAATTGGGTTTTACTCAGAAAAGAGGGAAAGGAAATCTGATATGCCACAAAAAAGGAAATTTGAATAGGAGAAAAATAGAAAATATGAAAACAAAACTCAACACAACTTGGCCTTGATTGCATTAAGTATAAATTGAAATAGGAGTTTTGATTCAAAATTCTGATAGAATACCCTTACCACACTAAAAAAAACCTTTCCAAGACTGTTTTTTTCCTAACCTTGCTTATATCAAAGGGTTGACATTTATATAGATACATATTTACTGCATATTAGTAAGGGTCTGCAAAACTTTTAAAAGATACTTTTCTTGGACAAAGTTTCAAATGAAGCATCCTCTCAAAGATACTTCACAAAGCAATATGGTACAGTTACCTCACTTGTAAGATCACATTGTTGCTTTGTTTCATTTCAAAGTTTGTTCCAATGTTTTCAGACAGAATTGCCAATATAGGAGATGAAGGTTTAAATGCCCACCTGCTGATCAATGGGCAAGAGAAGTCATCCAGAAAGACTGTTTCTGTCATACAATTTGCCTACCATTAGACGTAAGATCAGTAAATCTCTAGAAACAAAACTCATGGGCAATAAGTAGCTAAGAGCAGAAGGTTCACAGCATGACTGCATAAAACTTTACTGCAGACAAGTAAGAATATATTTATATACAAGTTCTTCCTCTGTGTGTGTGCGTGTGTGTGAGTGAGTGAGTGAGTGAGAGAGAGAGAGAGAGAGAGAGAGAGAGAGACAGACAGACAGACAGACAGACAGACAGAGACAGAGGAAGGGAGGGATGGGGGGAGAAAGAAAGAGGGAGAGGGAGGCAGGGAGAGAGGGAGAGAGAGAGAAAGACCTAGTTTAAACCTTAAGCCCTTTTCTCTTGCCCTTTCATGTGAATGGACTTCTGGTCATTATTTTAGATAAGCACATACTAATTGTTTAGACATTCATTTTCTTCTAGTTACAAAGTTCCTGTCTTACCAGAAGCATTTACGCCTTCTGATTGCAAGTGGTCGGCTTCTCCCATCCACTCTTAGCTGACCAACCCTGAGAAAGGATTGAAAGGTCTTCTTTGACAAATCTTCTTCACAGGATTAGGGTCCAAAATACCCCAAAACTAGAATGTACTAAAGAAAGCCAGATTGAAGACTATTTAATACAAGCTGCAGAGTTTCCAGGCTTTGTGGACTTCAGCAAAGCCTTCACACTTTTCTTATGCCATCCAGCCTAGAATCACTTTAATTAAGTAGAGAGGAAGCTAAGAGTTGCTCCTCCTAAACCACTGTTCAAATATGATTCAAGCCCACCAAATTGTTTTTCCAAGATGAATCATTATAGCAAAGCAAATCATGTTGAAGCAACATTGTGTCATGTCACGTCACACAGATATCAGTAGCCCTGTGAAATAAAAGTTTCTGGGAAAGTATAAAAAGCTATGCATATCAAAAGGGAAACAGCAGAAACAAAGGAAATATTAGAAAGAACCAACACAGAGGCTTCTACTAAGAAGCAAAACTCACTGAATTTTCAACTTCCCAGCTCAGGAGCTTTCAGAGCAAATGGGAATAATGGAAATTGTAACCATAACAGGTTTACCGAATACCATGCAATGAAAATCTGGAAAACTTCAAATACCAATCCTGAACCTATTTACTTGAATAAAAGTCCCTTTGAATTCAACTGAATTGTTTGTAAGTATGCTTAGGAGAAAGCTCTAAATGCTAGTCATCTTATCTGGTGCACAAAGAGTGAAAAATCCTTTGGTTGAGCTTAATCATTTCAGACTTTTGATAAATGACTGCCTTTTTATTTGCACACTCAGTCTCTCTCTCTCTCCCTCCCTCCCTCTCTCACACACACACATAATATTTACCATAGAAAATGGATTAATTCATCTTCCCCAGTTGTACATGTATATCAATCATATTATATAGAACATATTGTATGAGTAGAATATTTAATGATGACCTACCCACCTTCCTTCTGTAGCTTATTTAAGTTTTATGCAGTGATTCCAGAGGATGCTAAATAATACAAAGAGGATTTTTTAAAATGATACCTTTATGAACCAATGAGAACTTGCTCAAAATTTATTTCTAAGTGAGTAGGCAAGAACTCCAGTGTGCATTTAATTGCACCTGGGAAAGAAGTTGTTGAAGCCTACTGGATTTATTAACTAGTCAATATGGATGATAAGGCAAGTAAAGTTTATCTATATTGTTCTACCAAAAAAAAATTAAACTGAAAAGACTAATTTATAAGCATATGGAATATTGATTTAGAACATAAATAAGCAACATATATTTAAAAGCAATAGGGCTTATAAATATCCAATATTACCAAGGAGGTGCAAGCATTTTTTTAAAAACACATCAGTAGCTGCAACTTTTATCTGCATGTTTCCATTTCCTCAATTAAGAAAGAAATTATTTTTTTCTGAACAACTGAAAGAAGACGTCATCTTTATTATGGTAGATGGCAATATTTTACTGGCTCTTTTTTTCTGATTTTCAAGGATCAGTGCTCAAAACATAAAGGCAATACCAAGATCTAATCATAAGTGTTTGCTTTTCTGAACATCCTCTTGTATCTCAGCACAGGGTTTCCTTTATTTTTATATTTGTCTAGTGTTTTCCATCAATAGCACTGTAGACTAAATAGAGACTTTTAAATATCTCCTGTATACAGCTGCTTAATTTCAGTTGAATTTATACTTGATGTATTATAAACTGCTGTATATGGAGCTTTGGACATTATTGTTCTTATCTTTCCAATGCGAAAGATAAAATTTTGAATATTTTTTCCAAATGTCCTGTTTTCCTTTGATTAGTTAACTACTACAGAGAAACACAGTATTGGAATGGGGAATTTAGGTCACTGAGTCCCATTCTACAAATTGAAGCATTGCTGAGAGATAACTATCTATTCTCAGCATAAATATATCCAAAAAAATACCACCATTCTTCTGAGTAACTGATTGTCAAAATGCTTATTGTTCTAACATTTCATTGGAAACTGACTTCAAATAACTTACATCTGTTGTTCTGTATACTGCTGTGATAGAAAATGGACCACAATCACTTTCTTTCAGATACTTGAGAAGAACTCTCATATACCCAAAGGTGTTTTTTCAAAGGCAAATAGGCTTTGTTTTTCCTTGGGACAACCATGACCTGGATGACTGAGAATTCCATGGACAATACTCTCATATCCCTCTTCTGGTTTTTCTCATGCTCAAAGGTACCCACTTCTTTCCCTTTTTCTTCATCTTAGTTTCTAGCTTATGAGGATCTTTGCTTCTAATCTATTCTGAGGTGTTCCTAGTTTAATACAAACTTTAAAATCAGAAGTGAAGATTGTTGCCCATAATCATATACCCTTTTCTTTGATCTAATCAACTCACACCCCGGTCAGCACTTATTCTCCTACCATCAGGAAGAAGATATAGAAACATAGGCAGCCGCACAAACAGGCTGAAGAATACTTTTTATCCGTGGGCTGTCAAACTCCTGAATGGAAAATAACCTTACAACAACATAGTACAAGTGACTTGCAGGACAATAAGTTCACATGGTGCAATTGGATTGTTTGTTTCTTAGTAGAATTGGGTTAGGGATTTTTTGTTTTCACTGTGAGTTGTATTGTGTTGGGGGGAGTGCATGCAAGGGAGGCTCAGCCAATCTCATTGTACACATATTGTACTCTTGACAATAAAGGTTTGAACTGAATTGAATTGTAATTACTCTATTACCTGAACTACTACAATTCCTGCAAAGCAAAAGCACACATACGCATAAACCTGGCCATAAAGCCTCGCTTTATCTAGTCAATTCAATCAAATTTCAACCATATGATTAAAAAAGGTATTTTTACTATGGATCTTTCTGTGATGTGCTGTTGTCACTTGTTTCCCCTACATTATTTTTAATTTCTATCATATTGTATGAAGTCTTCCAGAGTGAACGTGTGTATAAACATATTCAGACTGGTGCACATACATTACTTCAAAATATTTAGAATTGCTTCAAATTCCTCTTTCTAGATGTATCAGTTTAGCAATTAGCAAATTTAGGAAATAAAGTTATTTTACGGAATGCTATTGTCACCAATATTGCACTCAATGAAGATACAACTATTACATTGACTAGTATTTCACATACCTTTTAAATGTCTTGAATATTTTTGAAGTACATAATAATTGTCGTGATAAAGGAATAAATTCAATCTTTAAATTAATGACAGCCAATCCTAAAGTAGAATGGTATTTTTGAAAAAAAAAACCTCTCTAAATATAGAGATAAAATTATTTAAATATATTTAATTTATGTATATGTATATATTAACTACTTTAAATTCAGTCAAGTCACTAAGCTCATTAAAACAGTCTTTGATTTTGGGAATTAATGGAGCTTTCCTCTGTTGAAGAATTACTCTTTTAGTTATCAAAAACACCCAAAGAAATCAACTCCTATGAAAAAGGGGCAATTCAGAAGTCACAAGTTTTATCATTAAGCATACAGTAAGAAAAATAGAATTCTGATTGACAATAAATTGTAACACAAAATCTGTTGTTCGGTGTGCATGCATTTGATGTTCAAAAATTCTTTTTTTAAAAAAAAGATCATGGGTTGTCCTAACAGTTCATTTTTAGACCCAGGGACAGACTGCATGCATGCATACAAGTACACACACACACACACACACACAAAGAAATTTTAATGGAAGCATAACAGTTGTAATTTCTATTTTGAGGTTGAAGGTTCGTTCTCTTGTGTGTTGGTTTCCAAACATTTCGTTACCAGGTTAGGTAACATCTTTAGCAGAGTTTAGGGGATGTCAGTGTCAGTGTTCTTCTGTTTATAAAGGATTCACTGACACTGACATCTTTATTTTTATTTGATTTATTTGATTTGTCAATCACTTACAAGATAATAGTTATAAGAATAAACATGAGTATGAATACAGGAAATAGGTACGAATAAATGGGGACAACAGGACTGGGATGGTAGGTATGATTGTGCACTTATGCAGGACCATTACAGACCTCTTAGGAAAGGGGTGAGATCAATAGTGGATAGTTTAAGGGTAAAGGAGTGGGGGTTTGAGGATGTAACAACAGAGTCAGGTAGTGCATTCCAGGCATTGACCACTCTGTTGCTGAAGTTATACTTTCTGCAATCAAGTTTGGAGTGGTTTACATTGAGTTTGTATCTGTTGTGTGCTCTTGTATCATTGCAGTTGAAGCTGAAATAGTCACTGACTGGTAGGACATTGTCGCAGATAATTTTGTGTACGACGCTTAAGTCCAACCATAGGCGGTGTAGTTCTAGGTTGTCTAAGCCCAACATTTCAAGCACTTCAAGTGGTGTATGGTATTCTGTTGCGAGCAGAGGAGTGTAGTACTCTTCTTGTGAAATACTTCTGGACTTGCTCAATTATATTAATGTCCGATATATATTGTGGATTCCAGACAGATGAGCTGTATTCAAGTATTGGTCTAGCAAAGGTTTTGTATGCCCTAGTTAGCGATTCAGTATTACCGGAGGAGAAGCTTCATAAGATTAGATTTACAATTCTTAAAGCCTTTTTTGGCAATGCTGTTGCAGTGAGCTCTGGCGCTTAGGTCGTTTGATATGAGAACTCCAAGGTCCTTGACAGAGTGAGGGTCAATGAGGTCATATCCGCCTAGCTTGTATTTGGCGTACTTTTTTTACCAGTGTGTAGGACAGAGCATTTGTTGGTCGAGATTTGGAGTTGCCAATTGTTTGACGATTCAGACACATAATCAAGATTCCTCTTTAGGACGGTAGCATTGTCGGTGGTGTTGAATAGTTTTACGTCATCAGCCAAGAGGAGACAGTTGCTTATAAGGTGATCGCAAAGATCATTTATGTAGAGTATAAAGAGTGTGGGTCCTAGAAGGCTGCCTTGGGGGACACCACTGTTAACTGATGCAGGGTTTGATAGGGCACTTCCTATTTTTATTATTTGTTGCCTCTTTAATAGGAATGCAGTAATCTACTTATGAAGGTATCCCTAAACTCCCTAAACTCCACTGAAGATGTTACCTATCCTAGTAATGAAATGTTTGGAAACCAACCCACAAGCTCGGAGGAATGAACCTTCACCTCCATCCACCTGAGC
This sequence comes from Notechis scutatus, assembly GCF_049901735.1. Taxonomy (NCBI): domain Eukaryota; kingdom Metazoa; phylum Chordata; class Lepidosauria; order Squamata; family Elapidae; genus Notechis; species Notechis scutatus. The sequence goes on along the minus strand of NC_142010.1, from coordinate 228,839,326 downwards.
TACAGATATTCACCACTATTGCAAATTTCTACTTTGCTGTTGTTGCCTTCAAATACAGGCCCAGATCTTGCATATCATGTGTGCTTTAATCAAGCTATCTAGACTAGAGCATAAGCTCCATTTCTAAATATTGCCAGGTTGGAGTTTCTGTCAAAAAGAAAAAAAAAGAGGTGTGTGTGTGTGAGTGAGAGAGAGAGAGACAGACACACAGAGAGAAGTCAGCCCTTCTTTCCTTCCATCTTCCTATCTCTTCCTGTTTTTCAGGTGAAGAACACTACACAAAGAGGGTCCAATAGTATACAATATATAGCTACACCACTGCCACCTCACTGTCATTAAACAAATTCAAAAATTGCATAAAAAGATGCAATAAAAATTAAAACATCTGGGGAGCACAGTGGAAAATAGAAGGTCTTTTTGTCAGGGAATGTTTGCTGCAAAATGGACAAATTTCAAGAGCTTACTTGTTGTATAATACTGAAAAAAAACAAACCAAAATAGAAAAAAAAGTCAGCAAATGTTTGTATATAGGTATTATTTGCATCTATATGTGTACTCTCCCCCCCTTGCCCTGGTGTGTGTGTGTGTGTGAGAGAGAGAGTGGGAGTGCCCAAAGAGAATGAATTGTGAATCGTAAAAATAATTCAAATTAGGCACCAGTAAAAAGAGGTCCTAAGAACTCCACCTAGGTATAGAGCTTTTGAATTCATGTCTCCCAATACATCCTACCTCACAAGAATGTTCTTCTGATGAAATTATACCCTAATGTACACTACCTGTCAAAGGATTTATTGATTAAATCTGCTAGTTATGTTGCAAAAGAGATGTTCAAACTGAAGAAACTCTGAAGAACAAAAAAACAAAAATAAAAAAGACCACATACTTTTAAAGAAGCTTAAAAGAAGAAAACAGAACTACTAAAACCAAATACCAATAATTTGATATTTGCAGTGTTTCAGATAAGTTGTCACCTGTTTGGGGAATGCCGAAGATAAAAGCAGTACCTTAAAATGAGTCAAGAATCAAGCGATTATAGACCATATTAAATGTGTCAAAGAGACACCTGTTGGGAATTAGAACCCAATGCTAGGAATTATAATCGAACACTTCAGGAGACCATTGGGTTGGGTAAGGTGGATCTACTTCTTCATGCTGCTTTCTGCCCCAGCTTCTAAGAATTACCCAGGGTGGCCCCAGAGACAGCACATTTCTGTTATCTAGTTTGGCGGTCATAAAGGCATGCATTACGAAAGCAAGATGTGTTTTCTCTAGATAAGCTAAAAAAGGAGGAATTTACTTATTAAATCTGTACTGCCTTTTAAAAAAGGTTCCCAAAGCTTTGGCCGAAAAAAAGAGCTTCTGTTAAGAGATAATTTTGTGGATTCTCAGTAAGACTTAATTTAACTGTTAGTGGTATGCAGTCTACTTGCCAATGAAATTATATGTGGATTGAAGTTTTAATTCCATATTGTCACTGAAGGAGGAATAGACTATAGGATTTTATCTACCCTCCCATTATCCCTGGCAATATGGCAATTAAACAGCAGCTCAAAAAATTCTATGAAACTACAAGCTCCCTAATATCTTTTAAACACATAGGGCTGAGTCCATTATTAATGAGACTGTCTTCATCTCAATCTCTTGCAGAATTATCATAGACCACAGTACGATCTTCAGTATTCCAGAACTATTTTGGTTCATCAAAGCCATTTGACAAAGGGACAACAATGATTTTGATGCATAGGACTGTAATAAAGAGGACATTAAGAAATCAGGAGGACATGGCAGAGCTATGAAGAAAAAGATACTTCTTTTCATATCATATTTCTTTTTGCAATACCACCATAATGGCTAAATAATAGCACAAAGGATGGATCCGTTAATATGAGGACTATTCAATGTTTGTATCTTATTGCAAGTTTATATTTTCTGCTAGCATTTTGCAATAGTCTTTTAGTCAGAGGTAGAGGAATCATGAAGCTGTGAAAGTGCCAGATAATTCTAGGGAAGACATCGATTTTCAACTGTCATTAGATATACTTTTTACAAGTTGACAGGTTTTTCATAAGCATTTGATTCTTTTTTAAAAATAAGGAACGTTTAAATTGTTGTAAAGTCTATATCATTTTGTTTTATATTTTAATGGCTTTAGACAACATCGAATTTTACCATACCCTACTTGAAGATCTCTTGGAGATACAGAATGGTATAAAATGGATTAAATAAGATGATCACAGATCCATCAATACTATTATCAAGCTAAGCCAAAGAATGATGAATGATGTATAACAATTCAGAGTTATTTGCTTATACATAATAGGCAGAATCTTGCCAGACTAAGCTGTTAGTATCCTCAGTCTAATACAGGGGTCTCCAACCTTAGCAACTTTAAGACTTGTGGACTTCAATTCCCAGAATTCCCCAGCCAGCAAAGCTGGGAATTGAAGTCCACAAGTCTTAAAGTAGCTAAGGCTAGAGACCTCTGGTCTAATAGGGAGTGGCTATCCTTACTTTCTACCTTTTTCTCTTATGCAGTTCTGAGTGGGCTGGAATATGTTCCCTCCTTTCTGGGAAACTAATGCTTCACAGTAGTCCATCATACCAGCTCCCACTCCATGGGCATCATCTCCCATAAATATTTAGCGTTAAATGAGGAGCAGGCTAGGGGTGCTATTGTTTAGAAAAAGATGTTCTGTACAACTTGTTTGTTACAGCATATATTCTGTAAAAAAATTATTTACAGAAGGTGCACTTTCCTTCAGAACCTTTTCCCTTCCCTGAGGCTTATTTAACATCTTAAGCCAGCAATAGGAAGTGCCATTAAAATATCAGTATTTTAATCCTTGTATGCTTAGTGGAAAATTGAGAGTTGATTCAGTGATTAAAAAAGTTGATAGAAAAAAAAGTGTCTACACAAAACTTTAATCTGACCACTAATCTGATCATCTCAAAGGTTCTTGATTCAAATGTTTTTATGCTATATTTTGAAGTGTATAATCAGAAGTCTATTCTCCCCTTGATTTTATGCTACACGATTTTAAGAAAAGGTTTTTTATGCAGAACAGCTGAATGTTCTAACATCTTCTTCAAAAACTTCACCCTATTTAGTGACAAGAGAGCAGATTGTGTGCATCTGAAGATGAAACAGGTGATAACAAAGAAAGACATATGGACAGTTTGGCTCAGTTATCATAAAAGAATTAAAAATAGAGCAGGTTAACATTTTAATTAAATTCAGTAGCACATTATATAAACAATACTTTAGTCGACAATATATTCACACAGAGGTCTCTCATATATAATTTCTCTATTTTTTAAAGAAAAAAATATTTACTAGAAAATTAGTTTTGAGCCCTTCTGCCATGTTTCACTGAAAGATCATCAACAATAAAAATGAAGGTCATGGAGTATCACTATTTAAAGGACAGACTGATCTATATTTCAACAAAGCACCTTTTGGAGACTGAATCTGAAACTTTGCAGTCCTACTAAATAAAAGTAATTAAACAGTTTTACGTCAAAATGCTCGCAAATATTTTTCCCCTTAGGTTACAAATAAAACCAAAGTCAAAGTTTTGCAGTGTGGTAGCTTGCCTGTAACAGCTGCAGTGAAAGGAGAACGTTACAACTGGTGATTAAGATCCATTTCTCACTAATCATAACCTTGCAGCAAGGTTACTGAATGGAAGTAGAGGAAGGACAGATGGGAATAATTCACTCAGCACATGGGTTTTTATAAGGAAGGAAGATTAGAATTCCCTTTTAAAATTTTTATTTCATTTGAAAGGATGGTTTTTTTTTCAGAGAGTAACTTTGTGAATTCAGGATTAGAACTGAAATGTCTCAAGCTGAATAATAATAATTTATTATTTGCCATTCCTTTTGTTTATTGGCTGAAATTATCTATAGACAAAGGAAAGTAGAAATTATCATCAAAAGATATCACAGAAGACTTTACTAAGTAGACAAAGAAGCAATGAGGTGCCCACAATCAGTGTTTCGATGCTAGCTATTCCTCTTTGCCTATATAAATATACTGTATTCCATACAGTAGCCAAAACGAAAGCATTATCACAACGATAGAACTTCTGGATTTATTTTGGTTTTGGTTTTTTTCAAGATATTGCTGGTTAGGTCAATTGATTAATTATCAGTTTTTAGTCTTTCAATACAAATTATTCAAGGAAATTGTTCAATTTCCAAGAATCAGATTCTATTATGTGATTTATCAAAACATTATACACACAGGAGACAGACCACTGTGTTGTAGTAAGTGTGTGTGCGTGTTTGTGTATAAGTTCCAAAATTACAATTAGGCTCCTGAAAGGCTCCTATTAACATAAACAGAAAAAAGAAACTATGAGTATTCCCTAAAATGAAGAATCTGGCCCCAGTGACACATAACAAAAAAAATCAATTTTCTTAGCCACAATTGTCTTTCTTCACACAAGTAGGTAAAATGAATCAAGAAACACCAGCTTGTTTTGATACATGAACTGATCTTACAAAGTTTTTTTTTTTGCTGAGAACTTGTGTGGAGGAAGGAATAAAATGAGTAAGTTAAACTAGCATAGTACACCATTCACAGTAAATAAGAACAAAGCAAAAAAAAAAATATGGCTTATAAAGGCAAATAAATGATAAACAGAACAAATTCACTCCCCTGTTAATTTCTATTTAGTTGCCCTAATACAAAAGGGGAAAAAAGCTAAAGCAGAAAAAGTTCCTTCTTTAGTATGATTGTTTCTGAATCCTACCATTCAATCCTAAACTGCTTTATGTGCTGCTTTAGGAATATGATGAAGTATCCATCTGAAAAAAATTATAGTAGTGTATATTGGCCAAATCTTTCTCTGGAAACCACCTGGATTTCTTCCCAAGTACAAAAGAGTACTCTTCTTTGTCTGTTGCTGTGATCTGTATTTTCCACATCCACTTTAATTCTTAACATCTTCATTTGTACATTGCTAAAAAAAAAAAAAAAAAAGACATTCATCCCACAAAGTTGCATCCTGCATTTGGTATTCCATATGCCTGTATCTCATTACATTCTATTACCTAGCAACTCCAAGAGATAAAGTTATAGGCATTTTGGGTTATGTGGCCAGCAAGAAGCCCTGCTTTATCTCACTGACACTGCATATCCTTATGATCCTGCTTCAGAACAGGAGAGAGTGACAGAGAGATAACAAAAGCAACAGCAACAGGATAGGGATTTGCTAAGTTAAATCTACTTGAAATGCCTGCCACAGGCAACCACCCAAGATGCACTTTCAGCCCCATGTGAATGAATACTGGTAAAAAGTAGTGATTCTTCTCCACAACACTGAATTTAAGCAGCCTTTCTATTGCTCTAGCTCTGAAAATGAAAATTTCAAGAAGAACTTCAGCAAATATGCCAATTTTACCTTTAAAAAATTAACTACTGTAAATTTACTGTTTACTTAGGTGTTAGCCCCACTAAAAGCACTGTCACATATTTCTGTGAGAATATATATAGGATGGCACTAAGAATGAGACAAAGCTATAACCACAGTAATGTTGACAAAAAATGAAACAACAGTGAAGACCTATTTATATAAACTCATTTTAAAAGTCCACAAGTTCTACAGTCATATGGAGGATAGATTATATATTTGGTCACATACAGTGTAAATACTGCAGCACATATAAAAAATTGTTTCTTATTCTACTGAGCATAGAAACAATTGTGTTTTTATTTTTAAAAAAATAAAAGGTAATCAACCTTTCCTCCTTTATAAGAGATTCAAAGTTAAAAAAGGGTTAAGGTATAAGCATCTGACAAGAATGAAAATATCCTCAAAATTCTAATGAAGTTTGATTCTCAATTCTAAAAATCATATACAAATTCACCAATTCAATCAACACATAAATACTAATTGTCTCAGAAATGGAACAAGGAGATCTAGTTATTTAGTCACAATTGTTCTTCAATGAGCATATTAAAATCTAGCACACAGTAAATAAAAAAGGGTCTAAGGCTTTATTTATTTTTTTGTTTTCAAGCATGTAATATTCAAGCCACTTTTAGCATTTCATTCCAAGTAACTGTGAATAAATAAATGCTGGAACACTAATTTTATTTTACGGTACCATTCCTCTGTAGGCAATGACTGCTGTGTGGCTTACAATTGACAATAGATATACAGTTGTTAAAACTGCAATGATTTACTATTCACCTTCAGGTCAATATTAGAAATTGCTATGCGTCTGTTGCTTGTCTAGCTGACTAGTGCCCCAAATAATTCTACCAGAATTCTTACAGGTCTTCATTCCTTATCCTCAGATGGCAGTAACTTCCTACTATTAGTTTACTTTCTCTACAGTTGAAGTTTGCTCAATGCATACAGTAGGAATAATCAACCTGAGGCTCTATGTGCCCCCCCCCCAAGTTCTCTGTTTGGGACCTGGCAGTCATCACTAGCCATGGCTTCTGAAAATATACAGCATAGCTTCACAGGGTGTTGTTGTTTTTTTTTTTTGAGATATGAAATACATGACCATTTTATTTTCCAAAGTGAAATATCGCTGTTAAAAAAGAAAACCCCCAAGTTCTCCACTAAATGCGTGGAATGGCCCCATATGCTTTTTAGCCTCCCTTCCCCTTTTAAGGTTGTCCATCCCTAAGTTAAAGAGTTCACTCTTATTTCCATAAACCAAACACTCCATACTCCATTGGACAACAGGTCTAAGTACTACATAATGTACAACAGTCATTTCCAGCCATTGTTTTTTACAAAACAGAAAATATCAAAATAATGGTTTAGTGAAACAAGAACAAAAATAGAGCAATGTTCATTCTTTTAATCTCACGTCAACAACACAATCAGCAATGTCCACTCTGCTGTCTTGGAAAAATAACTAATGTCTTATTTTTTCATTTAACATTTAGCAGAACTTCCGTTTTTTTCTAAATTTTCTTATTCCACAAATATGCTTCTTCAATCTTATCATTGCAAACTAAGCTAAGCATCCTTTGCTATTAGTTGCAAGATTCCACTGTCACCCATTTCACATTTTTCACTTTGATATCATATGATGAGAATAATGGCAACAGTTATGATAATAATTATAGTTAGTGTGATCCTACCTATTCCTTCAAAATCTTATTGTGCGCAAGTGCAGTAACTCCAAGTGTAAGATGATAGCATTTTTTAAATATTGACAAAGCTGATGTTGAAAGATATATTTAGTAATGGGCACAGCTGCCTAGCCCTAAAGCTGGCTCAGTAATTTTGCACTGTTGTTGTTGATTATAGCAGGAATCCAAAAAGATTAAAAAGACCTCCAAAGGATACAACTTCCTAAATTACCATATAGATCCCTTTCATAAGTATTACAGTACAATGGATCCAGTGGATTTGTGAATACAAGCTGATACCAACTTTTTGAACACCCATAGTGCCGGCAACACTAAAATCTAAATATCACCACTTCAGATGCTCATGAATTAATAGGAAGTGCAGTAAATGTGCATATATTTGAGTCTGTCAAGAGGCCTGTGTGGAAAAGTAGCATGCCCCTAACTAAAAATAAGGCTTTTCTTTTAAAAAAAAAATCATGAATAAACAATGCATTTAATCTCAGAACTTGGTCATAAGCTAAATTATTCTATGATTCAATGTTATGTGCTGAAGTCTCTATCTCATAACTTACATCTTATCTTTTTCATCATGACACAGCCCGTGAGGATAAAACAAGTATTTGTTTTTCCTTAACTACGTTTAAACCCCAACAATAATTAATCTTATAGCTATAATTTAAGAATTAAGGCAACATTCATCAACCATAGTTTAGGTCAAAACAAACTTTTTTCTCTAAGTCACAGATAAACCTAACCATAGTTTGTCATGTTTATAACAATAAACTGAAACTGGCTAAAAGCACAGGGAACAATTCTATTTTTCCACTTTACCGATGGACTAAAGGAGGAGAGATGGTTGTGACTGAAAACATACTACATGTCAGTCTTGGAACATACAAAAGGAGTAACTGTCTGCCTTGGTTAGCATTCTATTGGCATCTGTTATTCCATATGCAAACGATACCATTTGGGATACTTACTACATTTCCTGTGAACATTAAAAAAACTTCAATGCTTTAAAAAACATCACCACTCTCATTTAGAAAGCCTGGTTGATGTAGTGCCTGGTTGAGATATCAAATTGTGCCTTAGTCATGAAAACTGCCTGAGTGACAACCCAATTCCCCTTTCAGCCCCACCTTGTTATTATGGGGGAAAAGAAGGTTAGAGAATTATGTATACTGGCTGGAGCTGTTAAAAAATAAAGGTGTGATTGCTATCTCTAGCAAATTAACAATATTTTAAAAAAATTATAAACACACAGACAACTAAAGGAAAACAGTAAACTAAAAGCCAAATAAAACATATAAACTTATGAAAAAAGTGGGATACAAATATAATAATTCAATAAATGAAAGTATCGTTTGTCAGTGGTAAAGGTGTTTCTTAAAGTGGGCCATTTTAAAACGACTTAAGAATGCATTTGTTAAAGTAATCCATTTTAAAATAGCAGAAATAAAGTCCAAAATTGAAAGTCTAAAAGCTACAAACTGTGAAGCATGTAGATTGCCATTCAGAATAATGAAAAATACAGATTAAAGTTATTTAAACTAGTATCCACTACAAATTAAAAGATTGCAACACTGTTGCTGGTTTTGTAACTGAAAATTCCTATCTTAAGAAAAATACACAAATAGGAACATAATCCTGGTTTACATATTACAAATCATCATGTGTAAGACTTAATCAGATTTAAGTAAAAATATAGGCTCAGTTTAGGTATACATTCACTGAAGCTTTCCTAGTTGCATATTTCATTGCATGTTAAATTGTCCAGTTTCCACCTAATGATTAGTGCCTCCCAGTAAAGCGCTGCATTAAATGATCCTCAATTACTATACTTTTACTTTTAATAACAGTATTCACAGTCTGGTATCACTAGGTTATAAAATGCCTTTTAAAGAAAACATTTCCTTTTTTCATATATTAATAAAATACTCTTTCAGATTCATTAATATGATATCAGGTTATAATACTTTGTTAATGTTCATATTATTATGATATATACTCACACATAATTCATTTTAGATAAAGTTTACTAGTTTCATGTTTTGTCAGTGGCAAGAATACTTATTCTGAGAATTTAAACATGAAAGTTGACAGAAACTGATTAACCATACTAACTTTTCTCTCACTGGTCTCCTGGCCTTTTTTAAAAAAAATATATGAATATATAATTTGCATAAAAGGGCAACATTATGGTGACGAAGTATTTGCCATGAGCCACCTGAAAGCTATTTGAAAAAAGTAAAGAATATAAATAGAACAAGTAATAAACAGTAATAGAATATATAGATGTAAAGTATATAGGAAACACAGATATGCATACACACAGATATATATGAGACAGTATGTAGAATATAGAGTAAATCAAAGAGAAGAGCAATTAAGTTAGGATTACTTCAGTTTCAAAGTTCTTTGCTACAATAAAAAAAAACTTTCACAATACCAAACAAGTTAATCTGGGTGTTTAACAAGGGACAGCTAGATCCTTCCTTTCATCAACTCTGCCATCTATCTTTCTTTTATTTTCTTTTTATGTTTTACTGAGTTTACTGTAATCTCTTGTATGATCATCGTGAGATGTCCATAGCTGTTGAGATTTGGGTAGCATACAAATTTAATAAATTATTGTATTTTAGTCCTACCAAGTAGTTGACTTATTTTATAGTGACTGATTTTATAATAGCGTTTTATAACAACAATAGTTATTTTGTTCTAAATTTTCTGATTGCCTTCAGAAAGCCAATCTTTCTGATTTTCTACTTTCTACTGCCTATCATTACAATACAATTAACAGTACAGAAATCCATAATGGGTATACATACCACCTAAAACTTCACTGTATATACACTGTAGAACAAAATCACACTTTTAATCACTGACATAATCTGCTTTGCAATTACTACTAACATTCCACTCAGGCTACCAAAATGAAGAAAGCATTTATTAAAAACTATATTCTTTATCTGTTAAAAGATAAACCTATATTTTTTTAAATTGTGTACAGATTGTCTTATTTGTGAAAACTGTTTCTTTACATTTTATGGGTAAGCAATTAGTTCTCTCAGTTCTTTGCGATAAGTATTCTAACCCCTACCCTCACCCCCGTACATTTTAACAGGTATTGATTATTTAAAAGCTAACACTGCAGTTTAATCCAGGCATGAGTTGCATGCTACAAGTGACAATCATTCTACCTTGTTTATGGATTCAACTACAAAAAACACTTGGTTGAGTTTGCATCTCTGATATAAACATATTAAAAGCCAGATAAAAAAATATACTCTAGATAGATTCCAAGGCTAATATATAAATTTAACATTGCAAATGTAAAGGCTCAAAAGTGACAGATCAAATTCATTAAATTAGTTTCTCTTTAGTTAATGTAGTGCAACCATTTCACGCACAATTTTTCTTCTAGTCAACTTTTGGATCTGCTGAAACTTTCTATTTCTAGATGTTTTCATAGTTAGATCTGAACCCATTACCAACTGCCTTCCTGTTCTTAGATAAAGATGTAAAACAGGTCTTTAAAATAGTATATTTTTTAAAAAAAGAAAATCAGCTACCTTGGAAAAATAAAAGTTTACAGTCAAAGAACAAAGAAGGATGATACATATTTTTCTTGCTTGCTTCATTTTTCCATTTCAAATTACCAAAGATCTGAATATATTTATAACCCGTTGGGTTCAACTTTATTGCTTAGTGTGTGGGTGTATAAGTATATATACATATATAACCTAATATAGAAAAAAAAACCATGAAGGACATTTTAAACAGAGAATTATAAACAGGAGGATTAAGCTTTCCTGATTTTTCTTTCTGCTCTTAATTTATCCTTCTGCAGGCATTTTGATTCATTTTTAAAATTTAAAAACAGAAGATCCAAAAGTTGACTAGAAGAAAAATTGTGCTTGAAATAAATAGGGAGTGTTGAAAGTATTGGAAAAAATCATTTTAAGTCCATCAAGTTCACTGTCCATTTTTGTGGAATAGCTACATAACAAAGAATTTTTAAGATCATACACCTAAGCACCACTGTATTCTTCATTTACCCAATATAATTCTAACATTGCTTAGGCAATGCAGAAGACTGACATGTCCAGAATGCAGTGTGACTACTAAGAAAATACCATACTGCCTTGCTGCTATTGGTGTCCAAGCAATTAAGAAACTATTCAGCAATTTACCACCACTACCCCCAATTTATACTATAACTGTATCCTTGGAGCTGCAGGAAATATTTGGTATGTAGCTGTTCCCTTTGAAGCTTATTATAAAGTATCTTCACCTACCAGGCAAGACATTGGCCATATAGAACAGGAAGCATTAGATGCTTCCTGTTTGGGATGGTACCTTAGCTGGCCAACAAAAACTTCCTGTCTCTACTGTGTTTCAATGCAACCTTGTATCCAATTTCTAGGTTTATCCTTCCACTCATTGGATTTCACATATCATTTCGTGGATCTTTCAGATAGCTGCCAATGACTCAGCCTTGACCATATGGCTGGATTCACATGGTCTGTTAAGGCAGAGCAAATGAAGTACAATTGGTTTACATAACACATTATGCCTAAACCCATATGGTTTAGTATGATCTGATATGATATAACTGTATGCACTATGTAGACTAAGATAACATTGAATCTGTACTGTCTTCCTCAACAACTATAGAAGGATAGGAGTAACTATAATGGATCAAATAGCCAAAATGTCCCAACAACAACAACAGTGTCTATATTATTCTGGGCTTCAAAGTGACATGAAAGAACATGTACAGTACTGTAAAATTGTGTGGAACATTGAGAGGTGTTATTATTCATTAAATGGGTCTGACAGATATGAAAATCTGGTCTGATTTATGGGTATAGGAAAATGGTGAGATATATAAACAACGATAACTCTTATTTCTAATAATAAGCATTTCATTATACCTACAAATTTACTAAACATGCATTATATACTAGGCTGGCCCTTGGCAAACCAATGAAATGCCATGTTGAATATTTTAAAATATCTATAATATCTGGAGTTTATTTAGTGTTCTATTTGTTTTAATTTCAGCTATAGAACTCTATGATTAAAAGACATTGCATATTTTACCTGCAATGCACAATCGTCTCCCCTCTAAAAAATAACAAGCTTTAAATGATTTCTATGTGCACATGTTTAATGCAAATACCTAAATCCATGTCTTTCTTTAATGAAAAATTCATAGCTTTAAGAGTTGCCTTCCATTTTCCAAGAAAAAGAAAAGTATGTCAGGTCATAGGAACATGCTCAGCACATTTGTTCTTTGCTTTCAGGATTGGAGGAGGAAGGATTGTAATATATTCTGAAATATTTCCATCATGAATACACTCAAGTAACTATTAAGGAAATGCAACAAAGCCATACTAGGAAACTCATGGACACAGCCCATCAATGTGAGCTATATTCTGCTAGTATGATAAATGACTTTGAAAGATTTTCTCTGAAATCTACTCATCTGTGCTCTTCTTCCAACTCTTACTAGAAAAACCATAACATTTCTGGTAGCAAGCAGTGAACATAATGTCTTGATTATACTTTTATTATTATATATACCATCTCTGTGTCATGTGCCTATCTAATTTTTAATTTAATCTAGTTTTAAAGATCTATTCTGTATATTCTGCATATTTTTAGAAATTTTAATCCAACTGCAGTTTGACTGAATACATTTTCAGAGTTGTATGCAATAACTCTCTTTAAACCCCACGGGCTTTAATGAAAACAACATCAGTTTATATAAAATTGTACCCAAATTTTCTGTGGCATTCAAACAATAAGTGGCAAGTATGTTTTCTCAGGAATAGCTTAATTTATTAGAATCCTATGCTAAAGCTTAATTTAATAGTGATGGTTATAAACAAGTTACATTTTCATTCCAAAGGGATATTTTAGAACTGTATCTTACTAATGTAAGCTTAGCAGATAATTATATGGCAGAATTTTAGATTAAAGACCACTTGATACTTTTGTTCCAAAAATAAATTTCAGTACAGGTTATTAAGAACTGTAAACAAAGCATTGTATGTTGTGGTTTTAGAGTATATGAGCAAGCCTGTGGCTATGAATTTTAAAAGAAATGTCTAATATTTATCCAACTTTTAGCTGAATAATTTTACAAATTCTAAATAAATGAAAAAATAGTTTTATTATCATCCAGATTTACAATTCAGGCCATAAATCAGTTTGATGCAGTGGCCAAGGCATCAGATCAGGAACTAGGAGACCATGAGTTCTAGTTCTACCTTAGGCACAAAGCCAATGACCTTGAGCCAATCACTTTCTCTCAGCCCTAGGAAGGAGGCAATGGCAAACTACTTTTGAAAACCTTGCCAATAAAACTTCAGGGACCTGTTCAGGCACTCTCAAGAATTAAACACAATTGAACATAAGAACAAAAAAATACATGCTAGTTCTCAGTATATTGAAAAGACATGGTGCATTTATTAAAACATTAATATGCTACATTTAGGTTAAATGTGCATTTAGGCTATTGACTGATATCTATAAAGTTCTCTAAAGGTTAACATTGATAAGTTGTTATTCCGCTCCTACATAACTAATTTATAACTTTTGTTCAGCAAACCATTGGAGGATACAAAAATTGAAAACTAAAATATTGTTGCTCAGTGGCTCCTTTGTATTGAAAATAATGACTACCAAAAGGTTTATGTATTGAAGATATAATCTCTTCTATATAAGTAAAACATTACATATCAATACTGTTTTTTAAATTGTATATTTTTACATGTATTGAAAACTTAAGCCAATTTTAAGAATGTTATAGCAAGATTTCATGTTTCATTCTTGATTATTTATAGCAAACCTTTTTAATTATATTTAATTTTTAGCAGCAACCATATATTTTTATTTAACCTATATAATATTTGATAAACTCCATATATAGCATATCAATGGTAATAAATTTTTACTTTCACAAGACTTTCCTTTTATATTGCTATGAAATGCTTGCAATATGTAAATTAGACTATTACAGGCTTGTTTATTTTTATCACGCTCAATCTCAGAAGGTAATTTTTTCAGCATTATTTCTCACACTTATGCATCCAATCTAGTTATATCATAATGCTTTGATTTATGTTGACTGACAGCTAATCTAACCTATCATTTCAAAATGAATTCTGCTAGATTTGGGGGAGTTTACTTTTAAATAAACATACATAGGAATCTAACACTAATGTACTTCTCTGTAGACTGACCGGCATCTCAACTCTCTATATAATTAGATCATACCCTGATGAGTTCAATGGGACTTATTTCCTGGCAATGTGTTTAGGACCACAATGCATAAATACAAATCACCTTATAGACCGCAATCTAAACTGTGAATCTTGTAAATATGAAATTGGAGGGAGTAGTGAATGAACACAAAGTATCACAATTATGAAACATTTGTAATTAAACAAGTATAATTAATTTTGAATTTTTTTGCAATTTAAAATACTTAAAATTAATAGAAAATGTTACTACATACAGTATTAGTTTTAGAAATCTGTATCACAGGCAATCAGAAACAACATGTGTGTTTGTGGCTAACTCACTGATGCTACAATAGGCAAAACCACTGTGCTTTTTAAAAGCAGTACTTTGTTTTTAAAAAATGAGAAATATTGGACAATTAATCAGCAAAAAGCAACTCAAAGCTTTCAAATGTTGCAATAAAAAGTGCCAATTAACTTCCCAAACACAGTATACAAACACAACTGGATACTCTATCCGAAACAGTTTGTCAAAAGGTCCTGGGAATGAAACAGATTGAAAGCAATACATTTTCTGATAAATTAACAACTAAATTGAATAATTGTAATTCTTAAATAATGTATTTAGCAGCAATGCCAATGATTTCAGTAGAAATTTTCTGAAAATGTTTGGATGTGCAAAGCTTCTGCCTTGCATTATGTTGTATATACGTAAAAAAAAGACTATACTTTTAGAACAATCTTACTGTATTGGGGCATGTGCCAGTTCACCAGGTACTGTGATATCATAAAATAGAACTTTCCAAGGTTTTATAATCATTGCACAGTATTTTAAAACATTGTAATTACATATGCTGCATTCTGAATGACTACATCTTACCTAAAACACATATTCTGACTGAAAACCTGAGCTTCCCATACTTCCTATAGTATCCTAACAATGATTAAGTGAAGTATGATACTCCTTATCTAATAAATAACCAATTGAAAATGAAGTGTGCCTTGCCACACAGCAGCAATCAGCTTTTATCTCTGTCCAATCAAGTTGACATCTGAACTGCCTAATCCTCCTTTTGTAAGACACATAAGACTTAGTCGTCACTGTTGGTTTTGTGAATTGTCTATATAATCTGCTCTGATTTCCTAAATATGACAGATCCTAACAAACAGACCTGCTTTGCTGCACTGCAGTCAATGCAACAGTTGAGATTAAGGTACAGATGAAGATACTAGGATTTAATCACACCTGTCTACAACTACCATACTGCCTGACACCTCTCAGAAGATTAATTTAAACCAGTTCAGAATCATAAACCAATCATTATACCCTTAAAATAAAGAAAGATGCTTGGAAATGTACACACTTTACTTACAAGTTCTTCACTCTGTTAATGTACTCTATAGTTCATAGGCCTTTATATATATTATAAATGAAAAATTATAGCAACAGCCATTTAACGTATAATGTAATATGGGTTTTAACACTATTGCACAGGGTGTGTATCTTTGCTAAATTTAATCTTTATGTCTCCATTTTGCCAAACACATAACATGAACATTTATGAGATGGAAGTAGGTAAAGAATATACATCAGACAGATACTTGGGATAAATGCACATTTTCAGTAGAAATGATGAGTAAACTGTTTTTGTTTTCATTAATAGGACTTATTTATGCTCCATGTATAAAAGTATCAGAATTTAAACTTTCCCAATCTATTTTTTTTTAAAGTGACTAAGTGGCATAATTGAAAAGTTGGTCTGTGTCCAACAGGTTTAACTCTTAACATTTTTAATGTGAATATTCTTTCTGGTATTTAATATGGAAACATGAGGCTCTGAAAACAATAAAAAATAAATAAATAATCTTGGGATAGTCAGGGAAGGAAGTAAACATGCCATTGCCTAGTTTGTTAAACACTTACAAATGACTGATCCATATTTTCTTACTTTGAAGGCAATATTGCTTACAAAATATTTAAAATCTAGCCTTATGCTAAGAAATGTATTTATCAGAGTTCTATAGATCTTAGTATCTATGTGATTTAAACTGTTTTATTTTTCATCAGTATCATAAAGAGAACATATAAGAGTTAAGCAAGTTTGCAGTTCAGACATGCTAACTGTTTAAAGTTTATTTCTATTTATTCACCCAATAATTCTGTATTTTAAAATGTGAGACAAAAATAGTTTTATTCCCTTCTTAAGTATGTATCCCTAATTAAAGTATAGAGATAGTTGTTTGCATATTTGCATACTATTAATGAAGTCTGTTATCTTGGTATTAGAAGATGACAAAAAGTATATTTTAATTATTAGTACTAGTAGTACATCATTGTTCACAATTGTATTGCAAATTAATATCTTTCAATGGTATTTTATGATTATATTATTATATATGTAAATTATTCTATAAAGGACCATTCAGACATGTAACTTTAAATAACAGTCTCATAATAGGTCATGTAGTTTTTGTGCCATTTTAGTGTGTCCTAATAGGGTATTACTCAGCTCTGAATCTAGAATGTTCCACTATTACATTTCTAATTTATATGCAGTTATATATCACCTGTTACACAGATGTGACTTTAATAATTTAACATACTTTAAAAGAAAATCTAAGGGAGTATAATCAGCTGGCAGTCTACACTGTTCAAAGCACTGTTCGTAACAACCCCAAAGATACTTGTTTCTGATAATGATCTTCATTTCATAAACCTTCACTCATTTATATGACTATCATGCAAGGAGTTCTCAGAAACTTAACTCATGAAATGGCTTGCATGTTTCAAAACAAAACTATTTGAACATAGAAGAGTAATTTATTCTGTATAAGAAGTAAAACAAAGTAAAACATATTATCTGTAGTAATACTGACAGGACTTATCAAATACTGAAGATTTTAGTCAGCGTTCTTAATAGCATTAAATAATCTTTGTCACATTAAAATGAATGCAATAGCCATTTAAGAATCAAAATTGTATTAATACTTTCTAAATACGTGAATTTTATTGCCAATAACTTCTGACAGTATAAAAACAGAGTACTTTTATTATTTGGATACTGAGCTACAGCTCATCAAAGCTTTGTAATGAATATCCATTAATCTTAAATGATGCTCCCAGGCTATTTAATACAATGCTGAATGTGTGTTAAAATCTTAAATTGAAAAAAAAAAATCAAATCAGACTGGTTATACCTGAACATTGCTCTTTAAAACAGAATTATTAGTTCACAGATACTCTGCCTCTGCTATGCCTTATAGTTTAGTATTATTATATTTCTTGTAAGTATCTATGTTATGCAATTCCTACTGAATACAATTTAAAGTAATATAGACTTCAAAGATACAGCTCGGATCATTGGCCCTTAAAACATATTTATATGTTGTACTAAAACTATATAGGAACTGATACCGTTTAAAGACAATTGCTTTTATAATTCACTAAAAGACATTTCTTCTCAAGCCAAGAATCTTTAGTCCACCTCTGAAATGCTGGCAGATTGCCCTTGTGCTGCTTACTTATCCAACAGTAGCAGATATAAAGTACATGCCATAAGTATCTTATTTAAAGTCCAATCTGTGCTACTTAAAGATGAGACTGCACAACATTTGCAAGTAATATCAATATTAAAGCACAAAGTTCTATTATTCTAAAATATTTTAATTAACAGAATTATTAAAAGCAATTTCTCATATTAATTGCCAAGTCTGTTAGGAAGCCACTAGATCCCATGAAGAAACTATAACCACTTTATATATTTACAATGAAAGAGTATTCTCTATAGATTTCCCTTGTTCTTTCATACTTATCTTCAGCCTGAAGTTTTAATTAATAGAAAAAAAATCAGGCTGCCAAAATGCAATGCAACCTCTCTCAACTTACAGCTAAAGTTAGAAAGACTGCCAAAGAGGAACATCGCTTGCTTTTCCATTCAAATGTTCCCATTTCCTCCATTTCATAAGAAAGCTTATAAAGGCAAAGTGAATTGGGAGAGATGTTATGATGAAAACCAAAGCATGAAAACAAAGTGATGTACTGCACACACATCGAAGTTTAAAAGGGCAATTGCTCTTATGCCAGGTTATTTCTTCACTGCACTGTTTGATAATTCATGGGGCAACTACTCCAAGGTCATAAGCATTTGGTGAAATGTTAAAAGACAAACAACTCTAGCTCACTTCACAATACCAAAATACACCAATGACGTGAACTAACTTCGTGAAACTTCAAACACTCAAGCAGATGGAAGGGAAGAGAGGAAGAAACCCTCAGCAACTTACCTAGGTGACTTAAGATTGCCACTTTTCCTCAAAGCCATCTAGTGCTCGGTGACTCTACTACCCCCCAGGACATCCGACTTTACTGCCCTATATGTCAGAATGCCTATCATTAGACATCCAGCAGTGTCAACACAGCCTGACTTCTAAATGGAATTGCACGTGTACTTACATCGCAAACGTTTGGATGATCAGGCGAGTCCTTGACCGAATCTTTTTTCCTCTTCTTGAGAAACAAGAGAGAGAAAGAGAAGTGATTGAACAGAGTAAGGGGGGGGAGGAAGAGGAGGAGGAAAGAGGAGAAGGAACGAGGAAAAAAACCGCTTTTAATTCTTCCAGCCTTGTAAGATGTTCCCCACCTGGTCCAACACGCAGCCTCCTTTAACCACACATGCACCCGGGCGCGCGCACGCCCGCGCGCGCATACACACACAACCTTGAAAAGCAATCCAATGAACCGCCAGGAGCTCTGTGGTGGCGCTGGTGGCGGCGGTGGCGACGGTGGTGGTGGTGGTGGTGGTGTGTGTCCCTAAGCGTGCAGCAGGCGCAAGTGCCCGGGCTGCTGGTCGGATTAAAAGTAAGCGGACTCGTCCTGAGAGCGTCCAGGAAGGAAGTGACAGGAGGCGAATGGGGAAAGCACAGCTCACGGGCTTTGTAACATCACGGATCGCAGGAAGGAGGGGGGAGAAGAGAAGAGAGGCTGGGAAGGGAGGATTCAAAATCTCCACGCCCGGCGAGGCTTCTCTTCCTTCTGCCTTCCCTCCTCCTCCTCCTCCTCCTCCTCTTTTTTTTCCCTCCCTCTCTCTCTCTCTCTCCCCCACAATCCCAAACGAAGGACTCTCTCTTGCCGAGCTGGAGAAATAATCAGTTTCACTCTTGAAAAAAGGGGGCGGGATCACATCCTGAACGCCTTTGAATAAAACAAACAGAGCGCAGAGAGCGACCAGCTCAGAGCAGAGCAGAGGCGGTGGCAAAGACCTCGCTCTCTCTTCCCTCCCACCCTCCGTCTTTCCGCCTTCCGTGCCCCTCTCTCGTCTCAACGAGATTGATAAATTACTCCACTACCCAACTTTAATTATGTATATGGTATGCAGAATAAATCACCCAACATCAGGCACCTCAATCAAGCACTTTTTAAATGATAATTGCATCTGGGCTGAATCAATCTTGCCATGCCTGACATTTTGCTAATTTTAGTTTTTTACCGCCGGGGGTGGGGGGGGTGGGGGGGTGGGGAGAGCGAAGGGAGGGCTGGTTAGCGGTTTAGGAGAGTTGGCGAAACGACATATGCCATGGAGCAACCCTAATGACAATCCTCTATTATTACACGCACTCGGAGCGGTCGCGGCAATAAGGCAGAGAATCACATCCTTCTCTCTCGCTCCCTACCCACCCGCCTTCTCCCCGCTCCATGGGAGAGACGATAGGCTCCTTCTTTTAAAACTTGGGCTGGGGGGGAGAGGGCGAGGTTGCTGCCGGAACCAGGCTAAGTAGGTCTTCTTGACCAGAAACCCGAGGCGAGGAGTGCGGGGCGGGGCGGGGGGTTGCTTAAGAGAAAAAAAGAGCGCCCGCGTTCCTCCAGCGGCGATGTTGTTTGTTCTTTTTTTCCGAGAGGCTCTTCGGATGCTCTGGCCGAGAAGGGCATTATTTTGGGCAACTCGTTTTGCGCGCACCCCCATTGTTTCTTTCCGCTTCGGCTCAGTGTAAGTAGCGAAATATCCGAAACCGACACGAAAGCGGCGCTGCTAGAGCAAAGCGGCGCGCTCCGTTCGGGACGGCCTGCGAGCCAACTCCTCCGGTAGAAGCGGACTGTGCGGGTCGGGGGAGGAGGTGGGGTGGGGTGGAGTGGAGTGGGGGGGATGGGGACCTTCCCGTTCTCGGCGGGGAAACGGAGGAGAAAGCCGGAGAGGTGAAGGAGTCCGCCGAGGAGGCTGGGTCAGCGCTATCAAGCCAACTTTCGAGGCACTTTTTGGAAACATCCCCCCCCTCCCCGGAATCTGGCAGGGATGAGATGCAAGACAAGCAGCGGGTGCGACTCCCCCCTCCCCTTTTTCTTCTTCTCCTTCTTCTTTTTAATCAGGCCCCTTTCTCCTCCCTTTTTTTTTTTTGCCTCCCTCTCTTTTCTGCACCTTTCTTTTAGACTCTGGGCTCTGCAAACCGGCTCCTTTTCCTTCTGCTTCGGTTTCCGCCTCGAAGCGCGAGGCTGTCAACCTTCACCCCCGAGGCTAAACTTTTGAAGGCGAGGATGGAGAGCAGAAAGTCAGATAAACGCAACCGCCCAGCTCGGCAAGGACGCAGCAGCACTCGAGCTAAAATAGCCTTTCTTTTTCCCGGCTGAGTCTTGACTTTTAAGCGCTCTTTCGCGCGGATATGCTTTTGCTCGTATCCTCCGTACAAACGCTTTGCTTCCAGAAAGTCTGCCGCGCCAACTCACCGCTTCAGCATCACGCGGGAGTAGTCCAAAAAGCGAGAGTAGCCTTCGCTTCGTCACCGCAGGCTGCAATCCTACACGCGCCTTTCCTTGAAAGTAGTCTAAAGCCCCCTGGAGATTGGCATTAAGTGACCTTCCAGAAAAGGGATGGTCCTTGAGCCCTATCCATTCAACTTCACAAGTTTAGTTCTGTTTTTTTTTGGGTTGTTTTTGGTTTTGAGAACATTTGCGGCTTGCCATTTATACACCCATGGGAAAAGGTGGGGGATCAATACATAAAAGCTTATTGTTAATAAAAAGACAATAATTTTAAGGATGATGCCATCCATTACAAACGGATGTTCTTCTATTGTTATCACCCAGAGCAAGTATGTTACTGTATCCTGAAACTTTGCCCTTCTTCACAACTTTGGGCAAAATGTAAATCACCAACATGGGAGTCAAGCAACATAGGGGACTGACTAGTGAACAAAACCCCAATTACTTTGCACAGTATCTCGGATCATTTTCTTCTTTACTCTCACTCTTTTGTGTGTGGCTTAACCTTTGTCCTGAAGAGCAATTTTAGAGAATTTGGATGTGTTTTCACTGTTTTGAGGCATTTCAGTTAGTCCTACAATCTTTCCACTGCTGAAATTAAGATATTGACCTAATATGGATGGATTCTAGACTGGCCAACATGACTACTTTGGCTTTTATTATAATCCTACTTTCTCTTTTGGTCCCTTTTCTTCAGATATCAATGCACCCTTTTGCACACTTTTTTTTCAACTTCGGGGAGAAATAAAGTACTTGTAATTAAATATTCCAGGGCCAGGGTAAAGCAATTCCATTTTTTAAAAATGCACAATTTCTGAGTGGCAAGGTGGGAAATGTTTAAAAAGGAGAATGGAAGCAAGGCTATTCTTCATCAGTTAAGTGTGGGGATGCTCATATAAGTGCAAAAATGATTCTGTGCTGTTAAAACACTGGAAATGTCTCAACCCAGCTGCAGAAAGCTCTGACATTTCATTTGTGTTGAAGCCAAGTAAAGCATATTCATTTTCCTGATGCATTTCATGAGCTAATGAAATTTTCTACCAATTGCAGTAAGCTCCCACTGATCATAGTGAAATTGCAAAGCACAGCACACGGTGGTTCCTCCAGAATTAAGATGGGGTTACTTTGCCCATTTATAAATTGAATAAAATCAATATTGCTTCATCATTTTGGGGGGATGACTGGCTTATGGAGGATGGAAGTTTTTATGATATTGGAATGATTCACTATCTTACAAAGTAAACTTATCTGATAAACTTCATTAGTACTAAGTTCTTCACCAGGAAGAACTTACATAAATACAATACATCCAAGTACCATTGAAGTATATTCTGTACTACATTCTATAAGTCAGATTTCTAAAGCTTTATATAGTCCCAGCACATAGATGGCACTATAGATAATATAAGGTAGAATTAAAGTAAGCCTTTAGAGCATGGGTGTCAAACTTGATCCTGTCCTGTGACATATCGTGATATATCGCAGTGTTTTTTGCCTTTGCAGAGCTGGGTGGGGGTGGCCTACACATGATGCATCTGGCCCGCAGACCACCAGTTTGACAGGCCTGCTTTAGAGAAACCAGCGGATAAGTGGAAATCTACAAAGAGCAATCCTTCATTTTTATTATTATGATTTCAAGAACTTTTTCAAAAATCCCCAACCCATGCTGTCTTTTTGTGTTATGAAGCATGGGGGTCCACAGGATAGAATCATAAAAGTCAACCTAGCAGTTGCAATTGTGCAACCAATGCTGTCATTTTGACTTTTTGACATTTCTACTATCAAGGAGCTTTGTTAAATCATTATGCAGACCTTTGGTGGGGGTCTTGTGTTCAGATCCAGCGCACTGATCTACAATTCAGATGGAATGGGGAATGGGTGATGCCTCAGTTATTCTGTCTTATTAAAAAGAGTGTGATTGTTGAAGTGGTTAGAAGACAGGAAAGCTAGTCCTGCCTTAGGCATTAAACCAAGGGGTGACTGTGGGTCTGTCTCGTTCTTTTAGCCCAAGGCTAGGGGTAATCAAAAAATATTGCCATAAAAACTACTTGGATTTGTCCATATGTCACCATGAATCAAGGTTGAATTGAATGTACCAAAGAAAAAAGTGACATCCTAAGTATGCTTCAATATAAATATTTATATGTTTTAAACATTGTTCATTTGTTTTTCCTTTATATATTTATTTGTATTTTTATTCTTTCCTTTATTTTCCATTTTGAAAAATTAAAATGGATACAGGCAGATCTGTGACCTTCCGGAATTGAAGTGACGGAGATGAAAAAGTACAGAATCATTTATATTATTTAAATGCAAAAAGTTTTGTGTCCTTTTGACAGTAGTATGCTTCAGAAAACAAAATCAGAGCAGAACAATACATTTAAGAAGATATTTACATATTTTATTTATTATGGGTGAACTTGCCATTCTATTATTTCCACACTCGGAAGACAGTTCCTGCTGGCAAAGATATAACACATCAAAAAAGATCCTAACATTATTTCTATAACTAATTGGCATTTCAAGAAGCTTTTACTGAAAATTTGTATTTTAAGTTTATTTACACATTAGGAGCAGTGAAACAGTGATTAAAACAATGGAAAAATCTAGTAGCATCTGAAACCATAGGATCAAATGACTGGTCTAAGAATAATTGCTGTGCACTCCTATTTGTACAAGTGCTGTAATTTACATCAATCAAAAAGATATCACTCAATGAATCCCAATAAGATGTGATACATTGCCTTTTGAAAAGTATTATGTTTTACATGAACTAGATTTGATCTGAAATGACTGTATACATATAGAAAAATTAATATATGCCTCACACGTGGAATATTGTAAGAGCTGATCAATGCATGCATGCTTATAAACATGCCTTTACCACATTTCCTCAGCCATGGAAAATTTAATAGAGCATGCCTAGATATTTGCAATCAGTATGAAGCTCCACTGTTTTTAGCGGAGCTTATTTTTGTATTGGTTTTCATTTTTAACTATGCTCTTAAATCTCTTCAGTTTTGATTCATAGATCTTAAAATCTCCTAAACTTTGTTGTTTATACCTATTATTTTCTCCCATCAACCTGATAATAGACCTTAAAACAGACGACTCTGGTTTTACTAGAGAATGCATATTGTAACAAAACAGAGAAATTTCTTTTGAAGTAAATTGTTCAGAAATTACAGAAAAGGAAGGAAATATATTTTTCCTTTTCTAGAGCACAAACTATCCATTTGCAGTAAGGATGCCTTCAGAGAAATAATTTATTAAAACAGAAAAATAGAGACATGATCCATGAGTCTACTTTAAATGGCATTAATGTGCTTCTCAATAAATAAGCCACATTGGTCTTATTTTGGTGCTCTATTAGCCTTTTTTGATATAGGCCAAGTCAGAAAACAGACTCCACAAGGACTACTGGAACTTTATTGTTCTAGGATATAATAACAGAATTTTGAAAGTCTGATTAGAGTATATATCAGTGGTGGTATTCGACCGGTTCCGCCCAGTTCTGGCAAGCTGGTAGGAGCGATGAGCAACGGAAACCGAACCAGTTCTCTGCCACTCTGTGTTGGGCCCACCCGCTTGCCCGGACTCCCAGACTCACTTTTATCTGCAGAATTTGAAGCACAGCTGCTTTGCGCAGCACAAAATAGTGCTGCACGGCAGCTGCTGAAGCAACCAGGATCGTGCAGGAGGTGAGGTAGAATGCCTCTGCACCTGCGCAAAGGCTTCTGTGCCTGCGCAAAGTGTGCATTTGGTGTGTGCGTGCGCGCAAAGTGTGTGCACGCACACAAAGTGTGCCCACCAAGCCACGCCCACCGAACCAGTGGCAAAAATATTTGAAACCCACCACTGTTATATACCTCACACCAAAGAAAATCAAGGCAGGAAAATCTTGAATTTCCTTCTTATTCTTTCCTCCCTTCCAGGACTAAGTTTCTATTTACAGTATGTAATGAGTGTTGCATTCCTTCTTCAAGATCATCTCCATAATCCACTCCATGATGCCACAATTTTAGTAGTATATAATGTTAGATCATGTAGCATATATATTGTAGACCTTGTAGAGATTATGTAGATATACATGATCTCTACAAGGTGGGCTAAAATAAATAGAATTTAGGAGCTGGCTTTCATATGCTGTACTGTTTAAGGCTCAATTCTTGTTTATATAATGAGGATGTGATTGCTGAAGATTTATACAATTCCAAAATGCCCCCCAAAACTTCTTAAAGACTTCTAATTAGGATTATTTCAAATTGAGGTGTTTAAAAGTAGTACTGTACAGCAATACTAAATTCTATACTATACTAAATTCTAGCCAATGTCTGTCTTTGTACAAAAATTGCAAAAAAAATATATGGTGAAACTAAAAACAAACTTCTCAGGACAGAGAAAAAGTTAGCGTGGCTTTGATTTATAGCCTCAAATAAGAAAATGACGGCATCAAAATAAATGCAAATTCTATGGATTCATATATCATATGTGATACACACACACACATATACACCAATACAAATTTCTTGGTAAAAGTTTGGAAGTGTTTACTACAGTCTTCATCCAGGATATATTTTTTTTAATTTCCTGTACTGATATTAGATTACAGCCTTTGAATTTCCTAACATTTCTCATTCAAATGCTAATAAATCCTCAATTTGCTTAGCTTCTGATCCAAATCAGGTCAACTAGGTGCATCTTAGTATTCATTATTAGAATGATTCTTTAAATAGTCATGATTTTATATTAAGACTATACTCAGCAGTTAAAAGCAATATTTTTCAGTCAAAGAAAAGATCTTCAAGGCAACGAGCAAGGTGTGCTACTGTTTTGTTTTGGATTGTTTTGTTTTTTTGAAAAAAACTTGCAATTCCTTATAGACAAACTGTAGAAGCCAAATACTATAGTTTCTTTAATTCTCAAAACTCAGTAGAGAACGTTTTAGTGAACCCATAAAAATAGCTCTTATAACACCTGTGGAATCTTCCTGTGTCATTTAGAATTCGGTATAATTTACATTGAAATGTTACCTCCAGACCATATTTTTAAAACATGTGTTACAAACAGCCAATAATTGGCAGCAAATCCCCTCTGGATTCTTTCCAAAAGGTAAGATTAAAGGTTCCTGTTAGGCACAGGCCTGCTGGCAACAGGAAACAGAAATTTTGCACTGTTTCCCAGCCTTCCACCTGAAACTTACATCTGACTTTTAAAAAAAAAAGCACAACAGGAGGTGTAATTATTGGAATAATCAAACCTTCTATAACCTCACTGAAGGGCTGAGGTGTAGCCAAGTGTCTGTTTCCCTTACGAATATGATTATTTCATGATGAGTTCAGTTAACATCCTCTTTCAGTAATTACCCAAGTCCTTTCTCATTTTAGAATGATAGTCAAATGTTTAATTCTTTAACAGTAATGAGCCTGCCAATTTACACTGTAAAAATGACATTTAAATTACAGAGAGCCAAGGTTATGTTGAAAATAACCCCACAGTTTATGCATCCTAACCCTGGGTGCTGTGGTTTCCATTTTCTATCCAGGGCCCAGCCCTGCCCTACTACTCTTCTTACTCTACTTCAGTGTTGCTCAACCTTCACAACTTTAAGACATGTGGACCTCAACTCCCGTGTTGGCTGGATAATTCTGGAAATTGAAGTTCACACATCTTAAAAGTTGTCAAGGTTCGTAAACACTGATTTTATTTTATCCCACTTTAAAAAGTGGTTTACTGAAACACTTCTCATATCTGCCTGCTTTTAAGCATGATCCAAAGCTTTTGATACAGCTTTTATAGTGAGCTTTATAACTCACTCTTTCTCCCTCTCTCTCGCTCACCTGCACACATAGAATTAATTGGGGTAGGTGTCAGAGTAACCTATTCTAAAAAAAATCAAGGCTAGAGATTAATCTACTCCTCAAGATCAATAATACTTTATTTGTTCTCACACTTATTCAGAACATTATTTCAATCCATATTACTTTTATAATTTCATATAACATACAAATTCCCAGAATCTCATTATAATAGGATATAGATTCCAGAAGGGTAATTTAAATATTTCACAGTCCACAGGGGAGAAAGAAAATGTATGTAATTTCTTGGAAATGAATTAATTGTAAAATATATTTTCAAAGCTAGGTGCTGAAAAGTGACACCTGAATATAAATTGCATGGCACAGTTAAAATGGTATAATGTACAATAAGTTGTGATTATAGAAAGTCTTTGTCATTAGTCTACCTTTTAGTACATACTACAGCAGGGTTTTTCCTACGCTTTAACTTAAAAAAATGTAGACAAAGAACTAATAAACAGAGCTTTCTTGAAATATTGAATGATGTAAATGAAAAAAGAATATAGCACTTACCACGTCCACTCTCTTTATTTTGAAAGTCATTTGCTTTGCTTAATCTGTTCCATGGTAGTTACTTCACAGTTTACAACTCTTAGTCGGCACCTTGAATGTTTAAAAGCACAACAGTAAGAGATTATTAAAATACAGGTCTCTTATTAGTGAAGCAATTTGTATGAAAACCTTTGAAAATAACTCCTTTTATGCTTTAGGCAAATAGCTGCTATCACTTAGAAACTACGTATTAGGAACAACTAAAGATCAACTATTTTTTAGTAAATTCCATCTGAATTCTGTCTTTGAAATGCTGAAGTATAATAATAGTGAATTTACACCAGGTCTAGAATACCATACTAAAATAAATGCAAATATAAAATACACTCGATACTTGGTATAATTTTTAACAGTTTTAGCTTTCTCAATAAATGTATATGCTTATTTTCTGATTTATTCATCATGCTGAATAAATTAAACTCAAATTATTAGGGCACTATTGCAGATTGTATATTTAATGGAAAAATGTTGAAAAGATGGCTTTATGTGAGCATAGTATCTTACTACAATTATTATTATCTGTCCAAATTTTTACTTGTGTACTAATATGTATGTATATGTATAATGAGTGTATTTGCAACCAAGACAAATTCCTTGTATGTCCAACCACACTTGGCCAATAAAGAATTCTATTCTATTCTGAAATGAAATGTGCATTGCACAATATTCTGTGCATTATCAGGATAAAATAAATCCTGTGTGGTCAGTCTTAACAGGAGATACTAATATATTAATATAAAATTAATCCTGATCCACTGTGAGATCTGTGAGATTGATGAATTTCTGTAAAAAATAGTGAGTTAAAAACAACAACAGGCAAATGAAAGGTGATGCTTTCTCTCTTCACTTCTATATATTGATTAATTATTTACATGGCATCAGGTTGGTATCGACTCTTGCAATCACATAGATAAATGTCATCCATGACAATCTGTATCTATCTGGTCCTTCAGGTTTTCCAGTAGTTCATCCATTGTCACAGTAACTTTCTTTCTGGTCTTCCTCTTCTCTTTCCCTCCCAACTTTCCCAAAATCAGAGCTTTCTCTTTGCATGTGTCTGAAGCAGAATAACGAGCCTAGTTATTTATTTATTTCCTTCCTTCTTTCCTTCCTTTCTTCCTCCTTCCCTCCCTCCTTCTGGTTTCAGTGAGAACTCTGGATTGACCCGTTTGTTGTTTGTTTGGCTGTCAATGGTATTCCCAGAAGTCTTATCTAACCTCCAAGTTCAAAAGTGTCAATACTTATTTTTATCCAAATTCTTCAAAGTCCATTACTGTACTTGTATATAGGATGTTACTTTTTAATACCTTGCTAGATCATAAACCTGTACATTTTGCAATACGCTCTACTAGATCAGTTTAGAATTCTATTTCTTCATGGGCTTCATGGGTCTATTGCTGCAGATTCTGTGTCTTGTAGGACTATAGAATTGGCTCAACTGAAAATGTAGACAGCTAATGATAAAAGTAACAATAGCAAAAGCACTTAAACTTATATACCACTTCATAGTACCTTACAGCACTCTCTAAGCAATTTATAGAGTCAACATATGGTCCCCAACAATCTGGGTCCTCATTTTACCAACCTCAGAAGGATGGAAGGCTGAGTCAATCTTATGCTGATCACAATCAAACTCTTGGCAATGAGCAGAGTCTGTATTCTATAGTGCATTCTAACCACTGCACTAATATGGCTCTAGTGTAATAGTAGTAAGGTACCATAATTGCTAAAGCCATCTTTTCAATATCTTTCCATTAAATGAATAATTCTCTCCCTCATTTGCAAATTTATATAGCCTGTACCTAATATTGAAAAAATGAGAAGTATTTCTGATGAATAGCTAGTGGTAACCAATAACAGTTCCAAATCACTTCTTGCTGTCTAAAGGCTGGAAGAAGCACTTTTTAACAGTTTAAGTATCAGCAAAAAAATAAGATTTTATTGTAAAACTTTTGTGTAGTTCATATCTTATAACTACAATATATAATGACTAAGAAACTGATATTATTTAATGACTATTACTTCCTCTCATATTAACTGGTTTTCATATGGCACACCTAAACATTTGTAAATAAACTGTCTAATACAAACAGCATAGTGAGTCTGTTATTCTCTTTGTAAAGGAACTGGGGGAAATTGAAAGAACGTGAACAACTCAACATGTGTAATGTATAGATTTTATTCATGCTTTTTCTAAGTTTCTAACAATTCAAATTCATGCATTGATTTATAAGTTCTACTATGTCCCATGTTTTACACACCGGTAAATATGCCTACCTTGCACTCTGACTTTTATTTTGCTATTTCAGATATCTTCATCCTCCATCTGTGAGACCATTTTAAAGGCTTTCAAATTAACAAATTCCTCCTACATTTGATACAGCTCTACAGGCACAACATATGTACAGGCATTTTCATAGAATGATTAGTCTCTCAAATGTTTGGCTATGCAGAGTTTTCTGAGTTTATTTTGACAGACCAAGATAGTTTAGTTTTCTCTTTAATAGGCATTGTTCTTGACACACATTAACCAAGTTTCAAGGTTTGTTTAATTAAGGCAAATAAATAAATAAATAAATAAATAAGGGTATGTTTTAAAGCAGGCCTGTCAAACTGGCGGTCTGCGGGCCAGATGCGTCATGCACAGGCAACACCCACCCCAGCTCCACAAAGGCAAAAAAGTCACGATCCATCACAATACGTCATATGACATAATTGAGTTTGACCCCGTGCTTTAATGGGAAAAAGCAGAATTCTGAAGTGTGGAAATCTACAGGAATTCATAATTGGGTGGCTGTGTTGGGAGATGCTGTTATTTAGAATGAATCAGGGACAGTTTTTAAGGTTGTTGCAATCCTGTGCACATTTTCCTTACAATTTTTTTTTCATTGAACATTATGGAATTTCCTCAGAGTAAATATAAATAGGATTAGATTGTCTAAGTGGAAAGGGTAAGAAAAAAAGTTTTGTGTATTTAAGAAAGTGAGCACTCATAAACATCAAATATATAAAACACGGTAAGTTCTGAGTCTGTCAAAAGGGCCCAGAAAATAAATTTGCCTTTCAGATACTGAGGAAAAAGCACACCCCTTGTTCCTGGAAAAGCATGTTATGTGCACCTGCTTGGATCAATTTATAAATAGATCAGCTTCTCCAACTTAATGCTAGGCAGAAGGGCTTATTAGGACTGCGATTCCCAAAATTCCTCATCTACCATGACTGTTTGGGATTCTGGGAGCTGCGGTCCCAATTGGTGGGCATCAGGTAGGGGAAGATTGAGTTAATGGAATGACACGCTACCCCTCAACCACCCGTATCTTATTAGGAAGAGCATACTGCCTCCAATGAAGTCAACTTGCCGGCCATCTAAGCCCGTCACTATTGACACTTTGAGGCTAGACTTTTCGCAGCGCTGCCAGGAAGCGCCAGGGGCTGTGAAGCGGGGAACATCCGCCTGCGCGCTCTGCCACTGAGCTACGCCCCCTCCCTGAAAACTCCCAGGCAAATGTTAATAATAGCAGAGCAGACAGAAATTTGAGAGGCGAGATATTTTCCCAGTATGGAAAGATTTTTTTTTGGGGGGGGGGGGCGAAAAAAAACTTCCGTTCCTGACATTCTAACGGGGGTACTAGGTTAAAAAAGATAGGAACCTTGCCAGAAAAGAAGCAAGGGAAACGGCGATGGTAACCCTGCGCATTTCACTTTACCAGTTTGCAGTAATGAGATACGATTTCCCTGACCGCCCCCACCACCCCGCCTCCCCAGTAATCCCGATTTAGAAGCTGTCCATTTAAAACCAGAACATCGACAGGTACCGCAAAGAAGGAGAGGGGTGGGATGGGGGGGTGGGGAGAAAGAGATGTTCCGCGTGCTGCTTTGCTTCAAAGCAATCATCAAAGGGGAGCCGAGAAAGTTCTGTACCTTCTGGAATTTGGACACGGTCCACCGGCTTAACTCAAAAAGAATCTCGCCGGACTCCCTAAAGACCGGTGTGTTTCATGATCTCATAAGCTTCCTGTGGATGACAGCCCACTTCCCGAACTAGCCGCTCTACCCGCCCACAAAGCGAAGCACTCAAGGGAAGCCGAACAAGGCTGCGACCCTACGCAGGACCCTCGGCTTTTAAAGCGACCTCGCTCCCGCCGCCCTCCCCGAGCCAAACAGGGGTCGGCCCGTCGGTGTTCGGGCCACTCGCAAGAAGGGCCGTCAAAAAAAATGCCGCCGCCGCCGTGCGTCAAAGGGCGGCTTTGCTTGAGTCGGACAGTCGGCCAGGTCAGCCCCCAAGCCGCCCGCTTCGAGTTTTCTCCGCTGTGACCCAAGCCACGCGCTCGGCAGGCGGCGGGCCCGATTTGCTCCGCCCCTTTTTTTGATCCTTACTGCACTCAGGAGAGGCTCGGTTGAAAGGGTGAATTTGGGGAAGCGGGGCGGGGGGGGGGGTTGGGGATCGTTCACGCCGCTTCGAACGAAGTCGCGCACTTTGGAATGGCGGCGCTCCAGAGGGAAAAAAAGCTTCGCTCAAATCTCAGCCAGCCATGCGAGCTTTTGAGTCTGCCGCCGCCGGCTCTCTCTCTCTCTCTCTTTCAGACTTCCCAAGGCGTCAGGTCGGATCTTTCGCCTTTCGGCTCCCCAGAGCAAGGGAAGCTCTTAGGCAAGACGAAATAAGCAGGATTTGGGGGATATAAAAGCAGCGCACGAATTTACAGATTATCTGTTTGGCCGTGGCCGTCGGATTGGAGTCATTCAGTTAGACAGGGGCTTTGGGGCAGCTATTGGTGCCCTTTCCTAATCGTCCATATGTTTCAGGCATGCCTTTAAACACAAGGCCTGTTTTTTTTTGTTTTTTTTTAAAGTATTTCCATGCTGTACACTGAAGATACAGTTCCTGTGTTTGTAGCAAAGGAAATGTCATAAATCGAATCTCTCTCTCTTTCTCTCTCTCCCTTCCCCTCTCCCCTTGGAAAGTGGATTTTCAACGAGATCTGAATTATTACATGAGAGCAAATCTAAACACTCTTCCCCTCTTCTTTAAAAAGAGTTCTTGGAAGATAATTCTTCTTCAGGAGTCTATTCCCAAATCCCAAATTCCCTAAGCCTCTTTTCTGCTCTTACCTCTTACTGGTCTAACTAAACAATTGGGGATTTTTTCATAAAGCAGGCAGAAAGGTATCTCGAGGCTCACAAAGCTTGCTTGGCATGTCATCAGATTGCCACGTAGTGGCAGGTCTATATGCGCAGTTAGGAGAACCAGTGTTTTCAGGGCGATGGCAAGGACGAAGCCAATGAAGAAAGCTACATTTGGCGGCCTTATGTTCTTTCCAGTAGTTAAGAAAGAAAGCAAAACGATTTCCAAACTATCTTTGTGCATAATCTCCAGTGGTGTGATGGGTGACAGAGAAATTAAATAAACAAATAGCTAAATAAATAAATATTGCTACAATGTAAATGTCAGTAATATAGCCAAAGGCTTATTCTTCTTCAATGTATTCAGGTCTAAAAGGCTCATTTTGAGAGAACCTGTTCTTGTTACTTTTTATTTATATCCTGCCATTATCCAGCTCAAGATGGCATGTAAAAGGCTCTCTCCTCCCCACCACACACACACACACACAACAACAACAACAACCCAGTGAGATAAATTGGGCTGAAAGCAAATGATTGGTCCAAAGTCACCGCATCAGCTTCAATTTCTAAGAGAGGTCTAGAACTTCCAGTTTCTAGACCAGCATCTTAACCACTACACTATCTCTTGACAGGTACATAACCTAGCAATAGCACTTAGATGTATATACAACTTTATAGTGCTTTATAGCCCTCTCTAAGTGGTTTACAGAGTCTGCATATTGCCCCCAACAATCAGAATCTTCATTTTACCAACCTTGGAAGGCTGGAAGGCTGAGTCAACCTTGAGCCAGTCAGAATCAAACTCCTGGCAGTCGGCAGAATTAGCCTGCAACACTACATTCTAACCACTGTGCCACCACAGCTCTGTATAATACATATATTATGTTTTCTGAAATATGGGTCACACTTCTGAAACACAATGGAGAATGATCTGTCAAATGTTCTGTCCAAGCACCACCTGTTTTAATATTTTAAAATCACAGTGTTATATAACAGGTTGCCCTTACATTAAGATAGATATAAAGATAGATATAAAGATAGATAGATAGATGATAGATAGATAGATAGACAGATCTGTTAACTATTATTTATGTTTTAGATTTTTCTGCCAACTTGACAGACTCTTTTTTATTCTAAAAAACATAATTAAACCATGATGTGTAGACCTAGTGAAAAATATGTATGCAACCATCAATGCTAGCCTCTGATCTGAAAAGACTTCTCTTTAACGTGCACATATATGAGAAGAAAATGCAGTTCATACTTTCTCAGACATTATGTATCCTCATAATGTAGAGCAGGGAGAGAGGCAATGGACCCAGAATGAAAATTAGACTGGAGCTTTACTGAATAATAACCTTGCAACAGTTTGGCATTAAAAGGGTAATAGCTTTAATATTGCAGTGCCTCATAATATGCTTGATAATCAGTGCCCAGCCTTTGTGATAACTAAAACTGTAAAATATAAGTCATCAGACGACGCAATAACATCCTTTGGCTTCTGGTGCAGCTATTACCAATTACTGGAATAATTATGTAGCTCAAACTCCTTATTTTGGGAGGAGAGAGCTGCCATGTATTCCCATCTCCCTAAATCCTCTAACCAGGAACCCTGTCTGAGAACAAAGCACCACTGTAATAGCTTATATAAAGAATAAACTTACAAGAATGACTACTAGAAAATATTTTCAGGCCACTGCAGACAAATATAAGATCTAGCAAAGATTTCTTCCTGTCTTGTTTTTGTTCTTAGTGAAGGGGGGGGACACACTATGGTATATAAGAAAATGGCAATGGGAGGCAACAGTCAGATTGAAAGAATTTTCTAAATGGCTGCACTTTTTCTTTAAAAGACCAAGTTGAACTGGAAAGGAGGAGTTATTCCTCACATGTCACTAGCTGTGCTGTGCTGTGCTATGCCAGGAAAGAAAGATTGCTCTTTCCTGTTCTACAGACAACAGGGTCTGCTTGCAAGTTCAATCTGAACCTCTTCCAGGATTAAATCCTTGAAGATGTAAAGTAGATGTTAAAACATAATTAGTTACACTGGTTACTCATAATACCTTCCTTCCTTCCTTCCTTCCTTCCTTCCTTCCTTCCTTCCTTCCTTCCTTCCTTCCTTCCTTCCTTCCTTCCTTCCTTCCTTCCTTCCTTCCTACCTACCTACCTACCTACCTGCCTACCTGCCTACCTGCCTACCTGCCTGCCTGCCTGCCTTCTTACAATAAAAATAACAAAAATAGAATTTTTTAAAAACACTACAGTAGGGAAACATCACTTGAAATGTTTTCCAGAAAAGCTCAATTTTTAAGAACTTTTTGAAAGCCATCAAGGGGGGTAAGCTAGATCTCTGAGAAGGGATCATTTCATAGTATCAGTGTTGCCATTGAACAGCAATACATTTTGGCACTGGTTCTGCTTAACTCTGCTAGAAGACACTGAAGCAGTTTGGAGAAGACACTCAGGCAGGCACCAAACCTATATGCAGTACATTATACTGTAGGTTAAACTAAAGCCAGGACCTTAAATTGTACCTAGATCTGAATCAATAACCAGTACAGGG
The DNA here is from genome assembly GCF_049901735.1 of Notechis scutatus. Lineage (NCBI taxonomy): Eukaryota > Metazoa > Chordata > Lepidosauria > Squamata > Elapidae > Notechis > Notechis scutatus. Next base: position 228,804,123 of record NC_142010.1, on the reverse strand, counting down.
CCCACAATATCAATCTTATGCTGGATGTCAGTAAACACAAGGGTCTCTGTATTTTGGACTAGTTATAATCTGCATAAACTTCAAAGGTGGCTACATTTAAACTACATTTTATTTATTTTTATTTGATTTGTCAATTGTTTACAAGATAATAAGTACAAGTGTATACGAGATTATCTGAGTGATGAGAACATGAAGTGTATACTTCACCAGGCACACCTGGACTGGGCAGGGGCCCTTCTAGCCCTTGCTTCCATTTGGTGTTCATGCAGGAGCTAGGAGTTCAGAAGGATCCAAAATCAGGAACTTGGTTCTTAAAATGTAGTGCTTGCATGTCCAGAGATAAACCTGGTGTTGATGGAAAACACTGATATACAAATAGCAACTGTCTTGCTTAAGTTCAACTTCATTTTTCTCCCATCCAGGCCCTTATAATTTCCAAGCCCCAGAATGGATCATTAACAGAATCTCCTGTATTGCTCAGTGTGTGATTGGATATGATGTATACATTGATGATACCACCCTATTCTGTCAGTTGATCTCCAGTGATTTAAATGTTAAAGTGCAAGGGAGAAAGGACCAACTCCTGTAGTGTCCCAGTTGCTTTAGGCCAACCTCTAACCCCCGCCATCAAACAGACTGTAACTGTCCATTAAGGAAAGAGCAAACCAAGTCCTAATCCCAATTTATCTATAGGTGGTCTAGTAAGATACTGTGGTTCATGGTATCAAAAGCTGACTATTTTGAAATTGTGGCAGTATATAAATTCAACACATCAAGAAGCTCCTAATCTCTTCCCAGGTGAAATTCAAGATGCTGGTTATCACATTTAAAGCCCCACATGGCATGGAACCAGATTACTTGTGGAACCTCCTTGATGAGAGTATCTGCCCATTGCACTAAGCCAAATATGGTGGCAGGTTCCAGGTCCCTTCCTTTAAATATTACCATCCAGTGGGACCGAGGAAGTGTACTTTTCCTGTCAGCAGCAGCTGTCCTATGGGACACCCTTTTCCCCAAGATCCAGCAGGCCTCCAGCCCCTTAACCTTCCAAAAGGCCATCTCTTATCCCAAGGTTGAGATGGTTTTGTTGCTTGCATTGGGTAAGGGTGGAGGTGTCAAATTTCAGTATTTATTGTTTTTATTATTATTATTTATTTGTAATGTTGTCATAAGCACTCCATGTTTTGTTTCATATGAGGTGGTGATATAAATTTTTAAAAATGAAATAATAAATCAATCTGGGAAATAAGACAGCATGTATAGAAAAAGTCGACATGTCGTCTTTGGCTTACAACAGTTCATTTAGTGACTGGTCAAAGTTACAACTGCAGTGAAAAAAGTGACTTATGACTCTTTTCACACTTATGACTTGCTGCAGTATCCCCATGGTCACATGATCAAAGTTCAGATACTTGGTAACTAATTCCTATTTATGATAGTTGCAATGTTCTGGGGTCATATGATCACCTTTTGCAACCTTCTGCCAAACAAAATCAATGGGGAAGCCAGATTCACTTAACAACCATGTCATTCTTAACAGCTGCAGAGATTCACTTAACAATGGCAAAAAGATCGTAAAAGGAGGCAAAAATTCACTTAACAACTGTCTTGTTAACAATAGAAATTTTGGGCTCAATTGAGTTCGTAAATACAGGACTACCTGTACTTTAGTTCTGAGTCCCATATTGTATACTCTACATTTTTCTTTTCATTCTTGGCAGTCTTTCAATATTAAACTGAGGGCACGAGATGGCTCTCGTCATATGATTAAGTACACAGCTGTCACATTCAAATGAGTGGAATTTGAAAGGAGTCTGGCATAGAGACAGCATGTATAAGTCCAGCCTACCTTTTTCATGAGGTGCTGTTTTATGGCAGAGTGCTGCTATGGCTAGTACACAGCCCTGTTCAAGGGCTTGCTAAACCCACTGATTAATCCAACCAAGCAGACAGCTGTCTTTTAAAGCAGTATAAATTGCAAAACCAAATGTTGGTACTGTTCCCTAGTTTTGCAAGCAATAAAACTTTCAGTATCGAAATAAGTCACTCATTGGAGACCTTCAGTAACAGTGCAGGGCCCGGAAGAAGGAGAACCAACTGTAGATAGATACTGGAAGAAAATTGCAGCAATGCAACAGGTTAAGCTACATGTTCAAACAGTTGTGATACATTAGAATGTAAATGCCCAAAATTCCTACCAGTTATGTAGGAAAAGGACTTTCAGTATTCTATGGGCAGAAAAATTGTAGAGGCAGCAGGAAAATGTGTGCTAGCTCATATATAAAAGGGTGGGAGGGAATTGGGGACTTTTCTGTCAAGCAGGGTAAAACAAGCCTGCATTTGCTGACTTGCCAGGAATAGAATCATACTTCAGCTGTGCTACTGTGATTCCAAATGCTAAGCCAGTAAGGAACCCAGACATAATGCCTTCCTTTAACCTTGTATTTCCCACGACAGCATTTTAATGCCTAAATTTAAATATGTGACATGGTAAATTAGAAAGCATTAAAAAAATACAAAGAGAAAAGCACCCCACCATACCATCCACAACATAAAGGCCACATATCAGAATTGTATTTTAATATACAATTTCATTAGCTTAGACTTTAACTGCATTTGGTTAGTCATGCAGTATTTTTAATTATTATTATTTGTATTATTTTTCATGTAATCATCAGGACTGGGGTTCAACTTTGATATTACTTGTGAGTGGATCAGTGGATAGTACAATCTTGTATCATTCAGGAGGTAATTTAATGGGATTTACTTCTCAATAAGATTTGCTCTGTAATGTCTTGCTTGCTTGAATACAAATAAACCGAAACCTGCATTCTTCACAAGTTGTACAACTGTCAGTTGTTTTTCAGGACTATGAGGAGTCAAGCAAATTAACAACCAATAATTATATTAGAAATATAATAGATAAAAATAGCAATTTCACTGTAGCTCTATGCATCTCAGAATTACTCAGAAGTAATTTCCATTGTACTGAATGGTACTTATTCCCAGACTGGAGTATTCAGGATTGGAGCCCTTGTATCCCAAATAAATATTGCCTTTTCATAAATAGAAATAACCACAGCATGTACATATGGTTCCTTATGTAAATAATTGGTTTAATCATTAAATAAACTCAGAAAATGCTGTGAATGTGATTCACAGGCACAGGATTGAAATAAATAGGAGGTGTTGACTCCAGTGAGATGTGGTTTCCCTCTCCTTGTCTGACATTCTCCATCACTTTTATTTTGCTTTCTGCATTTCCCACTATCTTTACTTCTCCCTTTACTTCTTTTGGGTAAGCAAGAGACAGAGGGCATCAGTTTGAGTCCTGTGTATTTTTCTCCTAAGCTCTATTCATTAGGGAAAATAGTTCCAGAAGAATGGTTAAGATAATGTTAGTGATATGCTACAGAATAGTTTAGTTTGTAGTTGTTTTAAGCTTCATTATTTTATCTGGACAAATGTTTGTATATTTTCAGATGACTTGGGACATTTTCAAAGTTTCCTGTGCTGCAGAATCATAAAAAAATGTCCATGGCTGAAATTCAAAAAGTATACATAATCCGTTACCATGCTTAGAATAAAATAAAACTATGCCCCATGGTTATTATTAAAATTATGTGATTGATTGAGGATGAGAGAGTTAAACTTGTACATTTTGTAGAGCTAATCATTGACATAATAAAAATATTCTCATAATATGGATTCCTCCCCCCCCCCAATGATTAGCTGTTTTAAATGACACATGATGCAGGAAAACTGCCATTTTCTTCATTTTAAAAACTTGTATGGAACTGATTCTGGAGCATACAGGGAATTTGTACTCTTTTTAAAAGAGTACAAGAAAAGGAAAGTTAAGAAAAGGAAAGCAAGAAGGAAAAATATTGGTTCAAGTGTAAACCATTTTAATAATTCTTTATGGAGTGATTAATTCCCTAGACAGTCTCTTCAAATAATCTTCTAAAATATGAACAATTGTGGATTCTTTCTGCATAGACTGTTACTTTTATTGTTGTAAACTAAATGAGCAAGAGCAGCAAAGTTACAGATGTATTGCATATTTATTTATAATTTTTCTCTAAAGTCTGATCCTTTTTGTATATAAATGAGATTTTGAAAATAATTTGTTGCAGAAAACAGAATTAAGCAAGAGAGAGAAATTCTCTTAGCAATTTTAGAAAGTGTAACTTCATTTAATTAAGTAAAGCTATTCTGCTTTTTGCACAGAATAGGAAAAAGGAAGGAAAGGAAGAATTCATTGTTTCAAAATCATATGACATCTTCTTGCCTTACTATATTTAGAACAAAGAATTGCATATGTGTATATCCAGTCAATTTCAAATGCAGTTAAGGGCCATATGTACATGCTCTCTAGAATACCCAACCCTGGACAATTGTTACCATTTAGGGTTAAAGAAAAACATGTAGTAGAAAACTCAACTAAATTACCATTCATCATGTATCTTAAAACTATAGAAACGGATGATAAAAATTCTACAGTCATATCTGGAAAGCTCAAAGAACTATTTTTATATATAAAAAAGTTATCATGTGTATTTTTTTAATATTTAAATTGGTCTGCTTTAAGAAATAGCCGAATGAATATTCCATTGAGATTAATAGGACAGGCACAAGATATCTTTGCCCCAAAGAATTCCTATTCTGTAACGTCTTGTATTTACTCACTGTAGGATAATGAGCAGTGTGTTACAAAGAAATAAATATGCTTACTGCCAGAGTTTTAACTGCAGACTATATTGCCTTATGGAATGGGACCTGAATATGTCCTCTGAGAAAATTTGCCATTATTAAGGTTCTACAATTCCACATGCATTCAGATAAAATTTAAGTTCCATTTTCTGCTAAACATGTTATTTAAGGAAGGACTTAAAAGGCCATAGTATAATGCTAATATTATCTTATTAATTAAGATGAATTTAAGTATTGATATTTTAAAATTTAGATGTGTTTATCTAGAATATGTTTTTTTAAATTAATCTGCTAATATTTTGTTGTCATATTCTTAGAGTTTTATGTAATATAGTAATGTGTAAAGTTAACAATTAGGTTTAATATTAAAAGTAAAAAAAATCTGGTAGTATGTTTTTGATGGTCTTGCTTATTTATTACGTAAAAGGTATTTGGTTTTTCAGGAGTAACAAAATATTTGTTTTGGTAAGAGAAGAGAAAATTTCTATCAAGATTTAATAAAGATGCATCATATTAGCAGCTGTTTGGGTTCTTATATTCCATAAAAACTAAAACTTTTTGAAAAAACTACTTAAAGCTTAATATCTTAGTGACCATATTATAAAATTGTTTGATGGTATCTGGATTTCTTTTCTCTTAATCCATCTTTTACTTTCTTTACAACTTTACAGAAATGTTTTTCAGAATAGGGGATTTTTTTCCAGGCAATATATTTATCCCAGTTTAGTAACGAACATGGTACATTAAGGAGTTTTACAGAGCATTGCAGTCGTCCGCAATATGTTCGTTGGCTTTTATTCTGAAAGAAATATGTAAGCAATTGCAATAAACCCATAAAGCTTTAGTTTCTTGGAATGTCCAACTTTATAAATTACATTATCCTTTTCTCCAACATAATTTGTACCATTGTTTAAAATTAGCAACCGTTATACTTCACAAATTTTAAAATATTATTACAAATGTCCTTGGCATTCTTCTGGAGCAGCTGCATGGTTTTAACAGATATCAAGACAAATCAGCTGTTCTCTATGTTTCACTTAAATGAGAAAAAGAAGTCAGAAGGATGGCAAGAAAGATACCCATTTTTTTTGCATGAAATAGGAACCATGGAAATCCATTGGATTGGCTTCCAAAAGTGAATTAAATCTGAGAAGTTAAGAGTTGTCCTTGTCTTTTGAAAGCAATATCTTGCATAGGAAAACATGGAAATATATTCTGTATGAAATGCCTTTAAAATAGTTGAACAATACTTCTTTAAAGAGTTGTCTGATACATGAACAATAATTCTGAATTTCTTAAGTGAATAATTTAATGTGCCAAATTAATGTCATAATTTATCTATCTGTTGTTCTGTGCTCTTTAAACTTGTGTGCCAGACAGTATGTCAGTATGGAATCTGGTTGTGAAAAGCAATTTCATATGTTCATTTTGTATATAATATTAGTCTTGGACTAAAAAAAAATCAAAACTTGATTACTTGTTTACAGAAATGCTTTCCATTTGTTTGACAGTTTGTAAGAACTGCTCTGAAGCATAGTTAAAAGCACAAGCTTGTGAAAATAGACATTCCTCATAAAAAAAATTCTGCTCCTCCCCAAATATGTCTTAGCATTTGATCTTTTTTCCCACGTCTTTGCTGTAATTAAAATAAGATTGCCTTTTAAAATGTTATCCTTTGCAAACTGCTTGGTGGTGTTAAGACATAAACAGTTGTGCACATTGAATTCTCTTTGCAACTAATATGAAAGTACTATTATATTCCCACTTTTCTCCCCATAATCCAGCTTCTGCCTCTAGTAAAAATCAGCGAAATTTGTACCTGACTGCCTTTCATATTCTCTTTAAGGTAAGTTAACTCCAGGGGCTGTATTCAAAAGATAATTTCTATAGCATTTTACAGGTTAGACAAATTTAATGTAGGTATAAAACATGGCTGATGAAATGTAATTTATCTCTTTCACTATTCATTTCAAAATTAAAAGCCATGTATTGTTCAGAGGTGAGGGATGCATTTTTCTTTCCTTTTTTCCCCAACTGAATTATTCTGCATGAGTGTGTATAAATGTCCTCAGCCATTTTGTCTTCACTGGCCCATTTGATCTTTAAAGTTGATCTTACTCATCAAAAAAGTAACAGGCACTGAATTTCCCTGGGCAAGTTTGCCTTGTCAAGAGTAATTATTGGAAAACAGCACATTTCTCAACCCTCTCCATTGGAACATAACATTTGTAGAAACTCACCCATTTCTGGTTACAGGCATGGTTTTATAAGGGAATTGTCAGGCTGACGGCAAATAGGCATTAATATTATCAATTTATCTAGTAAAAAGAAATTATGAAAACTCACCAGTGCCCTTCTTCTCCAGGAAGATGTCTCCGTCAGCACCTGCTGAGGGCTTTGTTGATTAAACTGACAGGTAAAAAATTCCTGTAGAATAAAGCCAGACCAGCTGGCTTTGAAGAGAAACCCCCCAGGTTGGGTCCTGTTTGCCTCACTCACCCTCTGCACCAAAGGCAGGAGCTTTTTCCCCCTTGCTGTTGACCTGTAAGATGCGTGATTTCCATGCACAAGTGTCTGGCAGGCTTAGGCCCACCTGCTCTTGTCACTCTGGAGTAAATTTAGCTGTAAAAGGTATCGCTGTCAACCAGACCTTTGTGAATTCTGGCAAAAGAACACAGAATTACTCTGTCCACAAAGCATGCTGTACATTCAGTTGGGAAATATCAAATCAATAGCAGTACCCCAAAACCACTCCTTTGGCAGATATAAAATAAAAAAGTTCTTATTTACATTAGTGTAAATATCTCATTTCCAAGCCTTAAAACAAGGCCATAGTTTGTATTTTTAACTGCAGCTAGAATACAACTATCATCAGGCCTGGGAACCCCAGATTTATATGGAGCTGATCAAGTGGCTGGTTTGATTGTGTTTGTTGCCCTGTGGGAAATGGGGGTGGGTTGGGTTCAGGGGTTTTATACTGTGGATTTTTAATGTTGTAAGCTGCCTGGAGTCACCATGTGTGAGCTGGGTAGCCATATTAATTTGTTTAATAAAATAACTACACTTTTAAAAATAGAAAATGTGTTGATATCTTTTATTTTAAACTACTTAAGTACAAAAGTGGATGGTTTTCCTTTATATTCTTGTCAGCTTAATTCAAAGAGACATTATAAACTTAACACTTCTCAAAGAGAATTTAGTCATAGTGTTTTCCGAATGACCAAATATGTCTATGGAAAGGTTGCATGCCAAAACTAGGCATTTATGCCATGAAGCATTTTAAAAAAATCTGAGAACTAGACCATTATCATATTGGCTAATTTACAAGGAAGCATTTATTCCTTCAAAACTCACTTTGAATTATATGAATCTTCTGAATTCTATCTCCCCCGTTTGATATTGTTATTTATTTTCCCTACCAGTGGTGGGATTCAAATTTTTTTACTGCCGGTTCTGTGGACATGGCTTGGTGGGCGTAGCTTGGTGGGCGTGGCTTGGTGGCATGGCTTGGTAGGTGTGGCAGGGGAAGGATACTGTAAATCTCCATTCCTTCCACACCCCACTAACCTGCTTTCCAGCTCCGTTCTCCTGTACAGGCAACCAAAGAAGACCCAGCCGATCAGCTGGGACTTGGGAGGCAGAAAATAGATGGGAGGCAGAGAATAGATGTGGACGGGGCCAGCCAGAGGTGGAATTTGACGGTTCTCTGAACTACTCAAAATTTCCACTACCGGTTCTCCAGAACTGGTCAGGACCTGCTGAATACATCCTGCTGAATACATCCCTACCCTTCTCCTCTTTGAGACCCTCCCCCAATCTTATGAGAACTTAACACCGGAAAGGAAACTGTTATCTCTTTTTTTTCTGAATATCTTGTCACAATCTCTGAAAGGTCATGTCAGGGGTAAAGTGCCAGCCAACTGAGTTGCTTCTTCAATAAGCGAGTCCTGTTCAGCCTGGATTTGGCAGGGAATTGCACAAAGTGGTTCATGTCACAGCCCAATTGTATTGTGTTAAAGAGGTATGGGAGAGAAAGAATGAAGGCTGTTAACAAAAAAAGTGTCTGGGTCACAGGCTTTTTGTCAAATAAACAAGCTTCCTATTTATTTACTACATATAAACAGCTACTCACCAAACTCTATTTCTCTGCAGGGTACCACTTTGAAATGAAAACAGGGACCTGATTGGCATCATTTGGTATCCATAGAAACATGGTAAGTACCTTTCCCTGAGTGAATGTCTCTTATTCGAGATTTAAAGGCTGAGTACTGGGTAAGTGAGTGTTTTCATTTAATAATTATATGGGAGAAACTTTTTAGAAGCTTGCTAAGGGGAAACAGGTTCCTGATTGTTGCGTGCGCTGTAACAAAGCCCTTATGTTTGCATCATATTTTTTTAAAAAATAATGTGTTTTGGGTTCAAACCTTCCATCATTCCTTTTCCCCCTATAAATACAACCACCCTTCTAAAGTCCTAATGAATAGGAATTCAAAACTTTGAGGCTCCATTAGTACTGGAAAGTACTAATCATTGTTCTTTGTTTTATTAGTACTTAGAGCAGGGTTTTCATTCTTGTACATTTGATTCTGCCTCCTTTCCACTAGCTAAATAAAATGGACCATTAGGAAGGTTGGGGGGGGGGGGGAAGAGTACTTTTTATTTGTAGTATTATCCCAGTAACATGAAATCATTGAAAGGAAAGAGAAGACAGGATTGCCTACACTATGTTTGAAATTAAAATTTAAACATCAGAAGCCAACGGCTTTTCTTTTTTCCCTTGTACCTCTCACCTTCTTTTCCCCACTCCTTTTCCTTCCCTTAATTTCCTATTTCTATTTTTCTTTGTATTTTATATATTAAATAAATAAATAAAGATATAAAGGAAAAAAGAAGAAACATCAGAAAAATGGATAAACTGCAAGTATGCATATATATGTAGTCTTCAGTTATTAATGTAAATTCTTAGGAAATTACTTAGACGTTAGATGTTATCTGTTCGAGATAGAGCAGACTATGAAATCAAAGTCATATAGACCAATGACTGTTACTATAACTTCTATAAGTTTTGCACATCTGAATGTGTCTCTTTGTTTCTTCCCTTTTTCTTTGTGTGAACTAGCAGGGCCTGTCTGAAACATTTATGTAGTTCTGCCCTGTATTCAGATTTGTTCTATCTTCCCACAGCCTTCTCAACAGCTCTTCATCCTGTCTCTCAAGGCCATTCCACCACAACCTCAGCCTTACAAGTTTAAATAATGAAAATTAAGCAATTGCCAGTGTTGTTTTTTTTACCAGTGATCTTGGTTTTTCTAAATATTTATTAGTGACTTTGGAAAGCAAATATCAGTCGACCAACTTATGAACCTCTGTGTCAACAGGCTATAAGCTAATGGCTATGGGAGAACCATGTATTTGTGTGTCAGAAGTTCATTGTTATCCAGTGCTGTCCAATAGTTTAAGGATACTTTTTAAAAGGGAACCCTTTTTACTCTTTGTAAATATGGAGTATTTAGTATATACATACGGTGGTGGGATCCGACCGGTGTAACTACCGGTTTGGTGATTTATGATTTGCTGCTCGTGCATGTGAATTGTCGTCAGCTTGCTGCCTGGACAGCTGAGCAGCGCTATGCGCGGGTACGCAGCAGTTGAAAATGCACTTTTTTCCTGCTTTTTCAACCACAGCTGTGCTGCGCAAAGCAGCTGAGGTTGAAAAAGCAGGAAATATAGGTCAGGTAAGAGCCCGAGCGGGTAGGTGGGCCAAACCAGCAGCAGACATAGAACCGGTTCTACAGAGCTGGACAGAACTGGTAGAATCCCACCCCTGAATACATATCACTCAAGTGTTGTCCTTTTTTGAGGGGGGGTCAAAACAGGGAAGCTTTCACAGGTACTGAGGAACACATTTGGCCTCTAACTGAGCTGAAATCCTGGATGAAATGAATCAACATGGCTACCCACAAAGACTTGTCGGCTACAGATACCATTCTGAACATTATCAGCAGGAATTGTGCAGTGCTCTCTTGTGTTGAATTCTCTGCATTTGCAAGGAGAAAAAGAAGACTGGGAAATCTGCCTAAAACTCATTATTTAGTAAGAAAATAAAGAGAGAAAACTGTTTTATGTCTTTGAATCAATTGCAAGTTTTAAAAATTAAGAATAATATTCTTTTGTGACATTATTTTATATTCTTAATATAGTCGTCATGATTATAGTCAGGAAATGAAAAAATAGATGATACATTTTAACTATTAACAGTAAAATATCCTAGTTATTGCAGTAACAACATCCAGTGACATATTTTAACTATCATAAGGGAGGAAAAAAGTAATATTTAACAATATGAGGTCTTGCAATACCATATGCAAGATGTTGAACTATTTCTTAAGAGTTTCAGGTGAACTGACAATTATCAATCTGTCATATTTGAATATGAAACATTTACTGAAAATTACACTCATTTTGCAATGAATCCCACTGACAATAACTTAAATACTCATGAATTACAGCCTTGGTTAGGTAAATAGCATTTTCTCAACCTGTGCTAGGATTCACATTCACATTCACATTTCATTTTATATAACCATTACAAGGACATATTTCTCTATAGAAGGATCCAGTGGAGGTAACTGAAATCCAACTGGTTTAGAGTTCTGGTTTCCCTATTTTTATCGCTCTGCATATTATTTTCATTTACTTTCTTTATTGTTTTTATTTGCTAACTTTTCTCAGCAACCCATCCCTGCTGAGTGCAGATGGCATGAATGATCTCACAGATTCTCTGCTCAATAAGCCAGAATGGTATTGCAGACATTCTATATTAAACTTCTCTTACTTCAGTAAAAATGCTGCTTTACCACATGCCTGCTTCATATTTTCCTGCATTCTCTAGTCTCTTCCTCTTTCTGTTTTACAATTCTCAAAAGTTTTATTTAAGAATTCTAACTGAAGGATCTTGTCAACATTTACTTGATATACTACTGGATCTTTTAGGGTTTCAAATAATCAGAGAGCTTATGTGAGATATTTGTAGTGGTCTAATGTGCAGATACATATACTAATGAGGGAGGACATTTTAGGATATACATGCTATGCACCTCAAATGCTTGCTTTGTTTAAAATGGGGTTGGTAAAAAATATGTGTCACCACCAGTACACAACTACTGTTTACTCAACAGAAAAGTATGAGCTATTATCCACTTAAACACAACCCATTACATGTGTCTATCTGGTACCTATGTCAAGAAATGAGAACACAATGTAAATATAAACATTTTTAAAAGAGATAGTTTCCAGAGTCCTGCAAATTGTTTTCCTGCTAAGATGATAAACTTTACTCAATTTTTTCATTGCCTAATGTTTGTGTCAAGCAGCATGATAGTTGATAGAGGAATGTGAAGATGTAGAATTTCCTAGAGGCTATTGCAGATGACCTTTGCAAAACTATGTCTGTATCTCTTTCTGCCTTTTCATTATTTTAAACAGTGTAAAAGAACAATGGAGAAGAGCAAGGGGAAAATAATCTTCCATTTTTCCTTTCAGTGCATTGCACTTCCATCATTGCTCTTATCCCTGTCTAAATTGAGGATAAGGAAAGAAAAAGGAGTAAGTACAAACTTTTCAATAGCTAGACTACTGGTAGAATAAGGGACAATATTTTTCAAATTCTTTGGATTAGCTACAGTTTGGTTTCTTAGTTTTCAGGTCTTACTTTTTTTCTTCCGGTTAAAAAATTCTGAGTCAGTCCGGCTTCAAAAAATTCACACATTTACAAAAAGCCTGCCAGTTGTTACAATCTTGCAGTAACTGTAAACCTATTCTTTGAAACTGTAAACCTATTCTTTGAAATAGATTTTATATACACATTGTCCTTATGTAGACAATGTGTATATAAAATCTATGCACTGAAATAAAAATATCAGCAAAATTAGATGCCCGTGAAAGTAGCAAATGTAAATCAAACAATTTAACCAAAGAACTTGGTGAATATGAAGTATTCTCAGTGGCCGAGTGACTTTTGTAGTAGAGAATGGAATGGACTATTTTGAAGAAGGATTCTGAAGAGCCCTCCATCCAAAAAACTCTAGGCTGTAATGTGATGTGGTTCTGTTTGTTATGGTAATATATTTATTATACTTCCTAAGAAAATTTAGGCAGTGTAATTGCTGTTATGCTCTTACACAGGACCATAGATATTCAATATAGTAACATCCAAAGGAGAAAAGAGTATACAGTAAAAAGAGACAGAATACAATAAAGACAAACAGATAAGTAGCTAACAGAAAGACATCACACAAAACATATATTCAATGAACAACAATCTTAAATAGGAAAGTCTTCATTTATACAGAAGGTTTTTGTTTCTGTTTCTTTTGAGGGGGCATGATTAAATATGTTGAATGTACAAACAAATGTATATGTTTTTTCTACTTAAAATGTATATGTTTTTTCTCCCCCCCATATTTATAACAATATCAAGATTGATTAATTTCAACAAAGAATAATGATGTAAGAAATGTAGATATACAGTAGTAAGCCAGCTCTGATTTGGCAAAAACATTGAGTTGTTAGGTAATACTTTATACTAGTGGTGGGTTTCAATTTTTTACTACCAGTTCTGTGGGCATGGCTTGGTGGGCGTGGCAGGGGAAGGATGCTGTAAAATCTCCAGTCAAAGGGGGTATTTGCCGGTTTTCCAAACTACTCAAAATTTCCGCTGCCGGTTCTCCAGAAATGGTTAGAACCTGCTGAATACCACTTCTGCTTTGTACTCTTTGTAGGCTAAATGTGATTTGTTTTCTAATTATGAAACAAATTGATTTTCTTAAGGCAATTTTGTGGTTTTTGCAAAGAAAGTGAATGGCCTTAGTATGTGAATATTCAGGTCTGCAAGTTTAGCTTAGACATCTCTGGCCAATTTTCAAATGTCTCTTCTCGAGGAAAAACAAGACTATTTGAAATCAGTCAAGATAAGCCATTTATATATCTTTGTTTAAACTGAATCCTTAAACTGATGCTCTATTGTACTGCATAAATCATGGCTTCTTGTGTTAAAAGCAAAATTAATTTTTTAGAGTGGATTATTTTGTGCCCCAGAAATTCCTAGATTTAATAAATATAACACTGCTACAATGGGAAATGGAAACCTAATGTTCAGCGAAGATCATTGTAAATGGCCATTAAATGTAGATTGAAAGCCAGAAGAGTTTGAGGTGAAGAAAAAAATAAGTGAGGAACAGAATACAGTGCCTTTAGGAAGCAAATAGCTAATTGTTGGAAGATACATGCATAAAAAAGATATATCACATTACAATATTTAGTACACTTTTTCTTGTACTATATTATAACAGTTATTCGGAAATTCATACTGAAAGGGAATATAAGGTAACAAACATACCTTCCAATCACAGATAGATGTAGTCAATGTCTGAGCATTATATCAATAAACAAAGCAAGAAGGGAAGGATATCATTATTAACACTTTGAGAAGGCTGATTTATTCCCTTTTCAGCTACATAGCCCAGGAAATTGCTATCGTTCACAACCATTTTGAGACATATTTTGGAGGAAGATCTTTTAGGCTTTGTCTACAAAATCTCTTAACTGCACCATTACCATTTAATTCAGAGAAACATAATAATTCCCGTTGAACCTAAACAATGTCTATTCTAATTGCTAAAGTGAAATGAAATGAGCATTTATTTGCTATACACTCACTCACATCCATTTACTACAATTCAAGGTGATTTTAGTTATTGAGAAAGTTATTCAATCACAGGTCCAAACTGTAAAAGTGTAATTTAGGAACTTGAGGTCCAATAGTTATTTTAAAAAATAAATACATAATTACTAACAATAACTAGTATGAATATACTAATTGATATGTTTAATCAGTTAGAGAGGTTATAGGTAGGATCTTCTCTGAATGATAATTTAATTCTATTCCAGAATGACAGCTCCTTTTCTATTAGGAAGAACTAGAAGCTTTTGGTTTTGGGATAAGGAAGATATTTTAGTAGAATGAACCCTATTCTTGAGTGATGCACCTTTATTTATTTATTAGATTTTTATCCTTCTTTTGTTACTTAAGATCCTCTTATATTGAGAATACTGCTCTGGAAGAGGTATAATTTGAATAGTAGGTGATTCAACACACAGAGGTGGTTCTATGAAGAATGTATGGAATGCATAATGATCTATAATGCATAGATCACTATGCAATCTCCATGTTTGTATCTAATACAAACATGGAGATTGTGTTCCATTTAGATAAAGTGCTAGGTATGGTAGGGCAATAGATGGAGTTCATGGTTCACACTGATATCAACAACATTAGGAAACCGGAATCCCTGGAAAATGTGATTTAAATTGCTAAGAAAGAGATGGAAGTCCAGGATGCCAAAGACATATTTTGATTCCTGCTCTTTAGATCAACAGTGCTAAGGGATCTCAGAGATCTCAATATGTGAAAGAGATAGTGATTGACACAGAGGAGATTAAAATGTGTTGAGAAATATAGGATCCACTTGGTTCATAATATGAAAAAGATGGCAAATCAGTTTTTAAACTGAATCATGGAGAAAAGCTGATAGATGCCATCAGCATCCAATTTGGAAAAGTGCATATACTTCAGGAAATGCTATAGGGCATGGCTATCAAACTCCCGGCCCATGGGCCAGATGCGTCACATGCTGGCCATGCCCGGTTTAGCGGAGGGAAAAATCTAACGATGTGAGTTTGACACCCAGGTATAGGGTATAGGCCAATGTTCAGAACAAGTTAATGGATGCTCATGTCAATCTGAAAACAAAAGAAATACAAAAACACCTAAAAGAGGATCATGCCAACAGTATTTGAAAAAGAACATGTTGCATTGGGGTTTTTGTGTGTGCCAATGTTAGACATTTCCAAACCATAATAGGGAAATTAAACACTTGATATAACATTAAAGGGTGCAATGGAGAAAAAACATTGGGATACAGTCATTCTTAGCAGCAAACTTGAAAGAAAGGCAACGGGTAAGGTAATAATCTTTATATCAAGGAAGGAGGCCAACAATGCTAAATGTATAAACTGTAACTAGTAGAACTTAATCCATTTCAGTTTGTGCCTCCTCCTTAAGTACTGGCTTAAGACCCTAGGGGCACTCATTTCAATCATTTTTCTTGGGTTTCCACTCATAGCTTGCCCATAGAAGCAGGTGGCAGAGGCAGATGGTGGCATCTGCATCATGATGCCATTACAAAAAGAATGTGACTTTATGTGGTCATATCAGACATGATGCAAATGACACAATCAAATCTTTTGTGTTCAGGAAGTAATGACATTTTGATAATATAATGGCTTGTAATGGGCATTTGTGCTCCTATCTTATAGTTTTTGACATCTGCTTGGTAAAAAGAACTTGGAAGCTTGCTTATAATTTTGTGCATGTTATGGGTCCTAATAAAAACTATTGTCAAATCATTGATTCTGGAATTATTGACACAAGACGATTCTTAATAATCACTTCAACCATTGTGAGCATTATGGAGCACTCCTTTACATTATGTTTCAGTGTTATTTTCTGCTTTGTTCAGATTTGACTTTAGTATCTCCTTGCCTGTTTAGACTGTTCAGCTTGCCAAGAGTTATGTTATAAAACTGAATATTTTTGGTTAAAGAACTAGGTGTAAAACAAAAATGATTAATTAGCAACTTTTAACAAAGTTTTTTAAATTGAAGCCAAAAATTGGTTTACAGTACTGGCAAAATATATGACTGTATAGCTCCCTCAATATTAAATATAGGAAATCTGAAAGATTAATTTTGAGTAAGTAGTTGCATGAGTAAAAAAGAAATTCCTTTCTTGTTCTGAGTAGTATATCCATATGTTACATTTTATCCATTAAAACAAATTCCTAAATTCAAAACCTAATTTGAAGGCTCTCCAAAATTCAAGGATGGTAATAATTAAGAACTAGTTGCAACTTGCAGTTGTGTGCATCATTAAGGAAAAAGACACAATTGCTTGCAATGAGAGTTCCCAAGAGTAGGTCTGTGATCATGGGAAAACTGTCTTACTCTCTCATGATCAAAAGAGAGGAAGGCCACTTCTAACAGTTTGCCTTTTCTCTTTGTCCCTTCATCTGAGACCAATGGAAAAAGGGAGAAGAGCTGGGATGCTATTGTAAGGACCACTTTGAATCTCCCCTAACCAATTTACAAGAGGCCATTACATATGGCACAGGTAGGCGTGTTGTCCTGAATAGTTTTTCATAGTGGGTAGTGAAGGTAGAATTTAGAGTGACCGTACATCTGCCATTCCCCAAGCTCTGCTGGCAAAAATGGGAACCACTTTATTCAGTTGTGTGGGCATATCCTTCCCTTCCCTTGCTCTACTTGTCGCAGTGCCCCTTGCCTGCTGCCATGCTAGTATTTTGCTGCTATCTGCTCCTGGCTAAGTCAGCAACTGTACATTCCTGCCTCCTTCTTTGCACAACCTGAAATGACAAAAGTAGGCAATAGAGAAAGCTTAAGATTGTGATGATGAATAGCAGCAGAGATTGAGGAAAGTGAAAGAATATTCTGTTCTGGTACAGAGGAGAGAATACAGAGGAAGCATGTCATCAAGACTGCCATTAGTCTAGTAAGGTCTGCCAACACTAAGCATACGATCCAGGCAAAATCCTTAATTCCTATTTGTTAGGGCAGGAGGGAGTAAGAAACATGTTGCTCTGCTCCTGAACCACTTGTGAATGGCTAGGCTGTTGTAGGGGGACTCTGCTACTGGTGAATTTTTTCTTTTGCCATTCCATGTGTTGCCTGCCATGCCTAGGGTGGTGGAAAAAGCCAAGGGAGGGTGTGTGAGAATGAGAACAGGTATGTTGATAAAGGTGATCCAGTTGGCATGGTATAATAAGACTTTCAAAAAGACTCTTGAGCAAGCTTTGTTGTAGATTAAGAGCAGAGGGGTATTCAGCAGGTTCTGACCAGTTCTGGAGAACCGGTAGCGGAAATTTTGAGTAGTTCGGAGAACCGGCAAATACCACTTCTGACTGGCCCCACCCCCATCTATTCTCTGCCTCCCAAATCCCAGCTGATCGGCTGGGTGTTCTTTTGTTGTCCTGCACAGAAGAATGGAGCTGAAAAGCAGGTTAGTGTGGTGGGGAGGGAGTGGGATTTTTCTGTATCCTTCTCCAAGGAGTAGGGAGGGAATGGAGATTTTCCAGTATCTTTTCCCTGGAGTGGGGCGGGAATGGAAATTTTGCAATATGCTTCCCCTGCCATGCCCACCATGCCACACCTACCAAGCCATGGCACTCCCACCAAGCCATGCCCACAAAACCGGTAGTAAAAGTTTTTTGAATCCCACTACTGATTAAGAAGATGAGCTCTCTTGTAGATAGATAACTGACTAAATAACTGGCTAAGACAAGACAAGAGGATACAATCTCTGCTTTGTCTGTGTAACTAAAACAGAGGCAATGGTTATAATATATGAAAGCATGGAAGACAGAAATAAAAGAAAATAGTATTTTAAAAATAAAAGCATTTCTTTCTTTCTTTTTGTCCGGCAATGGAAGTATGCCTCTTTAAAGGATATTCTTTAAAAAAATCTAAAGAAGAATTTACATTTTAAATCCAATATACGGTATTGCTTTTAGATTCGTTTTTATTTATTGATTCAGATTCTGCGGATATTCTACTTTAAATATACAGTTTAAACATATTACTTTACAGGGATCATCTGTTATATTAAGGTAATATATACTGTGGGAGGAGAGTTTGTCCTAAGCAAATGATACACTGAGATCCCAGATCCCTTAAACCATCTCCAGTGAAAAGATATGCATGGGCACATACTAAACAAACATGTAAATTTAGTTCCATATGATGTTGTATTTACTTTACTTTCTCCATTTATCCATGGAGTTCAATGGGGGACAATGGGGGACATATTCAATGGGGGGCATATGAAATTTGGATTCAATAAAATTAAGGCTGCCACAGCCACCATACTTCTTTTGTGAAGATTTTTCTCTATTGAATGCCATAAAATCTTACCAGCAGTGGTAGATTTACAGCAAATAGTTTTTGCAAATATAAATATGGCTTCTGGAATGGATTGTTTTCCTTCCTCATTGACAGAATTCTTCAGTAAGGATATGGCCAAAGATCATTCCCATTCTAAACTTAGATAATTGTATAAAACATTAGGATTGCTTTGACACTCCTAAATAATATAAGTTTGAACTGGTTGCATAGAAACTCTAACTTGCATATCCTGATGTCCTTTGGTAGCATGGCTGCTTGTCATAGCCATTTTGTCATAGTGATTTCATGGTAGATTAAGTAATTTTTTTTGATGATCTAAGCTACCACTTTCCTTCTTCCATTCATGATCTACTCTAATTAGTGGTTTAGAGTCTATCACACTACTCAGTCTCTGTGCTATAATATTTTGTGATGTGACTCAATGAATTTTTCACACACCCCACATTTCTCCGTGGACAACTGCATTCTTCTCTTTGATTTAGTTCATGCTGGTAATTGACCTTCAATAGCAAATTGAACCATGCATGTATGTACAATCTCTCTCCAGCATAATTATGAGAAATCAACACTGAGCACATTTGTTCACTAACAGCATAACATTACCCCAAATGCATGGCAAATTCTCCATACAGAAATTCCATTAAAGAATCTTCTAAGGTCTCAATATGCACTGTGGAGCAAAGAAAAGAGAAGGGAAGAATGCTAAGAGATTGCTGCCTATTTTCACAGTCTAATCAAAATTTCCATATGCCCATAGTCTATAACCCAAGAGTTGGTAGTGTTTTTTTCATCTACAACTTTTATATATTTTTCCCAGCTTCTGGAGCTTTGTAGCATCTGAGGTATTAGCAGACCTAACTGATCAAATATAAGTCTTGTTTTCAATCTTTGGAATTGGGAAGAGCTAAAGTAAAACAATAACATAACAGTAACAAGCTTCTTTTGCATTGTTTTTAAAATGTGCTGTGAAATTTTGGCAGGTTGTTGGAAGTTGGCAGTGTCATCTTGGGAAATCCTGGGTCTTTAATAAAAGAGGCTGGAAAGTTGCATATGGTTCGCAAACCATTGCTTGCTCACACAGACCATCAGCCACAAGGATTGTTCTAGGATAACTTGTGAAACCTCCCCAGTTCAGGATCCAACTGAGCACTCAACTTCTTCAAGGAACATCTGGATCCAATCAGCTGTGGCTGTTTAGTTAAGCAAAATATTGTGCTTTTCCTCTTTACTGTACCTCAGATTCAATACAGCATAACTTCTTGCAGTATTTTGGTTATATAGGATTCCCAAGATGGCAAATCCATGGTGACTGTAAAAAGAACTGGATTCTCAATAGTCTTGCAGTAGAACTTCCGTGTGGTGAAGACTTCACAGAGTTTCAACAGAGATGCCTTTTTAGAAAGTTTCTGCTCTGCTCATACGTCAGCATTTCTGCAGGTGATAGATCAATCAGTCAATCAAAATTTATCTACAGTCCATGATCAAACACAGGTGATAAGACAATTTAATCCAGGGGTGGTCTTCAAACATTTTAGTAAAGAGTTCTCTGCCTGGTTGCTGGGTGGGTGTGGCCATGGTGGGTGTAGCCTAGTCGACCTCCTGCACCACAGTGGCGGGGTATTTTTTGCCCTCCCTGGGCTTCAGAGGCTTTCCTCAAGCCTCCAGGAGGGCAAAAATGGCCTCCCTGGGCTCCAGAGGCTCTCTGGAATCTGGAAACGGGCCCATTTCTGGCCTCCCCAAACTTCCAGGAGGCCCATTTTCCCCCTCCCTGAGTCTCCACATGCACCTTGCACTTACCTGCATCCAAAACAAGCCACATGGGGACTCCTGGGGAGGGAGCGGTGGGTGGGGTCAGACAGGATTGGGATTTGGGGGTTCTCTGAACTGCACAGAATCTTAGCTAGGGGCTCTTCCGAACCCCAGCGAACCCCCAGCAGCCCACCCCTGATTTAATCATAAAGGTAATATGGCCTGGTATTTGTATTTACGTGACTCTGCATTTGCAAAGAAAAGTTAGTTTTTGATTTGTTGTTTAATAAATTGTGATTTTCTGATTCACAAGGAAGCCTCTTTAGGCATGTTGCTTTCACTAGCCTATGAGGAAATGGCAACATGCAGTTCCATCATCACCAAGTAAAATGGGAGTATTTTAACCATTTCCACTTATTTTACAATTAGTGTGGTAACTGGTATAATTGTATAATTATGATTTTATAATTCCATTCATAGTATGGAAATCAGATTTAAGTCCCAATTTGACCATGGAGTTTGCTGGGTAACCAATCACAGTCTCTCATTCCAACCTACCGTATAGAGTAAAATAGAAAAACTAGGAAGTTTGAGTGTAATCTGTACTGTTTGTACAGAGATGTGCTCTGCCTTGAAGAAAATGTGAGATATAAATGTTGTTATTATTGTTATTTTCAGACCACATACATCATTTGTGCTGGTAGGGTTCAAGCTTGACATCCTGGTGTATTACTGATAGAGAACAATGGAACTAGCTTTACTATTTGTGTAGCACATTTCAGTTAATAAGTGAGTGACAGTACTGATTTAATACTCTTTGGAACAATTTTTTACAGTAGGTCTGCATGCTTCAAAATAGAACAACCCATCAGACTGTTATTTTAGATATATGATTTTTTTACACGTTACTACCTTATCTGTTGCAATGCATGAAGCACTGCAGCTGAGTAACAGGTACCAATTCAATTAATGTTGTTCTTTTTACATATCTTAAGGAAAGAAAATGCAAGGTGACAAATATAAAAATGCTTCCTGGAATTATTTTTTGGACACTCACAAAAAGGAACAGGATGGTGACAGAATCCAGAGATACACTGCCTCTGGCCATGAAGATTTCATTTCGTTATAACAATGTTTGACAGACCTATCAGCAATAATATAGGATAGCAACACTGGGAATTGATTTGTTTGTAATATAGGAAAAACAGAACTTCCACCTGGATGGAATCTGATTTAAATTTAAGCTTCTGAAAATTTTTCCCAATGTTTTTCTTATTTTTTCCAAAACTTATGACCTTAGCTCAGTCCCTCCCCACCACATTTCCACAATGCATTTATTTTGTTCCTGCTGACTCATTCTGCCAGCTGTAAGACACTTACTATTTTCCCCTTCTCTCACCCAATATGAAACACATACGTACACAAATCTGGAAATAGGTTTGTGACTGCAAAACCTGCTGCAAATGTACAAGTTACATGACTGCAAATATTGAATGATAGTGAATGTCATTTCAATGCCCCTTTTTAAAATTAGATTTCAAAATTGTACAGATTTGAGATCAATAGGGCTGTTATAGCCAAAACCTGACAAGATTTTCATTTACTACAAAAGAGTAGAGCTATGATTTTAAATTAATTTAATTTTCTTAAAATGGATGTTTACTTTTGGAGCCAAGTTTTGCAGAAGCAGATGGATTCTTTGGCATCTTCAGCAGCCATAGAACAGCATTTGGACATTGCTTCAAATTCATTGGCCATCCTAAACAAAAGCAAAAGTTTGTATGATTGAAATGTTCCTTTTATTCTCAATCTTGGCCACTAAAGCTGGAGTAGCCAAAACTCTAAAATCCCATTTCTTTCTGGAGTGTTCCATTACTTCACCACTGAATTTTCCAATGATGCCCACTTACGTTGAAAGCAATAATCATACATCTATCCTGTTTGTTCTGTATGTATCAAAAGGATCCTTACTTATCCTTTAAATAGTTTTGAGGGGAACTTTATTTTTGGTATTCCATCATGATTTAAATTCTCTATAGCAAGAGTGGGTGCTTGCAAACTGTCTGTAGCCTCTCAGTCTCCTTCTGAAACTCCTGAGTAAATGAGGTTAAACGTACTGACTTGATTTTTGAATTTGAAGGAGGATATTAAGGGACAAAGAAAAATGAATATTATTCCTTCAGAAACTTGAATAAAGCTTATTCAATCCCCCAAAGCTGACTGATTTTATTGGAGTGGAGGCAATATGAGGCAAAATGGGTTGTTTTACTCCAAACTCCTAGCTTCCTGAACCAGTAGGATGATTTTTGACCCATGACTTCTAGCAATTCAGTTCTCACAGACTAAAGAGAAGAGAGATTGAGGGAGAGTGAGAGTATGTTCTTCAGATAGTTGAAAAAATATTCCATCCGGTGGGGAATGTCAAGATCAGTACAAAGTGTAGAACATGGAGTGATGGATTTCAGAGATGTAGTTTCCAGCAGAATAACAGCAGTTCAACAGCATAACAAAATATCCAAATGTCCCAAAGATGAGTCAAATATGTGGTGAGCTCCCATTCACTAGATACCCAAGCAGAGACTAGGTATCTATAAAGGAGAATATTTATAGTTCAGGGATGAAAGGAGGGGTCCTTGGTGCTCTCTGAGCCTGGTTGTTTTCTTGTAGACTGTGCACTGATGATGTTACCTCATTTGGGTAATGAAACATCTACAAGAAAACAACCAAGTCAGAGAGCATGAAGGACCCCTAAGAGACTAGATAGGCATCTGTTTAATTTGGATTACTGCATTAGGATTCAATATAATAGCCTAATTGGTGCCTTTTAACTCTGTGCATCTAAATTTGCTACATCTCATCAAATACTACACACATTATGGAATGGCATGAATGCCGGAGAACAACTACCCGGTAAACACTTCCATTCTTCCAAGATTTCTTGCAATCACATTTAAAAATAACAAAATCTTATAGATTTGGGAAATGATCAGATTTTGACCTTCTACTTTTATATTATTTGTAGGGCCATTTATGGGTTTTGTGATATATTTCTTTCCACAATTTCCTGTCCAATAACATTATTAAATCTTTTAATAATCAGTTGACTTATGTTTTTAAAATTCTGTTAGCCATCTTAAGTATTTTATAGGTTGTAAAGGCAGGTATAAATCAAATGATATTCCTGTCTCCTTACCAGTGTGTGTGGTTGTGGGGGTGTGGGTGTCTGGGGAAATCAAAAGTCAGTAAACAGTTGGAAACAAACTTCTATACCCTTTTTTATATGTAAGAAATGTATGGGGCTTTGTTCAGCTGGTTAGAGCTGTCCTATTTCCATTTGACTATCCTTCATATAGGCCTGCTCCTTTTGCTAAGCAATGATTTGGTTAATTCTGATAAATAAGCTACTATTGTCTGGTTTGACATACTATGTTTGAATCATAAACCTTGTTTTTACAGCCACTATATCTGAATTCATATTTTGAGTAAAGTTACAAAGAGGAAAAATGTTATTGCTTAGGGCAGTAACCAGATGCAAGTGATCTAGAGAAAAGAAGAAATGTTGGTCCCTATAAGATCAACAGCCAGACATCTAAAATTTGATAGTGTATTGATTAATACAGTTTTGAGACATTAGGACAGAGGTCTCCAAACTTGGCAACTTTAAGACTTGCGGATTTCAGCTCCCAGAATTCTCCAGCCAGCATAGCCAAATTTGGGGACCCCTGCATTAGGAAGTTACAAAAAAGAGTGGGGGAGTATACACCATACAGTTACAAAATTACAAAAGGGGGGGTATTCTTTCCTGCTCCTCCTCTGCTGTAAAATGTTAAGCCTAAGTCTGATCTAGGCCACAATACACAAATAATATTAATTTGTTATTACTTTTGGAAATTCTCTACATTTCTCCCTTTTTTTGCTTCCATGGTTGGTGGTGGTTTGTGTGTGTGTGTTGAAGGTTTTTTTTTTACAGGAGTTCAGCAAAAGGGAAAAGCAAACATGCAAGGGAGGTTTTCACTTTTAAGCCCTTGCATTGGATTAGACAGAAGGGAGTGTTTTACAAAGCCTGTAGCTAGAAAGATAAGTTTTAAATTGATATTGATCTTACATTTCACCCCTCCACGCTTGCAGTATCATCAAAAAAAGAAAGAAAGAAAAGGAACGAGGGCAGAGATTGTATTTAACAAATATTATAGTTTAGTTCTCAAGCATACTAAAACCTATTGAACTATATTCTGCTCGTCTACCCACCCTCCCATATATATAAACAGAAAAATAATTTTTGCCACTCCAAGTGAAAATAGAATAGGTGGTTGCCATGGTGAATTTCTAGCATGTGCTGTACCAGGCCGCTTCCTTGATCCCCACTCTTTGCACACCCCTCAGAGGAAGAGTGGAAATCTCTGAGGATGCATTTTGGTATTTTTAGTTGAGCTTAAAGCCAAATGACCCCCTTTTATAATGTCAAATGGCCTAACTTGGTCTAAAGTTACTGAGGGACAGTTTCATGCAAAAAGGGTTGTTTATAATATATCATAGAATTCATGTTCATACTTCAATTGCATTGTAAACAGAGGGCCTCCTAGGTCTGTTTTTAAACATACTGTATCCACAAATTCAAGTCCAGCATTTTTCTATGTTCCAAGTGCTGCAAGGGTAACTTTTTAATACATAACATAGCAATAAGTAAGTGTACCTAGCCCTATAGTAAATATGGTTTTATTCATTTTTTTCAGTCCTTCCACTAGTTGTTAATTCCTTTCTTCTCCCCATTTACCATTTCTCCTCCCATTGCTGTTTATTTAATAACATGTTCACCATTGCCATAATAACCAAGCATCTCCAATGTTTATCATGAGACACATTTGGGTTATGTAAGAAATTACCTTGAAAGAGAATAAATCAGGTCTTTGCTCTGTGAAATTTGTCCTTTTCATCAGGTGGGTGGAACAAAGGAGAGCAAGCAAGAAAGATGGGAGAAGGGAAAGAAAATGAACCATACATATTTTTAAAGGGCCTAGTGAGAAGAGAAGCCTGGGCAAATAATAACACAAGGTTTTTGGCCACCCCCAAGCTTTATGTATTCTTTAGAATCTTTTCATAAAATGGACCTTCCATTTTATGAGAGCAAATGCAGAGCCTCTAATATAAATTCCAAAAGGTAGCACACCAGAGGTGGTATTCCGCAGGTTCTGATCAGTTCTGGAGAACCGGTAGCGGAAATTTTGAGTAGTTTGCAAATATCACTTCTGACTGGAGATTTTATAATATCCTTTCCTTGCCATGCCCACCAAGCCACACCCACAGAACCGTTAGTAAAAAAAAAAACTGTGAATCCCACCACTGTAGCACACATTTTAAAAAGAACAAAATACCCTCAGTGAAAGATCTTGGTGCACTGCAAATATAAAACGCAACTTCACCTTTGCCTGTGCATCAGTTCTCTATTTAACACTCTTGAATTCATTACTATACTTCAGCCACATTAGTTCATACCCATTTCCACATTCCCCAACACAAATAACCTAATCTAAGCTGTGGAGATGAATCATAGTAAGTTCCAGAAGGCAGGATTAGATCATAAGGAGCCCATCTTTTCTTTTTATTTTCCTCTAGCAGAGCAGTTTTAAGATGTTGCTGCTTTGGTTTTGGTGTGTATAATCATACTATTTTATCTTTAGTTCTGTAAATGAGAGAAGACACAAGGACTACAAAACGAGCATTTCCTCAAACTGTTTGATTCAAAGTGGCAGTGGGAAAAAAACAGAATATCAGCAGAGCCTGGAATGCTGTGAAGGCTCCAAGGAAAATCATTCCTAAGAGCATTCCTTGCCTCTAGCCTTGATAGCGGGAACCACCAATGTACAGAATGTCCTAATAAATGCAGGGTGAAAAGCGGGTCCCATATTTGGGACTTATAAAAAAAACTGTAGAAAAAACGAGGAATGTAACAGGAATGTAAAAGAATCTTATCTAAAATTCAAAGGAGTAAGATCTTATTTTGGACTTTTCTTTTCTTGGACCTAAAAACAGTATTTACTCCCTAAGAGTGGCCCTGGCTTGTTTTCTTTTTCTTTTTTGTATTCCTGCAAACACAAGAAAATTCTTTTCGGTCAGTTTCTAAACATAGTGAGGTAATTTTTCTCAGGAAAAATTACGAAGGCAGACAGTCCCTTTGCCACTGGGAAGGAACAGATGTCTGGGGTGTTTTAAAACCCAAGCAAAGCAGAAGATCCAAGGCATGGTTATCTCTGCTGTCCTCTTTAAATTCCAAGAATCCCAACTTCCTCAAAAAGGGAATGAACAGTATTAACCCAGCAACAATTGACCTTGAAATCTATATGAACATCCTTTTCAAGGTTAAAAACCCCCAAACATATATGAAAAGTTCTAACAGCTCACTTTATAATATGCACAGGGATACCCAGGGATGTTCTCAAAAGTGGATAATTTGTGAAAGCTAGGCCAGCTGTTGTTCTTAACCCCTGTGCTTAAGTACCTTCTACTTAGCCCCACAGCTGGAGAATTCCTTCCTTCTCAAACTCCCCACTGTCACTTTGTTCTTGCTCCTTTCCTCACTTGTGGTTGGCACTGTCATCTCAACTCCTGCATCTTTCCAACATTAGCCAGCAGTCACATTAGCTGCCAGTACCATTACAGTATAGGCATTACTTCCCTTGTTCTGTTCAACCCAGGCAAGAATGCATGTTGATGCATGTTCAGCACACCCAATTTCTACGATGTAATGGAAAAGGAGCCAGAAACAGTGATGGATGCACTCTTATAGATGAACTAGTTACAATCGTTGTATTGGGTAGCTGAAAAAAACAGCCTTTGGCATTTGGAGGCATTTCACCTTTGAAATGAGGAAGCTCCTCTTAATGCAAAAATAGAGGCTTCAGAGAAGATTTTTACCCACAGAAAAGGTTAAAATTCCATCTGTCTTTGCCTGTTCTTTTCCAATAATTATCACCATGCTAATGAGACTTGCATTTGTAAAGCAAGACAATGCCACTTATAAGCAAAGAGTGACTGCTCCCCTGAGATGATGAACAATCTCATATGCTGTCAGAGCACAGCAATACAATTCTCTTTAAAAGTTCAATCAGTGTTTGGAGTTAACAATGGAAGAATCAGGACTTAGATAGAGGTTGCTTTCATTGCAGATATAAAACGTCATAATGATGACCAGCTATTACAAAATATAGCCTGCAATACGTATAAAACAATCCAGGATATAACTCATATGTCTCTTCGTTTTGTATTTAAATAATAATGCACTTCATGTTGCTTGTTTGATCTTGGATCTATAGATCACCTGTTAAGATGGCAACATTTGTTCATAGAATCAATATGGAGTTGAACTTGAATATGAGGCACCTAAATGTTGAACTATTTTTGGCCTTAGAATTTCTATGTGTAAAAAAAGATGTGATAATGTTGTGATAACAATTTTCAGCGAGTATGGATGGGCATACAGGAGCACAAACCCTTCAGAAACCCAGATCTCTAGCACTGTTCAAGTTTCTCCATTTACAAAATTGCTTTGGAAGTTCTTATTTCTTTTCTTTATTGCATATCACCCATTAGAATAGATGGAATTCCTTTGGAATAAGCATCAGGAACTTTAACTTTAACTTCAGCTGGTGCCTTTTTCTTCCCCTCCTTCATTTGAAGCGCTTTGCTAGATTGGCATGATCCCGTAGTAGTGTCACAGCCTGTAGTCATTTAATGCCTCTTCTCGTGGGGTCAGGATTCCACGCCCAAGTGCATTTAGCAGGTCAGTACAGTAATTTTAAATGTCTTTCTTTCAATCTTTTGCCATCTTCAATTATACCTTTCCACCCTACTATTTGTGTAATTTTCTTCTGTCTGAAGTCTCTTTACTGTTGTTCTCTATTGCACAGCATGACAAATTACCCATCAAGCTATATCTTTTCAGCCCAGAAATGTGCAGCAACACGGCGTTGTGGCATTATCACATGTTGTGCACTTTATTTCCTTGCAGTTCATTCAAGTGTGCCACGTTATTTTCCTGCTTCCTTTTTGTCATCGCCCAGATTAACCATTTTATCTGCGGTAAACTTTGGAAACAATTATAAACTCATTACATAGTAAGCCAAGAGCAGAAATACCTAAGCAAATGTGTGCAATTTATGCCTTCCTTTATCTTTGTTGGCAAAAAATAAAATTAAAAAATTGACCCAAATCCTCTGACTGTGCTGAAGAGGTTTGAATGCTGATTATACAGCTGAGTAACCTTGGCAATGGACAAGAGTTTTTTTTTGCCCCTGCCCTCTAAACAAATTAACTGAAAGATACCAACTCATGTCTGACAGAGAACACAAACCTCTCATTCTCCAGGCCAGAGGTGTAGTCTGCATTTAATTCTTTGTACGTCTTTTGCTTTAACAACAGTTATGTGTCAAGAATTCTGCTGTTTAACTAAATGATCTCAGAAATATTCCTGGCAAGAGACCAGAGGTGGGGGAAGGGAGAGGATGGAATTAGCTTAATTACTGATAGCGTTTGCAGAAATAGTGGCTTACAGCAGAACTCTACATATATTTACTACTTAGGAGAAAATCCTTTTGAGTCAAGTGAAGGAACTCCCATAGGATGACACAACTTTTTCCTGGCTGACTTATACTTTACATGACAATGCATTGCTCTGATTATATTGCATATCATTTAATTCATACAGCATCTGTGTTCTAACTAAAGTTGATTTTGATGAGACTGAAAGGATTATTTCAGAGATTAAGGTTCCTGTTGCTACTAATCAAGATGTGTTTGGAGGCTATTCTGTTTCATTCCTTATTTTAATTTGAATTTTTTTAAGGCTAAATGAAGTAACGTAGCATTCAGGCAATCCAGCCAGATATAACCAACTTTAGTGCATGTAAGAGGAGCCAAAACATGGAGAAGGTCAAAAGGAATTGCTCGCAGATTATTAGAACTGTGCCGTGTTTTGGATTCAAAGACCATCAGGTATTTTGAAGCACTCAGGAACAAAAACCATAGTAATCTGCAATGTTGCCACCAAATGTATCTTTTTCTGAGATTGCAAGATAGTTTAGATGACAGTCATGCAATCCTGGAAAACAGCATGGCTGTTTTAAGGATTTGCAGAAAAGTGCTACATTTATATTACTGCACACTTTGACATATCTTCTGCCTTTCATTTTGAAACACTGCAAGTAGTACAAATTATTCTTCCCAGATCACAAGCTATTAGCACTAGGCCCAGGATAGAACTTGAAAATAAAAGCATAACACAATATGGTAACATCAATTCTGTGTTTTTCATCTATCATAAACATCCAAGCATGGACTTTTCATTCTTAGTCTTTAATACAATAGGTAATGGCTCTGTTTTAGGCACAGTATTCTTCAACATCTTCATCAATGATTTGGATGGCAGAGAGATAGATGGGGAACTCATCAAATTTGCAGATAACTCCAAGCTAGCAGGAATAGCCAACACTCCAGAAGATAAACTTAAGATGCAGAAGGATCTTGAAAGATGTGAACATTGGACACTGTCTAACAAAATGAAATTCAATGGTAAAAAAGTAAAATTCTACATTTAGGCAAGAAAAATAAATTGCACAGGTAAGTTTAGGCAAGAAAAATAAAATGCACAGGTACAGTATATGTGGTACCTTGCTCAACAGTAGTAACTGTGAGAGGGATCTTGGAGTCCTAGTGGACAATCATTTAAATATGAACCAGCAGTGTGCAGCAGCTTCCAAAAAAGCCAACACAGTTCTAGGCTGCATAAACAGAGGGATCACGTGAAGTGTTAATACCACTTTATAATGCCTTGGTAAGGCCATACTTGGAATACTGCATTCAGTTTTGGTTGCCACGATGTAAATAAGACGTGGAGACTCTAGAAAGAGTTCAGAGAAGAGCAACAAAGATGATTAGGGGACTGGAAGCTAAAACATATGAAGAAAGGTTGCAGGAACTGGATATGTCTAGTTTGATGAAAAGAAGGTCTAGGGGTGACATGATAGCAATGTTCCAATATCTCAGGGGCTGCCACAAAGAAGAGGGAGTCAAGTTATTCTCCAAAGCACCTGAGGGTAGGACAAGAAGCAATGGGTGGAAACTAATCAAGGAAAAAAGCAACTTAGTTGCTTTCTTAGTTCTTAGGAGAAATTTCCTGACAGAACAATTAATCCACAGAACAACTTGCCTCCGGAAGTTGTGAATGCTCAAACACTAGAAGTCTTTAAGAAGAGATTGGATAACCATTTGTCTGAAGTGGTGTAGGGTTTCCTGTCTAAGCAGGGAGTTGGACTAGAAGATCTCCAAGGTCCCTTCCAATTCTGTTCTGTTCTGTTCTATTCTATTCTATTCTATTCTATTCTATTCTATTCTATTCTATTCTATTCTATTCTATTCTATTCTATTCTATTCTATTCTATTCTGCTGGTAATTTTTCCATATGTTTTGGATTTTCTCCTCTTTCAGACAAACACCAAGCTTCTTTATAGCTAACTTTATAAGACAAACTCTCCAGATTTTCTTTATCTTAAATGACTGCTCTTTTATGGTGGGGGTTGTTAAGCCTGGATTCCCCAACGGGTGTTAAGGAAAACAAACTAAACAGAACGTGCAGCGAAGTCAGATAGGCAGACAGGTAAATGTGTGAGATAAGTTTTCTAGTTAACACGTAGTAAAAATACAGATACGCTTGTGCTATCAAAAATATAGTTTATTCCATTTAAGAATTATAGCATAGTCATATGTAACGGTCCATTAGTCATATATCAATTTTAGTCAAGTCTTGTCGGGGATACACTATTTGCAAAGTCTGTGTTGAATAGCCAATGTCAGTACACTTACAATAAATCAGTCCAAGTCTTTATCTTCTCTCCGTTGAGAAAAATCAACACTCCTTTTTCTCTCCCCGTTCCAGCAAGAACGCAGTCATCAATCCATCCAGTAATTAGGGATCAGTAAGCCAGAGAGAGCGAGCTGCAATTGCCTCGCTTCTTATATAGTGCTTTTACAACCACACCCTTAATTACATTCTTGCAGTTAAAGTTACACACACTTTAACTAACAAACCATGATACCATATTTATTATTTTTACCCAAACCAGTTAGGGTAAACAATGTTATCCCTAACAGGGGTGATGATAATTTTTCTGATTTTTCAGTTATCATTGGACATATACTTCATATTAACCTCCAGGGAAAGATTGAAGGTAAATGAGGTCTAGGCAGAAGAAGAACATCATGGCTTCAAAATCTAAGGGACTGGTTTGGACAAAACTCTGCAGCACATTTTTGTGTGGCTGTTGATAAAAATAGGATTGCCAATATGATTCCCAATGTCCGATGATGGATATGACACAACGAGATGATGATTGGACATATAATTTGACTTCTGTTTCCTTATGGAATACAGTTCAATTTTAAACCCATTATGGACTGTTAGGTATAACATTGATACCAAATATGGTTTGGGTGAATAAATATATAAAACTTAGATATCATGGTTTAAGTGCTTATCACTTTAAGCACAATGCAGCAGGCAATTAGCCGATTAAGGGTGCGGTTAGAAGTTACAATATAAGGAAGCATTAGAAGCTGGAAAGCTGGCTGTAACTGTTACTGTGTGCTGCTGCGACTAACTGTGATTACTGACTGTGAGTGCTGTGACTAACTGTTATTGTTTGCTACTGTTTGCTGATTTACTGCGTAATTCTACTGAATATCCAGCGTTTGTTTCTCTGGAGAGTGAAACCGGAGGAGGAGAAGATATCTTTATCGGCTGATAAAGATATTGCAAGGACTCTTAACTTGGACTATACTAGTGAGTCTTACTGGATGGAAATACTGTGAATGACTTAATGGACTGAATGACAATGCTTAAACTCTAACTGGATTAAAAACTATTTAAACTACAAACAGTGTTTGTGTTCAGTGTGTGTATACTCATTGGGGCCCTTCCGCTCTCCTTTGGCTTCCTGGTTTGACTACTGCTGCAATACTCTTCTAGGGGTTAATCCTTAAAACCTTAACATTGGTTATGGGCCCAGCAGCATAGTCTAACTAACCAGGATATAGCAGAGAGAGTTGGTGTGAGTTGCACATTACTGTAAAAACAAACTGTTTTAATTAGTTTAAAATAGTTAAAATATCTGAAGAGTAATGGCACAAGTAAATTTGTCACAACTGTCCATGATATCCAGGCTGGATGGAACAAACTATGTTTCATGGTCAATGAAATGTAGTTTACTTCTACGCAGAGAAGGTTTGTGGGACATTATAGCAAACCCACCAGATGTGAGTAGCTGGGATCCTGCTAATGATGATGATAAAGAAAAGTTACAAGACTTTAAACTGAAGAATGAGCAGGCTTTATGCATCATAGGACTGACTCTCTGTGATCAGCAGCTTGTCCATATTCGTGGAGAAGAAAATGCTGCAAACTGCTGGGAGAACCTCAGGAAGATTTATGTTCGGGACAGTGTAGGAGCACATATAAATCTTACACGGAAGCTTTTTCGAACGCATCTTCAGAGGAATGGAGATATGTTAGTTCATTTAAACTGTATGAAGAGCATTTTTCAAGAATTGCAAGAAAAGAGCTTATATTTAATGAACTGCAACAAGTCTACATAATATTATCTTCATTAGATCAAAGCTATGATGACTATGTGACTTCGTTAGAGGTATTGCCAAAAGAAAGCCTCTCATTAACCGACATTACAGGCAGGCTATTAGAAGAAGCCAGAAGAAGGCGTGAGCGTGACGAGCTGAGAGAAGATAAGAAAGAAGAGAAATTATCTTCAAAGCTTGAAAGAAACCAGCAAAGCAAAGTACAGCACCTGGAAGAAGAGAATTTATCTTCACGGCATACACAATTAAAAAGTGTTTTAATTGTGGAGGCAGAGGACATTTGGCAAGGTTCTGCAAAAGAGAAAAAGCCAGAATGTAAAAAAGCCAAAGAAAGCATTTGAACTAGCCACGTTTAGCAACTCTGATATGAAGAATAATTTATGGGTGGTTGACAGTGGCGCATCCCACTGCATCACAAGAGATAAGACAAAATTTATAAAAATGTCTACAAGTTCTCAACATATATCACTTGCCAATAGCTGGAACCTGAAAGCGAAAGGTCAAGGTTTTGCACGTTGTCCGTACATAAACCAGGATATAAAAATGTTGTATGTACCGCAACTAAAGTTTAATTTGCTTTCAGTAAGGGTATTAGATAAATTAGGTTATGTAATTACTTTTAAAGATAATAATTGCATAATTGAAAAAGATAACAAAAGGGTAACTGCAGCTTTAAATGGAACATTATATGTCTTAGATAATAGTAAGAAAGGGAGGCACATACTGTATTTAATAATATTAAGCCTCATGATGAATGTATCCATTTATTGCATAGGCGTTTGGGGCATGTAAATTTTAAAATGCTAAAGCGTACAGTTGAGTTATCTGAAGGAATAAGGTTAAAATCTTGTGATAAATATTTGCGTTGTAATGTTTGCTGTGAAGATAAGAGCAAAGTATTGCCTGCAAATAGGCTAAAAGGTTTCAAAACAAAAGAACCTTTAGAAGTAGTATTTGCAGACATAATAGGTCCAAAGAAACCCAGTATGGGGGTGCTAGATATATACTGAGCATTATGGATCATTATTCTAGATATGGGTTTTGCTATTTAATGAAAAGCAAAACTGAAACATATCAACATTTTTTCAATTGGCTTAGGTTTGCTGAAAGAAATTCTAAACGTCAACTGATAACCCTGGTGACAGATAATGGTGCGGAATTTATTAATAACAAATTCCAGAACAGACTTAAGGTAGCTGGAATAGAGAGCATAAGAAGTCTGCTCCATACAGGCCAGAACATAATGCTTTTATTGAAAGAAGAGGCCAAACACTACAGGCAATGGTTAGAACAATGTTAAATGATTCTGGGTTACCTGATTCTTTGTGGGGAGGCTACAATGTGTGCTAATAACATATTGAACAACGTTGTTAATACAACAACAGGTGAAATACCATTCACCAGATGGCATGGCAGGAAACCTGATCTAAGTTACCTGCACACATTTGGTGCACCAGCATGGGTGCATATTCCTGCACAAATCAGAAAAAAAGGGCAACATAGAGCTAAAAGATTTTTCTTCGTTGGTTATCAGGCAAACCATAGGGCATATAGATTTTGGGAGAAAGGCACATCTAAAGTGTTATGTAGTGCTAGTGCCCAATTTCTAGAACATGAAGGATGGGAGAAATTAGAACAGGATGCCAATAAAGATGTAATTATTGAATCCTATAGAAATCCCATTAGTTATCCCTGTAACTTTAAAAATAAAGTAAAGAGACAAATACAGGATGAAATAGTGCCCATAAAGGAAGAAACAGATTCAATAGCTGAACAGGATGAGGAAGATGAACAGGTAGTAGTTCAACAAAGTCCTCCTGTAAGCCCTGTAATTCCCAGAAGAACTACACGTGTATCTAGACCGCCTGATAGGTACCAGGCTAACACAGTGTGCCAGATTAATCAAGTTCCTAATTCTGTTTAAGAAATTAAAAGTATCCTACTAAGAAAAAAAAATGGTATGCAGCAATGAATAAGGAACTGAATTCATTAAGAGATATGAAGGTGTATGAAAATGCCAAATTACCTGTAGGAAAGAAATCCATTGGCTGC
The DNA here is from genome assembly GCF_049901735.1 of Notechis scutatus. Lineage (NCBI taxonomy): Eukaryota > Metazoa > Chordata > Lepidosauria > Squamata > Elapidae > Notechis > Notechis scutatus. Next base: position 228,768,933 of record NC_142010.1, on the reverse strand, counting down.
AAATGGATATTTAAGGTAAAAATAGATAAAGATGGTAATTTAATCCATAAGGCAAGGTTAGTAGCCCAAGGTTTTAGGCAGAATGCTAATGACTACGATGAGGTGTTTGCACCTAGTCTTAAGGCAGCAACCTTGAGGGCAGCTTTAGTGTGGGCAGCTAGTAAAAACTATATAGTTAACCATTTAGATGTGGAAACTGCTTACTTGCACGCCCCATTAAAACATATTATTTATATGAAAAAACCTGTTGGTATTAAAAGTGAAAATAAGGATAATAATGATTGTTGGTTGTTAAAGAAAAACCTCTATGGTCTAAAACAATCAGGCTATGAATGGAACCAGTATATTGTAAAGGAACTAGACAATATAGGATTTAAAGCTGGTTTAGCCGATCCATGTCTGTTTAAGAGGGAGACAAATGGGAAAGTATCATTATTATTACTATTCACAGATGACATTGCATTGATTACTGAAACTAATGATGAAGCAAATAAAATAATAGCATCATTAGGAAAGAGAATAAAGATCAAGCAATTAGGGGAGATAAAGAAGTATCTCGGTTTGAATATAAAGAAAACACGGAAAGGTTTTAAGATATCTCAGGAAGATAAGATAAGCAAATTGCTAAAAGATTACAAGATGGAGCTTTGTAAGCCAGCTAAGACTCCAATGAGTCAGGAGTTTAGCAACACTGATGTACAAAGCCCTGAGTTTGATAAGGTGATTTATCAATCTTTAATAGGTAGTTTGAGTTATATTAGTAATTGGTCTAGACCAGATATATCGTACTGCGTGAATCAGTTGGCTAGATTCAATTCTGCACCATGTGAAAGACACTGGATTGCAGCTAAGAGGATATTAAGATATCTTAAAAAGACAATGAATTATTCATTGTATTTAGAACCAAAGGGTGATTTAATTCTGTGTGCTTATGCAGATGCTAGCTTTGCATCAGAAAGAGACACTAGAAAGTCGACTTCAGGAACAGCCATAATGCTGGGTAAGACATTAATAGGCTGGAAGTCAATAAGACAACAGCATATAAGTTTGTCTACTATGGAGGCAGAATTCTCCTGTTTATCATTGTTATGTACAGAGTTAATAATGTATAAACAAATGTTAATTGATATAGGTATAACTGTAGATTATCCTATAATTATACATGAAGATAATCAGGCAGCAATTCAAATGGCCACAAATATTGGAGTAAAAACAAGGAGCAAGCATACAGATCTAAGATACCTAAACGTGAGACAATCTGTAAGAAGTAAGATGATTCAGCTAGAGTACTGTATGTCGGAGGACAATTTAGCTGATAATTTTACTAAAGCCCAAGGTGCCAGTAAGCACCAGGAGAGTTGTGAAAAATATGGGATTAGATTGTAAGGTATTATATATTTATTTCACCCAAAAGGGAGTATGTTAGGTATAACATTGATACCAAATATGGTTTGGGTGAATAAATATATAAAACTTAGATATCATGGTTTAAGTGCTTATCACTTTAAGCACAATGCAGCAGGCAATTAGCCGATTAAGGGTGCGGTTAGAAGTTACAATATAAGGAAGCATTAGAAGCTGGAAAGCTGGCTGTAACTGTTACTGTGTGCTGCTGCGACTAACTGTGATTACTGACTGTGAGTGCTGTGACTAACTGTGTTATTGTTTGCTACTGTTTGCTGATTTACTGCGTAATTCTACTGAATATCCAGCGTTTGTTTCTCTGGAGAGTGAAACCGGAGGAGGAGAAGATATCTTTATCGGCTGATAAAGATATTGCAAGGACTCTTAACTTGGACTATACTAGTGAGTCTTACTGGATGGAAATACTGTGAATGACTTAATGGACTGAATGACAATGCTTAAACTCTAACTGGATTAAAAACTATTTAAACTACAAACAGTGTTTGTGTTCAGTGTGTGTATACTCATTGGGGCCCTTCCGCTCTCCTTTGGCTTCCTGGTTTGACTACTGCTGCAATACTCTTCTAGGGGTTAATCCTTAAAACCTTAACATGGACAATAAAGGTTATTTAATAAAATTGTATTTGTCTATGGATATACAGGAGTCCTCGATTTACAACCAATTGCTTAGCAACCATTCAAAGTTCTGATGGACCTACCTGGGGTACTTACAATCTGGATTGAAAGTTCTGATGTTCACTTCCCCCTATGCAGTCATGGAACTTCATTTCAGGTACTTGGCAATCAGGACTCATTTATGGTTACTTGCAGTGTCATGACTGCATTTTACAACAGTGTTGCTGAAAATTGGCATTTACTTGGCTGCTGGTTTTTGGCAAAATGCACCAATAGCAAACCACTGCAGCATGAATAACTGCAGCATGAATAACTGCAGCATTTGTTTAATAACAGAATTCACTTAAGACTTCTGCAAAAACTTTATGACCATCACATGTTATGGCCATAATGGGCAGGCTCCACTACAGTCATAACTTGACCAATAAAAAAATTGGAATGTATCACTATATGAAGAACATTAGATTTATTGAGTAATTAGGATGACTACTAACAAAAATAGCTTATACTGCACCTGGATGGCAGTCATCCTCAGCATATAGTATGCTACCTGCTCACTATAATGAACTATCCTTGAATTTTGGTTCTCATGAGAGTCAAAAATTCAAAATATCAGGAGGACTTAATACTTAAATCCTGACATCAATAATAAGACAGCATCTTATTATAGACAGACATCTACACAAGGATAGCATCTTTCTTTCTTTCTTTCTTTCTTTCTTTCTTTCTTTCTTTCTTTCTTTCTTTCTTTCTTTCTTTCTTTCTTTCTTTCTTTCTTTCTTCCTTCCTTCCTTCCTTCCTTCCTTCCTTCCTTCCTTCCTTCCTTCCTTCCTTCCTTCCTTCCTTCCTTCCTTCCTTCCTTCCTTCCTTCCTTCCTTCCTTCCTTCCTTCCTTCCTTCCTTCCTTCCTTTTCTTTCATTTTATTTTCAAAATGTTTCTGTACTGATTTGTAGCATAGAATAGAATAGAATTCTTTATTGGCCAAGCGTGATTTGATACACAAATAATTTATCTTGGTGCATATGTTCTCAATGTACATAAAAGATACATTCATCAAGAGTTAAGAATCATAAGGTACAACACTTAATAATAGTCATAGGGTACAATAAGAATAGAATAGAAAAGAATAGAATACTTTATTGGCCAAGTGTGATTGGACACACAGGGAATTTGTCTTGGTGTAAATACTGTCAGTATACAGACAAGAAAAGATACATTTGTTAAGAATCAAGAATCATAACGTACAACACTTAATGATAGTCATAGGGTACAATCAGCAATCAAATCATACTAGGAAACAGCCAACATAAATCATAAGGATACAAGCAACAAAGTTACAGTCCTACAATCACAAGTAGCATCGTTTTGAGGGAAGGAATTGAAACATTTTGTGTCCAGGATGTGAGGGATCTGTAAATATGTTCACAGCCCTCTTTTTGACTCATGCAGTATACAGGTCTTTGATTGAAGGCAGGTTGGTAGTAATTGTTTTTTCTGCAGTCCTAATTATCCTCTGAAGTCTGTGTCTGTCCTGTTGGGTTGCAGAACCAAATCAGACAGTTATAGAGGTGCAGATGACAGACTCAATGATTCCTCTGTAGAACTGTATCAGCAGCTCCTTGGGCAGTTTGAGCTTTCTGAGTTGGCACGGAAAGAACATTCTTTGTTGTGCTTTTTTGATGAGGTTTTTGATGTTAGGTGTCCATTTTAGGTCTTGTGATATGAAAGAGCCTAGAAATTTGAAGGTCTCTACTGTTGATACAGTGTTGTCTAGTATTGTAAGAGGTGGTAGTATGGGAGGGTTTCTCCTGAAGTCCATAAGCTTCCATAAGAAAGAGCTTCAGGTTGAGATCTATCATCTTTTTTCTTTTCTTCTCTTTTCTTTTTTCTTTCTTTCTCTTTATTTTCAGAAAGTTCTTGTACTGATTTGTATTAAAGCAATCACATTAGGAGTAGGGAGAAAATGGGAAACAATAGGCATCATTCAGAAAAAACTGAAGAGTTTTCCACCATCATCTTAAAAAGAAACAATTGGCTCAGAGGTGGTATTCAGCAGGTTCTGACCAGTTCTGGAGAACCGGTAGCAGAAATTTTGAGTAGTTCAGAGAACCGGCCAATACCATCTCTGACTGGTCTCACCCCCATCTATTCTCTGACTCCCAAGTCCCAGATGATTGGCTGGGTCTTCTTTTGTTGCCCTGCACAGGAGAATGGAGCTGGGAAGTAGGTTAGTGGGGTGGGGAGAGAATGGGATTTTGTAGTAACCTTCCCCTGCCATGCCCACCAAGCAAACGCCACTCCCACCAAGCCACGCCCACAGAACCAGAAGTAAAAAAAATTGAATCCCACCACTGGGTTAGCTGTCATAACATTCTTAGAGTGTGTTGGATCACAGAGGCATATTTGTGAATCAATCACGTTTGAAAACCCAACGTTGCCATAGATTATTAAAAATACTATTGCCAATGCAAAGTAAGTGACTAGGCCTCATGATCAGTAAGTGCAGTTAGTATAGCACTGATGATGTAACCTAGTTAAGGTAATGAAATGTCTACAAGAAAACAAGCAAGCTCAGAGAGCACTAAGAACCCCTCATTTCAACCCTGAGCTACAAATATTCTCCTTTATTGGCATTTAATATATTCTAATTTCCCTACAGGCATTTTGGGTGACTTACTAAAAAGAATAACAAGGTTTGCATAGTTTTTGTGTGCTATGTGGCTCCAAAGAAAAGGATTGGATGAGGTTCAAAGCAACTAAGGCTTGAAATTACTCCAGCTGAGAATCTGTGTTGTTGGTATGTTCATATTGAAATCTATTCAAATCATTTATTTTTTCCAACTGTCAATCGGATAAAACAGGTAGCAAACAATGTACCTTCAGCACCTTTTGTACATTGCTATGTTTGCTAAGGAAAGCTACAGCTGAGAAATACAATAAATCAAACTTTACCACACAGATCACATTGTAAAAGGCTCCAAAAAAACCTAGAAAACATTGACAGTTGTTTCAACAAATGGTGACTTGACTGTTGCACTGTCAGAGTTGATGTCCTTGTGCAAATGTAAAAGAGCAAAGTGATTAAGGCATGCTTGTCCTTGTTAGATTTCAGCCAAGTTTTCCATTTCTCTCAATAGCACAGAAAGATTGCTCAGCTGTTATAGATCATGGAAGAATAGCAAGTAATTTCTGCAACTTTAAAATAAATAAAACACATCCTTCAGCCTTGGTACATGCCTTTAAGAAATGACCAAGCTCTGGACAAGGTAAATTCTATTCATGTTATACCAGTCCATGTGGAAGAACAAAATGTTTCTTCTGAAGAAGAAAACCAGTATTTATTTTGTGAACTATTCTCATTTTAACAACAAATTTTGTGGCTATTCACATTCCTAATACACCTGTGTTGTACTAGCCACATATTAGTAGTTCTTCAGAAGTCAAGCAATTTTAGAGTCAATAGTTCCCATTGAAATACTTTTTGCTGCTTTAATGGATAAAGTATTAGGGCTGTTTCCACAGACTGCATACTATTGATAGTACTGAAGTGTGTGATACTTCAGTATACTGAAGTGAATGCCTAATCTAATTGCTGTTGTTCAATCTGAAAGCTGTACACTGCATTCTTTAGAACAGTTGCTTCATGCTTGTCAAATTTCTCAGCAGAGCATTTTCCATTTGGAAAGTCCATCAGCCACCAGGTCTGATACATAGTTTCCAATGATTTAAGCATGCCTTGTACTTCTTGAATCTCAAATATTTTCTAAGAATACAATAGAGTATATTCTGATAGTCTTTGGAATGGAAAGCAGCTTAGATTCATTGTCAAATACAAATTGTTAACATTATATCATTGTGGCTGGATCTCTCTATTTTACAGTTACTCCTATTGCATTGAAGAATTTGAAAGATCTTTAGAGTGTAAAACACTTCACTGATATCAAAATCTAACAACACATTAGAATTTATTGATCAAGATTTGATATTGCATAATTATCAGTTCAAACATGCACAAAATGAATAATTAAAAGAATCCCTCACAAATGAATTGTTTTTCCTGATTGTATTTTCATTAGCTGACCTAAATCTGTTTTTTCCCCTTCATTTAACAAGCACCTTTAGATTATGCACTAAAAATACAAGCATTTGAAGTTCAAATTTTAAGACCAAAATTACTGCCTTTCAGTTCTTTTATTATTCTTTCAGGCAGTTAAAAATATAGGTCAAGGCCACAGTGCATAATTTAGAAAGTTAACAAAATGCTGCTAATGAAAAGAAATGGAAGTAAATATAATTACAATAACCTGCAATGCATTGTCTCCTTTCTGTTGTCAATTAAACAGGTAAAGCAGGTGATGCCCTGCCTTCCCGCCCCACCCTACAAACTCCTCCTCCTCTGTCAGAGGTGTTATATTCTCAGACACAAAAACAGATCTAGAGTATTCTCAACAAAGCAGAGCTGTAATAATTGGAAAACATGTTGTGTTTTATTGAAGAATCTTGTGTAGGTTCAGCCATACAAATGCAGGTCTTTTCATTACCAGAGGAATGGGATTTTAAAACTATGAATACGAAAGGAATGTAGAAGTGGGAATGAGCCAGGAATTAAAAAAACCACAGGAAAAACTAAGGATTGCTAATAGTTTATTAATATTTATCAATATATTGTTTAACTGAACATTTCAGATATTTTCTAAAGAATCTGAATCAATGGATCTAATATGCTCACACCCAATACCTTTCCATATTAGGTACGTAGATATGTGTAGATATCCCCAAATTCAGGAGAGATCTGTATGTTATTTATTTTATTTTTATTTTTATTTATTTGATTTGCCAATTGTTTACAAGATAATAAGTATAAGTGTATACATAGTTGTGAATACATGAAATGGGTACATATAAGAAAAATAAAAGAATAGGAGAAACAATAGGACAGGGACGGTAGGCACGTTGGTGCGCTTATGCACGCCCCCTACAGAGCTCTTAGGAAAGGGGTGAGGTCAATAGTAGACAGTCTAAGGTTAAAGTTTTTGGGGTTTGGGGAAGAAACTACAGAGTCGGGTAGAGTATTCCAGACATTGACCACTCTATTGCTGAAGTCGTATTTCCTGCAATCAAGTTTGGTGCGGTTTACTTTGAGTTTGTATCTATTGTGTGCTCTTGTGTTGTTATGGTTGAAGCTGAAGTATTCATTGACAGGTAGGACATTGCAATGTATGATTTTATATACCATGCTTAAGTCAGACCGAAGACGGCGTAATTCAAGGTTTTCTAGTTCTAGAATTTCAAGTCTGGTGGCATAAGGTATTCTACAACGAGTAGAGGAGTGGAGAACTCTTCTTGTGAAATATTTCTGGACTTTCTCAATTGTGCTAATATCAGATACGTAATGTGGGTTCCAGACTGATGAACTGTATTCGAGTATTGGTCTAGCAAATGTTTTGTATGCTCTGGTTAGTAGTGTGATATTACCAGAGAAAAAGCTACGTAGGATTAGGTTAACAACTCTTAATGCCTTTTTGGCTATGTAGTTGCAGTGGGCTCTAGCACTTAGATCATTAGAGGTGAGTATTCCAAGGTCCTTTACAGAGCATATGTACACATCTGTGAAAAGATATAAAATATCTCTATTAATCTCTACTTTTCAACACATAAGCTGAATGTACCTGTGCATTCAGCTGATTTGGACAAGGTGTTTGAAAGAATAAGAAAACTGATCAAACACAGGAACTGTAATAACTGTAAACAGAATGAGAGTCTTAGCACAAAAAAAAAAAGGAGTGGGGGGGAAATGTGTGTGCCACCTTAGAAACCCCCAGCTTGTCCTTCTTTAAAGTTACTAATTCAAAATGACAAAGCATAGACAGTGTAAAACAACATAAAGTTGGAAGAGAAAGCATAGGAATCTTAACTTAAAGCATAAAACTGGAAACCATTCCAAGAAAGTCTTTGGATGGTTGCCTTGTGTATTAAATTTCTACAGTAGACAAAAAAAAAATCTCAAACCTTCTTAATTTAACATCTGTACTGGCTTTTATTTTCAAATGTTCAAGGGCAAAATGTAATGAAGAGACATAATACTGATAAGAATCCCAACAAAGGAACACTAGAAATGGTAGCATTTAATTTTTTAAAAATATTTTCACTTGGAGGAAAGTCTGGGAAGACAAAACATTCTGAGGTGTTCTCTCTGCAATTGCCTTCACTTATCTTCCAGGCAACCCACATTCTTCAGCCAGGCTCACCAGACAAAAGAAAAATGCAATTGTGCATCTGTGCTGTCTTTTGACTGCTGGTGCTTTCAGGAATACTGTACGGGCTTGCTCCTTTTTTATACCATTGATAAAAAAAAATGCAGGCATTTTATCTAGGGCATGAACAAGCAACGTTGTAGTGCTAGAGAAGCTGTGCTATTAAAGTTTATTTTGGGAAGGAGAGGGGGAAGGGCTACTATGATAATGACAGATAATGTGAAGTGGATGGTGCCATATCATGTACAAAGGCAGGATTGGAATGTTTTTTTCTGCATTCTTCATTCAAGAAGCGGAACTACAGGTAGTTCTCAATTTACAAAGGCAACTGGGAATTTCCATTGCCAAGTGATGTGCTCCTCGAGCATGACTGCATCGCTTAGTGTAAGTAATCTCCACAGTCCAGATTGCTGCTGTTAACTAAATAGTACCGTCATTAGGTGAAGCAAGTTCTGGCCATCAACCAAGTCAGTGAGCGAGCTGGCAGGACATTGCAAGTCCCAGGCAGTTTTCAGCCAGGTTGACAGACTGCTGCCAAGTGGGAGAGGATGTAAGAGTGTGAAGGAAGACTGGTAAGGGTAGGGAGGGCATGTGGAGGAGAATAAGGGGAATGCAACGAGGCTCAGTGAAAATGCGAGGGAAGTGAGGATGCAAAAGAGGCAGGGTAAAGTTTTGGGAGGATTTGCAAGGATGCAAAGAAGAGATGATAAGGCTTGGAAAGGGTGCATGAAGGTATATGACAGGATGAGAGAGAGGTGGCAAGGTTTGTGAGGTGAAAGCATGGGGTGTGAGGAAGACATGGTAAGGCTTGTAGATATTGCATGGGATGTGTGAGGTTGGTACTATAAGGGTTGGTGAGTGGATGTGAGTGGCCAGTGTAGTGGATGCATAGGAGACTGGAGGAGAATGCATGGGTAGGTGAGACTTACCCCAATGACTTAGGACCTTTCCTACCAGCTTCCCTGTTTATTTTCTTGGGAAGCTGGCAGGGAAGTTTGCAAATGGCGATCATGTAACGGCAGGCAGCTGCAACTTATTGTAAGTGCAAGCTGTTGCCCAGTTCATGATCATGTGATCGCAGGGGTGCTGGCATGGCCAGAACTCTGTAACAATCATAAATGTGCAACTCTTTAATTTATCATAACTATCATTTATTCAGCACTGTTGTAACTTAAAATAAACACTGAATAAATGGTCGTAAGTAAAGGTCTTGTATTTGCCCCCCCCCTTTATTTTAGACTTAAACTATACATATTTTGTGTGTGTCTCAAAACCCAGAATTGGCAATGCAATTGAAGGTAGTTTTAAAAAATTCTCCCCCCAAAAAAGAGTGGGGGGGAATTTGGGTTCCCATGTAAACGTGAGTCCATAAATAGCTTAACCCTGATTTTGGTAAATAGCATAGCATAGCATAGCATAGCATAGCATAGCATAGCATAGCATAGCATAGAATAGAATAGAATAGAATAGAATAGAATAGAATAGAATAGAATAGAATAGAATAGAATAGAATAGAATAGAATTCTTTATTGGCTAAGTGTGATTGGACACACAAGGAATTTATCTTGGTGCCAATGCTCTCAGTGTACATAAAAGAAAAGATACATTTGTTAAGAATCAGGAATCATAACGTACAACACTTAATGATAGTCATAGGGTACAATCAGCAATCAAATCATACTAGGAAACAACATAAATCATAAGGATACAAGCAACAAAGTTACAGTCCTACAGTCAAGAGTCAAGAATCATCAGGTACAACACTTAATAATAGTCATGGGGTACAATAAGCGATCAAATAATATTAGGAACAGTCCATATAAATTGTAAGGATACAAGTGACAAAGTTACAGTCCTACAGTCACAAGTGGGAGGGGATGAATGATAAGGAGTGATGAGAAGATTAATAGTAATAGTAGTCCAGACTTTGTAAATAGTTGGACAGTGTTGAGGGAATTATTTGTTTAGCAAGTGATGGCATTTGGGAAAAAACTGTTCTTGTGTGTAGTTGTTCTGGTGTGCAGTGCTCTATAGCATCGTTTTGAGGATAGGAGTTGAAACAGTTTATGTCCGGGATGTGAGGAGTCTGTAAATATTTTCACAGCCCTCTTTTTGATTCGTGCAGTATACAGGTCTTTGATGGAAGGGAGGTTGGTAGTAATTGTTTTTTTCATCAATTCCTGAACTAAAGCTGAGTTCAAATCTCCTTTTGAAATGAAAGAAGTAATGTGGATCATTACATTGAAAGATTTCAGGAGCATCAGAAATTCTCCGAAACATTTTTTAAGAGCACAACTTATTCTTATTACCACTATTGATTAAATTTACTGGGCACGGTGGGAGTTAGAGAGATTACAGACCACTGGAGACATAAGTGTATGATGAAATAGGGATATTCATACTCTTAGCCACCTGATAATTGAATAAATGTAAGATTTGTAAGATAATTTCTCCAAATTTCTCTCTTTAGAAAAAAATTCACTTTGACAATGAGAACTAGTAGGGGGAAAAGGCAGGGGAAACTTTTCAGGCCTACAGGAAGTCCTTTGGTAATGATGGCAATTGGGACCAGCATTTCCATTTCTAAGTGATGCAGTCATAAATCATGATGTCATGTGATTGCACTGTTTATCAAAGGAAATTCTGACAGTCCTAGCTATTGTAACTTGAGGAATGTGCAAGATATTAGGTGAGGACTTTATGTGATTGTTATTTCTGATTTCTTGCCAGCTTCCCCACTGCCTTTGCTGTGGGAAGTTGGCACGGAATGTCAGAAATTGCAACTGTTTGACCATAGGAATACTGCAATGGTTGTAACTCCAAAGACTAAACATAACTATCATTTGTTCAGTGTCATTATAGTTTTAGAACAGTTGCTAAACGTGAACACGACTTGCTTTCAACAGTACTTCAAAATACCAACTTCTCATTACAAGAAGTTAATCATCTACTACTGTTTTTTCTAGTGCAGTCTTCTAAAAAGCCCATGACTGGATTGTGAGGACATTTTTACTCTGTAGCAGTTGATAAAGACATAATTCTCATGGAAGTAGCATACAGCAATAATGAGTAATAGCTGTTGATAAAGTTGCTGAATAGTTTCACTAGCCAGCATAGTCACAAACATAATGCAAAAGGCATGTTTCTGATCAATGAATCTGAAGCTGCAGCTTCTTATCTTGTAGGAAGATTATTGTTTCTCCAATGCTGATCCTGCCAGTACATTTGGCCTAGCAAAACCCACAGGAAAAAAAAATGCTTATCTTGTATATATCCTGCATATCAGTCACCGAAAGGGCATTTTTGCTAATTGTCATCATTAGAAAGAATCCTGACTGTAGTTCAAAAATTTTAGGTCAAGATTCCCAATCACTTTTGTCTTAATTTGGACCCAGTGAGTACATGATGTGGAACAGTGAGTACATGATGTGGCTGATTCTGCAAAATGTTCAGAAAAGCCACAACTTGCTGTTATATAAGACATAAAAAGTAATAAATCACCAGAATACAATTTGCTACTTACCATCAGTGGTGGTATTCAGCAGGTTCTGACCAGTTCTGGAGAACCGGTAGTGGAAATTTTGAATAGTTTGGAGAACCAGCAAATACCACTCCTGACTGGAGATTTTACAGTATCCTTCCCCTGCCATGCCCACCAAGCAGAGGTGGTATTCAGCAGGTTCTGACCAGTTTTGGAGAACTGGTCACGGAAATTTTGAGTAGTTCAGAAAACCTGCAAATACCCCCTCTGACTGGAGATTTTACAGTATCCTTCCCTGCCATGCCCACCAGGCCACGCCCACAGAACCGGTAGTAAAAATTTTTTAATCCCACCACTGCCACCAAGCCACGCCCACAGAACCGGTAGTAAAAAATTTTTAATCCCACCACTGCCACCAAGCCACGCCCACAGAACCGGTAGTAAAAAAATTGAAATCCCACCAATGCTTACCATATCTATTTATTCTAAACAAGTACGTACCAGAACATGCACTAGATATCAGGGCTGTCAAACTCCCAGCCTGTAGCTGGATGAGTCACATGGTCATTCCTACACCCAGTTTAGTGAAGAGGAAAAAAGTCCCGCTATGTTACTTGATGCCACTGTGATGACATGAGTTTGACACCCCTGTACTAGATAATCAATTTCTCAACTGAAACTGTCTCACATGTAGTTGTGATATAAAATTGGGATCATATAACTTGGTTGTTTTAGGTGAGCCAGGTTTTGGCTACAGAATTTATAGGTGCTCCTTGATGAACAACCACTTGTTTAGCAACTATTCCAATGCATGATGGTACTGAACAAGTGATATTTACAACAGGTTCTCAGAATTGTGGCTCCTGTAGTGTCCATGAGGTCACATATCACTATTTATGGCCTTCATTGCAAGCTTCCAACTAGCAAAGTCAAGGGGAAAGCCAAAATAGGAAGTATAGGGTGATCAGATGGCAGCGCACACTTAATGATTGTGAGGGATTCACTTAATGCTGGCAACTGGAAGTACACAGCTGCCATTGCTAAGGGACAGAGTAGCATGTTACTGTTACACACTTTACAACTGTGTCCCTTAGCAATGGAATTCCTCTTCTAATTGCTGTCATTAACTGAGAAATATTTTATATGTAAGATGTGCTGTTTTAGAACCAATGTGCCTCATTTGGCTCCTATTTAAATTTAAATACATATAAATATTTTATCTCATTATTTGGTTATTCAGTAGAATTATTGATTTCATAAGGCCTTTACTTTTTCATCTTTAAGCAATATCACTGCAATTAAAACAGTTCCTATTAGAACCTGGTCCTATATTTAGCAAGCCTATCAAGTTCTTAGCTTGATTTGGTCTTAAGCTTTTGAAAGAGCATAAAAAGCATTAGGTAAAGGCCATTATTTAGAAGAGTTTTTCAAACTTTTATAAGCTACATAACTTTTTTTTTAAAAAAATTGGCTGTGTAAGAGTGGACTGTTCCCCTCCCTCCCCACTCTTAGTCTTTCATAAAATACCATCAAATTCTCATGTAGCCCTAGTGTTCAGAAGACACCGTGTATAAAAAGCTCAATCTAGAAGTTCCTTATATTGTAGAAATCCCAATTCGTGCCTACAGCTTGTAAAACTCAAGGGATTTTCCACTGAAGTTCTGGCACATCTGCCACAGCCCAAATGTGCATTGCATCAAGGGAGTTGTCTCCCTCTTGAAGTAATTGCAAATAACTTTGCTTTCCCAGGAGTTGTATTGTATGTGTCAGTATATTTGAGCAATATAAAGTTACATTGAAAAGACATATGAGTGTTAATGTGTCTACTCTGATAAATTTCACTTTTAGGCAAACTTCTTCAGATAATATCTGAAATACAATGAGATTTCAGGTAAACAAACTGAATATGAAGAGTTGGGGATACTGGCAGCTTAGAGAACATTCTTGGCTTCACTGGGCCAACATGATATTTTAATAATTCCTGTTTATTTCTCTTTTAACCTGTCACTGAATTGACTTTAAAAGGTAAACATGAGGAATTCAGTCATACAGAGTACTGCTTGCCAGAGTAAGTGGTCATTTGTTCCAGGTTCCCATGACCGCATAGCTGCCTGGGTTTTTCTCCAAAAAATACACTGATTTTAAACATGAGATTTTGGTGGAACAAGAGGGGAGGGAATAAATAAGACTTGTTTGTTATACCAAAATGTCTTTTCACAGATAATAACACTTAATAATAATCAAATGCAAGTAATAATCTCATGCAAATAATTTTGTGCAAGAAGATTTGACAAACTGATTATAAACAATGACATAACACAGTTACCAAAATTATTCACTGGAACAGCTATAAAATTAAAATCTACCAGTAGTGAAAAATTGGAGGAACATACATGCAAGTAGTTGAAAAAGTAGTAAAAAAATGAGCAGGTTAAAATATTGTGGGATTTCCCAATATAGACCAATAAAGGTTTGGCTCACAATACATCAGATATAATTATGATTGAAAATAAGAAAATGTGGTAATTGATGTAGAAATTACATAGGTTGTCTTTACAATATTTTCTAAAAAATTCAGCCTAATCATTTAATGCATGTTCACTCAGAAATGCAGTAATTTCTAAAAATTTGTTGTAACTTGGTCCCAAATAACAATACATGGAACTGAAGCACAAGCATTGCAAACTAGTATATATTCTTCACAAGTAGCAGGAACTATTATTTGAGGGAGTGGGATCCATAATATATCTTGCTTTTGCATTTAGTACAATAACAGTTCAAATCAATTGAGCTAACTTTGCATTCTCATTGTACTAATAGCCAGCAGAAATGTTATCTAAGAACTGTAATGATTTGATTGATGACATTAATATCTTACCTTTTCTCCAAGTAACAAAAGACAGTATTTTCGATACTTATTTCTCAATTTTGCCTCATAGCAATTCTGTGAATTACATTAAATTAGGTTGTAAATATATGACCCAAACAGCTTCATACTAGAGTTTTGAGCTAAGCTGTTACTGATTCCTCTGCCAATATTCTAATTATTACAACATACAGCAATTGCAGCATGATTTAGATTGGTATTGTATTTCTGTAGGAGAGAGTACTTTGTCTCATGTCATTTCCCTAATCCCTTCAACCTATTTGATGTCTTATTAGAGAAAACTTATTGCTGTCTATTAATTTCTGTATCAGACAACCATCTTCAAGAGGAATAGGTTATTAAGAGAATAGCACATCACAGAACTAATTTGAATCCCCAAGTGTTTTTCAAGAAATAAGGAGATAAATATTAAAAAGTGGTAGTACCACAATTTTCTCCCAACTCTAGTGGAGTGGTTAACACTGATACTTCTACAATTCTGTTTGCTCTGGAATTCCAAGTCAACCTTATTCTTTTCCCAATGATCTAATATGTACTATGCAGACATGGAAGTCATCCAGCAGAGTACAAATAATACACTATTGCAATGTAGCTTTTCAGCAAGAGATTAACATTTACAGTAGGCTTGAGAACTGCATACAGATGTATTACTGTGTTGTGCCAGCTTGGGATTTGTACAACATAGAAGCATATCTATATTTTGGTCATAGCATCAGTGATGATATTTGCAATAACTATGATAATTTTGTACAATGCAGCATTGACCATTTTGATTGATACAAAGAATATTTCCATCATCCACACCAATGCTTTCCAAACACTTTTCTTTCATTACTTAAAACTGTTTATCAGAAAATCTTCTCAAATTTCAGGGATTTATTATAAGTCCTTTCCTTCAGCACCATCGTAACTTTGAATGGTCACTGAATGAATAGTCTTAACTCAAGGATAATATTATATTGTGTATTATAAAAACAATATCACTGAATGATCTTTATGTCATTTCAACAAATTACCATTGGTAATTTCATTGATTTTTATCTTAAAGGAATACTTTTGGAAAGTTTTGAATATATTCTAGTCTAGTACACATGACAATCTTTCAGTCAATTTAAATATCCCTGGTGTGATGGATAATAGCTTTTTGTGTTGTTACTCAAAAAAAAAAAAAAAAAAAAAACCACCCAAAAAACCCCAACAACCGCACTTTAACCCAATTTTGGGTACTTTGCCCAGATTTGAGAAACATGGATCTACATAATCACTAAGAGCCTAATACACCACCTTACAACTTAAGGCCTCATGATTTTTTTAAAGTCCCAAATGTCCATGTAACATTTGGAAGTTGTTCAGACAGACACCTCCTTATTTCAGTCAACCACAAGAAGGAAGAGATACAGCAGAATCAGACTTGCAACATTGTATTTTTATAGCCAATCTCGATAAAAGTGGTTCTAACCTTCCTGGGGAGTTGATTTCATGGTCTGATAGAGGCATTCGCAGTCAGCTTGAAGTGCACTAGAGATGCATCTTCCCCTTTGTTGTTCAATACTTCAGAAGATGCCATCATGGAAAAGTCTTCAAAAATAGGCATCAAATAGAATTGGAGAGGGAGATCACCAAAGCCATGTAGATGGATGACATTTAATGTTGGTCAGGGATGAAACAGAAGCTGCTGATATCCTCTGTGACATCAGAGATGCAACCTAGCCATTTGGACTAATCCTCAGCAAGTACTGACCATCAATGGCTCACAAGTATTCATATAACTAAATGAAGTATAACAAGAACAAGTATGAGAAGCCAAATACTTTGGCTTCATAGTACAGGGGGAAAAAGCTGCCTCAGCAGTTAAAGTAAAACATTACTACCACTGCTTTCAGTTCACCCAACTGGTGCTTTTATTGTGGAAATCTAACTTCACCATGTAAACCAAAATGCATTTTTTCAGTCACTGATGCCATCTTGCTATAAATAATGGACATTCCTATAATTAGAGATCTCAAATCTGGAAATCTTCTAATACGTGGTTTGCAGAGGTGATATTCAGCTGGTTCTGACTAGTTCTGGAGAACCGGTAGTAGAAATTTTGAGTAGTTCGGAGAACTGGCAAATAACACCTCTGACTGGAGATTTTCAGTATCCTTTCCCTGTCATGCCCACCAAACCATGCCCACAGAACCGGTAGTAAAAAAAAGTTTGAATTCCACCACTGGTGGTTTGCATAGGATCCTTGGCACGAATCTGGTGAACCATGTGAGAAATGAAATCACCAGTCAACCATGTTATAACCACCTGAGATGATTTGGGCTATGTGCAGAACAGATCCACTTCACTACTTTACAACTACTCTAGTGAGCATGCTTCCATGATGGAAAGTTCAGTGCAGAGTACTAAAGAAAACCTGGAAAAGGTACACTGAATTTGATTTAGACCAATTATAAAATTAACTGCACAGCCAAGAAAAAGTCTAAGCAGTAGACAAAATACTTTGTGCATCATTGCATCAACACCTGCCTTGTAGCAACCGCAGCATTGTATTGGTTGTGAACCAATTGTATGTTATGGAGTTTACGTTCAAATGGAACGACAGGACTGTGCTTCAGTTAGGTGAAAAATATTATCTATTTATCCTGTGAAAAGCAAATAATTTAGGAATCCCTAAAGTTCTGTTCAACTACCTTGCTTACTATATAAGTTTTCCTTTCAAAAATGAAAATATATAAACATTTTTAACTGTTTCTCCAACTGTACATATAGGATTTTCCTTTTTTTTTTTTGTAATTTATTCCTTCTAGAATAATGCATTTTCATTCATCATTTTCATCAACATGTTCATTGCGTTTGCCTCTACCAAATACACATCTTTTGAGGGATGATATACTTTTTTTGGTGTAACTGTTTTTCATTTGGCAAAACACACGATGATGTTTAGGAAGGTACAGCCACCAGCTTATAGTTGGTGTAATGCTTACACAACTTTACATTTTGTGTAAAGGTTGGAGAAACCTAGAATACTCGTATTCATTATAAAAAAAACCCACTATGGACATTTTAAATCTTCTTCAAGGAGTTCCACACTCTGTTCTTCAAGCATTTCTATAATGAGATTGTCTTTGCAACTCCGTTTAAGGCAGAATGGAAGATATAAAAAATAAATAAAATAACATAAAGATCTGAATAATCTGAAAGTTGGCATGCATCTCAATCCACTTCTGTCACCAGCAATAAGAATTTTTCAATTTACTTTAACAAGACCTCAGTTCTCATTCTGTGGTATATGTTACTGTTTCTCTTAGCCTCCTTGTAGCTCCTCCTATTCATCCACAGTAACTATGGAGGTAGATAGCTACTTTAGGCTCTGAACTAAGTATGCTGCTAGTTTAGAGCCACTGAATTACAAACAGCTGTGGACAGTTTTGCCTCTTCTATTGCAAGACACCAGAAGTCCTCGGTTATAGGAGACGGAACGTTCCAATAATTAGAAAGTTGCCCTAGTGTAAACCCACTCATACTGGCAGATCTGATGATCATAACAAGCCAGGCCCAGGAATAAAAGTAAAAGACTGCCTTTATTCAGAGCAACTGCATGCATTTTGGAAATTTCCATCCCACTTCCTCACGAAGTGTTACTTTGAACAAAACATTGAACACTGTTTCAGACAGCAAGATCTGTCATGGCAAGTCAAGCAAAAATGGGACAGTAAATTAAGAAGTAGTACAACAGACTATTGCTCGGGGAAGGGAGTGGCGGGGTGGTGGTGGTGGTGGTGGTGGTTGCTTTTTTCCCATGTTGTGAGCCATCCATTTGTTCCTCTGAGATCAGTGTTATATAAATGTTTAAGAGCAGAGTGTCAGTATGATTTGGGTACTACCTTGTTTTTATTTGGAGAGTTTTAGCCACAATAAGTTGCTCCTTTTGAATAAGGGTTTGGCTACATGTTTTGAGAATAGAATGGAAATGAAAGTTATCTTCTTGGTAACAGAGGGGGAGTTCTCTACTATAATAACAAGGAAGGAAGTGTTTTAACAATTAATACAGTGTATTAATACCTCATTAATACACTAAACATTTTCTTATCTCAGATAATTGTTTTACAATCACTTGTATCTGTTTAAATATTGGTCCATTTATCTCTACTTTTCTTTATCCAGTAGGTGCAATAGACTTATGTATTTAGGGAAATCATGTAAAAATGGCTACTTAGAAGCATATATAATTGGAAATCAAGGGATGAGAACATTCAGTCAAAAAACATTTATTTTGTATTTGTGCAATTTATCTACTGCCTCCATCCTTATGGACTCTAGATGGCTTACAGATATAAAATATCAATAAAATTAAATTGGAAAACTGAAGTAGCAAAATTATAAGAATATCAAATTGTAAGAAAAAAATAGAGATACAGAAGCATACACATAGACACACAAATAGACACCCACACAACTGCACGCCTGGGGCTCTACAATCAGTATCAAGAGATCCTGAAAAGGCCAAAATGTTTACTTTCTTTAGCTTTTCTTGCCAAAAAAAAGTCAATCCTAGGATAACACAGCAGTAGGATCAAGAGAACACAACACGTTTGTGCCGCTTTATAATGTTTTGGTAAGACCGCACTTGGAATTGTGCGCCCAGTTTTGCTCAAAAAGATGTTGAGGCTCTAGAAAGAGTGCAGAGAAGAGCAACAAAGATGATCAGGGGACTGGAGGCTAAAACATATGAAGAACGATTGCAGGAATTTGGCATGGGGGATAACATGATCGAAGCGTTCCAATATCTAAGGAATTGCCATAAAGAAGAGGGAGTCAACCTATTCTCCAAAACACATGAAGGGAGGACAAGAAGTAATGGATGGAAACTAATTTAGGAGCAAACCAATCTAGAACTAAGGACAAATTTCCTGAGAGTTAGAACAATTAATCAGTGGAACAACTTGCCACCACAAGTTGTGAGTGCTCCAACACTGGAGGTTTTTAAGAACAGATTGGAAAACCATTTGTCTGAAATAGTATAAGACAGTGGTGTCAAACTAAAGTCCCATGGGTTGGATCTGGCCCATGGGGTGCTTAGATCTGGCCCACAGGGCTGGCTTGGGAACAGCAAAGGATCGGCCTGCAGTGCCTCTGCCAGCAAAAATAGACCTTGGGGGAGCCACGTATGGCCCCCAAGATTTGTTTTCACTGGCAGAGGGCTGCAGGAGGCCGTTGTGACTGAAAATGGGGTGCAGGGGGGGCATGCGTGCCTTTTGGGTTCTGATTTCACTGGCAGAGGGCTATCAAAACAAATTAAAAACAAAACAAAAGGAGAAATGTTTCCCTTTTTGCATTTGAGCATGCAAGAAGGGATAGGAAAGGAGTAAAAGAAAGAAAAAGAAAAAGAAGGAAAGATGGGAAAAGAACAAGGAAGGAAAAATAAGGAAAGAGGGGAAGGAAGAAGAAAGGACAACAAAGAGGGAAGGAAAAAGAAAGAAGGAAGGCAGGAGATTATAATGAGAGTTAGTGAGGTCTCAGTGAAGTCCTGTCTTAGCACTTGGCCACCACAAGTGGCCCTGACCTGAATCCCGTATCATGCCCACCATGGCCATGCCCCCCAGACCTCCAAGGTCAAACACAACCCTGATGTGTTTGACACCCCTGGTATAAAGTTTCCTTCCTGAGCAGGGAGTTAGATTAGAAAATCCCTGCCAACTCTGTTATACTGTTATTCTGAAAGGTCACCAGTATGGGGCCCATCCCTGCTTTTGGTGGCAAGATGTGCTGCAGAGAGGAGCTACCATTGAGAATGCCCAGTGTCAGGGCTGTTCCTGCCAAACTTACATGGGGGCCCTTCATATGATAAAGATGCAGTAGGAAAAAATTGGCATTAGATTAAGAAGTTATATCATATGAAGTGCTCAAGAAAAAAAAAATTACTTAGGGGCAGGAATGTCTAACTTTCCCGTGAATACTCCCATTAATCATGTTCATCAGCAAACAGTGGCAAAAATCCCAGCAAAATGCATCCCCAAGGCATCTAGGGGACACTTTTAGGATTCAAGTCAGTCACAGAAAGAGATAAAGATGGTAATAGAAACAGGGAGTGCATGGAATTTTATTTGCACAAACTTTATTGTGCAGTATTTGCAAGTTAAAGTTGTTATCAAGGCAAATTTTTGTGGCCAGCATTTGGACTACTTTGCAACACAATTTGATTCAGACAATGTAATGGATGATTTTGTAGTGTTTATCAAAGGTTAGCTAAAGCCTTTGGTCAGGCTGGAAAAGTAATTTTGTCCTTCATGTTTTTTAGACTCTGCAAATCCTATTGCATCTAATCTCAGAGTCATTGGCTCGATTGTCATGTCTTCTTGCCACCTTCTTTTATTTAGGCTAAACAGTTTTGTTTTTTATGTGTGTATGTGTGAGCTTTTGGTGTATGTGTATGTGCTTTTGGATCAGTGTTGACGCCTAACAATTGACTAGAAAAGTCCCTTCAATTTGAGACAAAGTGATTGACACAAGGTTACTTAGTTGGCTTTGTATCTAAAGTGGAACTAGAATTTACAGTCTCCCAATGTCTAGTTTGGTGCCTTAACCATAGGCCAAACTGGCTTTCCAGGCTAAACCTACCCAGTTCCTTCATCTTTCTTCCTAGAATTTTACATGTAAGCACCTCAGCTGTGTTATAAGAGTTGGTTTATCCTTTACTTCTATCTAACAAAGGGATGTAGTATAGTACTACCGTGTTTCTCCAACAATACGGCCTCCACCAATAGGAAGCCCCACCATGTTTTATTGGCATAAAATCAAATTAAGCCCCTCCCCCAAATTAAGCCCCATATTAAACATGCGAAATGGGGGAAGCGGGGAAGCGGGGGCTTGCCGTTAGGAAGTACTTTTGTTGCATGCCCGGATATGGTGCTACCTGCGTTGGTGGGGCACTTCATATCGGGAGACCTCCCACCGTTGCTTCTTCCTTCTCCCTTGCTGCCGCGGCGTTAGAGCAGCCACGTGCGGCCAGTCAGGGCTCCTCCCTGCAACCGGGCCCTGAGGAGACACTTGGCTTCAGGCGCTCCCGTCTTCCCTTTGCTTTCGAAGGTAAAGCGAATTATTTTACAAAGCCTCCCTGCCCGAGAGGGCAGCCCAACCCCACGTGGGAGGCTAATTTCCGGGGCCTCTTCCGTTCCTCCCGACCTCCCTACACTGCACGCCTCTGAAGCGCCGGTCCCTTCAGCCCAGCGAGCTCTTTCACCTCAAAGAAAGGCCAGGCGGGCTGCTGCAGAGCAGCAGCAGCGGGTCTGAGCCGCTCGCAGCGGAAACAGCCACCACCCTTAGCCCGACGCGGGAGAGCGAGTGAGGTTAGCGCCCGCCAGCCCGTCCTTCCTGCCTTTGGAGGCACCTGCACCAGCGCCTCCGCGGCTTGGTTTCCCCTACCGGCGGGCCCTCCTTTCGTGCGGAGGGCTGCGGGGGAATGCGCTCGCCCGAGAGGATCTCTCCCTCTCTCTTCCCGCAAGGTCAACGTCTGCGCTGCAGAGGAGAGGGCTGCAGCCGGTTCCTCCTGCTTGCTGAGAGGTGAGGAAGCCGCGGCTCGCCCGGGTGAGATTTGAGAACGAGGGGCAGGAAGAGGCACACACACACCCGCGGCTCGCTTTCCCAGCTCTGCCCAGCATTTACGGCTCTGGCGCGGCCCTGGCGGGCAGTGAGCGCCCCCGCCAGACCCTCCGCTCATCCTGCCAGGGCCGCGCCAGAGCCGTAAATGCTGGGCAGAGCTGGGAAAGCAGGGGAGGCTTTGTAAAATAATTCGCTTTACCTTCGAAAGCAAAGGGAAGACGGGAGCGCCTGAAACCAAGTGTCTCCTCAGGGCTCTGGTTGCAGGGAGGAGCCCTGACTGGCCGCATGTGGCTGCACCAAACGCCGCGGCTTTGCTCTAATGCCGCGGCAGCAAGGGAGAAGGGAAAGCAACGGTGGCCCGAACCCGAAGGTCTCCCGAATATCCAAGCTGTCGCCGCCCGCCCACCCACCCGAGGATGCAAGGGGGAATTAAGTCACCCCCGAAAAGACATCCTAGCCGTTTTTCGGGGTCAAAAAAATAAGGCCCGGCCTTATTATGTGAGAAACACGGTACCAGTCTCAGGAGATATTGCAGATGATAGAAAAGACTGGGGAGAGGAATGGAGAACAAAAGAAAATGGAGAACTGTGAGAGAGCTATGGCTAAAACTGTTATGTAATAAATAGTTTTGAATTACAACTTTCTCTGGAGTCTGTGTTAAGAATCTTTTAAGAAAGAACGTAACAGCTGGCATTATCTGATTCCAAATAGCTAAGAATAAACTGATCTTGTCATAGACACACAAACATATATTCTCTGGCTAATATTTATATAGACCAATTTGCAAACATATCTTGATTCAATAGCCTGTGGCCTTTCTAGAAAAATACTATGGTGCCAATATATAGGAAAATTGGATGGGAAGGGAATTGGGTTATATGTTGATTTGGTAGACATGATCAGTCATTCTTCCCTTTGAAGATACTCTGTTCCCTTTTCTTAATCTCCACATAATTATCTGGGAATTTCAAGTTGTACGTGCTGATACTGTCCCCACAGGACTGAAAACTTTGCAAAAAGCAGTGTCCCTGAACATTTCATAGAGAGACTTTTGCGGCCATAGATTCTAATTAGATTTTTAGATGAATATGTGAGTGATAGGTCAAGGCAAGGACTGCTAGTACCACCATTTTTGAAAGACTCCTTAAGACTAGTTTGTTAAGCTAGAAATGTGTTAGTTTCTTTCCTTCTTCCAAAGATTTTAAAGCTGGCAGTCTGACTGAAGGCAATTCTTAACAAGATCAGCAACCTATAATCAGGTCAGTGGCTATTTATAGGTTCACAGTGTCCAATCCTTTCCCAACTGTAATTCCTAATGTAGCATTCATGTTTCTCTCTTTACAGTTTGTATACCAGTGGAAAACTGGATGAAAGTACACAGAGGACTCTTTTGTAGGACATAAGCCCATGATTTGGAGATTTGGCAGATTTGTTGCTGACCAGGAAGAGAAGTTACTGCAAACTGTTGTCTACCAGTTCCTAAAAATCTCACCAATCTACTTGCTTAGGTGTTCATATTACTGACTCCCGATCAGAATAGAAATGAGAGAAGGAAGAAAGTTAGCTACCATTCTCCACATTGTGGCTGTATCAATTAGAAAGCAATTATTTAAAACCATTTTGTTAAAATTGGGATTGCTTCAATTTGTAAGTTTTCTGTTAAAATGAAAAGGATATAAATGCAAAAGCACAAAAAGACTATATAAGCAGTTCCAAGAGCTTTTTATTATTGATTGATTATGTGCCATCAAATCAGTATCAATCTGCCAGGGACTTACATCTGGTGCGTCCCAGGAGGTGGGCCTTGTAGTCTGTGATGCCTGCTGTACAGAACATTCTCTCCAAATACCCAAGGTCAGTTTAGTTCCATTCCCGCTATTGTTTCAGAAATTCTTAAGACCTGGTTATGTTAGCAAGCTTGGAGGACCAAAAGAATGAGATGGCTTCACTGTGATTGATAGTTTTGCTCTCTTTCTCTGTGGTCTGTATATTTTAAACTTTTTATAATAATTTCCATTTTATGATTTTTAAAATATTTTTATAATTATTGTTTTATGTATTTGCAGTTTTAATTGTTGTTCTCTACTCAGAATTACTTTTTCTGAGATGGGTAGCTATATAAATGTGATATGATAGATAGATAGATAGATAGATAGATAGATAGATAGATAGATGATAGATAGATAGATAGATAGATAGATAGATAGATAAGAGGGAGAGTGGTGGTGATGGAGGTGGCCCCATCAGATTCTGATTTGGAGAAGGAGTTGGAACTGGGACCATCCCACGAGGATGGCACAACTCTACTGGAATGTTTGGAGAGGCCAAGGACTGAGGACGATGCTGTCCCAGGCCCCTTAGGCTTTGGGAGAGATGGTCAACTGGACAGAGAGCTGCCTGTCCTCACAGACACGGGGAGGATAGGCCTTGACTTATGTTTCTGCCTATTCCTTGCCTTGTGCCTTTGCCTCATGGACTTGCCTTTTGCCTGTGGACCTTGACTCTGGACCTTGCCCCATGAGCGTACATCTTCTCTTTGACTTCCTTTCTGCCTTTGAGAATTTGTTTTGACTTTTATTTGTGAGTGGCTGCCTTCAGGAATATCTGGGGCGGAGCCTTATCAGTCTTGTAGGACCATTTGTTGTGGAATTTAACAAAGCAATAAAGTACTCTATTAAAGCCTGCCTCTGCCTAGGAGATCTGGGTCACAACAGTTAGGTCTCTCAGTGACAGCATAGATAATTTCCCTCCATGATAATCTTTCCCTATCTACTCTTTCAGGTCTTCCAACAATATACTCTAACTTGCCATTGGTTATCCCCTTTCCTTCCATCTTTTGAGCATCAGAAGCTTTTTCAGAGACCTAGAGTAGGTGCATAATGTGCCCAAAGTAGGATAATTTGAGCCTGGTCATCTGTGCCTATATTGAGAACTGCATCTTGATTTTTTCAATCATATATTTGATTGTTTTCTTAGTTGTCCATGATATTTTCAGCAGTCTTCTTCAAAAAAAGTTCAAAAAAGTCAATACCTTTCTCATCCTACTTCCTCAAAGTCA
The DNA here is from genome assembly GCF_049901735.1 of Notechis scutatus. NCBI lineage: Eukaryota > Metazoa > Chordata > Lepidosauria > Squamata > Elapidae > Notechis > Notechis scutatus. Next base: position 228,743,623 of record NC_142010.1, on the reverse strand, counting down.
AATTTTTTGCTTCCATAGATATTACAGAGAATACCACTGCTGGCACTACTTGTAGCATTTCAAGGGATCAATGGCATCATCCAAACCAATATTTCTTAGACAACATGCTGGTTGTGACTTCTTGGAGTTCAAGTCCATATATCTTAAAGTTCTCAAGCTTGAAAAACACTATCCAGTCTATCTCTGCAATAAATGCATTGAGGTCAGTGGGCTGGACATGCTGGTTGGTTTCAAAGAAATGAATCTATTAGTTAAATGAGTCTTTCTTACCAACTCTGGTTTTATCCATACTCCCAGTTTTTATTTACAAGAGGCTTAACTCTGGTTTTCTATTTTGGCAAACTCATTTAATGCTTACTGAAATAAAACACTTGTTTCCTGCATTGGGCACCTTAAATTATTTTACTCAGTTCAAGTTATACTACAATATCATCCTAGGAAATTAGTGCCTACATTTTTCTTTTAAAAAGCAGATATAAGATCTAATACTTATTCTGAATGGTGTAATGGCTATTTTCAGTAGCACCCATGTTTTTCCATAGTATCTGCTTTGGATTGACCTACCCATAGCAGTGACCTTACGATGCACCTCACTGAACTAATAATCATAATAAACTATGTTCAATTCTTTGATTATAGTAGTAATGGCATTTTCTGGCTTCAGAAAACTTCATAACAGAAATGAGTATTAAGTCAAACATTTATTCGGCTTTGCTTTGCTGCAGGCTATAGGAATGTAAACTTGGTCTTTTCAATGATTTCAGCTCATGAATAAAAAGCTGCAGTAGTTTTTTTTTTTTCCTGACCTAGTACAAGAGCTATATTTGGCCAAAAAATGCCATGGCTCTCCTTAGTTAGTTGGCATATTTCTGTATCAACAAAACAATTGTCTCTTTTATTTGCAGCAAGGGAGAAATAGGTTTGTATAACTCAATCCACTTTTTTCCTTCTGATGTATCTCTGTGTGACCAGTTAATGAGCTACACGGTTCTAAACTTTCATTTTCAGCCAATTCATTTTTTATCTTTCTCAGAAATTGTGGTCTGGACATAGCAAAGTCCTAGGAATGGGTGGAGTTTGTTTCTTCCACACATAGGTTAGCCACATGGGTACGTGCTGCTTCTCCACACAGCATAAATGTTCTCTGTAATAACCATGTAGCAAGCATCAGCTTCACAAAAATAGGTCTCATGTTAATTTATGTTGTGTTTACAGAATTCTTTTTCAGAGTGTACTCCTGGCACAGACATATATTTAAACAACTTTTGTTTCTAACTATTTGCACCAGAGACATCAGTAAAATCTAGCAGTCAGAACAATTGTATGTTTGAGCATTGAATTCTTAAAAAATTTAATATGCAAGGAGATCATAGTAGATAGTTCTTCCCTTCAGCTATATCACCTGGGTAGTAGAGCTGAAAGGCAGAATGCATGTTCAGTTCACATGCTCTGTTCACAATAAAGATAATTTCTAAAATGATAATGGAACTATTAGAAGTGAGACCACCTGGACATAATCTGGAGTGATATTTAGAATCTGGAATTAGACTGGTTTTATACAACATATCATATTCATCATATGAACAATAGAAAAATTACCCCAAAAGGTCATTTACTTTTAAAAGACAAAACTAGATAAAAGATTATTTAGAACACAAATCCTTATAATATAATTTTTTTGCTAGACTAGGCGAAAGACCTATTGTTCAACATTCTTTGTCACCAAATGGCTAACCAAGTGCATCCAGAAAGCTCACATAAGGAATATAAAAGGGATAACAATAAGGTTAAATCTTTCCATTTGGAGATTTAAACTAATAGAAACTCAAAGACAAGATATATGGAGATGAATAAAAGAAAAGTGCAAGAGAATGCCAATTATTTAAAAATTAGCTATAAGGAAGTATTGCAACAATGCTTCTTCAAGAATACAATTATTCAGATAAGAAAAATAAAAATCAATACAAAATTATGGTAGAGCAAACATTAAACATCTCTGCCACATTGAAAACGAACATAATCATGGCGATAAAAAGATAAAACATACAAATCATGAAAGCCAAGAAATTGTTTGGACCTATGGGAAGAGTTTTTTAGTATCACTGGGAGCAACATATATTTCTTAGGAACTAGGTCAGACTTCCCCAGGTTGCTGAGAATTGTAGTAATTTCATGTTATTTACAGTAGAATAGTTATATACATTACATAACTGTCAATAAGGATTTAGCAAAATTCTCCACCAAATTCTAAAGTTCATGTGGGATAAAAGGGCAGGACATTTTACAGATTGATGACCCATTAAATGACCAAATTGGGGGGTTTGTATAAAGGCCTGCAAATGTCAATAGTTCAAAACTCAACTGCATGTCTTTAGTAAAGCTGACAAGTATTCTTAGAACGTCAACTAATATATATTGACTATAACTTCAAAAGCAAAGTTAAATTTTGTACTATTGTCCAGGAGACACTTTTAGTTTCCCCCAAATATTCTGCCCAGCAACTTCTACAGATAAAGCTTTTTATGTGATTTACATCGTCCCCTCCCCAGCTGCTTCTTTCAAGGAGGAAGTAAGACCGCAGCTATTTCCTAAACCACATAAAACTGTGATTCAGCAACCTGCAAGTCTCTTTAACAGCATTTTTTGGGGTGGGTGGGTGTGCTATGTGCTCATGGTATCTCTGCAGTAGAAATGAAAAGGACTGTCAAAATGAGGGGGGGGGAAGTAAATTGGGATTTTTACTGTTAAAGCTACTCTGTGGTCAGAAGTCAGTAGTGAAACAGATAGGTCTGAGATGATTTCAGATTATTCAGAACAGTGAAAATTCAAAGTAGTTATGAAGAACACTGAAAAAAATATTGGATAAATATGCAAAGAGATTCTGGAGAAACATATGTAAACTATTTTAGGTTGTGAAACTACAGTGCTGGTTGGATCAATTTTAAACTACATCTAGAGAGCAGTTTTCTTGAATGGGCAGTGCAGGTTTTTTTTGTTTAACTCCACCAGTGGCCAGTCTTTTGTTTTTTTGGAAGGGAGAAATAAATCCACCCTTTCTCTTTCATCCGAATGGAAGGGCTTTATAGGTGGCAGCATGTTGCTACTGCATATTGTGTTCTTTGGATTAGAATTTAAACTTATGAGAAGATGGAATGCTCTCAGTATACCGGAACACTTGGACATAAAAGCACATAAAATGATTTGACTGATGACAGCAACTGACTTTTCCAATACTATACAATCAGGCAGATATACCAGACATTTCATTCAGGTATTCAGGAAAATTTAGAGACATTTTGAAAATGGAGTTGGCTAACAGATGAAATATTCCTATCCTAATATTAATTTGCCATTGATTGATTCATTATTGTTCTTTGTATTCTCCCCAGCCTTCATTTTTAAAATCAAGACAGTGTCAGATGTGATACAATGTATAGGACTTATGGTAAAGCTTTTTGTAGATGTTCTTTTGTTTTCTTAGTGGTTTTTCTTTAATCATTCGTCTTCATAGTTTTTTTTCTCCTCCTGTTACCATTTCCTCCCACCACATGCAGGCAACTGCTGTGGCCAACATATGTTGAGTCTTCAGGAAACATCTGTATGATGGAATTTGATTGCCAGAACTTAAATGGCAAGCTGATGAGTGCAGGTGGAAAAACCCCATAGAGAAATAGGTACTTCTATAAATTTTCTTCATAAAATTAGATATTGATACTGGAATCTATAATTTAACTCACCCTTACTATAAATCAATAAAACTGTTGCTGTGAATCATGTTTTCTTGGAGGAACATAAACCCATATCTGCTAATAATTCACACACACACACACACACACACACACACACACACACACGTGTGTGTGTGTATAGATATAGAATTATTAGCAGATATGGGTTTTTTATTTCTCCAAGAAAACATGAAATTGTTATAGTTTTCTGTTGCTGCTTTCCTTTTCCTCTTATGTTTTTTGTTTCTTGTTATAATCTGTATATATGACATGGAATAACATATGCATATATTATTTGCAAACATATGCATTCTGGAAGTGCATAATTAAAGACCTGAGCCCATCACAGAAAGTCAGCATGTTGACTACCTTGTAAAACTGATAGGAAATTGAGCATATCCTTTTTTTTTTTTTTTGCTTTTCCTTTCCCTATGTTATCTGGTGTATAGATTAACTCCCCAAAGACTTGGGTCTTTTGCCCAAATGAGCCACAAAACAAAACACTTGTGAAAATGCCATGCTTAAATATAAGATAGAAAAGAAACATACACACAGTTTTCACTTTATTTCTTGTTTCTTTTGGCGCCATATGAGACACTTCATTGTTAAAATCTATTTTATGTTTGCCTCTCAAAGCCAATAATAATTTCTCAGAATGGGCTGAAGTTAGATTAAGATTTAATAGACTACTTTGTGATGTACAATAGATTGGTAATTACCCAAGGGACTGCCCCTCCACCTACAATCTTGCTTAGGTTTCCAAAGAAAGGATTTTCTACTTTAAAAAAGCATCCAATTCCACCCTGGTACATTGGTTGCAGAATACTGAATGCCCACTGCATTCCATTGAATGCACTCTGCAGGAGTTGAATTAGCTTCCCTGTCCTGCTCTTTTTGCTTTAGGAAACATGCAAAGATGCATTCTTTAGTCAGGACTTTAGTAATCTGTCATTACATTTTTACATTTTAATTTCTTGGTTTTTTTTTTATAGGTATGTTGCCTGAAATTATAAGCTGCCTTAAAATTCCCCATTAAGTAACCCAGATCAGGAGACCAACACCATTAAAAAGGCTAAATGTCAACCCTGAAGCTGACTGACTGAAGCCATTTTGCTGCTTCAGTGGAGCTGAGGGATAGGGAGTAGGGGAAAAGAGATAGCTGGGGTTTTGTAGCCAAAACAAAATACTTTCTCTTGGGAACCAAGGACATTCTCATAACTGGTCAGAGAGAGGAGGAGTGATGTTACCCAGAAACCAGACAGCACCTCGATTGGACCATGTAACTGATTGTTTGGGGAAAGGTAAAAACTTTTACTTTTAATTAGGTGAAAACTGCGGAAACTTTGAGTCAGATTTCACTAGATCTGGGCCAACATGATATAAGCAATAAAGCTATTCTTTGAGGAATCTACCTGCCTTGGAATTTTGCTTTCTATGGGTCTATTACTTGGAACCCTGACATTAAAACTACTTTTATCGAGATAGATTATAGCAATCGTAATAGCACTAAGACTTATATACCACATCATAGTGTTTTATAGCACTCTCTGAATGGTTACATATGTCAACATATTGCCCCCAACAATCTAGATCCTACTTTTTACTAACCTTGGAAGGATGAAAGGCTGAGTCAACCCTGAGCTGGTCAGGATTGAACTTCTGGCTGTGGGCAGAGTTAGCCTGCATTACTGCACTCTAACCACCATGTTACTATGACTTATACTGTAGTGAGGACTACGTCTTCACTTAACAATCGTTTGTTCAGTGCCTGATCAGTTACTAAGACACTAAAAACATGTAAAGTCAATGGGAAAAAATGGCAGAAAGTCACAAGTTGTGCTCACCTTAAGTGATGTTTAATGATGCACAGTGATTTACTTAGCAATTGCAGTCAGAATTTATGAAGCTGATGACTGGGTATGGTCATATGGTGTTTATAACCATGTTGCTTAGCAACAATTGTTGATCTCAGTTTCAGACTATAAGTTAAGACTACCTGTAATAATAGAAGCCTGCAAGTCTGATTATGCTGTAATTTCTCCTTCTAAGTAGTTCATTGAATTAAAACACAATCTACCACTTCCAAATGTTATCTCATAGTTCTGGACTTTAAAAATGTTTCAGCCTCTTTGTGTACATAAAAGTTTCTGCATATCTCTGATAAGCTCATCTTCCTTACTCTACATCAGGGGTGTCCAACCTTGGCACCTTGGCAACTTTAAGACAAAGCTGGCTGAGGAATTCTGGGAGTTGAAGTCCACAAGTCTTAAAGTTGCCAAGGTTGGACACCCCTGCTCTACATAATGTTCTGCTGAAGTGAACTTAAGGTAAGACACTAAACTCAGTTTCTGGTGACCATGTGCATGCAGGTTTATTGCCACCCTAAATAGTTTGTCATTGCTTGCAAAATCAGCTTTTAAATCAAGTAAATAAAAAAAAAAGCATTTGCTAGTTCTGTATTTGAATGTCTGATCTAGTTATTTAGTCTTGCCAGGACTGAGGTTCTCTTGCCTCATTTCACATTGCCCCATTTCACCTTTCTTCCTGGATTCTTCCTAGAGGGTGTTGCATTAATTAATTAATTCATTCATTCATTCAATTTCTATAAGCACCCAACTCAGTCAATGACTCAGGCCACTTACAATTTTAAAATGATAAAACAAGACAATTTAAAAGACATTAAAACAATAAAAACATCCTCAGAACACATAAATATAAACATCAGCCATGATGATTAATCAATTAAAGTCAAGAAATTGGATCCTTAACACATTCTGAGCCCGAGGCCTGGGTACATGGCCCACATTTTAGAGCTTAATGAAAAGCTAACAGGGCTGGGGCCATTCTAATCTCTGAATGGAGAATATTCCATAAGGCAGAGGCCACAGCAGAACCCCCCCGCCCCCCATATTCTAGCTTTTGCTAGTTGCCACTGTTTGGCTGACAGGATCTGCAACATGCCTAATCTGTTGGGTCTGATTGGATGGGTAGAAACTCTTTGAAAAAAGCAGTCTCTTAGATTAGGGGTCGCCAACCGTTTGGACCTCAGGGACCACCAAACTCATAATTTTAAATCCCAGCAACCACTACTATGAATTTTGACTGATGGTGGCTTGCTGATGTTGGTGGAAGAGAGAGAGAAAGAGAGAGAGAGAGAGAGAGATATATATCTGATCTAACCTCTCTTCCTCCCTCCCTCCTTTCCTCCCTCCCTCCCTCCCTCCCTCTCTCTCTCTCTCTCTCACACACACACACACAAATACACAGAGGTGGGGTGGGATTCAAATTTCTTAACAACTGGTTCTGTGGGCATGGACTAATTTGTGGGTGTAGTTTGGTGCTCATGTGACTGGCTGGGCATGGCTTGTATGTAAATATTATAAAAATTATGTAAATATTGATTTTTTTTTATAAAAGAAGGAGCAACTTTTACCCAAAATCAGGCAAAGCAGGCAGGCAGATTGAGTTGGTGCCATCGGCTACCTGAGTCTGCACTGAATAATAGAAGCTTCAGTCCTAAGGAAGGTTCAGCTCTGCTTAAAAGCAGAGCCAAAGATATAAAGATTAGCTAGAAAGCAAGAAATCCAATGATTTCCTGCTTTCTAAACTTTGAAAAAGACTCCAGAGGATACATTGTAACTGAAATCTTATTAAAAGATACAGTAACCCACGGAAAGGAAAAGTAAAGGAAAGAAACAAGAAGGTACAGTCTGGGATCATTTGGTGATTTAAAAAAAAGTTTTGGGCATTTGTTTTTTCTTTCTTTTTCTGTTTTTACTTAAAGTCAATCAGGTGGTTGTTCAAAAGTGTTTAAAATGCCATCACTCCTGGAGGAATTGAAGATGAGTCTTAAAAAACAGAAAGAAGATGCAGAAAGGGGAGGAAGATCCTTTGGTTTCGTATTTGAATTTTTTGAAATGGAGATCCTGAACTATGAAAAGCAAAAGGAAAAGCTTCAAGAGCAAGAAGAAGGGCGGGACAAAGAAGAAGCCATTTTCAATGATCAAATAATGCAAAGTGTGGTAATAAGGGGGAAAAGGGGGAAAGGAGTTAAAAGTTTGAGATCAAAGAGAACAGACAAAAAGAAAAATAGTTTGAAAAAGAAGTATAACAGCAAGGAGAAGCAGAAAAGAAAACTACAGAAGGGACAATTAGAGAGAGAAGGATATAAAAAAAGGGATGAGAAAAAAGGGGGGAAAGATAGAAAGGGAAAGAACTTATGAGGGACAAAAACAGGAAATAAAGAAAAAGGGAAAATGTACTAGGATTAAAGATAAATATCTCAGCTAGAAAACACAGAAACAATGGTTAAATTACGTTAAAAGTGAGGATTCTGCAAAGGTACAAAAGATTGTATTGTGACAGTAGAATACTGTAATGAGTTAGAAATGAAATAAGTAAATAATCTATGAGATAAAACTGTATTGTTATGTAATGGTATGTTTATTTATAATTAATGCAATAATAAAGAAGAGAGGGAAACATTGCAATTGTTTCTAAAGATTGAAAAAATATTGAAAAGAAATGTGAAAGTTTTATAAGGAAATTTATACCAGTTATTAGAATGAATTTGAATAATTATTTTGCTTATTAATAGTAAATAATTTGTAAGATAAAACTGTATGACTATGCAATGGTATGCTTATTAACAGTTAAGTAATAATGAAGAAGGGAGGGAAACATTTCAATTGTTCTCAAAGATTGATAGATATTGAAAAGAAACGTGAAAGATTTATAAGGTTCATACCAGTACTAGAATGATTTTGAATAACTATTTTGTATGTATGTATATATATATATTCTTAAGTTTTCGTGGGTACTTACATGTATGGTATTCAGCTTTGTTCGGGTATTTTCCCACATCATTATAGTTGTGCTTTTAAAGTTGTAGAAATGTTTCAGCAGAATCTTATCTGCCATCATCAGGCTTCTGTATTGTGTTCGTCTGTGAGTCAGACTTTTACAGCCGTTTCTGTTTTAAATTTGGTGCTAGCCTATGCTGTGCCAGAATGGTTTTTTCTTCATCCTGATTGGTTGGGAGTCTTGGTCTGTGTTTATTGGTCTTGGAGTTTGCTGTGTTCTGCTTGATTGGTGTTTCTGATATCTTCTGTCTGTTTTGTAGATTTTTTTTTTGTCTTGACTGGCTGGCAACATTGTGTTCCTGTATTGGAGGCTTTTAGTGCAGCTTGGCTCTGGGTAAATGGACGGCTATCATTTATTAGGAAGGTAGGTTTCATCTGGGTGCCTGATTGGGGTGTGTTTGAGCTGGAGGTATCAGGGGGGATCTGTTTGTGCCCAGGTGTTTGCCTGGCTTGTGGTGTGGAGATTTGTTTGTTTGTGAGTGCAGGTTTCCAAATAATTGACAATCTGGTGGAATCATCTCTTCTATTCATGCTTTCATGACTTTTTTCAATCTCTATGGCTTCTCTGATAATTCTGTGGCTGGGGTTTTCTATAGTGGCTAGGGTTTTGGTGCCATTGAAGTTGATGCTATGACCTGTTGCTTTCATGTGTTGGACTAGTGAAGAAGTGTGTTCCAGCTTTTTTACTGCATTTTTGTGTTCATCCAGGCGGGTACTTATTCCAGGTGGATACTTATACTTATGTAAGTTTCGACATGGTTTCACGATTCACTCAAGTCCCGATAAAAGAAACTCTTGAAATCATCAAAAATAAATACCAACCAGCTAAACACCTCATGGAACTAGCAGAACACTGCTTAACCAACACATATTTCATATACAAAGTACAAAGATACAAGCAAATTGAAGGAACCCCTATGGGATCACCACTGTCACCCATCATTGCAAACCTGTTCATGGAAGAATTCGAATCCAGAGCCCTAGCTAATGCCACCCACAAACCCAAACTATGGTTAAGATACATCGATGACACATTTGTGATTTGGCCCCATGGAAAAGAAAACCTAAACAATGTCCTAACACACCTAAATAGCACACACTCCAAAATCAAGTTCACCATGGAAAAGGAAACAAACAAACAACTACCATTCCTAGATGTACTAATCTACAAAAAAAACAGATGGCACACTAGGACACACCATATACCAGAAAAAAACACACACCAACTGCTACCTCAACGCCCAATCCCACCACCACCCAGCACAGATAAACTCCATGGCCAAAACACTAATCGCCAGAACCAAATGCCTGGTAGACAAGACACACATAAAGACTGAACTATGCACCCTGACTAAAGTACTGACAGCTAACGGCTTCCACAAAAGCAAAATCACTGGCTTGATCCACAAAAACGCACTGAGACATAATGGGGACCTAGAAGATGAACAGACCTATGGAACAGTTGTCCTGCCCTACATAAGAAGTACTACAGACAAAATCAGTAAGATACTACACAGGCATCACATCAAGACTGCCTTCAAAACAGACAGAAAAATAGCAGCCATCCTTAGAAAACCCAAAGATAAAATTGACCTGGAAAACCAATGCATGTATGAAGTCCCCTGTGCATCATGTCCTGCCACATACATCGGACAGACCAATAAAAGAATAAGTACCCGCCTGGATGAACACAAAAATGCAGTAAAAAAGCTGGAACACACTTCCTCACTAGTCCAACACATGAAAGCAACAGGTCATAGCATCGACTTCAATGGCACCAAAACCCTAGCCACTATAGAAAACCCCAGCCACAGAATTATCAGAGAAGCCATAGAGATTGAAAAAAGACATGAAAGTATGAATAGAAGAGATGATTCCACCAGATTGTCAATTATTTGGAAGCCTGCACTCACAAACAAAAAAAATCTCCATACTACAAACCAGGCAAACACCTGGGCACAAACAGAAACCCCCGATACCTCCAGCTCAAACATACCCCAACCAGGCACCCAGATGAAACCTAGCTTCCTAATAAATGATAGCCGTCCATTTACCTGGAGCCAAGCCACACTAAATGCCTCCAATACAGGAACACAATGTTGCCAGCCAATCAAGACAAAAAAATCTACAAAACAGACAGAAGATATCAGAAACACCAATCAAGCAGAACACAGCAAACTCCAAGACCAATAAACACAGACCAAGACTCCCAACCAATCAGGATGAAGAAAAAAAACCATTCTGGCACAGCAGTAGGCTAGCCCCAAATTTAAAACAGAAACGGCTGTGAAAGTCTGACTCACCATTGGGTTTTTTGTAAATTAGGACGTCCAGGAAGGGAATTTGGTTGTTGGTTTCTGTTTCCATGGTGAATTGTATTTTGGGGTATAGGTTGTTAAGATGTGTGAGGAAGTTGTCCAGTTTTTCTTTCCTGTGTGGCCAAATTACGAAAGTGTCATCTACATATCTGAGCCAGAGTTTGGGTTTGTGTTTGGATTTGTCTGAAGCGTTGGTTTCAAAGTGTTCCATGTATAGGTTAGCGATGATGGGTGAGAGGGTTGATCCCATGGGTGCTTCTATCTGTTTGTATCTTTGTCCATTGTAGATGAAGTATGTGTTGGTTAGGCAGTGGTTGGTCAGATCTAGGATGTGTTTGGGGGGAGTTGTATTTGTTTTGGATGGCTGTCAAGGCTTCTTTGATGGGTACTTGGGCGAAGAGGGATATGACATCGAAGCTCACGAGTAGGTCGCTGGGTTGTAGGCTTTGTTTCTTTATTGTTTCTATGAAGTGGAAGGAGTTTTGTATGTGTGAGGTGATGGATTCTGTGTAGGGCTGGCGTTGTTTGGCGAGAAATTTGGCAAGATTCTGTAGAGGTGAGCCTATGGAGCTGACTATGGGTCTGAGTGGTATTCCTTCTTTGTGTCTCTTGGGAAGGCATAGAGCTTAGGGCATCTGGATGATTTTTCTCTGGGGATGATTCTCTGCTGGATCTCTTCGCTGATGGGAGACGCTTTTATTTTGGATTTGGTGGTTTTTTTCTAAGTAGGTGGTGGGGTCAGTATTCAGAGGTTTGTAAGCGGGGTCTTGGGGTAGGTTGGATAGTTTGGAGTGGTAGTCCGATGTGTTCATTACGACTGTGGTGTTGCCTTTGTGGAAAAAAGATCACTACAAAACAAACAACCCAGAAGATTACAGCACAAGATCCAGGATATCTCCACAACAAAACTCACAAGGCCATCACACAGCCCATTATACCAACATCAACTCCATCAACCAATCAAGAGGCATCAGCACAGCCAACCAGCCCAGCACACCAGCCCCCACCACCAGTATTTATAGAGAGACGGCAGCTCTGATCACACACTGCTTGCACTGGCACGAAGCAGAAAGCACCAGCCTGATGATGGCAGATGAGATTCTGCCGAAATGTTGCTACAACTTTAAAAGCACAACTATAATGACATGGGAAAATACCCGAACAAAGCTGAATACCATACACACACACACACACACACACACACACACACACACACACACACACTGTTTTTGCTATGTTTTTAGAATTTTTCTTTTTACATTTTCAAGGGGAAGTACCAAGCAGAGTCTGAATGATGAGATCTACATGATATAAAATAGATATTAGAAATTTGAATGTTATAATTTTAGAATGCACAAATTCAATGTTTAATGAGATTTCATATGATAATAACAATAAGATTTAAAGGTGTTTCACTTCAATTGGCAATCATAGGGGGAATTTTGCTTCTTAAGAATGTTGGAAGAGAAATTGTAAACAAGACAGATGAAAGTATAAGTACAATGAATAAAAAGATATAGAAATTTATGTAAAAGAAATACAATTGAATAAGAAGAAAATGAGGTAACCATAAAAGAAAATTAAGAGAAGTAAAGGGAGAAATAGTGAGAAGTTGGAAAAAGAGTAATACGATATGAAGTTGAATACATAAGATGAATATGCATATGAAATTGTGTCTGTATGGAAATGTGATAACCCGGAACCATGCTGTATTCAAATAAGATGTTTTATTTGTTTTGTTAAAACTCAATAAAACTTTATTAAAAAAAAAAGAGAATGTTTGTACCAGCCCAGAATTAGCCCACCTAAATCTACTATACAATACCTTTCATATTATCTGCTATTGTAACTAGAGACATCAGGAGCTGGATCTGCATGTAAAACAATCTAGCTCCACTGTTTAAATTGTCCTCTTTCTGCCAGTGTCAAGACCTTTGGAGTTTAGTTAAAAGTTTTTAACAATTTTCAAATCCATAAAATAAAATCTATATTACAAAATCTATAAATTAATATGTCCGAATTTCCTTTCTTACCATACACACACAGAGATACACATGTACATATGCCAAAGTGGGACATCTAGAAAATGCCATACATCTATATTTAGCTTTTTTGAGGAAAGGAGCGTCCTGAATTTAAGAATTTAATTGCAAGTAGAGCAACTGTCCTGCAAGTTGACGTTTCATTACAGTCACCCAACAAAAGCTTCACCAAAGGCAGCACCTCTGGGACTAAAGAGACTAAAAATCAATTCTGGTAATATTAGAACAAATTTAAAGAGCAAAATGCCTCAGGAAGCATATAGTGAATGAAAAGAATAATCTTTATTCTCCATGCACATTTTTTTGATACACTGAAATCACAGCACTTTGTTTCCCATATAGAATATTTGCTCACTTATTATTCCATTTAAGAAAGGATTATTTGAATAACTGAACAGAATTTTATTGGCATGAACAAATGTCTAGATACATAAATGTCTTAGTTTGCAGTCCTACTGAGAGATTAATTCTCACTGTGTTATTCGCGTTTAGTAGAAGAATGTAGGATTCAATTGATAATTCAAAAGACTGAGAGTAATAGAAATGTAAAATGATCTTGTATTCCAAAGTATAAACAGAACATTTGATATTATTTATAAGTAGAGTACTCAAATCTACTTATGTCCAACAACAGTAAGTAAAGTGTGTACTTTTAGGTGCTTATGGATGAATGCATACAAAGACATTTCTTTTTTATTTATTTATAATGATTCTAATGATGTTGTTGGGCAATAGTGCCTCATCCTATAAAGTTTTAAATAAATGCAGCTTAGCTTTAAATATATAAGCATACAGGCAAATGTTTGGGACCAGAGAGGGCTAGTAGTGGAAAGAAACAATAGAATCTCTGACAGGGATATATACTGAGTACAGGCATTTCCCCCCCCCCATATAGTAACATTTTCCTTCGTAAGTCCATGTGGGATCTTTCTTTCCTGCTTTGTAGCAGGACAACCTGTTTTCATCTCTTTACCAAGAATGTTAAAAAAAAATTACATGGAGATAATTTTGTGTATTCCTTTAAAGTATCGACTGACCCATCCACTGTGATCATTAAGTTTGCAGATGATACTACCATATTGGGTCTCATTACAGGTGGAGACAAAATAGTGTATGGGGGGAGGTTCAAAAATTATCCTCATGGTGCCTAGAAAACAACCTGCACCTGAACATCAGCAAGACAAAGGATATGGTGTTAGACTTCTGGAAGAAGAGAGAGGAACCCACCCCATTTTACACTGAGTGGGGCTGTGTGGAGAGAGTTTCCCCCTTTAAATTCCTGGCAGTCTACCTCAGCAAAGATCTTACCTCGAAAATCAACACAACCCAGGTGGCCAGAAAGGCCCAACAGAGACTCTATTTCCTTAGGGTCTTGAGAAAGAATAAAGTGGAACAACGACTGATGGCCTTCTTTTACCAGTCCACAATAGAAAGCGACCTCTCATATTGCATTACGGTGTGGTATGCTGGCTTGACAGCCGTGGATAAAAACACATTACAGAGGATGGTGAGCACAGCCCCAAACATCATAGGCTGGTCCCTGATACCACTAAATCAGTGATTCCCAAAGTGGGCGGCATCATCTCCTGGGGGGGTGGTAGGATGCCTTAGGGGGTACTGAGGGGCAAGGGGGCCAGCAGGAGGGTACTGGGAGGTGGAAGGTGGCACTGGAGGTGAGCGACAGGGCACAATTCAGGGGGGATGAAAAAATCCCGCCGCCATGTTTGAGCCGAGGCCCCGCAGGATCCCCCCTTTGACTTGCACGCTCTGGTGCAAGGAGCTGAATGGGGTGATCCTGGGGGCCTTGCCCCAAACACAGCATTGGGAAAGGAGAGCAAAGCCAGAGTGGCTTTGCTCTCCTTTTCAAACATCCCGCTGCCGCCGTGTTCGGGGCGGTGGGGCCTCGCCCCGAATGCAATGTTGGGAAAGGAGAGCAAAGCCAGAGTGAGCAAAAAGCCAGAGTGGCTTTGGTCTCCTTTTCAAACATCCCGCCACCGTGGTGTTTGGGGTGGCGGGGCCTCACCCCGAATGCAGTGTTGGGAAAGGCTTTGCTCTGGCTTTGCTCTCCTTTTCAAAACATCCTGTCGCTGCCGTGTTCAGGGAGGTGGGGCCTCACCCCGAATGCAGCGCTGGGAAAGGAGAGCAAAGCCACTCCTTTTCAAACATCCTGCTGCCACCATGTTCAGGGTGAGGCCCTGCAGGATCACCCCATTGAGCCCCTTGCACCGGAGGCCCAAGCAAGTCTGAATGAAGCGGTGTACAAAGTCAATGGGTTGAGCCTGAGAGAGGGAAAGAGAGAGGAAGAGAGAGAGAGAGAAAGAGAGAAGGAAGAAGAGAAAGAGAAAAGGGAAAGAAAGAAAAAGGGACAAAGAAAGAGGAGGAATAGGAGGAAGGGACAGAAAGAAAAAGAAATAAAGAAGGAGGGAGGGAAGAGAAAGATAATGAGATATCTATTTTAGTCCAATCACCTGCTCCAGCAGGGTTAGAAGGGAGTGTGTGTGTGTGTGTGTGTGTGTGTGTGTGTGTGTATGTGTGTGTGTGTTGTAATTTACCAATACATTTTGGTTTTGCCTTCTTCAGAATTGGCACTGTAATACATTGAGGAAAAGTAATTTTTTAGGGTGGAGGTCTGGTCCAATGGATCCTGTTTAAAGCCTCAACAAAATGTGAGAGCTTCCTGATGGTCTTTGCTATGTTTCATCCACAAAACATTTAATTAATAGAAGCTAAAGATGTTTCAGTGTGCTGGCAAAGATGTTTCAATATGGAAAAGGGCCTCTAAACTAGGCCTCATTTCAATCTGATGCATCAGGTCTCTCTCTCTCTCTCTTTCTCCCTCTCTCCCCTCCCCCCTCCATCCCCTCCTTTCTTTGTCCCCTTTCTTTCTTTCACTTTTCTCTTTCTTTTCTTCCTTCTCTCTCTCTTTCTTTCTTTCTTTTCTCTCTCTCTCTCTCTCTCTTTCTCTCTCCCAGGCTCACCCCATTGACTTGGTGCACCACTTGCTTGGACTTGCTTGGGAAGGTCCCTCCAGTGCAGTGGGATCAATAGGGTGGACCTGTGGGGCCGGCACCTAGAATGCATCAGTGGCGGCATATTTGAAAAGTAGAGCGAAGCCAGAGGTCAGTAATTTTTGCTGCAAAGAAACACAAAAGTTTCTGGGTTGTGCACAAGAAGGGACACACATGTCAATGCAATTCAGCAACATAAAATAAAGAAATACAAATAAAACAAATCAACAAGAATCAGCAAAGCATCTCTGATTAGATTTTATTCACTACTAGAATCTAATCAGAGATGCTTTGCCGATTCTAGTCCAATGACTTGCTCCAGCAGGTTTGGAAGGGAGTATGTGTATATGTGTGTGCATGGCTGTCAAAACTCCAAAAACAAGTCAAGTAGTTCTAGGGAGGCCAGTCATAAATTAGAACACTTGCTAAGCAACTGGCCATCAAGTGAGGACCACTTGTATTTGGTTTGCCAGTCACCAAACCACACCCACCCAGTCATGTGACCAGCAAGCCACACCACCAGTCACATGACCAGCAAGCCACACCCACCATCACATTACCCAAACCACACCCTCAAATTAGGCCACGCCCACATAAATTTGAATCCCGCCCCTGGGTGGGGAGCATTGAGGATGAGTTTGTAGCACCAAGGGGACGGTGGACTGAAAAAGTTTGGAAACCACTGCACTAAATGATATCACTAGGGCTCGCTGCCTTAGAAGAGTGAGGAAAATTCTCAGGGATGACTCATACCCCAGTCAGCACTTCTTCACTCTCCTACCATCAGGTAGGTATAGAAGCATAGCCAGCCTCACCAACAGGCTGAAGAACAGTTTCTACCCGTGGGCTGTCAGGCTTCTGAATGGAAAATAACTTCATGTCAACATAGTATGATAGACTTGCGGGGCCGGCACGTTGTGCAACAAGGTCACATAGTATAATAAGATTGGGAATGGGTTAGGGACTTCTGTCCTCACTGTGAGTTGTGATGGGGGGGGATGCATGAAGGGAGGCTCAGCCAATCTCATTGTACACATGTTGTACTCTGACAATAAAGGTACTTATGATGCAATTGGTTCTACTTTCACAATTTGAATTTATTACTTTAGCTGCTACTACTGTTTATTGCAGAATTGGGATCACATTTTTCTTTAGTTTTCTACCTCTGTCTAACTTAATTTTTGCCTTTGTCACACCCACCCTGGTCCTGCTGAGTTTAAGTCCCATACCACATTAAAAAATGTGTAGGCATCACTCTGCAAAGGTTGTGTAGCATTAATACACAATTACATTGGTTCAGAGTCCTTCAACTGAGGCTCACAACACTTTCTTACTTGCTGGAAGGCTACATAATTATGATACTTAATACTATCACTATCACCTGAAGATTTCTTTTAATATTCCAGGGAACAACTTTGGGTTATTGTTTTTATTGTGTTGAACCTTTCTGTATATTATGTACAAAAGTGGATATGTATTGCTTATTGCTAAGACTTTTAATCTTATAAATTTTAGCATACTTTAACACAACTTTAATTATAATTGGGCCATCCATCATAATAAAAATAACAATAGAATCTTCTTAGGATCAAAGAAATCCCTTGTGTATGTCTACTCAGAAGTAAATCCCATTGGAGTCTGCTGGATTTATTACTGTATGTACATAGGATTGCTGCCTAAATCAATAAAAATAGAAAAAAGTAGAAAATGTTTAGCCAAAGAATAAGTTAATTATTTCTTTGCCTGGCTGACATTTCCATGCAAGTTTTGACTTCAACATCTTTAAGGAGAAAAGTTTATTTTAGGCATGATATACCCTTTGGATTACTTGACGTTTATTCAGCGTACAACATTTACTGTGGCTTGGGGTGTCAGCCATAATTCTAGGTTGATAGTTTGTGAAGAGAAGATGCTATTTAGTCCTGTTTATAAAATGTTATTCTGCAGAGTCACATTCCAAGACTAACAAAATTGGTCCAAGTATAGTAAAGCCCATTGGTTTAACCTAACCGCTTTCGTTAAACTAAGCTTTCATTGTCCTAATTATGTGTGATCAACAATTAAGAAATGTATCACATACCACAGGCCATCTAAAACATTCTGTGTTCTTGGGTGTATGCCAGAAGAGGTGTCAAGTTCCATACTACCTTGTCATCAGTTGCAGCTCTCGTTTTGCAGTACAAGCAGCAGCTGTGCTAGACAAAATAATCTAAATTCTCACATGTGCTTTTCCTTTAGGAAACAGCTCACACTGAATTGCATTTCTTGTGGGAGAAAAGTGCTACACCTCAGTTAGTTTGTGCTGAAAACTTACTTTATGTTAATCAAATCTTAACTCAAAATCTTTCTAAAGTTCTGTTGCTCACTTTTATCCAATCAGGAAAAAAGGCTTTTCACTTATCAGGTGAGTAAAAATGATTTCTAATTTGATCAGTAAAAAACAAATGTATATTGCATATTGACAAAGCAGAATTTACCTTTAAGTAGAATAAGGCCAACTGGGTATGCAACAGGGGCTGCTTGACAACCTCAAAGTTAGATCTTTTTGCAATACTTTTGTCAAATTCAGTTGCCAACTGGGTTCCAAACAAGGTGGGATGAGAGTGGGGTCTTACTCTTCAATCCAGCCAACAACATATTTTGAGCTAACCCTGATGATGGATTGTGGAATTCCTACCCCCAGTTATTCACTCTGGTGAATTGACAAAGGAGTCATTTCTAAATATATTCTTGCCAGCAGTGAAATCTCCCAACTCTTCTCACACATTTTGGCAATGTTAGATCCTCACCAACAAATTGTGAACTTGGAAGGCTGACATATATACATGTTTATGTTGCCACTGGGTTTTGTGGTTTGAGCATACAAGTCAATCTCTGATGTATAATCTAGCCTATTACTCATTAAAGACAGATCTAAAGGAATGGCTTTCCTCAGTGAATGCTATGATACTACCACAAAAATCAGACAGCGGTCTTCTAGTCATGAAATTGCAAACTCCTGAAACTGTTTCATGCACTAGTGGGCACAGATCCTGCATAATAATTTGAGTATTATTTTACCTTTGTTCCAATATGCTTGATACATTTTGCACTTTTCTAGGGGCTAGACTAGGCCAGTGTTTCTCAACCTTGGCCGCTGATGTATGGACTCAAACTCCCAGAATTTCCCAGCCAGGTTGTTAGGGCATTCTGGGGATTGGAATCCACATATCTAAAAGCTACCAAAGTTGGGAAACACTGGGCTAGATTTAATGGCCATCCTTACATTTTCTACTGAACTTTGTAATCGAGTGGGGAATCTGAAATGACAGTGAGGCCCAGTCTTCTCTTGTGGGCAGCATAAGCCATTTCCTGTTATGTGTATGACCCAGGCTACTGCTCCTAAATTCCTTGGCACTTCTTGCTGGCTCTGTCATTCTCTTCTCTTTCTACCACCCACACAGAAGTAAAGACCTGGGTGGATGATTTAAAAGGCACAGCTGCTCTCTGACTGGTGCCACAAGAAGAAGCTATGATTTTGCTGTACTTACGTTGAGGGGAGAATGACAGTTCAGTGTCTGAGTATCAACTGGCTTCCAGAGCCACATGCTCCTGACTTAAACACACCTCATAATGAGGACCTACACTTATTCTTATATATCGATATAATTAAATAAATTAAAGGAGAAATTTGTGTTTTAATATCACAGTAGGGCCTTTGTACTGATTCTCTGTTTGTATCATCATCATACCTTTATGTCAGCCCTGGCAGCAATTATTCACTTCACAGTTAGTTGTCTTGTCTTTGTATATTTTGAATGATTGATGCACATTGCAGCCAATTTATAGAATGTGTTTGCTTTCTTGCCTTGTGATTATTATATAATTGTTTTTATTTGCTTTTGAGATGTTTCCTTCTCTTCCCCTATCACAACTCCCAAATTTACAAAATTTATAACCAACTTGCAGGGATAATTTACAGGAATAAGTGCTAGGTTTTATTGTATTTTTTAAACATTATTTTATTTAAAAAAGATGAAAACCTTGAGAGATCTTGGCAGAGTATTGTGAAATAATGTAATGCTGCACAGTACTAACATTAATAAAGCACTTGAAGAATAACCAGCTATGCCTAACCATGTGGAGGTGGATTGTAAAGGGTTCACCATGTATTCCTAGCCCACACATTTCCTCTACCAGTTTCTAGTGATACCTATAATATTAACAAGAGGTCTTCTAGGTAAGACAAAGACTCAGTCTAATTCAGCATCCTGTTTTCCATAGTGGTTGACTGAAAACCACAAAGAGGTATTGGAAATAAGGACAACTTCTGGCTGACTGTTACAGAAAAAGGTTTCACTGGTCTTGGTAGGATTTGATTTAACCCCACAGAATAGTTCTTATATTCTTGTGTTTCTAAAGTTTCCTAACTGCAACTTATTCCCAAAAGGCATTTGAAATATGTTTTGCTATAATTCTAGTACCTTCTCTTCCATTTTATGTTATCAATGCACCAGGTTCCACTTCTGAAAAAACTTGCCTCAGCTCTCAAACCAGCAGCAAATCCTTAATAGCCAGTTTCAATCCATTTTAGTTTGCCAACCATTACATCTCCATTTGTTCTGTCTAGGAGAATGACTGTCTCCTTCTTGCCTGCTCAACAATAGGGCTTGAATGGGCTTTGTGAAACTGAATGGGAAGTGGGGGGTTGCTTTCTACAAGAGACTAAATTGGAGGGACGACCACCTTCTAAGCTTTATATTTGGTGTATATTTTTTCTCTTTAGGCACTTGTAAAGAATTTTAAAATTCTGTAAGGCACTATGTGAAAAAGGAAGTATAATCCTTTAATGACTTCAGCTACCCACTTCTATCTACAGGATATCCACAATAATTTTTCCAAGGTACAGAGGAAATAGTTGGGGCTTGTCAACCAAAGCCCCATCCTTCAATCAAAGGTCTGATTTTTTTTCAGTGAACAGGTGTTTTGAGGACTGAAAGTTTGAAATCCACTGCAAGATTAAATAATTTCCTACCAGGAACTTTTGGATTGTGAGGAGATAACTCAGCCAGATTCTTTCAAGATATCTTTATGTTTGCTCCCATTTAGTGTTTATCTAGAGTTTTATAGTTCATAACTTGATCTGACTGTTTAACAACAATAAAAAAAATCTTAATAGCTGTTATGAGGAATCTTTGGCTGCACACTTGCCTTTTGCTTGCATCATCTAAAATCCTAAAGCAATCTGTGAAGGCAAAGGGATGGCCTGTTGACATTTTTGCCATCACATGCTTCTCTCAATGGCTATAGCCAATAATTTCTAAGGGAAATCAACCCTGGCTGTTCTTTGAAAGGACAGATACTGAAATAGAAGTATAAATACTTTGGCCATTTAATGCAAAGAGCGGACTTTTTGATAGTGTAAGACCCTGATGTTGGGAAAGATTGAAGGGAAAAGGAGAAGGGGACAGCAGAGGATAAGATAGATAGATAGTGTCATTGACGTAATAAAAATGAATTTGGACAAACTCAGGGACACAGTTGAGACAGAGAGGGTTGGGGTGCTATGGTTATGGAGTCACAAAGAGTCGAACATGACGTAGCAACTTAACAACAAAATGAAGAATACATGCTGCTATGATGTGGATTGGTAGTTGTGGAAGTGATAAACAGCAGGATGTATTTCCACCAATAAGATAACGAACCACCTATAAGCTCTGTGTTGTAGCAGAAAATCAGTTGTCTTCCAGTTTACAGGTAAACTGACATGAAATAAGGAAAATAGGCTTCAGCCTTGACCACTGATGAACTAATGGGAATGCTAAATTTTAGAGCTGTGCAAGAAAGTATAAAATGATATGATCACATTCCTATTAATGTTAATATGTAGCTATCATATAGATAATATAGTTGTTGTGTATTAAGAACCTGCCTGCAGTTCTCCTTCTGGTCCGCCATCTGAGTGGGAGCGCCGATCGCTCCCATTGGCTGATGCCGTTTGACAGCCGGCTATAAAAGGGAGCTGTCAAACGGCATCAGCTGTCGCCGCCAGCTGGCTGTCAGATTGCCTCTGAAGCCGCGGCGACCCTTTATTCAATGAATAAAGTATGTTAGCCTAGCCTGGCTCAGTCTCCCTTCTGTAACCGCCGCTCCACAACACTGGCGACGAGGGCGGGATACAGTAAAGACGTCCAGGCGAAACAATTGAGCCGAAGTCACACAGAGAAAGAGCTGGAGCCGCTAAGTGCTGATTGAAGTCACCGCCGCCGGCGCTCTCCAAAAGAGCGCGAACTTCAAAGCTCCGCAGCTGAGGAGCCGAACGCCGCTGACAGGCGCTACTGAAACGCTTTTCAAAAGCGACCTCTAATTTTTTTCCTCACCTAGCAGACCCACTCTGCCACTCCAATGGCATCTACGCCGACTTTCCCACATTTCCAGCCAGGAACAGAGACTTGGGAATCTTACATTAACAGATTTGAATGTTTTTAAATGCCATAGACTTGTCTAGGGCTACAGACCTGAGGAAAAGGTCTTATTTTTAAGCTTCTGTGGGGCTACAGTTTTCGACACTGCCTCAGCACTAGTGTCACCACGTCCCATTAAGGCTATTCCCTGGGAAGAGTTGAAAGAGATTTTATCCAACCACTATTCCCCCAAACCCTCTCAGATAGCTAGGAGGCTAGCTTTTAGGAGAAGGGTTCAAGCTGAAGGGGAAACCGTGAGCCAATATATGGCAGCCCTAAGATCTGCTGCCATACACTGCGGGTTCAGGGATTACCTTGAGGACATGCTACTGGACCAAATAGTGGGTGGAATTAGGGATTTGAAGCTCCAGAGAAGGCTGTTAGCAAAGAAAGATCTAACTTTATCCCTAGCCATTGAAGAAGCTCAGGCTGCTGAGCTATCGGAAATATCTGCAGCTGAGATTCAGGGAGCTACCCCAAAACAAGGGCAGGCTACAGTCCATTATGATGAGATATCCCAGGAGGAAATAGAAGAACCATTAGAAGTAAATCGCCTCACACACCCCAGAACACCTTTAGCTCCACCAAGGAGAAACAACAACCAGTTCACCAAACAACAGCCCCCTTGTACAAGCTGTGGAGGTAACCACCTTAGATCCAATTGCAGGTTCAGGAATGCTATTTGTCTGAACTGCCAGAAAAAAGGGCATATAGCCAGAATTTGTCAAGCTGAGCAAGCCCCCTTCCAAAGATCTCGAGTCTCTGCCTCATCCCAAAGGCAAGTAAAAAGCTGCTATACCTGTCATCACGCGGGCAGTTTCTCCACGAACCCTAACAAAATAAGCGTTTCTCTTCTTTTAGAAGATAAGCCCTGCCACATGTAGGTGGACACTTTTTTTGGCCGCTTATTCATACACCTTGATCCATCGTCCTGGAATAAACCTGAGCCACGCAGATGCCCTCAGCAGGTGCCCCCTACCTACACCAGTCGAGGACCCAGCTCCCATCCACACAATCTTCGAATGCACGGGACTGGACCTCCCACTTTCAGCCGGGGATGTTGCTGCGCACTCAAAAAAGGATCCATTGATTTCCCAGGTCCTGGACTGGGTGGGAAGGGGGTGGCCTGATATACAATTTGCCCCTGATTTAATCCCCTTTAGGATCCGCAAGCAGGAGTTGTCTGCAATATAGGGCTGTCTGTTATGGGGGACAAGGGTGGTCATTCCTGCCTCCTTACAAGAACCAATTCTAAAGGCACTGCACGAGGGTCATCCGGGCATGGTAAGGATGAAGGCTTTGGCCCGCAGCTACGTTTGGTGGCCAGGTCTAGATGCCCAAATTGCCAGCTGGGTCAACGCATGCCAGGCCTGCCAGGCGACAAGGGCAGCCCCACCCATAGCTACACCCACCAGATGGGAAGATGCAGGGGCACCCTGGGCCAGGCTACATATTGACCTAGCTGGCCCCATGCTGGGGAAGACATTCTTGATGGTAGTAGACTCGTTTTCCAAATGGACTGAAGTAGCCATGCTGTCTTCCACCACAACTCAAGCCATCACTAGGGTTTTGACCAGACTGTTTGCTACTCATGGACTGCCAGACACCTTGGTGTCAGATAACGGCCTCAATTCAGCTCTAATGAATTTGCCATCTTCACTGCCAACCTGGGCATCAGACACGCCCTTACAGCCCCCTTTCACCCGCCAGTAATGGGATGGCAGAGAGGGCTGTTAGGTCGGCCAAGGAAGTTCTGGCCAAACTGAGGCAGGCAGACTGGCACTCCAAGCTGTCCACTTACCTACTCACGCAACATGCCACGCCATGCCCCACAACCAACAAGTCACCTGCTGAACTTTTGATGGGCAGGCGACTCCGAACCACCCTGGACAGGTTGCACCCCCACTACTCCCCCAGCACACCCCTGGCATCTGACAGCCATGCCAGGGGCTTTGCCCTGCAAGACCTGGTTTATGCCAGGAACTATGCAGGGCACCCGTTATGGCTGCCAGGGTGGATAGTTTCTATTACAGGGCCCAGGTCTTACAGAGTCCTCCTGGAGGATGGGAGAACCTGGAGGAGGCATATCGACCAGCTCAGGAGACGCTGGACCTCGCCTGCCGCCGAAAGCCTGGACAACCCACCGCCGAGCCACCCGGTCTACTCGCCACCTGCCGCAGCCGTCCCGCAGAACTACTCGGTCTACCAGAGGCCCGACTTCCCAGCCAACCGACCACCGCAGGAAAACTCACCAGAGCAGCCTCCAGAGAGCAGGTCCGGATCGGCTGTCGACCCTCCGCAGACGCCTGGCACCGCCAGAGAAAACAGAGACTGTGTTGCAGCCCCCAAGCCTCCAGAGCCGCGGAGGACAAGCTGCGAACGAAGGCCGCCATTGTGGCTACAGGACTACGCATGCGCGCGACCAGGGGGAAGGAGTGTTGTGTATTAAGAACCTGCCTGCAGTTCTCCTTCTGGTCCGCCATCTGAGCGGGAGCGCCGATCGCTCCCATTGGCTGATGCCATTTGACAGCCGGCTATAAAAGGGAGCTGTCAAACGGCATCAGCTGTCGCCGCCAGCTGGCTGTCAGATTGCCACTGAAGCCGCGGCGACCCTTTATTCAATGAATAAAGTATGTTAGCCTAGCCTGGCTCAGTCTCCCTTCTGTAACCGCCGCTCCACAACAATAGTTAATTGGGGTTTCTAGTCACAAATATATTTACATATGTGCATACATACTTTGTTGTGAAGGCATAATGGATATCTAGGGGAAGGAGTATATAAGAAGGAGTATATAAAGAAGGAGTATATAAGTCCCATTCAAAAAAGACTGTAGAAGGGTTTGCTCTGAGTTCAATTTATACAGCATGTGAAAAAACACAGAATAGTAGACTTTTAAGTAGACTTGACAAGGGACTAACACAGTGGGTCAATTAAAAAAAAAAGATGGCCCCATGTGGATTTGATATGATGATAGCTTCAACTGGAAAAGTACCAGGAGGCATGAGCATATGTGCCCAAAGCAACAAGAGAGTCTGTCTAAATGACAAAATGTGTGTCAGTGAACCACAGTACAACTGCTCCTCTGCATATAATTGTGTGCAACAGTAAAAGTCACATAGAAAAGGGATAGTGTCTGTGCCAGTTTTTTTGTCATTTGTCATCCTTTGTTCCACTATGAATGCTTAAGCCTTATCAGAAGTTTAAAAAGTACATGGGAAAAGGAATACTTCAGAGCTATCATACAAACTGTTGCATCATGCATGGTGGGCAGACCACCTTGATTTTTCTAGATCTCCAGGCCAGCCTTGAGACTGAGCTAGTTGGGTAAGAGTCTATGTGTGCCTGGAGGGTTTTTTGGTATAAACCTGCTAGTGGGGTCTGCAGGGGAATCAGGTCAGTCCATTAAAAGCTATTGCACCACAAACCCCAAAACTTTTTTATGTGTGCCAGGATATTCACACACATTTAAGTGTGGTTTGCAGTGCAAGGGTGCAGTAGTGCTTTCATCCCTGCAACAAAAATATACAGAGAGCTGTGCAAGACCATGCAACCTCCTTTTGTTTCTGTGTGTCCCGAGAAGCCAAATAAAGAACAAGTAGTACTGGAGGTGTTATAAACCACATAATAGTGCTCTCTGAAATCATAATAAACTCAAGATATAAAATTGCTGATCTTCTAGTAATAAAAAATATTTTAGAAATAAAAAGTCCTTTCCCTTTCCATCACTTTGCTTTTTGTTCTGATTAAAATCAGCACTCGGGGAAGTGTATCTCTGTTGCTTCGGTTAAAAATTTTCTCCATTATATCTTAGTACAGCAGTAAAACTGTTCTGAGAAGAGAACAAAACATTGCTGAAGTATCGATTAAGGGCATGAGAAGAAAATTACCCTACTTCCAATCGGATGCTGTAGGTAACTACATTTTCTTTTCTAATAATAGGAATTCTGAAAGGAGTGTTTTCAGAAAAGTAGCAGATCTCAAGGAAGGATTTATAAGTGTGTTCTTCCTCCCCTCATATGGTCCATCAGAGCACTCAATAGGTAGCATGATATTGTTTTCAAGTGCTGCTATTCTGTCTTTATAATTTGACACAGTGAGAGAGTATAACATGCTGTCATGTAATTTCATGCAATTTATTGACAAGTGGGAGATTTGTTTTGATAACATGGACTATGGTGTAGGAGTCCTATATTGGTTAATGAGGTTACCAAATACCACAGATCTCTCCCTTTTGGTTCTTTAACCAATTTATCTTGATCAAAAAGTGAAAACTATGGAAGAAATGAAAGTTACTGGGAGTCCAAACAAAGTTTTAAAATATATGTAGCCTTTTGTCACCTGGTACTGAACTGAAAAGGAGCAGGCATGAAATTCTCAATCCTCAGTTGCCAGCAGAAGTTAGTAGAAGAATGAAGTCAACAGCAAGGTCTCAGTCAGACATCAGTTAGACACACCTGGAGAGATCTGCAAGGTCTCTTTTGCACACCTATCCAGTCATTTTGCCTATATTTGATAAACTTATCTGAGCCTTGAAGTAAATGAATGACCTATTGACTAAAGAGAGATGGTAAAATAGTTTGTTGTATTTAGTTTGGCAAATGGCACAAACTAAGGGTAAAATTTAGGTCAATTAGGTCTTCAAATAACCTCCACATAGCCCCAGAGCATTAAAACAGGTTCTGCATCTGTATATGGCTGGACAATCCATATTCCTAGACTAATTCAAGACTAATGCTGCTCTGCATTACTGTTAGTTTTACTACTTTTTAAAATATTCTGCAGTCAGAGATGGCAGTTGGGTATAAATGTGATGGGTGTTTGTGTGTGTGTGTGTGTGTGTGTGTGTGTGTGTGTGTCTATTTATATCTATCATCTATATGTTATTTTTTCAAAATGATGCTCATTTCTTTAAAAAAGGCATATAGTTATTAACAATTTTCCCTGCCACCAATTAAAAAATATTATTGCAGCTTAAAATTACCAAATGATTGTGCCTTAGATAAATGTAAGGAATAGAATAGAATACAACTTTATTACGGTTATAGACCAGCAATAGACAATAGTGTTACAATAGTGTTAAAAAATAATACTAATAATAATAGGATAAAAACATCCATGGTATTAAAATACATGGTCTCAAACAGTTTGGATCATGCCCTTGTTTAGATGATTGGAGAGCAGATAAGTATGTGTGTAAATATAATTTCTCTACAAATTATAAGAGATAACTACAAAAAATTGGCGCAAGTTGACATCTATAATTCTGTAACCAAATTTTTCCTTGTGGTCATTGCAGCAGCACAGAATTTTGTCACTGAAAGTGTGGTTGCTAGGTTTGAGTCCTGGAGGAGATAGCCTCCATAAAAATTGTGTACCCTCCTGGTAATCTCTCTAATAAGGGGAGAATATACATTGACCTATAAACTTTGTATAACACACAGTACAATAAAATATGTGTGATAACTTCAACTTCTCCTTTATCACATACCCAGGGGTGGGATTCTACCAGTTCTGTCTGGCTCTACAGAACAGATAGCTCTGAAGAGCTGTTTTGGCCCACCCACCTGCCCAGTCTCTTACCTGTCCTTTATTTCCTGCTTTTTCAACTGCAGCTGCTTTGCACGGCACAGCTGCAGTTGAAAAAGCAGGAAAAAAGGGCTTTTCCAACCGCTGCGCACCCGCACGCAGCGCTGCTCAGCTGTCTGGACAGCTCAGCAGGTCATAAATTGCACTCATGCAACTCATGCGACTCGTGGATGCGCGTGTGATGCAGAGCAACAGAATTAGTAGTTATACTGGTCGGATCCCATCCCTGCACATACTCATACTCGTTCTGCTCTTGGGGTCTTATACCTGCCCTGGAGGAGTGCTGAGGAGAGGATGTTAAATCTGGCTCTGAAGAATACTATTCTATATTTTGGGAAGATCAGGTCCTTTAAATATCTTGCTGGTTCCCACACACCTTGTTTAATCCTGTGGAGAGGCATCCTATTTAGTTCTAAGTGGAACTCCATGTCTTTTATTCTATTAATAACTACTTGCTTAGCTTGGTCAAAGTCTAGGGATATTAAGAATATTGGGGAGAGCCCATAAGAGCCCAGCTTGTGGTCTATCCCTGTTTCCAAGGGGAAGGGAAGTTGTCAGTCAACACTAACGGGGTCAGTCCCTCTGGAAAGAAATGCATTTTTAGCCAATAGATAGTCATCAGCTTCCAGGCTCTTACCTGAATTTGAGGCATACTTGTCTCAGTCCTTAACTGGGCATTTGAAGTTCCTTTGGGTGCAGCTAAAATGGCTTGCAGGAATTTGTTTGTATGATTTCTAGCAGATCTTTCTTTGTGAAGATTCCTGTTTGTGCCCCGTATAGAATTTGCACCAATGTTTTGGCCTTGAAAAGTTTTAAGACAGCAGGTTCTAATAATGTAGGAAGATATATTGCCTCTCAAGGTAAACAACTTGCAGAGTTTTCCATCTTAGCAGTAACACAGGAAGAATGAGTGGAATACTTGTGAATCACTAATAAGTTTTCTTACCACATCTGGGAAGCTATACTTTTTATTCAGTCATAATAAAATCTTAGTTTAGTTTAGTTTAGTTTAGTTTAGTTTAGTTTAGTTTAGTTTACTTTACTTTACTTTACTTTACTTTACTTTATTGTCATTGCACCTCATACAATGAAATCAGACACCATCTTCAGTGCACATCATGACCATGACCATGAAAATAAACACAAACACACATCCTTCACCCTTCACACACTGAACCAGAAACACCCCGACACCACACCAACACTGCACTATACAGCAGAATTCAAAAGAGCTACGGCCCTGGGATAGAAGCTATTTTTCAGCCTATTTGTCCTTGTTTTTATTATTCTGTACCGTCTGTCAGATGGTAATAGTTCAAAAAAAAAGGGCTCCCAGGATGAGATGGATCTTTGAGAATGTTTTGAACTTTCTTAAAGCAGCGAGAGCTATAAAGCTCTTCCAAAGAGGGGAGAGGGCAACCAATGATCTTTTGGGCAATGACATTAACCCTCTGGAGTGCTTTCCTATCTGCCACTGTGCAATTGGCAAACCATACAGAGGTGCAGTATGTTAAAATGCTCTCTATGGTGTAGCGGTAGAAGGTCACCAGCAGTTTCTCATTCAGTTGTTGTTTTCTGAGAAGTCTCAGGTAGTATAATCTCTGCTGGGCCCTTTTGACCAGGGCTGCAATGTGGGCACCCCAGGTCAGGTCCTCTTTTAGGGTAACACCCAGAAACTTAAAACTGGCCACTTGCTCCACTCGGTCTCCATTGATAAGCAAGGGCTGGATGTCTGATCTGTTCCTTCTATAATCCATTATAAGCTCCTTGGTCTTATTGGTGTTGAGGACCAAGTTGTTGTCTCCACACCACAAAAGCAACCGCTGCACCTCATCTCGGTAGGCAGGCTCATCCCCCCTGGAGATAAGTCCCACCACTGTTGTATCATCTGCAAATTTAGCAATAGTATTACTAACGTGAGTGGGAATGGCATGCATGCACATAAAGAGTATAGAGCAAGGGACTCAACACGCAACCCTGTGGTGTACCAGTGTTAAGAATAAGGGTGGAAGAGGTATGATTACCTAATCTGATCCTCTGTGAGCAGCCAGACAGGAAATCCACAATCCAAAGGCAAGGTCCAGAAGTTTAGACACTAGTCTATGTGGAAGAATTGTGTTAAACGCAGAACTAAAATCCACAAAAAACATCCTCACATAGCCCTCCTGCTGTTCTAGTTGAGTCAGAGCAGTGTGAAGAGTGATGGCTATAGCGTCCTCTGTAGATCTATTTTTTCTGTATGCAAACTGGTGTTTATCAAATGTATACAGAAGACCAGAAATGTTGTGCCAGCAGACTAATTTCTCAAAGCACTTCATGATGATAGGAGTGAGTGCCACTGGTCTGTAATCATTGAGGTTATTGATAGGGAACTTCTTTGGTAGCAGAACAATGGTGGGAGCCTTCAAACAAGATGGAATAGTGGACTGGGATAAAGATCGATTGAAGATCCTGGTAAAGACTCCAGCCAACTGATCAGCACAGTCTTTAAGCACTCGGCCAGAGATACCGCCAGGACCGGCAGCCTTTCTAGGGTCCACAGCCCTCAGAATGCTTCCCACTTCCTGTTCCTCCACAATGAGGTGGGGGCTACAATTGTCTGGTAGTTGTGTTTTATCTGTCTCTGATGTCTCCACTTCAAAGCGAGCAAAGCAATGATTCAGTTCCTCTGCCAATGAAGCATCCCCCTCAGCAGGGATGACATTGGTCAGTTGATTGTTTGTAATTTGTTGAATCCCTCACCACACCTGCCTCATGTTATTGGTATAAAAATTATCATAATGGAGTGTGCACTTCTAGGTCAGGGTGGTAAAAGATGTCCCAATTTGTGCTCTCCAGACAATCCTGAGGTTGTTGGGAAGCATCTTCTGGCCAAGATTTCACTGTCTTTATTATAGACAGAGCCCGTCTCCTAAGAGGGATGTAAGCTGGTGCTAAAAGCAGTGACATATGTTCTGATTGTCCCAAATGTGGTAATTGTATTACCTTATAGCCATGTTTGATGTTGGTATATACTTTGTCCAATATGTTTGCTCCTCTAGTAGCACACTTAACATGCTGATAGAATTTAGGGAGCACTTCTTTTAAATCAGCTTGATTAAAGTCCCCCGCTATAATATGCACAGCATCAGGATACTTATTCTGCTGATTACTAACAATGTTATACAAGAATCCCAAAGCTATGGTAGTATTGGCATCAGGTGGGATATAGACTGCAGTAATCAAAACCACGCAGAATTCCCATGGAAGATATATGGGTCTACATTTAAGTGTCATATACTCCAGATGCATGGAGCCATGGCTGTCTACAGTCTTTGTATTGATACACCAGCTTTTGTTCACATAAAGGCTTAAACCTCCCCCTTTGATCTTGCCAGAATCTCTACTCCTGTCCTGCGGGTGAGCAATGTAGCCTTCCAGCTCAACAGCTGCATCTGGAATGAGTGAATGAAGCCAAGTTTCTGTGATTAGCAAAACACAGCAGTTCTTGATGAATTTAGTCTTTGCAATCTGTAGCCTTAATTCATCTATTTTGTTAGTCAGAGATGTTGCATTGGTAAGAAATATACTTGGAATTGAAGGCTTGTGTGGAAACTTACTCAGCCTAAAGAAAACCCCAGCACAGCATCCTCTCTTCCTCTTCCTGTTCTTCTTTCTCCGCCTCTTCCTCCTTCCTACAGGGTAGTGATCCATGGCTCCCCCAAGGTCCTAGCAGCCTCCTTCGGTATGTTATGAGAATGTATAAAATCATCCATAATAGCCTTTTCACATTTCAGTCCAATTTATAACAAGGCTTGACTATAGATGCTCCTTGCCCCACAGGATTCAATCAAGGAAAGGATCCAAAACAAACACAGAATCATACACACCATACACTGAAAGAAGGAGCAGTTAGCCGCAACATCCATGTGCACAGCCATCTTGAAAACTTTACCGATTATAGAAGGGACGTGATCCCCCCTTTAACATAATTCACATGTGGAAGGTTCCAAATTGAATCCCTGTAGTATTAAGGTTATCTTTAGCCCTGACTTCTTGCTACTGCATCACATATCCATGCAGTTAATCAATCAAAATAGTTTGTATTTTGTTTTACAGATAAAGAAGTGAAAGTAGGTGTTAGTTTAGATTCTGACAGGTGATAGGAGAAGGAAAGATGACAAATGTGAAGTTGTAAAAATGGAAGTTTTAAAGGTCCGAGGAGTAAAAAAGATGTGAAAAAAAGATGAAGCATCATCATTTAATGGAACTCAGGTATGCCTCCCTGGTGGTGGCCCCTTTTGTTTGGACTCATCATTGCTCCTATGTACAGTTGGCCATGGTCCTTCAGGCTTTTAGAAAGAAGAATAAGACTGTCTTTTTCTATGGATTTTGACATCAGGATGAGCAGAATTCCCAATTATAGTATGTTTCATTCTGATTTCTATTATATTGTGTTAGTAAGTTTTAATGGCATGTGCTATTTTCATTCTCTGACTTAGTAAGAAAGAAAGAAAACAGAAAGAAAACAGATTGTCATTAACATCTTTAAGTCATTCCTTGACTCTAGAAATCAGTAGAATAGGTCGAGGTAGAATTGAAATGGTATACATACATATTAAGCTTATATAATACGTCACATTATGTGAATATACTATAGCTGAAAGTTGGAATTCTGGAAAAATACTCTCACTTGTATTTTAGAAGCACTGTCTTAACAGTAAAAGAGGAGCAATACTTAGAATTAGAACAATTAGTATCTGTAGATCGTACTCGCAAACTTAAGGATAAAGGAATGAAATTATAGCTATGCAGTTTATCAGTAATTTGAATAAAAAGGGGTGGGGAAATAAATTACTGTTTGTCATTGTCTCTTGTAGTCAAATTTTATTAATTCTTAAATATATTCCATTAAACATACTACTTTAATACAAAATGTAAAAACTGTTATCTTTTTACAAAACTGATGTGAATATTACTATTTGAATCTCAGTAAGGACATACCTATATTGTCAGTCCTGCTGGAAAGTGAAAGGCAATAAAAATATTATTTGAGGAAAGCACACTAAAATAAAGAAGGTGAGAATATAAAAGGTATTAGATTCATACTCTTGAAGTACTGGCTTCTATTTCATTAACCCTTTCAGAAAAGGACATTTTTCAACCTCAAATTTTCCAGTGACTGAACCTGAAACACTGTTGCGCAGCACAGCTGAGATTGAAAAATCAGTAAAAAAGTTGTTTTTCAAATGCTGCTCACCTGCACGCAGCACTTTTCAGCTGTCTGGGGGGCACAGTTTTTGTTGTATTACACATGCGCACACCACACGATTGGCGTGCGCGCATGTAACGTAAGTATTGAACCGGTAGTAACTCCGGTTGAATCCCACCCCTGCAGAGAAAGTTTAAAAATAGGGTCATATGACCTCCTGATGGCTAGAGAGAGACTGGTCTACATGATCTCTGGCAGCCACAGGAGGCACTGATGTACACTTAGTTTCAGAGTAGGAAGCCATTGAAAAATGAAACAGAATTGGCAAGATATAGTGGCTAATGTATTTTACTGACATCAGAGAGATCCAGTTTCAAACTGGCGGTGTCACATTGCCATCATGTGGAGCTGAGGTGGACATGGCCTGCACATGACACATCTGGCCTGCTGGCCTTCAGTTTGACACTCCTGTTCTACACCATTTGCAATCAGAGCAGCTCACTTGGTAACTTGTGCCTTGAGTTCCTGAACAAATATGGGATGTAGCTATGTCTGCATATTTCTGTGCCACAGAAGAGGTACATAAACCAGTAAAAATATCCAAGCCTTTCTTCATATACCTTAACGTTGTTGCTTCTTTAAGAGCCACATGAGGTGCCAATTCCTTGCTGCCAGCTGGGGGAAGGGAGCAAAGTATTGCCAGAGTGGCAAGGAAGCTGCCATAGAATGTCCAGAATGAGCACCACATGATTACAGCAGCAGTCTGAAACCACCACAACTTCCCCAAATTTCATCCCCCAGAGCCATAGGTCTGGATTTTGGATATTTTCTGTAAGTACCTTGGTACTTTGAAGTACCTTGGTTCAAAATCTGTGATGCATCTTTTCACATTTTAACAACCTTTCTAAAAGGTCATGACAAGAGGTTTAGAAGTACATAAATAGAATTGTCTGTCAATGGGTATTAGTATGATTAGCTGAAGCAAAAGTAGCAAAACTTAAATAATACAGGACTTTGGAAGCAGCTGTGGAAAAGCTGGTTTATGCTTCTAAGCATCCAGAATACATCTACTTAGGTAAATTTGTTACAGAAAGCTGGTTTACATGAGCCATTATTCTGATCCTTTAAGGTTCTTCCTATCTTATAACCATATGCTTGCATTAGTTGGCTTTCCAATAGGATATTTCAGGTAACACTCAACTCAAATTAGCCTCCAGTAAGGTTTCAAAAGGACCTGAACTAACATTTAATAGAATTAGTTAAAAACCTGTGATGACTTGTATTTGTATTGGTTACATGGACATCTTTCTCACTACATACATCAGTCAGCAATATCCTCTTTATGCAGTGGAAACTTCATTATCACATCTAATTCTTGTTATACAGCACATTTAGCTTTGAACAGTTAGCAGCTCTGGCTCTTTTAATATTTAATCATACAATTTATGTAAGTACTGTATGTGCAAAAAGAAAAGAAAAAGAAATGAAGGCAGTTTTCAATTCTGAACTTGAAGAAATAGGAAAAAAAAAACTAGTATTCATAATCCAAGAAATTAAACTACTTTCTAATATTCAAAAACAGCAAAGCAGCATAAATACAGCATGCTTGATCCTGGCTAATATTTTGTAAAATAATGCATTATTTCCTAACCAGGAACATTTTATACTGTGAAAAAACCTAGTGATTTGCGAGTTACAATATAATTGTTTTAGATCACTGGCAGAATTGCCAGTGCCTTATTTAACGAGTGAATTTTATCTGTGCAAAGTAGTGTCTTTTCATGGTCACTCTATCCTGTAACAAAAGGCTCTGAATACAGCCCAGCTTCTGTCATTGGCCTTGTCCTGTAGTGAGTAGGGGAAGTTGATGGAAAGTGAGTGAAGTACATAGTGGAAGCAAGACTTCGTATTTTGGGGAGGTTGGATTTATTTCAGGAATTGAGGAAATTAGAAAAAACACTATTATCCTATTTTAAGCCTTATGTTATATTTTTCCATGTTTCTCAGCTCAAACGCGGAAAATAGTGTTATCATTTTCTCCCCATTGAGAATGAAAAAGTAAAGAGGTTGTAAAAAGAAGATACATTATGATGGTTTGACTTTTTTTAAAACAATGATTGCTATTTTCTTCCTGCTGATTTCCATATTTAACTAGCAGGCCACTGGAACCCTCAGCTTCTGGGTTTTCTAGTTTTTAAAAAAATGTCACAGTCAGAATTCTCATGTCTGGAAAACATCCCTATTTCGAGTGTCAGAGCCAATGGAGTTGCTTGGCTATACATTAATTGTTGTCACTTGTGGTACTGTTGGAAAGTATAATTTAAGTTGCTTCACAATTTTTAATGGCTTTTGATTAACATAAATTGACATTTATTCAGTGTTTTGCAAATTTATTGCAATCTTCATTGTGAAATTCCTCAATTTCTTCCAGAATTTATTAGGGCTAGTGGAATCTGGATTTGAGATAGATTCCTCCTAAATGTAAGATTAAAGTGATGTAAACATTTAATATAGTCTATGTAGGCGGAAATTTAATAGGAACAGAAAAGACAGTCTGATCCTATCAATGTGACATCCCTTTATCTTCTGACAGCTAACTAGCTGACATTTCATCCTTCTGTCCACGTTTGTTAGTAAAAACTGAAGAGTTAAGCCCTAAGATAGATATTTGAATCCACAAAGCTGATAATGGCAAGACTTTATCTGTTATGCGGAACTGTCCTAATGATGGGCTCCATGACATGAAAAAGTCCTGTAATCAGATGCCTGTCACTTTGAATAATGACATGATTCCGTGTCATGGGTGGAACAAGACCACACAGAACTTAATTACAGCAGTTAGTGTCTTGATAATTGTGTTACAGAAAGCTCAGAGTAGATTTCTACCATGGCTGAAGCAGTGAGTCTCCGAGAAACTCCTATGAATAGAGTGTCATATGCATCTGTGTGGTTTTCGGAAGAACATTTTTACTGCTTGGACTGGGTAGTCTTCTTGTGTGGTTTACTTACCATGAATCTTTGTTTGCAGCTGCTATTTTTTAAAAAAAACTATTTTTGAGTGTTTTATTTTTGATTTCTATATATTTAAGACTTCAAAATTGCTGTACTCCAAATAGTTCAAAAATTCTGTAAAATAGATTTTCATATACATTACTTTCCATATGAAATTAGTCCTATAAACATCAAAGTCATATTTAGCATGTTGATGAATCTCACTCAATGCACCTAAAATATTCAGTTATGCCCATAATTTTGCTCCCTCATAGATTTACATCTCTGACTGTTACAGATGAATGCCATCAATTTGTGTTGGTGGGTATCTAGGTGTTCTTGTGACTTAGAAGCATAGGCTACTGAGCTGTGAAGGAAATCCTGATTAAGGTACATACATGAATGAACAAGTGCCACTTGTGAGAGAAACTACAGGGAAGCATATCCGTTTACTATTACATATCTACTAAATCTTTGCATCTATTGAGGATTTGATAGATCACCATGGATGTGCATGCATGAAACAAACCAGTCTCCCAAGTCAGTGGAGAACAGAGGCAAAAGATGCAATATATGCAATATTTGTCAGACTGCAACTGATGACGAGGGGCAAACACTTTGCTGCTGTTACAGATACAACAAGAATAGTTAGCTGTAAAATCAAAAGCAGCCCCATGAATTATTCCATTCATTTTTCTTATTTACAGATGTACTCCTAGGGTACAAGAGTTATGCAACATGGAACTGAAATGACTAAGTACAAGCTCCTTTTCCACAAGCTAGTAGAACAGCATAACAATTTTTCTTTTTATGATTGCTGCTTTTATTTGGCATTCTTGAGGACAATTTATGGTAAATGATCCTCACTGCTTTGAATCTCTCCTCTTCCTTTGGTAGCCAACATCATGTATTTATTTGGTTTGCAAATGGTTGATTATCCTTGTCTCGGATGGTTTGCCTCTTCCTCAGTCTTGCTTAGTCAAGATAATCTTGAAAGCTACAGTAGTTTTATTGTGCAACAATCCACAGAAGAGCTATTTTTAAAGGTTTTATTTTGTGCCTCTTTACATATAATATTTTTGTTTAAATGCACTTCATATCAAAACTTGTTTGCCAAGGTATTATACAAATCACAAATTTGTGAGAAGTTCAGTTATTTATATATATCCTATGTTTTCTATCTTCTTTTGCATTTGTTTGGTTTTAAGAACAGTCTGGCAGTTCTGAACAAATCTGTGGCACGGATACAAACACACCAAATTCTCTGCATAGGTTTTGCTGTATGAGGGCTTTTTGAGTACCTTTTGAAATTGCAACATAGATTAGTTGTTTATATTCCCTATTCTAATAATTCAAAATGATGGACTATCAGTAGTGAATTGATTATGATGCCTTTGCAGATACTATTGGATTGCAATTCCCAACTTACTTCACTGTTGACATAATAGGACAAGAGAAACTGAAGCTCAACAGGCATTGGTCACTCTTATTGGAGTATCTAAAGACAGGCATGGGGGATGTGAAATCTTTAGGTCAGAAATTAACATAATATTTGTGGCTATGTTTTCATGACATACAGGTCTGATTGCTACACTGCACTCTATGTTGTGCCATCCTTAAAAACAACTTGGAAAGTTCAAG